>NC_091069.1:126198123-126823123 GCF_032405125.1 Capricornis sumatraensis
AATATTTGTTCTTTTGTGAGAGATAATGATTGAGAGTGCTTTGTGTTGTGGAAATCAAGGAAAGGGCTACATTTCACATGAGGGATAACATGGTCAGAGGATTCTGAAGAAAGCATAGGAGTGTGAAGGTGCCGGAGGTGGCTCCAGGAATATGACAGAGGTTGAAACTGGACCCACAAGGCCAGATCTAGTACACAACTGTTATCAGTCTGTAGTGTGCCTTAAAACATTTAGACTACATGACATCATTCAAAATTGGGACGGTTTTAATCAAGATCCAGATATCTTGCCCATCTTGTAAAATCAGACAGTAATGGGCATGCATTTCCCCAGCTACAATCAGATGAGCAACAGATGTACACTCCAGCTCTTTCCTTATATTCATAGGGCTTTGTTTATTCATCTATAATCTATTCACAGGATGAATGATATTCGTTGTTGTTCAGTCACTAAGTTGTGTTTGACTCTTTGCAACCCCATGGACGCCAGGCTTCCCAGTCCTCCACTATCTCCCAGAGCTTGTTCAAATTCATGTCCATCGAGTCAGTGATGCCACCCAACCATCTCATCCTCTGTCACCCTCTTCTCCTCCTGCCCTCAATCTTTGCCAGCATCAGGGTCTTTTCCAGTGAATCAGTTCTTTGCATCAGGTGGCCAAAAGTATTGGAGCTTCAGCTTCAGCATTAGTCCCTCCAATGAATATTCAGGGATGATTTCTTTTAGGATTGACTGATTTGGTCTCCTTGCAGTCCAAAGGGACTCTCAAGAGTCTCCTCCAACACCACAGGTCAAAAGCATCAATTCTTTGGCTCTCAGCCTTTATGGTCCAACTCTCACATCCATACATGACTACTGAAAAAACCATAGCTTTGACTATACTTTGTCAGCAATGTATTCATATGATATTCATAGTAATCTGAATATTCATAGAAATGTTGGAATAGATGTTTACATCTCCACCATATATAGAGATATGGTTATCCATATCTCTAAACTCGGATCCAAGTTTATCCAGATCTTGAGTGGCCAGGAGTCTTCATATGATATATCTGGGCTACAAATTAAAAAAAAAAAAGACATTTATTGGGAGGATATAGAGTTGTCCTGTAGACATCAAGGGATGTGGGTCAGTGGGTTTTATGGAAACTTAGGTAAACAGTCAGGCAGCCAAGCAGAGTCTTCATTTAGCTCTCATTCATCAGGGAAAACATACTCTCTGCTCTTTATATCTTCTGTATGCCTGCTTTATTCTGCTCTACTCATATTCATATTGCTGAGTGTCTGCTATGCTTCTTCAGGATGAAATTGTTTTCCTAAAATATTTTCTAAAGTAGACCTTACAGACACTAACAATTGCCTGTTCAAATGCCACCAACCAACTGACTGTGGGCTTCCCAGGTGGCCAATGCAGGAGACATAAGACAAGCAGTTTTCATCCTTGAGTCCAAAGACCCTGAAGGAGGGCATGGCAACCCACTACAGTGTTCTTGCCTGGAGAATACCATGGACAGAGGAGCCTGGAGGGCTACAGTCCAAAGGCGCACACAGAGTCGGACATGATGGAAATGACTTGAAAGTAAAAGTGAAATTCGCTCAGTTGTGGCTGACTCTTTGCTACCCCATGGACTATATAGTCCAAGGAATTCTCTAGGCCAGAATACTGGAGTGGTTAGCTTTTCCCTTCTCTAGGGTAATCTTCCCAACCCAGGGATCAAACCCAGGCTCGATTGCATTGCAGATGGATTTTTTACCAGCTGAGACACAAAGGAAGCCCAAGAATACTGGAGTGGGTAGCCCATGACTGAAGTGGCTTAGCATGCAACTGATGATAGATCCTGAATCACAATTCCATGTCCTTAGGAGAGAGAATCTGGTGACCTGGTTTATGTCCACTCAGCCACAGCTCTGATTTATCTGTGGCTGGAGCAGAACATTCTGGGCAGTTTTTCACTGAGTTCAGGTTGACAGTTACATATCTTTGCTTTCTGACCTGGAAAGGTCCCTGATGCTATGATGCCCCTGGGAGCTGACTTTGTCCAGTCAACACCCATGTAAGTTAAGACCCTCAAACAGTGAGGAGTGAGAGAGGCTATCTAAGTGCTCCTGCTTTCCATCCTTCTAGATGTGATTCTAGGAGGCATTCTCAGACTTTTTGGAAAGTGCAAGCAGAATTGAAACCCTTATGTCCTCAGCTTCAGTCTCAATAACATACACTGATATTGGCTCTTCCTCCTCCCATCTCACTCTTCCCACACCTCATTTTGCTCGTTGGGAAACCACCCCTTCTAAAGGCTTAGCCAGCCTACTCACAAGTCTTATCACAGGCTCTGCTTTTGGGGAAAGCCATGCTGAGAAAGCCTGATTTGTCAGGTGTTTGCCCATTTGTTACTGAGTGAATTGTGTCCAACCAAATGATAGGTTGAGGCTCTAGTACCTCTGAAGGTGACTTTATTTGGATATAGGACTGTTGCAGATGTAATTGGTTAAAATGAGGTCACACTGTGGTAGGCTGGGATCTTAATCCAGTATGATTTTGGTCCTTATAAAAAGAGAAAAGACACAGAGAGTTGAGGGGACAACACCATGTGATGATGGAGACAGAGACTGAGTTGGTTTAATTGCAAGACAAGGAACATCAAGAATTGCCAGAAAGCATCGGAAGTTAGGCAGATGCAAGAGATTCCTCCTTGCAGATTTTAGAGGGCACATGGCCATTCCTACTCCATGACTTCAGATTTCAAGCCTCCAGAGTTATAAGACAATAACTTTCTATTGTTTAAGCCTCCTGGTTTGTCGTTCTTTGTTACAGAAGTCCTGGGAAATGAATACATCATTGTTGTTGTTGCCAAATAGTGAGCACATGTATGTGGCCTGTGTGTGTGTTTGTGTGTGTGTATGCTAAGTCACTTCAGTTGTGTCCGACTCTGCAGCACTGTGGACTGTAGCCCACCAGACTCATTTGTCCACCGACTTTTCCGAGCAAGAATACTGGAGTGGGTTGTTACGCTCTCCTCCAGGGGATCTTCCTGACCCAGAGATCAAAACCCATATCTTTTGCATCTCCTGCAGTGGCAGGTGGGTCTTTACCACTAGCGCCACTTGGGAAGTGGCTTTGGGCAGTTTCTTTAAAAGGGGATATGGCTCGAGTGAAGACCATAGGCATCTATAACGCAAGTAAAAATGTTTGTAAGAAGTTAAAATGATGATAACTGAAAAAATAAAATGGAGAATTGATTTAAAGTATTAAAAAACAATAGAGTAAAATTCTCTTAATATTGTACTAGTGAAAATGATATGTTTTCTTCACTTTTACTTTCCTCCTGGACACACAATTAGACTGTTTCCTAGGCTCATCTCTGGTTACACAAGGTTATATGACAAAATTATGTCCAGAAACTGATTTGATTCAATAAGTTGATAAGCATATTCCAGATTCAAGGAATATAGGTCAGTACTGGTTAATAAGAAATCTAAAAATAGCAATAATGTCCATCAGCAGATGAATGGATAAGAAAGCTGTGGTACATATACACAATGGAGTATTACTCAGCCATTAAAAAGAATACATTTGAATCAGTTCTAATGAGGTGGATGAAACTGGAGCCTATTATACAGAGTGAAGTAAGCTGGAAAGAAATACACCAATACAGTATACTAACTCATATATATGGAATTTAGAAAGATGGTAATTATAATCCTATATGTGAGATAGCAAAAGAGACACAGATGTATAGAACAGTTTTTTAGACTCTGTGGGAGAGGGAGAGGGTGGGATGATTTGGGAGAATGGCATTGAAACATGTATAATATCATTTATGAAATGAATCGCCAGTCCAGGTTTGATGCATGATACAGGATGCTTGGGGCTGGTGCACTGGGACGACCCAGAGGGATGGTACAGGGAAGAAGGAGGGAGGAGGGTTCAGGATGGGAAACACGTGTATACCTGTGGTGGATTCATGTTGATGTATGGCAAAATCAATACAATATTGTAAAGTAATTAACCTCCAATTAAAATAAATAAATTTATATTAAAAGAAAAAAAATAAAAAATAGCGATAAAATATATGCAAGTTAAAGGGAGAAGGCAATGGCACCCCACTCCAGTACTCTTGCCTGGAAAATCCCATGGATGGAGGAGCCTGGTAGGCTGCAGTCCATGGGGTCGCTAAGAGTTGGACACAACTGAGCGACTTCCCTTTCACGTTTCACTTTCATGCATTGGAGAAGGAAATGGCAACCCACTCCAGTGTTCTTGCCTGGAGAATCCCAGGGACGGGGGAGCCTGGTGGGCTGCCGTCTATGGGGTCGCACAGAGCCGGACACGACTGAAGTGACTTAGCAGCAGCAAGTTGATAATAGACATTTTTAAATCAGTACGATAAATCAGACCTCCTCAGGCATTTGACTCTCTTCTGAAATCTAAAACAACTCATCCTTTATAAACCTTAGGATCAGATAAAACTCATAGACAAAAACATGTCTGTGAAACTCACTGATATTATGAAGTCTGCATGTGTGTGTGTATGTGTGTGTGTGTTAGTCACTCAGTCATGTCCAACTCTTCAGTCCCATGGACTGTAGCCCTCCAGACTCCTCAGTCCATGGAATTTGCCAGGCAAGAATGCTGGAGTGGGTAGCATTTTCCTTCTCCAGGGGATCTTCCTGACCCAGGAGCCAAACCTGGGTCTCTTGCATTTCAGGCAGATTCTTTACCATCTGAGCTACCAGCGAAGCGCTTATAAGGTCTGTAAATGAAGCCTTTTTGCAGGAAGAAGCTTAAAGAGGATATTGTGTCTTTCTACAATCAAACTATTGCTTATTATCTCTTCAGGATTCTTTGGATAAGGTATTGTTGTATCCATTTAAAAGTTATTCTCCATAAAAATCATTAGCTATAGATACAGCAGCAGAAACAATAAATACCTGTTTAATAATTGGGTAGGATACTATGCTATGTACATGAATTATTTGGAAACACATTGCTCTTGATGAGTTTATAATCTCTTAAGCTCTGACTGCAGTGTAGAGAAAAATTAGAGAAAACCAATAATGTATGTGAAGAGAATGAATGGGAATTCAGCAATAGTAGAGGGTTGGACTAGGTTGGTGGTGGTAGAAATAGAGAGAATTGGTGGGTGTGAGAAATAGTTGGGAGATCAGATCCATGTGAATCAATGATGGATTGAGTGAGGTGAGGGTAGGTGTTGAAGATGGCTCTTAGGATTGGGATGCTCTCAGATGGACAGATAGTGATGTCTTTGGCTATAATGTGGTGCACTGGAATGGAGTTGCATTTGGAATCAAACTTGTTGGGCTTCCCTGGTGGCTCAGATGGTAAAAAATCTGCCTGCAATTCAGGAGACATGGGTTCAATCCCTTGGTTGGGAAGATCTGGAGGAGGGAGTGGCTACTGAAAAATTCTTGCCTGGAAAATTCCATGGACAGAAGAGCCTGCTAGGCTACAGTCCATGGGGTCACAAAGAGTCAGACATGACTGAGTGACTAACACTTATTGAATCTGAAGCATATTTTGGTAGGTGCTTATAGAGGCAAATGGGCTTCCCTAGTAGCTCAGTGCTAAAGAATCTGCCTGAAATTCAGGAGACATGGATAGACGTGGGTTTGGTCCTGGGTCAGGAAGATCCCCTGGAGGAAGGGATGGCAACTCACTCCAGTATTCTTTTTTTTTTTTTAATTTATTGGTCATTTTTATTTCTTTTAAAAAAATTAATTAATTTATTTTAATTGGAGGCTAATTACTTTACAATATTGTAGTGGTTTTTGTCATACATTCACATGAATCAGCCATGGGTGTATGTGTGTCCCCAATCCTGAACCCCCTCCCACCTCCCTCCCCATCTCATCCCTCAGGGTCATCCCAGTACACCAGCTCTGAGTGCCCTGTCTCATGCATTGAGCCTGGGCTGGTGATCTGTTTCACATATGATAATATACATGCTTCAGTGCTATTATCGCAGATCATCCCACCCTCTCCTTGGGAGTCCAAAAGTCTGTTCTTTACATCAGTGTTTCTTTTTCTTTTGCTATCTTGCATACAGGGTCATTGTTACCATCTTTCTAAATTCCATATATATGCATTAATGTACTGCATTGGTGTTTTTCTTTCTGACTTATTTCATTCTGTATAATAGGCTCCAGTTTCATCCACCTCATTAGAACTGATTCAAATGTGTTATTTTTAATAGCTGAGTAATACTCCATTGTGTATAAATACCACAGCTTTCTTATCCATTCATCTGCTGATGGACATCTAGGTTGTTTCCATGTCCTGGCTATTATAAACAGTGCTGTGATGAACATTGGAGTACACATATCTCTTTCAATTCTGGTTTCCTTGGTGTATATGCCCAGCAGTGGGATTGCTGGGTTGTATGGAAGTTCTATTTCCAGTTTTTTATGGAATCTCCACACTGTTCTCCATAGTGGCTGTACTAGTTTGTATTCCCACCAACAGTGTAAGAGGGTTTCCTTTTCTCTGTACCCTCTCCAGCAATTATTGTTTGTAGACTTTTTAATAGCAGCCATTCTGACCAGCGTGAGATGGTACCTCATTGTGGTTTTAATTAGCATTTCTCTGATAATGAGTGATGTTGAGCATCTTTTCATGTGTTTGTTAGCCATCTGTATGTCTTCTTTGGAGACATGTCTGTTTAGTTCTTTGGCCCATTTTTTGATTGGGTCATTTATTTTTCTGGAATTGAGCTGCAGGAGTTCCTTGTATATTTTTGAGATTAATTCTTTGTCAGTTGCTTCATTTGCTATTATTTTCTCCCATTCTGAAGGCTGTCTTTCAACCTTGCTTATAGTTTCCTTCATTGTGCAAAAGCTTTTAATTTTAATTAGGTCCCATTTGTTTATTTTTGCTTTTATTTCCATTACTCTGGGAGGTGGGTCATAGAGGATCCTGCTGTGATTTATGTCAGAGACTGTTTTGCCTATGTTTTCCTCTAGGAGTTTAATAGTTTCTGGTCTTACATTTAGATCTTTAATCCATTTAAGATTTAGTTTTGTGTATTTTGTGTATTTTTGTGTTAGAAACTGTTCTAGTTACATTCTTTTACAAATGGTTGACTGGTTTTCCCAGTACCACTTGTTAAAGAGCTTGTATTTTCTCCATTGTATATTCTTGCCTCTTTTGTCAAAGATAAGGTATCCATAGGTGCATGGATTTATCTCTGGGCTTTCTATTATGTGCCATTGATCTATATTTCTGTTTTTGTGCTAGTACCTTACTGTCTTAATGACGGTAGCCTTGTAGTATAGTCTGAAGTCCGGCAGGTTAATTCCTCCAATTCCATTCTTCTTTCTCAAGTTTGCTTTGGCTATTCGAGGTTTTTTGTATTTCCATACAAATTGTGAAATTATTTGTTCTAGTTCTGTGAAAAATACCATTGGTAGCTTGATAGGGATTGCATTGAATCTATAGATTGCTTTGAGTAGTATACTCATTTTCACTATATTGATTCTTCTGATCCATGAACATGGTATATTTCTCCATCTATTTGTGTCATCTTTGATTTCTTTCATCAGTGTTTTATAGTTTTCTATATATAGGTCTTTTGTTTCTTTAGGGAGATTTATTCCTAAGTATCTTCTTCTTTTCATCACAATGGTGAATGGAATTGTTTCCTTAATTTCTTTCTGTTTTCTCATTGTTAGTGTATAGGAATGCAAGGGATTTTTGTGTGTTAATTTTATATCCTGCAGTTTTACTATATTCATTGATTAGCTCTAATAATTTTCTTGTGGAGTCTTTTGGGTTTTCTTTGTAGAGGATCATGTCATCTGCAAACAGTGAGAGTTTTACTTCTTCTTTTCCAATCTGGATTCCTTTTATTTCTTTTTCTTTTCTCATTGCTGTGGCTAAAACTTCCAAAACTATGTTGAATAGTAGTGATGAGAGTGGGCACCCTTGTCTTATTCCTGACTTTAGGGGGAATGCTTTCAATTTTTCACCACTGAGGATAATGTTTGCTGTGGGTTTATCATATATGGCTTTTATTATGTTTAGGTATGTTCCTTCTCTGCCTGTTTCTGGAGTTTATTTTTTTTTAAATCATAAATGGATGTTGAATTTTTTCAGTCTTTCTCTGCATCTATTCCACTCCACTATTCTTACCTGGAAAATCCAATGGATAGAGGTGCCTGGCAGGCTACAATTCTTGGGGTTGCAAAGAGTTGGACACGACTGAGCACAGCACATATTACATATACAGGCAGCTGCAGCTCAGAGAAGTGGTCTGAACTAAAGATAGAATTGTAGAACATTTGATTATGAGCAATAATTGATGCTATGATATGGATGAATTTTATTATGGTGACAATGCAGAGTGAGCAGACAAGGCACCCTTGGGATGATATTGAGGAGCCTACAGAACTTAGAAATTGAGAAGAGAAGGATAATCCTGCAGTCAGTTCCCAAGCTTACACAGATTCATAGACACAGGTCCCCTTGCATTAATGGGGGAGATTGGGTCTCACTGAGACAAACCTTGCAACTCAGCAAAAAATGTATAAGTATTCCTCCTAGCCTTTCTGAGAGAGGCCTGTGACCACTTCCCAGGATGATTGTGCATTGGAGAAGAGTAAATAATCAGATTTTCAGGGATTTCTGGACACTGATTTTAAACTGACATGAATTCATAGAGATCCGAAATTCCATTAGAGTTCACCAGTCAGAACTGAGGCTTAATAAGATCAGGTAATCAATGGAGTTTTTACTTGTATCAAAATGAGCAGTAGGACTTGTGGGTCTCTATACCCATCTTTGTGGTTATTCCTCAGTTCCAGAATGCATGACTGCCATGGACACATTCAGAAAATTGGCAGAATTCTTATGTAGGATCCCTGATCTGCGGCAAGAAAGCCCAATTTAGGTCACCTGAGTTGTCTCCACGTATCAAAATAGTGAAACAAAAAGTAATACCACATTCCCAGAAACATTGCAAAGATAATGCTTTCATCAAAGACTTAAAAGATGCAGGAATGATGGTTTCTACCATGTCTTCATTCAACTTACCTATTTGGCTTGTGCAGAAGACAGATGGAGCTTGGAAAATGATACTAATTATTGCAAATGTAATCGGTGGTGATTTCAATTGTAGCTGTTGTTCCAGGTATGCTTTCTTGTGGAAACCAATCATCCCATATCCTGAACCTGGTATGCAGCTACTAGAGACGGCAAATGATTATTTCTTGAGACTAAATTATTAAAGACCATAACACAGCTTGATTTCAGCTGACAGGTTACCAGTTCAACTTCATTGTTTTTTTTCAGGGCTATTTCAGCTCTCATGCCTTACATTATAATCTAGTCTGCAGGGACCTTTATAACCTCTCCATTCCACAGGGCATCACACTGAACCATTTCATTGATGAGAGCATGCTGACTGGACTAGGTGTTAAAGAATCATAATGAATCTAGACACTATGTTAAGGCACATACAGCTCTGAGGGTGGGAAATAAGTCTCACAAGATTCAATGATCTGCCACCGTTGTGAAATTTCTTAGAGGTCCAGTGTCTAGGATATCTCCAGATACCTTTTCCAGGCTTGAGGATACACTTCTGCATTTTGCCTCTTCTATCGTGAAGAAAGAGGTACGATGCCTAGTAAGCCGCTTTTAAATGTAATGTGCTCTTCATTTGGTCATGCTAGTTTGACTCGTTTACCAAGTGACTTGAAAAGCTCTCAGTACTGAAAGAGTTTGAGAAGGCCCTAAAACAAGTTCAGAATTCTCTGCAAATATAGGATATGTGATGGCACTTGAAATATTAGTGATGAGTAGTGTTGCTTTATGGAGGGAGTGGTGTTTTGGCAGGATTCTACAGGTAAATCATAGCACAGTGATCTTTAGGATTTTGGAATAAAGTTAGGATATCCTCTGTAGATAGTTGTCCTCATTTTGAGAAACATCTTGATTATGGCCACCAAGTTACCCTGGAATCTGGTCTTCCCATAATAAACTGAGGGTTTCTGGGTGTATGACCAAGTTTATGATGGGAAGCTCAGGTTACATGGTAACTTGATGGCCTAGAGCAAGTTGTTTCTCAAAAGGAGAAAAGATTGAAGTTAGTGAGCATAGTAACACTCCATCATCAAACAGAATTTGTATGTATTGAGACTGGGTTTAAGCAGGGACTGAAGGCAGTACTCTTGCCTGGAGAATCCTGTAGATGGAGGAGCCTGGTAGGCTATAGTCCATGGGGTCGCTAAGAGTTGGACACACCTGAGTGACTTCACTTTCACTTTTCATTTTCATGCATTGGAGAAGGAAATGGCAACCCACTCCAGTATTCTTGCTTGGAGAATCCCATGGACAGAGGAGCCTGTTGGGCTGCCATCTGTGGGGTCGCACAGAGTCAGACAGGATTGACGCGACTTAGCAGCAGGAGCAGCAGGGACTGAAGTCATAAGTAATTTGCATATGCAAGCAGTCAGATGGCCATGCATCAAACTTCTCCTCTGTTTTCTCTTTCCTCTCAACCTGAGTTGATGATTGAATGGGAATTTTTCCATGACCAGTTAACTGAGGAAGACAGTTCTTCATGTTATGCTGATACCATCTGAAAGGTGACGGCTGTTACACATTGGATCTGCCCCGAATGTCACTAGAGGAGGAAAATCTTCCCAGCTGGCAGAACTTCAACCAGTTCTGTGGATTTTTTGTTCATTTTGCCTAAAAGAGAGGTGGCTGGAGGTATGGATCTATGTTAATAATCTGGCTTGAAGAGACTCCCAGATGTCATTAATGGTAAAGAGTCTGTCTACCAATGCAGGAGACATAGGAGACTTGGGTTCAATCCCTGGGTTGGGAAGATACCCTAGAGGAGGGCATGTCAACCAACTCCAGTATTCTTGCCTGGAGAATCCCGTGGACAGAAAAGCCTGGAGGGCTATGGTCCATAGGGTTGCAGAGTCAGACATGACTGAGGTGACTTAGCATGCGTGCATGGAGTTAGGAACTTAGAAGGTATGTGATTGGAAAATCGTGACACAAATGTTGAGGGAGAAAATATTTCAATTGAGTTCTTATAAGCACTTCCCTAGTGGTCCAGTAGTTAGAAGTCCATGCTTCCACTGCAGGTTTAATCCCTGTTTGGAGAACTAAGATCCTGCATGCCACATGACACGGCAAAGAAAATAGACCTCTCATGATAGGCACAGAGTGTGAATGATCACCCAAAAATAATTTCTGCAGAGGAAAATTGTAATAATTGATGGACAAGATGACCTGTTCTCTAGACATAATTCAGCCTCTTAAACCAAACACCCCTATTCTTGCTCAACAGGCTGAGCAAAGTAACCATGGTGAACATGAATAGATATTATATGTGTGTTCTGCAACATGGAATTCCATTCAGTAAGGCCCATCTGGCTTCAGACATCAATGAGTATATAATCTGCCAATAGCAGAGATCAGTACTGAGCCCCCAATATGATATCCTTTTTTTTTTTTTTTTTGAGTGCACTATCTAATTACCTGGTGGCAAGTCAGTTACTTAGAACCATTTAACCAAGAATTAACATTTGTTCTCATTAGAATAGACCTTTCCAGTGGATATAGATTTAATTTTTTCCTGTAATACTTTTGCCAACACTACCATCCATGAACTCATTGATTGATTCTTACCTCAGGGTTCATTTCACAGAAAATGAAGTTCTGTGATGGTCTCATGATGAGGTAACTCACTGCTCTTACCACATTCTCCTTATCCTGAAGCAGCTGGCCTGGTAGAATAGGGGAATGGCTTTTAAAAGTTCTGTTTTGGTGCCAACTCAGTGTCAATACCTGCAGATATGTGATAATTTTCTTTAGAATATATACTATGTGTTCAAAATCATTAACTAATATATGCCATTGTTTCTCCCAAAGCCAATATTTACAGTTCTGGGAGTCAAAGGTTAGAAATGGGAGTGAATCCTTTTATAGTAACTATAGAGCTCTATTAGCAATATTTTTTAATCTTTTTATTTTATATTGAAGGATAGCTGATTAACAATATTGTGGTAGTTTCAGGTGGACAGCAAAGGGACTCAGCCATAGATATACATGTATCCACTCTTCCCCAAACTCCCCTCCCATCCAGGCTGCCACACTGAGCAGAGTTCCCCACACTAGCAATATTTTTTGTTTCTCTTTCTGGCAATTTTAGGATCTAATGGTCTACAAGTTTTAGTTCCCAAGGGAGGAATACCTTTATCAGAGAATGCAGCAGTGGTTCCATTAAGTTGGGAGTTAAGTCTGCCACTTGATCACTGTGGGCTCTTCAGCCAGCAAATCAGTGAGAAAAGAAGGGTTTAACTCTCCTGGCTGAGCTGACTGATCCTGACTATAAGAGGAAATTAAAGTGCTTCGATGGAATGGGAGTGAGGAGGAATATTGCTAGAAAGCAGGATCTCCCCTGAGGTGGTACTTACTACTCTTACATCCTGTCATTGGGAAACTATGACCCAAAACAGACAGGATACCAGTGTTCCAGATCCTTGAGGGATGAAGGTTTGGGTCATTCTTCCAGGCAAGGAGCCATGAGCAACTGAGGAGCTTGCTGAAGGCAGAGGAACATGAAGTGGGTGGTAGAGGAAGTCAGTTGTAAATGCTAACTGACAACATACACAGTTTTAGAAACAAGGATTATAAGAGAGATAATTTTTTTCAACTTTGATATGAATACATCATATGTATATAATAATCATCTTTTCTTCCCTTCTACCATTTCCCTACCATTAGCATAAACTGTTTTAATAGCATTTAGCCTTATGGTGGTTGGTGGTTTAGTCATCAAGTCATGTCTGACTGTTTGCAACCCCATGGACTGTAGCCCACCAGGCTCCTCTGTCCTTGGGATATTTCAGGCAAGAATCCTGGAGTAGACTGCCATTTCATTCTCCAAGGGATCTTCCTGACTCAGGGATCAAACCTGGATCTCCTGCTTGGCAGGTGGATTCTTTACCACTGAGGCACCTGGGAACCCAGCATTTAACCTTATATCTTAGTGTTTAAGTTACACACTATCAAAAAGGAATTAAAATCTTAGTATTTTCTTTTAAGGATAATAATAATATATTTTGTATGAGTGATAATGGGGGGGCTTCCCAGGTGGCACTAGTGGTAAAGAACCCACCTACCAGTGTAGCAGACATAAGAGATGCAAATCATATGATTTGTTGCTGCTGCTGCTGCTGCTAAGTTGCTTTAGTCATGTCCGACTCTGTGCGACCCCATGGACTGCAGCCCACCAGGCTCCTCCGTCCATGGGATTTTCCAGGCAAGAGTACTGGAGTGGGTGGCCATTGCCTTCTGCTAGGATAGGATAAAGTGCAGATAGGATAGGATAGAGATAGGATAAAGTTTAGATTAAAAAATGTAGCTCTTTGAAGTGTTTTTCATTATATATATAGGTGGACTGTTTGGGGTGTCTTCATTATACAGTTGGAAGCTGATTAACTTATTGAGGAAGATTTAAACACTAGCACATTTGTATTAATTGTATGGCCTATGAGAACAGAATTTGATGGAGCAGAATAGAGTAATTCTTTCAACAAACTGCAGGTGTTGGGGAGTAGGTGCGTTTCCTGTCTATGGGGATTAAAAAGTTTACTTTTTCTGTTGGAGGAGAACAAAAGAATGAATGTCTATCATTCAGTGAGAGAAAAGAATAAAATATTATGCTACATAGAGCTGCTATAACTGATTATAGCAACACAATTTAAAAATTTTCTTAGCATTTTTAATTATAGGATAATTGTAATATTGTAATGGCTTTTTGCATACATCAACATGAAACGGGCTTAGGTATACAAATGTCTCCTCCCTCTTATACACCTCTCCCACCACCTTCCCCCTTCCATCCCTCTAGATTATGACAAAGCACTGGCTTTGGGTCCCTGTGTCATACAGCAAACTCCCACTGGCTATCTTATATGTGGTAATACATAATTTTTTTTTAAAGTTATAAATTCAGAAGAATTTTCTTTCTCCTCCCAGGTAGGGCTTCCTATGAAATATTGTCCCAAGCAAATCACATGATCTTCTTGATGTTTGATTTATTTATTTTTTTGGCTGCACCTAGGCTTGTAGGATGCCAGTTCCCAGAATAGGGAGTGAAGCCAGGCCATAGCAGTGAAAGCGTCAAGTCCTAACTACTGGACCACCAGGGAACTCCCTGTTTTCTTTTAATTTGAAGAAGGACAATTACACAATAAGCAACTCATCAAGAATAGTTAGACTATACAGTGATATCTGTAGTAAGCAATATAACCTTTAAAAAGAATCTCTACAAACAATCTTAGAAATGATATCTATCATGGATATTTTTTACAATTTTAAAGACTTGGAGAGGTAAAGATGCCCTCTTTTCATCCCTTTTTAGTAATTATCCCCAAATCAAATTGTGAAATAATAGTTAGGCAGGAAAACAACAATGAGATACAGACAGTGATTTATCTGATTTCATTTAAAGAATTGAGGACTAGTAAGGGAAAAACTCAGCCATGTTTTAGGTCATTCAAGAGTATATCTAACAATATTTCAGCCTGGAATACAGACCAGATACTCAGTTATCAAAAAACAAAGTCCAAAGTCAATTCTGTCCTTTCTGTAAAACCATTCTGTCCTTTTCTTCCACATCATAGGTTTTGAAGTTTTGATTAGACTAAACATTTTTCCCAAATTGGCTTTGACTCCATGAGAAAACATGTGCATAGCTAAGTGAATGTAATATTTTCTTTTTATGCCCACTATGCTGTCATAAGCAGAAACTCCAGAATGAAAAGGGAAGAAATGACCCAGAGAGCTTTCAGAAATATAAAGTTTCCATACTAAGCAGGGAATAAAAGAATAGATAGAATAGTTAGGAAAAGAAAAATATTTAACCAAATGCCTTCCAAATTGATCTAAACGAAGTATGATATTGCCCTAAATTATTCAGATGGTAAAATGAAAGTGAAAGTCACTCAGTCATGTCCAACTCTTTGTGACCCATGGACTATATAGTCCATGGAATTCTCCAGACAAGAATACTGAAGTGGGTAGACTTTCCCTTCTTTGGGGATCTTCCTAACCCAGGAATTGAACCCAGGTCTCCAACCCAGGTCTCCAGCATACAGGTGGATTCTTTACCAGCTGAGCCACAAGGGAAGCCCAAGAATACTGGAATGGGTAGCCTATCCCTTCTCCAGTGGATCTTCCTGACCCAGGAATCGAACTGGGGTCTCCTGCATTGCAAGTGGATTCTTTACCAACTGAGCTATCAGGGAAGCCCTTATTCAGTTGGCAAATAGTACAATATTATTTTTGTACAAAAAAATGTCTTTTACATTCAAGTAAGTAGTACAGTAATATCCTTTCATACATTCAATAAACGCATGCAGTAGACTCTTTATAAGTCCTGGGGATTTAGTGGTGAATAGAGTCCCAACTTTCTTAGAGTTTACATTTTAATGGAGGTAAAGAGAAGTAAACAAGCCCTAACATGTTTGTGAATTATTAAAGCATATGGGAGTACCAAGAAGAACCAGGAATTCTCAAATGACTCAGATGGTAAAAATCTGCCTGCAATGTGGGAGACCCAGGTTTGATCCCTGGGTAGGGAAAAACTCCTGGAAAAGGAAATGGTTACTCACTCCAGTATTCTTGCCTGGAGAATTCCATGGAGAGGGGAGCCCATGGGATCACAAAGAGTTGGACATGACTGAATGTCTGGTTAAGGGGAACTGGAAAGTGTGTTCAAAGGACAAATAGGAATAGCTTAAAGATGAAGAGAGAGGAGGAAGGATTCAAATGGGAGGAACACTGCCTGTAACAGTCCAGATACAAGAACAAACACAGTATGTTTAGGAGACTGAAAGAACTTCAGATGCCTGCAACTGAGCTACTTGTATGTGAGTATGTGTGAGATAGAGATAGAGAGATAGATAGATGGAGAGATTAGAGAGGTTAGGATCTAGGCTGGAGACACAAGAGTGGGGCAGACTATGAAGGGACTTGTACACCCTATGAAAGGATTTGAATACTATCTTCAGTTCAGTTCAGTTCAGTCGCTCAGTCGTGTCTGACTCGTTGCGACCCCATGAATCGCAGCATGCCATGCCTCCCTGTCCATCACCAACTCCTGGAGTTCACTCAAACTCACGTCCATCGAGTCAGTGATGCCATCCAGCCATCTCATCCTCTGTTGTCCCCTTCTCTTCCTGCCCCCAATCCCTCCCAGCATCAGAGTCTTTTCCAATGAGTCAACTCTTCGCATGAGGTGGCCAAAGTATTGGAGTTTCAGCTTTAGCATCATTCCTTCCAAAGAAATCCCAGGGCTGATCTCCTTCAGAATGGACTGGTTGGATCTCCTTGCAGTCCAAGGAACTCTCAAGAGTCTTCTCCAACACCACAGTTCAAAAGCATCAATTCTTCTTCAAAAATCATCAAATAAGCAGGGTGACAATATACAGCCTTGATGTACTACTTTTCCTATTTGGAACCAGTGTGTTGCTCCATATCCAGTTCTAACTGTTGCTTCCTGAGCTGCATACAGATTTCTCAAGAGGCAGGTCAGGTGGTCTGGTATTCCTATCTCTTTCAGAAGTTTCCACAGTGTTGCTGATGCATCACCCTGGTTATTTGACTTATATGTAGAGTACATCATGAGAAATACTGGGCTGGAAGAAGCACAAGCTGGAATCAAGATTGCCAGGAGAAATATCAATAACCTCAGATATGCAGATGACACCACCCATATGGCAGAAAATGAAGAGAAACTAAGAAGCCTCTTGATGAAAGTGAAGGGGGAGAGTGAAAAAGTTGTCTTAAAGCTCAACATTCAGAAAACTGAGATCATGGCATCTGGTCCCATCACTTTATGGTGAATAGATGGGGAAACAGTGGAAACAGTGACAGACTTTATTTTTCTGGGCTCCAAAATCACTGCAGATAGTGATTGCAGTCATGAAATTAAAAGATGCTTACTCCTTGAAAGGAAAGTTATGACTGACCTAGATAGCATATTGAAAAGCAGTGACATTACTTTGCCAGCAAAGGTCCATCTAGTCAAGGCTATGGTTTTTCCACTGGTCATGTATGGATGTGAGAGTTGGGTTGTGAAGAAAGCTGAGTGCCGAAGAATTGATGCTTTTGAACTGTGGTGTTGGAGAAGACTCTTGAGAGTCCCTTGGCCTGCAAGAAGATCCAACCAGTCCATCCTAAAAGAGATCAGTCCTGGGTGTTCTTTGGAAGAACTGATGTTAAAACTGAAACTCCAATACTTTGGCAACCTCATGCGAAGAGTTGACTCATTGGAGAAGACTTTGATGCTGGGAAGGATTGGGGGCAGGAGGAGAAGGGGATGACAGAGGATGAGATGGCTGGATGGCATCACCAGCTCGATGGACATGGGTTTGGGTAGACTCCGAGAGTTGGTGATGGACAGGGAGGCCTGACATGCTGCGATTCATGGGGTTGTAAAGAGTCGGACATGACTGAACGACTGAACTGAACTGAACTGATGCATTTAAGGCAGATAACTGGGGAGACCTACATTTTTGCATGGATCATTTTGGCTTTATTGGAAAGGGTAGATTGGATGGCTGATATGGCTCAGCCTAGAAAGAGAGCTTGGGATTCGCTTGTAAGGTAATAGAACAGGAGATCATAGATGACAAGAGGATGGGGAATTGATGGCATAGACAATTGGTAGCCTGTAACCAGAGTGATGGCCAAAGTGTGAATCACAAGGCAGTAACGTTTTTGCTTTATTATAAACAAAAGAAGTAGAGAAGGAATGCTGTGAAAGCAGAAGGAAGAAGTGAAAATCTTGCTGTCCACATCTCCCAACACTGAATAAGCAAGCTCGGTTTAAGAGGCTTGTAGAAGAAGGAATTTAGGGGAATTGGGGCTTTCATTCAAATCAAAGAAATGAGGAGAACTTTCGCAAAAGAGGTACAGACTATTTAATGTATTACAGAGGTTCCAGAGAAGTCAGGAGTAAACACGTAGCAGGAAAGAAGACACAAAGTTCGATTGTGGTGACAAAAAGAAACAAGGAACAACTTTCCATGTGTTCCTGGAAAGGACTATGTAAGATAGTCTAGAGGTGACTGCCTGTCAGGTATACTTGGCAATATGCAGGGATGTTTGGGTTGTCACATCTGGGCAGGGCAATGTGGGGTAACAGAGTAGGTTAGTGGCATCTAGTGGGATGATCAGGGATGCTCCTGCACCCTCTATGATGCACAAGCCAGGTCCCATGGCAAAGATTTTTCTGGCTAAAATTTCCATAGTACCAAGGTTGAGAAATTGTCATAGATATAAACAAAAGCTGAGTAGTTACTGGTATTATATTACCTACCAGTTCTCAAGTAATCCTTTTTATAACAGTTATGCATTTTAAAGTATGAATTTAATATTTTCTATCATTTAGCTCGTTATTTCTAGGGTGAGAATGGAACATAAATCTCAATTTGAGCTACATATACACTGAGTAAAAAAGGGCACCAATCTTCATATCTAGAGTTTTCAAATACAGTAATCTTTCAGCTGCAGTATGCATATTCCTGGAGTCTGGCAAGGTTTTTCTAGAGGATATGTCATCATGGATAATTGTAAGAAAATTAATAATTACTGTATCCACAATATTCATAATCCGTCTTCTGAAATTAATCTGCCTGAGAATCTCTTTGTGATTTACCAGGTCTCTTTCCTAACTTTCCTTTAGCATTCTTCTTTCCTTCATCTTATAAAAGAATGACATACTTCTGACCCTTTTACAATCGCACATTAATTATAGTTGTAAAGGCCTCTGGATACTGTTAATGAGATTGTTTGAAAACGTATCTGTCCTGAAGGAGAGCATGTCAGAACGTTTCAGCATGAAATAGTGAAGGCAGTGGTGGTGACATATTTAATTTTGGATCCAAACCCAAGACAAGGCTCCTCCCTTCTGCCTATTTATCCTCCTTGTCTACCTCTAAAAGTAATTTAAAAGTGAGATGGCTGTCACATATATGTATCGTAATTATTTAATTAAAAGATTATGTTAGATATTTTTATGCATTACAAAATGATCCAAGATGTCTAGTTACCATCCGTCACCATACAAAGATATGACATCACTATTCATTTTATTTCCCATACTGTGTTTCATACCTGTGATCATTTTGTAATGTATACAAATAGCAAATCACCATGTTGTGTGCCAGGAATTAACAGAGTGATTAAGGTCAATTATACTTCAAAACTAACCAACCAACCAAACTAACTCATAGAAAAAGAGATCAGATTTGTGGTTACCAGAGGTGGCATAGGGAGTTGGGTAATTGGATTTGTTATTGTTGTTCATTTGCTAAATCATGTCTGACTCTTTGTGACCCCATGCACCCCAGGTTCTTCTGTTCTTCACTGTCTCTCAGAGTTTGCTCAAATTCAAGTCCATTGAGTTGATGATGCTATCTAACTATCTCATCTTCTGCCACCTCCTTCTCCTTTTGCCTTCAATCTTTCCCAGCATCAGGGACTTTTCCAATGAGTCTGTTCTTCGCATCAGATGGCCAAAGTATTAGAGCTTCAGCTTTAGCATCAGCTCTTCCAATGAATATTCAGGATTGATTTCCTTTAAGATTGACTGGTTTGGTCTCCCTGCTGTCCAAGGGACTCTCAAGAGTCTTCTCCAGCACCATGATTCGAAATTATCAATTCTCTAGCAACCTCAGATATGGAGATGATACCACTCTAATGGCAGAAAGTAAAGAGGAACTAAAGAACTTTAATGAGGGTGAAAGAGGAGAGTGAAAAAGGTGGTTTAAAACTCAACATTAAAAAGTGTAAGATCATGGCATTCGGTCCTATCACTTGATGGCACATAGAAGGGGTAATTGGATGGAGGTGATTAAAAGGTACAAACTTGCAGTTATAAGGTAAATAAATACTAGGGATATGAGCTTCACTATGATAAATATCATTAACACAACTGTATATTATAGACAAACGCTATTGAGAGTAAATCCTGAGTGCTCATCACAAGGGAAAAATATTTCCCCCCTTTATTTTGTATCTATATGAGATGATGGAAGTTTACTAAACTTATAGTAATTATTTCCTGATGGATATAAGTCAAATCATTATGCTGTATACCTTAGATTTACACAGTGCTGTATGTCAGTTGTATCACACCAAAGTTGGAAGGAAAATATTAAAATATTAAGTTAGATTTTAAGGATTTAGTTTTGTTTATTGTGAAATCAGTTACTGTTCTGTTCTTAAATGCCATGATGCCAGCAAGGACAATTCAAATAAGGTAGTATTATTTCGGATTAAGTGGAATAGCCACAAACTATTGCATTTTTGAAGATCATATACAGGCTTTCCTATTCTCTCTTCTATTAGTTGCCATTCTTGTTCTCTGATATGCCTAAGAATGGATCACTCTGTGTTTATTCTAGTTGACCTGCTCTATTCATTCTCTTTATCTTTCCCCCATAGGTTCTTCACATTAGATCATTTCTATTGATCTGTTTTCAAGACTACTGATAATAAATACTGATTATATTTTGCTGCCATCTCAAATCTACTCTTGAATAGCTTTGGTGAAATGCTCCTTGCAGTCATTATATTTTTCAACTTTACAATTTTTTTATTTGGTTCCTTTTTATAATTTCAATTTTTAGAGAGACTAAAATTTCAATTTTTATTGAGACTGATATTCATTGTCATCATACTTATTTGCAATTCCTTAACTATGGTTTTATTTTGTTCTTTAAACATAGTTATAATTAAATATATTTATAATTATGCCTAGAATTCTTTGTCTGTTAAGTCTAACATCTCAGTACCCTCAGAGATGTTTTCTGCTGACTCTCATGGGCCACCTTTTCCTGTTTCTTTACATGTCTTAATTTTAAATAACTAGACATATTTGATAAAACATGGTAGAAAATCTGGACTCTCTTTTCTCACCCCCTCTTCTCCACCCCCTAGATTATTGCTACTGCTGCTCTGTGCATGTGTGTAAACGTTGTTCAGTAACTTCCCTGGATAAAATATATGGAGTCTGTTCTCTTTCACATTGTGTGCACTTTGATATTTATGCTCTGTGTGTAAAACATTCTCATTTGTATATTTCAGCTTGGCTTCCTAGGGGTCCACCAGTGTGACAGTATAGCTCCGTGGTCAGCCAGTGAGTGTTCAGAAATTGTGCTCAAACACATTGAGCCAGAAAGACTCTTCCCCCCTTCCTATTGATCTGACTATGTGTCTGGGAGCATATTCAAAATTCAGATATTTTACATCTGTCCCAGCTTTTGCATCCTACCAGGCCCTCCCACATCTCTTTTGTGACCACACAGGCCCCATGTTCATCTAGGGATGAGTGGATAGTTAGGGCCCTTTTTGGTGTCTCCTGCACGTGTGCAGACTTCCAAATTTCCAGGGACTTGTGAAAACTTACCAAGTCCCACTTGGGTGAGAATATGAGACTCTAGTTGTCTCATTCCCCTTTTAGTGTTAAGTTTTTTTGCCAGTTAGCATTTTCTTGCTTTCTTTGCCCAGGACTACACCCTCATACTAGCTTCATTGACCTTCCATATTTGTTTGTAACAGAGATTGTTACAATTTTGGACAATGACCATAGGCCTGCAGTTATTTGGTGCTCTACTCCAAACCATGTGAGAACTCCCCAAAAGGAAAGGTGTTTTTTTTTTTTTCCATTTTTTGGGTGTTTGTTGTGGCATGTGAGGTCAGTGGTTGTGGCATACAAGCTTTGTTGCCCTGTGAAATGAAGGATCTTAGTTCTCTGACTAAGATGGTGACTGTAGCCATTAAATTAAGACTCTTGCTCCTTGGAAAAAAAACTATGACCAACCTAGACAGCATATTAAAAAGCAGAGACATTACTCTGCTGACAAAGGTCTATCTAGTCCAGTAGTCATGTATGGATGTGAGAGTTGGACCAGAAAGAAGGCTGAGTGCCGAAAATTGATGCTTTTGAAATGTAGTGTTGGAGAAGACTTGAAAATCCTTTGGACTGCAAGGAGATCCAACCAGTCAATCCTAAAGGAAATCAATCCTGAATATTCATTGGAAGGACTGAGGCTGAAGCTGAAGCTCCAATACTTTGGCCACCTGATGTGAAGAGCTGACTCATTATAAAAAGAACCTGATGCTGGGAAAGATTGAGGGCAGGAGGAGAAGGGGACAGCAGAGGATGAGATGGTTGGATGGCATCACCGATTCAATGGAAATGAGTTTGAACAAGTTCTGGGGGATGGTGAAGGACAGAGAAGCCTGGTGTGCTGCGGTTCATGGGGTCATAAAGAGTCGGACAACACTTAGTGACTGAACAGCAATTTACTTCCTTCCTAGTTTTCAGTCATGTGGTTGAGATACCGATAATAAACAAGTGTGTTTTACCTATGGCTCTATAAATATCATATTCTAATTTCTAGAAATATATGTATACATGGAAGTATATATGACCAGGACTAATTTTCTTCATGTTTTGAAATTAATGCTTTATGCTTATTATTCTTTTTTAAGATTGTTTTTTGATGTGGACCATTTTAAAAGTCTTTCTTGAATTTGTTACATTATTGCTTCTATTGTTTGTGTCCTGGTTTTTTGGTGGCAAGGCATGTGGCCCCTTAGCTCCCCACAAGGGATCGAACCTGGACTCCCTGCATTAGAAGGTGAAGTCTTAATCACTGGACCACCAGGAAAGTCCCTATACTTATTTTTGAATGTTTTACCTATCTCAGCTCTAAAGCTCTGGAAATTGTCTGGGTACTACAATGGATATTTGTGATGTCATCTCTTCTCTTATTGATGACATTTTAGTAGTATGAAGTAAAGGGGGTCAGACATTAATGGTAGAACATGCTGAACTTATCTGAAACCAAGTCTTTGAAGTATCCTAAGAACTGAGCTGACAAGCTTTTGCAGATCAAATGCACAGCTCTCATTTAATAAGAAAAATCTGACACTTTGCACTTGACCATGGCGGTAAATAAGGCATTGTCACTAATTTGATAGCTTTATGGGAGTTGTACAGATATTTATAGATATTCTGAAAAGGAATGATGGTTTCTCCTTTTAGAAATTAATGATCAAATTTATCTTCTTATCAGGGGTGTTTGGGAAAGAAACACATCAAAGTTAAGGGGAAAAAAGTCTGAACAAAGTTCATCTATTTAGAAAAAATGGAATTTCACTGAAACAATGGAATTTAACATTTAAATAGCTTCAAAGTAGTTGTAGTTATAATTGTTTCCACTAAGGTGTGCTAGATCTCCAAATATTATTCATTCTCTCCTTGTGTTACCAAATGCACTGCACTGAATTCAACAATTTTCATCGCCTTTCTCTGGGCTGCCAAGCCCACTGCCACACAGCAGGTTTTTAAGCTGAAACAACGATGTACAGCACAAATTCAGCTAAAACACAAAAGAGGACAGGAGACCATTTAAAAATTCTAAAAGAGAAGGAAAAATTTTGAATGGGTGATTTTTATAAACAGACTTGGATATTGGCTTTGGTTTTGTAGAATAATTTGGTTTGTCTGAGGAATTCTAGAAGGTTAATTTCAGTTTTCAGGCAATTTTTCTTCTAATAAACTCTTTAATGTTCTATTATTTATAACTGGTGTTACAGATGTAAGTTATCTTTGCTTTAACTGCACATCAATCTGACTCTATTATTCATGATGATTTAAATCCCAATTGGTTTTTGAGATCATCTAGTGAAATTTGAAAAACAGTTAACACAAAAGAGCAGTTCTAAATAAGTGTTTCAGGCAGGAAGTGGCACAGATTCAGAAGCATGATGAAAATTTTTTTTGTGGGTAGGAAGAAAAATTAATTCTTTTTATTTGCAGTGTTGAATTTAATTTTTTTCCAAGTCTTAAAGTTACCAACCGAAAATCTAGCTATTTCATTAAGTGCTTTCTACATAGTTAGTAGTTTAATGGTAGACGGAAATGTTTTTCAGGGGAATTTGACAACTTTTCCCATAAACCAAATATAAGTTCTACAGGTAACAATTCTACATATACATCTTAGTTTGGAAGCACTTTTATATATGCAAAGAACTTCTTTGGGTCATGTGATTTCTATTTGAAATATGCTTTAGAGAATTTTTATTTCATTAAAAAAAATAATTTGTACTTCCCCACCTCCAAACCAATGTTATTGTCAACTTCTACTGCCTGTCCACTTGTGTTGGTTTCCTAACTTTGATTAAATTGACTGATATTGTGACCAACTGTCATTTTAATAATAATTTAAAATGTCAGTTCTAAACAGTCTTAAAGAAAATCTCAAATACTATAGCAATCAATCTAAAATTATTGGCATGGATTATTTGTGTGGGCAAAGATTACTTCATATTCCATTGAACAGCTGGAAATCCATTGATAAGTAATTGCTTAGTTATAGGTTGTTTTAAAAGTAACAGTTTTTGGTGGGCCTAACTGCAAGCTTTCCACCAAAATAAAATTTCTTCATTGATAGAAACTATGATTATAGTTCCATAGTTTGTATTATCATATAATAGTGCCTTCCAAACCCAGAAAAAACTTCATAATATTAAAAAATATATTTTTGTAAGACTCAAATTGTTTTGATGAATTTTCAAAATAATGGTCGAGTGCATAATCAAGTAAGTGATTTTTCATGTATACATGAGTTTCTGAAAGATATCATTTCAATGTTGAGGAAAACGACATGTTTTGTCATTCTACTGCCTTCTTATCTGGTTATTAAGTTAGTGACTTGGACAAATGTAAAATGTCATCCGTACTTTTGCTGAGGTTTGTCATTTAAATAATTAATAGAATAATCGGGAAGCAATTCAAGATTGTAAAGTTTTCAGTGTTAACCCAGAAAACCCTTTCACTTGTGAGATCTTTTGAGTTGATTTATTGAAACAGTTGTCCCCGTAATAGTTGCTTGCTAAATAATGGTGATTAATTACTATTTCCTAAAACTTTAAATAAGGGAACAAAATTCATTAAACCCACTTTGAATATATCGAGAAGTAGAAAGAAGTAGTTTATTTCCCAAAATAGAACTTTAGAGAAATTATTTTTCAACATAACACAACTATTAAACAAGTAGAACCTTTTGATGTTAACTTCAAGTTGTTTAAAAATATTTTCTGAAAACAAAGAGGAATGAATTTTGCGTATCACAGAGTTAAAAAGCTAATGAGAGGAAATTAGGATCATGCAGAAAGGTGCCTAAACATACTACTTACTTGTTA
This sequence comes from Capricornis sumatraensis, assembly GCF_032405125.1. Lineage (NCBI taxonomy): Eukaryota > Metazoa > Chordata > Mammalia > Artiodactyla > Bovidae > Capricornis > Capricornis sumatraensis. Next base: position 126,223,382 of record NC_091069.1, read on the forward strand.
AAACGATACAAAGGGCAAAATGAGAATCTTCAACATTTGGAAAGCCGGCAGCTCACACTGAATGGAAAACCGCTGTGTTACCTGAGGGTGGACTGACTTGAAATTTAGGAAGGCTTGTCAACAGTGCTTGACTTTCATTGAGAAACAGCATCTCCCCTGTTTTAGTTTAGACTTAGGGCATTGGTTACACGTGTTTTCTAAGAAGTTGGGCCTGTTTGAGATTTAATTAGAAATATGAAAACTCCACCAGGAATATTTAGACCAATTAATGCTCTTATTTAATATGAAAAAAAAAATTAAAGAAAACCAACCCCATTCCTATTTGATAAGAAGAGAGACTGACTAGTGTTCCTTTGGAGTGTTTTTCCAGAAAATATTTAAAATAAAGTACAAGTAATGTGAATTCTATACAAAATGTGTTTTAAGAAACATGTCCATCTTACTATAAATTTTGTTATTATAATTATTTTTTACTTGAGTAAACGGGATAAAGTGCAAAGTGAAAAATGAAGTCACTCAGTCGTGTTCGACTCTTTGCGACCCCATGGACTGTAGCCTACCAGGTTCCTCTGTCCATGGGATTTTCCAGGTAAGAATATTGGAGTGGGTTGCCATTTCCTTCTCCAGATAAAGCGCAAGCCCTGTGTAAATTCTAAAACACCAACCATCTGCATTTGAAGAGAAATTTGACTTGGTTCAATGTCAAGATCACCCTAATAGAGCAAACTATGTAAAGTCACTTCAAGCTTTGCTACAGAGCTATTTTATTATTGAAATGAGCAATTCTCAACACATTTTGGAGCAGGAATGGGGAGGTTTGGTGAATGGAGGCAGAGGAGCTAAGAGGAGGCAGGGGCTGAAGCTCCTGAATGGGGGTCCTATAACCCGACATCAGGAATCTAAGGAGGACAGAGGGAAAGACCACAGACTGATCTTCTTTCACAATTTTGTTAGAATCACTCTGAGTTAATTTTTCTTCAAGCAGAAGGAGAATCTATGGTTTACATATGGAAGCTAAAGTGTGGAAAGAGGAAACCTGAAAAGGGAAAGCTGCCAGATTGTGGACTGCTGGGATTGGGTGGTGGTGATTGTAGAGACCAAATTTTGGAAGAGACAAGTAATGCTGGTGTTATGTATGTTGCTTTAATCTCCAGAGAGTAGGGCAACTTACAACCATTCAGGGCCCGAGAAAATATAAATTATAATAGGAAGTCGGGAACAGCAAAAATATAGGATAGGAGCTTAAAAAATGATTAAAGGTGGTCTGTACATTTAGCTGTGTTATTTTTGATACTCGAAGCAAATTATTATTATTTTTTAAAATTTTTTATTGAAATATAGTCGATTTACAATGTGTTGATTACTGCTGTACAACAATGTGACTCAGTTATACATATATGTATTAATTTAAAAATATTCTTTCCCATTATGGTTTATCACAGGATATTGAACATAGTTCTCTGTGCTATCCAGTAGAACCTTGTTATTTATCCAGTCTCTATGTAAAGGCTTACATCAAAGCAAATTACTTTTGATCATCCATAGAGATAAATTATGCCAGTCTCTCAGGAGAAACAATTTCCTTTCACCATGTTCTCGAAGAATCTTATTAACAGTTTATTATTTTACACTGGATTTTTTGTCTTTAACTTTTCTTTTAAAATGCAAACATCCAAGGAGAATATGTGCTCTATTAAGTCACTAACACCTACAAATTATAAATAATTTTCTTGTGGCTTATGGTGGTAGGATGGGCTTAAATTTGCCAAGGATAAGTCATGGAATCAGTAAAAGAATGGTTTATAATTTAGATTTCCCTTCCCCAGATTTTATTAGTTCCAATTCTATGAGTTCAAGTTTCCCATGTTGAAAAAGAAATAAAACATGTGATTACCTGTATAGAAAATTATTTAATAAAGCTGAGAAATGATAATTAAATTACAATTTTAGACATTAGGGATACTGGAACATTTTCATGGTTGCTTGCTCAATCTATATCATCCATGTTGTCAATAGACCCTCACTTTTTAATAAGCAAAGACTGTGGAAAATTTTTGAAAACATGCTTTGTAACTAGACTATGTTTACAATTGGCCGATTTTTTAAAGAGACGAGGTGTCCACAGATACCTTGCTTTCAGTTTGTCCTTTGGCTGATTCAGGGGTAATCAGTGTTTACTTGAGCTATGGGCTATAATACATTTGCAATGAATAACCTTTAGTAGTTGTAATGAGAATTCAGTATGCAGCATTGATAGCTCACATCACTTTGTATTTTTAACTTTCTTCTTCTCTCTTGTTTATTGCCTCATATTCTTGAAAGTGATACATGTCCATTTTCCTCACATTTTAATTATTAGAGAAAGCAAGCTACCTCAGGAAACCTCTCTCTCTGTGTTGGTACTGTTTAACATTCTTTTGTTTTGTTTTTTTAAATAATTAATGTGCAAATAAAGATAAAATAAATTGCATTTAAAAAGTCAATAAACTGCCCAACTCAATAGCAAAACAAAGGGTGAGACTGAGAGATAATGAGCTCTGACAGCATCAAAACCAGATGTCAAAATATAATTCATACTCATTTTTAGCTGTAAATATTACTTTTGTAATTATTTTTTATCATGGGGGTCATGTGAGACATTTAAAAGAAGGGAAATGACAGCTTTAATGAACTATGCATTTTGTATACTCTTTTTTTTGCTTTCCTGAAGTGGATTTGAAATGGTTGAATATCTGGCTTTTTACTCTGGTCTCAAAGGACAGAATTGCTAGTTCCTCCCCAAGATGCCATGTCGTCCAAAAACCATGACGCGTATCCGAGTGTTTCTTCTGTCTGGTCTTTGATAGGCGGCCGTTTAATGTCCCTGAGAAGTCTTGAAGATGCTCATCAGTTTGCTTCTATTTTATCTCCTGCTCAAAAATCCTTTGTTGTGGCCAGGTAAAGAAGGAAAGATGGGGTTTCTTATTTTAATTGGTCAACGGGGAAATACCTGCCGTGTGACATATCTTTTCTTTCACTCTTGAACACAGTATTTTGCTTTTTTGTGTTTCCTGTGTTCACTGTCTGGAAATGAGATGTTTCATCCAGGACATAGAAATAAGGATTTCTTAGTATCAATATGTTAATATATCATTTTGTATTAATTTTCCTAGCTCTCTTCTTGGGAACAGGAAAACCACAGACTCAGTCTCTCAAACATGAATAGGAAATATTGCATGTGCATGAAATGTTTCTTCCTCTCAAAATCTTTATCCAAATAACTGCAAAAATAAGAAAAAAGGAGAAATAGTACTGAGTATGTGACATGGAAAGATCTAGAAGCATGCTGTGTGAGGAGCAATAATATCATGAAATACAAACATGATAATTCGCTTCAGTTAATGAAAAAGAAATGTTAGTATTTCACGTTACATACAACAGAGGGGCTGGTCTCTCTCAGTGATTGCATTTCGGCATGTTACTTAGTTAGCCAAAGGAGCTATTGCCTTTATATACTCAGAATACATAACAGTTATAATAATAGCTACCTGTTCTTGTTATCTTTTTTTAGGCTGAAAATTTTCCACTGATATTTTCTTGTCAGTCATGGGGTCACAGAGTTGGACATGACTGAGTGACTAAGCACAGCACACATAATACACGACAAGAGGGTTTTCCTTTTCTTATAAGTTCCAAGCATGAATTCTTACTATTTCTAATACTTTAATGTCAAGTTAAATGCAATATTTTTGTAACTAATTTGAAAGAATTTTTTACATTTTTCTAGCAATTGCTACTTTTGGTAATTAAATAACTTATACTCTAGCATATAGCATATACAAGTCAGGTTTTAACCTTCTAGGTTTAATAAATAGATCCTCATTTATGACTAACATTTAACAATAATTTAAAGTAGATATCATTTTTGTTCTTTATTGTTATGATTATTTTTGTAAAAGATTAGGCACCAGTGTATGTATATATATATATATATATATATATATATATATATATATATTAAAATGTTTTAAATTGGTGTATAGTTGCTTTACAATGTTGTGTTACTTTTGCTGTACAGCAAAGTGAATCAGTTATACATACTAGGCTCCAATATATTCTTGATAACTACATATACATTAAAAATTTATCTTCATTTGTTTCTTTTCTTCTTGAATGGTGAATTCTTTTTTAGATTTTCTTAGTATCACTTCTAAAGAAAACATACTCTTCGAACGTTTTCTATGCAGATATGAATTGTAATGTTTATTCTCAATGCATTCTCAATGGAAAAAGAGAAAGTGACGGAGACAAATGTATAAGAAACAAAAAGCTACTTTCCCCCTCAATACTGTGAAGGATTTATGTCAAATAGTACAAACCTAAAGTTAGAATTTACTGGACAGGCGATGGAGGGCAATCCGTGGTTATATTGGGATTTTCACGATTTTTCTATTTAAAAATTTACCACAGACTTTATGTGGCATTTATAAAGGAAAATATCATCCTCACTGTATGAAGTCATGAATACTGTTTTATAGAGTGTTTTATTCGTGGCTTGAATTTTGAATTAATGCAGAAAAACTAAGAAAACCAACATGAAACAGTCTTATGTTTTTGCAGACTTATTTAGTTAAAATGCGGCATTTATCTGAGGTAATATTTACACAGCACAAGCAGTCAGAAGAAAATTTCTTTTCCGTAGGATCTTCATAAAAGAGTGTCCTGGGAGACAACTCTGTACAAGCACTGTTTACTTTCAACTCTCTTCCTTCTTAACCCACTCTTCAACACTGCGTAGCACTTCGGACAAGGCCAGAAAATATTTCGCTGTCATTTTCATTCAGATTGCTATAAATAACATATTCACAGAAGCAAGTAATGCACTCTTTAACACTTTTTTTCATGTTAATTCTGGACATAACTTTCTTTTAGAAATTTAGAAGGATGATGTTACATACTGCCACTGAATGAATGATAGAGTATACTCTATTATCTGTGTCACAGATAAAAAGCAAATGGTCAGCAGATGTTTGTTGTTAATGACCTTAGGATTCTCTATTTAGTGAACAATTTTAAATACATGAAATAAATATAAAAGTTTAGACTTAAGTGCAATAAGAGCTCATGCTGTATGCACCACCAAAGTTGTATGTCATGCTGTTTAGAAACCTTAAAGTTCAGAGATAGCCTAAAAAGTCAGGAAAAATCATATTTGCTAGGGTATACATGCATTTTCTAAATTGATGTCTTTTTAAAGGAGTGTAGTGGAAAAAAATCCTGGGGAAGTTTCAGGGATATAATATAGTCCTTTTGTTGTTATGCTCAAAAAAGATCTGCATCACACTACTACAACTAGTTTTTATTTTACATGGAATATCTTTATTTTATGCAATGTTCTCAAAATATTCACCAAAGCCTATCATCGCAGACAGCAAACAGCTGCTAAAAATGCAGTTCTTGTTTAAGGGCCCTTATAAGACAACATGTACCGAAAAGTAATAAAATTGTACATTCAAACCTGTAAAGACTTAAAAAAAAAATCGTTGAAAGATTTTTGCTTTACAAAAAAAAAATGTTGAACCTATGGGTTAAGACATTGGTCTTATTTACATGCAGGAGATTGATTAGTTTGGAGGCATGTTATACTCTCTATTTAGTTTAGATATTTATAAGTTCATAAAATAGAAATGGTAGCATTGTCCTTAAGCACTTTCAAAGGATCTTATTTGGGGTAGAAAGGATTCAGGTATGAAGAGGGAATTGATTAAAATTTAATAACGCAGCCTAATTGGACTTGTCTAAATCTGTGAATAGTCTATAGTCTTTAAAAAGTTTTATTATTTTCATGTGCAGAGGCAAGCAAACCAAGTAAACTAAATGTTGCCTTTTAAAAGTTACTTTAATTATCAGCCAAGAATCATTTGTAATTAGTCAAGTGTGCAAACATAACAATACACGCCCTTGCTTATGTAGCAATTATATGCATGAAAATAGACTTGTAAATTTGTAAAATAATGTTTTTCTTTAGAAAGAATTTTTCCCTTTCAGAATTAACTTACAAACGTTCTTGTCCATAAATAGTGAAAAAGTAATTTCATCCAACTTCTGACTAAATTAAAATAAATTCTATTTATAGCTTTGAACTAGCAAATTGTAGAGCCAGTGCATTTTCAAATAACAACCTATGTGTTGCTAGTTTGATATTTTCTTTTGAGGGCATTTTATTTCTTCATACTTCTACTTCTGTGAATCTTTGCGTGACCTCAACTTATGCAATACAAAGTCCACATATAAAAATTTCCTATTGATACCTAAGGTAAATTGGAGAGAGTCTATGTTTGAAGGGATTCTTTACTTTATGAAGATATTAATCCCAGAATTACTTTGAATAATACAACAGTTTTGATATCATTTAAACACACACATTTTAATGCATACATTTTTAATATTAGAAGTCATTTCCAAGATTATCTAAAATGGTGCTTTTTAAAGTTTAATGTGTATACCCATCACCTGTGGATATTGTTAAACTGTGTAAGTACTATAGGGTGGGGCCTCAGAGTCTGCAGTTCTAACATGCTCCCAGGTGCTGCTGATCTAAGGACCTTATTTTTAATTACAGGAATCTAAAACATCTAAGTATAGTTATTCTCGAAATGATCTTTTAAAAAGCTCTTTGTGTGTGTCAGGATACACACTGCCTGACTGTAATAGCCTTTTTTTTTCTACCTGAATATTTTCCTTCAAGTCTCCGAAGAAGAAAACCAACTATATTAATAACTGGATTTAAACTGAATTAGTTTTTATAGACTCATCCTACTTGTCTTTTAAACAAATTTGTTCTTATTGGTGAACTTGGTTAGGACCTTTTAAATCTCTGGGTTTTAGTTTTCTCATCTGTGAAATGAAGGTGCAGAATAAAAAGCTGAGCCTTCAGTAGACAGGAAAACATATTTTCTGTGTTAGTAGAAGAGTTACTTGCAGCCTTAATATTTTGTAATTTTATAGATCAAGGGTGGGGTGTTTTCCTTGAAAAAAAAAAAGAATGTAGGTCTAAATATTATCAATAAAAGTAACTAATTTTATTTGGGTTTTAAAAACATAGGTTGAGTTTGCAGACATCAAGTAAAGAGAAACCATGTGGATGGAAATGTATTAAAATTTTGTATCTTCAAGTGTCAATGCCTCAGTCTGCAACCGAGAAGTGGTCACACATACATTGACTTTGCCTCAGCTGACTTCTCTCCGGAAAATATATGTTCTCTTGCATGGTCTTCTTGAAGGACTGGTCATTTAAAGTTAAAAGATGATCTCTAAGCCCTTTATTTCAGTCAGAATTTCCTGATTAATTTACAAAGCACAAAGGAAGTATCTTAACCAAATAGATACCAAGCCTCTTTACCTTTCACCATGCATTTATTCTTATATTTGACTTTCTTATTTTCTCAGAGCATAAAGTAAGATTTGTTATATGCATCATAGTTACAGGCAATAGTGACTAAACCAAAAAATGGTGAACATAATATTAAAATAAATGATACAAGTAATTTGAAATTATGGCATCCAGGATGTATGCTCATGCCGACCATAATTAAAAAGAAATTGTTCTTCCTTTCCATACCAATTCTTTACCTCTATACCTTCAACTTATATTCTCAAGAAATTTCTGAGTTATTTAAGTCAAGAGTTTCTGAGGACAAATTTCTGGCCTTTTGGGTTGGGTGCATTTTCAAGGTGAGTGGTAGGGGAGAGAGGAGGTTGAGGGATGGGAAAGTCATGAGTAATGGAAAACAGCTCCATGCGCTTACTTCATGCTTCTTTTCCAAACTGGCCAGAGCTGAGTCATGGTTTATAAATATGTCATTTTTTAGTAGGTTTAACCTGGCAAGTAGAGAAGAGCATATGGAATGCTTTTCTTGTGTTTCAACAAATAAGAATTGGAATATCAGAGAAAACATTTTTAAAGAAAAAGTTTGCTCAGGGTAGAAATTCCTCTAGTAGGAACCCCTATGACCATACTATTGGTCATACTTGTATTGTTTAAAAGATACTGATATGCCTGTCTTTTTTCCAGTTGTCAAATGGTCATGTTTTGAGGCCTCTTCCAACCACCCCACACCCTACCAAGATACTTCCCACATTCCTGGCTGACTTGGCTTCTCTTCCAGGCCCCAATTATTTAACTAATATTTTAAAAATTATCTTTGCAAATTTGAATTTGAATTTAAGTATTGGGTTGGCCGAAAGTTCATTTGAGTTTTGTTCTGTACAATGTTGTAGAAAAACCCAAATGAAATTTTTGGTCAACCCAGTAACAACTATCTTTATATTTCAGGAAAAAAACCCCAGCATTTGAGAAGGGAGAAGATGGTCAAGAAGAAAATTTAATGTATATGGAGAGGCTTATAAGTAAGTTAGCCAGCTGTGTCCACGATGGTAAGTTTTCTGTTTGCTACTATCAGTGAAAGTAGGTACTAGAAAAACTGGGATTTTTCTAACATAAATTAGAAAACAGAAATTTCCTTGCCAATCTCAAATGAAAGTTTCTTTAAATGCAAAAGGCCAAGACCAGAAGAGGCTACTCCATCACTTTCTAAGTCTGTGATGCCCTCTTAGGATAGGTGATTATGGACTGAAATATCGGCATCATTATATGGCTTTAAACAATTTACAGAATAATCTTAAGCTCGTCCATTGCAGTTTTAGGATATATATAATTAGAAGTTGCCTACATGAGGTCATTTTAAAGGGTGCCTCTCCCTAAATATCTCAGGGAAAAGCTGGGATCTTTAGAAACTCATTCCTATGAATTTCAGTTTTCTTTTCCAATGATTTGAATGTTCAGTGCAAATGCTCCTCAGAACATTAACACTGACTCTCAACCCTTTCTCCAGCTGTTATGGGGGCACTTAGGGATTGAAGATGGAAGACAGAGCAGAGTTCTAGTGGACTCTGAAATGAAGGAAGGAGCCTTCCTGCTTTGAGACCAGTGACATCTATTTGGAAACGGTGGTTACAGAAGCGTATGCAATTCCCATGGCAATAGGAAGCATCACCACTGGGGGTGTCTGCAAATGCCTATGAGTTAGTAAAGGAGAAACTCCACGCAGACAAGCTCAGGTGCATCATTTTTATGGATATGTTCCTGTCTCAAATGAGAAAAGATAATTAAAATGTAATTATTAGTTTGAAAATTAATTAATGCTGGTAGCTCTTATTAGAAGTAACATGCTCTATATTCCCAAGATGAGCAATGCTGAGTGCTTTTGGAAATAAATCATTTTAATCTCTACAGCATTTGATAGGGTTGATCACATTATTCATAATGAGAAGTTTTTTCTCTTCTGATTTCTTTGATGTTATCTTGGTTCTTTCAGTTCAGTTCAGTTGCTCAGCCATATCTGACTCTTTGCGACCCCCATGGACTGCAGCACGCCAGGTTTCCCTGTCTATCACCAACTCCTGGAGCTTGCTCAAACTTATGTCCTTTGAGGCGGTGACGCCATTCAACCATCTCATCTGTTGTCCCCTTCTTCTCCTGTCTTCAATCTTTTCCAGTGTCAGGGTCTTTTCTAATGAGTCGGCTCTTCACATCAGGTGGCCAGAGTATTGGAGCTTCACCTTCAGCATCAATCCTTCCAATGAATTTTCAGGATTGGTTTCCTTTAGGACTGACTGGTTTGATCTTCTTACAGTCCAAGGGACTAGCAAGAGTCTTCTCCAATACCACAGTTCAAAAGCATCAGTTCTTTGGTGCTTAGCTTTCTTTATGGTACAACTCTCACATCCATACATGACTACTGGAAAAACCCTAGCTTTGACTAGATGGACCTTTGTCAGCAAAGTAATGTCTCTGCTTTGCAAATGTCTTTTAATTTCATGGCTGTAGTCACCATCTGCAGTGATTTTAGAGCCTGAGAAAATAAAGTCTGTCACTGTTTTCATTGTTTCTCCATCCAGTTGCCATAAAGTGATGGGACTGGATGTGATGATCTTTGTTTTTTTGGAATGTTGAGTTTTAATCCAGCTTTTTCACTCTTCTCTTTCACTTTCATCAAGAGGCTCTTTAGTTTCTCTTTGGTTGGCTCTTTCCCATTGTTGTCTCCTTTTGCTGTGTTTTTTTATTCTTCCCAGAATACTGCAAATTTATCTCATTATACCCCCAACACCCATAATTCAGTTCTTACCATTCAAGATTGTAGCAACTTTTTATGGCTTCTTGAAAATGACTCCCAGTTCAACAGCTCTTCTCCCTGACTTCGCTACAAACCTCTAACTACGCATTTCCAACTGTCTACTAGACATCATTATTTGCATGTTTTGTGGTTTCCTTGTGCTAAAAATTTCTCAAACCAGATTTATCACTTTCCTCCACAAAACAACTCATTATTCCTAAATTTATAATCTTTGCCAAAAAAGTGTAATACTTTTCTCTCTTTGAGTCAGCCTGAAAAATGAGGCGATTTGTTGGAATCCTCCATCTCTGCCTAATAAATTATCTCCTTCCTTCCCATTTAAAAATTCTGAAAATTCTGCCCATCATTGCTTTGGTTCACAGTTTGATACTGCTTCTCCTTCTTATTTCGACTGCTGCTGTAAGGTTTGCTTGTATACTTGATTGTCCTGAATCAGGGGATTTAGAACCTATACAGCAAGAATTTTGACTTCCTACTTTTTAAGCCTAGAGCATAAAGTGTAGTGGTGTAAGCATAGCAGATACTCAATAGATATTTAACTGTTTTACTGTTATGAACTCCATATTATAGGAACAATAAAAATACTAAGACATAAAAGTAATGCTAAAAATTGGTCACTAAAACAATACATCAAAACGTAACCAGTATTATTTTACTGGTTTAATTTTGGAAGGAGCCTTGGTTAGCCAATGTTAGTTCAAATTTACATTGGAATTTTTTTTAATTTCTTGCCTTCAGTGCGACAAATCCTGTCTCACAAGATTGACTTTAATAATTTAAATATTTCTTTGGATTTTAGACTTGAAAGTTAAGTGTATGTGGGTGGAAAAGGATGGTTCTCAGTTGAGTTGATAGGATTAAGAAGCAACTCAGCTGAGTAAGCCCTTGTGGCTACGATTCACTTAAAATGCAAAGAGTGGGCAGTTGTATAACTAATGCTAGGGACAGAGACTCATTTTAAGTACAGAGATGGATTTAGATTACTAAATAGCACCTTCCTTTTGCAGTCAGAAATAATTTTACTTTATTTCAAAAAAAATTGAAAATGGCATTAACTTTAAAGCAGTCAGTAAAGTTACTACAGCAATCAACTATCTTTATTCTCCATCTAAATACAAATCATATGACAAAACTGGGATGGAAAAAATGCGAAAGCCTTTGGGTACTATAGTTGCCAAAGGATGAGCTTCTCAATAGTCTGTTCAGCTTTTGCATCTGGCAGGAACTTACTTTCAGCCTCTGCTTTCCCCAGTATTGATCATGTGGAATAAAAGACTTCGACAACTTCAGGTCCAGCATGATCCAGTTTTGGAGTACATGCCAAATGCTCACTGGTTCTATTTGCTTGAATTAAATATTCATTTGTTAAAATGCCCATTATGTGCTGGGCATTGTTACTGGAGCTGGAGATATACTGGTGAACAGAACAAGCAAGCTCCCTATTCTTAGGAACTTAAATTCTTTGCAGTGGTGGCTGCTGCTGCTGCTAAGTCACTTCAGTTGTGTCCGACTCTGTGTGACCCCATAGACGGCAGCCCACTAGACTCCTCTGTCCCTGGGATTCTCCAGGCAAGAATATTGGAGTGGGTTGCCATTTCCTTCTCCAATGCATGAAAATGAAAACTGAAAGTGAAGTCGCTCAGTCGTGCCCGACTCTTAGCGACCCCTTGGACTGGAGCCTACCAGCCTCCTCCGTTCATGGGATTTTCCAGGCAAGATTACTGGAGTGGGGTGCCATTGCCTACTCCATGCAATGGGTGGAGGGAGGGGAAAAATAAGCAAACAAATAGTACTAAATGTATACCAACATGAATATATATGTTCAAAAATATGTGATGAAAAAAAGATTGAATAGGTAAGCAAGAAGGCAGCATATCTTGATAGTGTTGTACAGAGAGTTAAAATACCAGTGGTGTGGTTAAGCAGTCACTTTTGATTGGGTTGTCAAGTCAAGCCTATTTAAAAAAGTGACATTTAAGTTGAAATCTGTATGGATGAAGAGATAAAGAGTATTTGAGGCAGATGGAAGAGCTTATGCAAAGTCCTGAGATAGGAACAGAAAAAAGGCCAGAATGGTCAAAGTCTAGTGTGTGAGAAAGTGGTATGATTGAGATCAGAAACATAAGCAAATCCCTAGGGTTTTTTAAGCCATGAAAAGAATTTGGATTTCCTTCCAAGGATCATGAGCAGCCATTGGGGAATTTAGGAAGCATAAAAGGGGCAATCTGATTTGTATTTTAGGATAATGGCTCCAGTCTCTGTATGAAGCATGGATTGTATTGGAGCCAGAATGGAAGCAGAGGGATCAGCAAGAAGGCCATTGTGAAAGTCCAGGAAAGATGTGATGGTGGCTTTGATCAATGCTAGTAGTAGAGGTGAAAATAAAAGGATCCAGTGAAATTACTGAGTCAATGTGATTGCAGTTTTTCAATTTTTGCAAGTTGTTTCCTAAAGTTTTTTTAAATTAATTTGCACTCCTCTATTGGTTTGTGAGAGTAATAATGCAAAGTAGAAATTGTCCACACTTCAGTTTTATATAAGATGAAAACATGATCTTACATACATTGGTTTAAGATAACTTCCTTTCCTAGGAAGGAGCTCCATGTGTCTCAAGACCGGGCAATATATTATATACCACAAGGTCTCAGCATTTTTCTGTATGCTATATGCTCTTTTGTTTGACCTCTCTCTGCAGCAACTCTTCATGTTATATATGCATGTGTATATATTCCCTTTCTTCTTTCATATACCTATTATTTATATTTTTATTAAAATATAGTTGATGTACAGTATTTTGTTAGTTTCAGTTTTATTGCACAGGGATTTGACATTGCATACATTATGAAATGATGACACTGTAAGTCTAGTAACCATCTATCCCCATACAAAATTATTACAATACTATAGGCAATATTCCTTATACTGTAAATTATATCTCCATAACTTATTTACTTTATAACTAGAGGTTTGAACCTCTTAATCCCCTTCACTTATTTTGCCTCCTGACTCAACTTCCCTCCATTTTGGCAAATACTTGTTTGATCTCTGTATCTATGAGTCTGTTTTCATTTTGTTTGTTTCATTTTTATTTATTTATTTATTTATTTTAAATTTTAAAATCTTTAATTCTTACATGCGTTCCCAAACATGAACCCCCCTCCCACCTCCCTCCCCATAACATCTCAGTGGGTCATCCCATGCACCAACCCCAAGCATCCTGTATCCTGCGTCAGACATGGACTGGCGATTCAATTCTTACATGATAGTATACATGATAGAATGCCATTCTCCAAAATCATCCCACCCTCTCCCTCTCCCTCTGAGTCCAAAAGTCCATTATACACAGCTGTCCAAGTGAAATCATATGGTATTTGCCTTTCTCTCTCTGACTTACTTCATGTAGCATAATATCCTCTAGGTCTATCCATGCTGTAGCAAATAGCAAGATTTCATTTTTTATGGCTGAGTAATATTCTATTATATATCTAGACCATGTATTCTTTATCTGTTCATCCATTGCTGGACATTTATGTTGCTTCTGTATCTTGGATTTTGTAAATAATGCTGTAATGAACATATGGATGCATATAAAATTTTGAATTAGTATTTTTCTTCAAAGAATGGCCAGAAGTAGAATTGCTGGATTCTAATGTAGTTCTTTTAAAAATTTCTGTGAGTAACATTCATATTGTTTTTCATAGTGGCTATGCCAATTTGCATTCCCACCAATAGGGCACAAAAGTTTCCCTTTACTCTGTATCCTCTTCAATATTTATTATTTCTTGTCTTTTTTTTTTTTTTTTGATGACAACCATTTTGACAGATTTACACCTGTCAGGTGATGTCTCATTGTGGTTTGATTTGCATTTCTCTGATAATTAGATCCTCTGTTTTTCAACTGGGTTGTTTGATGTTGAGTTGTATGAGTTCTTTGTATATTTTGGGTATTAACCCCTCATCAGATACATTAATTGCCAATATCTTCTCCTATTCAGTAGGCCACCTTTTCACTTTGTTGATAGTTTCCTTTGCTGTGCAGAAGGTTTTATAGTGTGATGTAGTCCCATTTATTTAATTTTGGTTTTATTTCCCTTGCCTTAGAGACAGATCCCAAAATCTATTGCTAAGACTGATGTCAAAGAGCATACTGCCTGAGTTTCCTTCTAGGTGTTTTATGGTTTCAGGTCTTATATTTAGGTCTTTAATCTATTTTGTGTTTATTTTTGTACATGGTATGAGAAAGTAGCCCAGTTTGAGTGTTTTGCATGTAGCTATGTAGTTTTTATTAACACCACTTATGAAGAGGTTTCCTATTCCCCATTTTATGTTATTATCTTTTTTTTTGTTGAAGATTAATTGACCATTGAATTATAGATTTATTTCTGGGCTCTCTATTCTAGTCCATTGATCAATGTGTCTGTCTTTTTGTCAGTACCATACTCTTTTTATTACCATAACTTTGCAGTATCATTTGAAATCAGGGAACTAGATTCTTCCAGCTTTGTTCTTTCTCAATATTGCTTTGGCTATTTGGGATACTTTGTGTTTCTCTACAAATTTTAGAATTACTTGTTATAGTTTTATGAAAAATACCTATGATATTTTGATCAGAATTCCACTGAATCTGTAGATTATCTTGGGTAGCATTGTCATTTTAACAATATTAATTCTTTCAATTTATGAGCATTGTATATCTTTCCATTTGTGTCACCTTCAATTTCTTTAACCATCATCTTGTAGTTTTCTGATTACAAGCCTTTTACCTCTTTCCTTTGATTTATTCCTTGTTATTTTTTTCTTTTTGATGTAATTGTAAAAGGGATTATTTTCTTAATTTTTCTAATAGTTCCTAGTTAGTGTATAGAAGCGCAACAAATGTCTATATATTAATCTGTTATCCTGAAACTTCACTGAATTCATTTATTAGTTCTCATGTCTTTTTTTATAGTGTTTTTAGGATTTTCTCTATATTGTATCATGTCACCTGCAGACAGTGACAGTTTTATTTCTTCTCCAATTTGGATTTCTTTTATATATTTTTTCTTTTCTGACTGCCCTGTGTGTCTAGGACTTCCAATATTATCTTGAATAAAAGTGGAGAGAGACAGCATTCTCATCTTGTTTCTCATTTTAGAAGAAATGCTTTCAGCTTTTCACTGTTGACTATGATGTTGGCTACGAGTTTGCTGTATATGATATTTATCATGTTGAGGTATGTTCCCTCTTTATTGACTTTGTTGAGAGGCGTTTTAAAAAAATTTCATAAATGTATGTCAAATTTTGTCAAAAAGTTATTCTGCATTTGTTGAGATGGTCATTTGATTTTTATTCTTTAGTTTGCTGATACAGTGTATCACATTGTCTGTTTTGTGGATATTATGCCATCTGCGCATTCCTGGGATAAATCCCATTTGATAATGGTTTATGATTCTTTTAATATTTTGAATTCAGTTTGCTAATATTTTGTTGAGATTTTTTGCATCTATGTTCATCATTAATATTGCCTTGTAATTTTCTTTTTTGTATGTGATATTTTTGTCTGGTTTTGGTATCAGGGTGATGTCTTTGATGAGAATGAGTTTGGAAGCATTCCTTCTGCAATTATTGGGAATAGTTTGAGAAGAATAGGTGTTAATTTTTCTTTATATATTCTGTAGAATTTACCTGTGAAGACATCTAGTCCTGGGCTTTTGTTTTTTGGGATTTTTTTGGATTACTGAATTGATTTTATTACTGATAATCAGCTTGTTTACATTTTCTATTTCTTCCTGGTTCAGTCTTGAGAGATTGTACATTTTAAGGAATTTATACATGTCTCATAGGCTATTCATTTTATTGGTGTATAATTGTTCACAGTAATCTCTCATGATTGTATTTTTGTGATATTAATTATAACTTATTTTTCATTTCTAATTTTATTGATTTGATCCCTTGATCTTTTTTTCTCCATGATGAGTCTGGCTAAAGATCTGTCTTTAGCGAGACTATGCAGAGTACATCATGAGAAACGCTGGGCTGGATGAAGCACAAGCTGGGATCAAGATTGCTGGGAGAAATATCAATAACCTCAGATATGCAGATGACACCAACCCTTATGGAAGAAAGTGAAGAAGAACTAGAGGCTCTTGATGAAAGTGAAAAAGGAGAGTGAAAAAGTTGGCTTAAAGTTCAACATTCAGAAAACTAAGATCATGACATCCGGTCTTATCACTTCATGGCAAATAGATGGGGAAACAGTGGAAACAGTGGCTGACTTTATTTTTCTGGGCTCCAAAATCACTGCAGATGGTGGCTGCAGCCATGAAATTAAAAAATGCTTGTTCCTTGGAAGAAAAGTTATGACCAACCTAGATAGCATATTCAAAAGCAGAGACACTATTTTGTCAAAGAAGATCCATCTAGTCAAGGCTATGGTTTTTACAGTGGTCATGTATGGATGTGAGAGTTGGGCTATAAAGAAAGCTGAGCACTGAAGAGCTGATACTTTTGAACTGTGGTGTTGAAGACCCTTGAGAATCCCTTGGACTGCAAGGAGATCCAACCAGTCCATTCTGAAGGAGATCAGCCCTAGGATTTCTTTGGAAGGAATGATGCTGAAGCTGAAACTCCAGTACTTTGGCCACCTCATGCGAAGAGTTGACTCATTGGGAAAGACCCTGATGCTGGGAGGGATTGGGGGCAGGAGGAGAAGGGGACGACCGAGGATGAGATGGCTGGATGTCATCACTGACTTGATGGACATGAGTTTGGGTGAACTCTGGGAGTTGGTGATGGACAGGGAAGCCTGGCGTGCTGCAGTTCATGGGGTCACAAAGAGTTGGACATGACTAAGCGACTGAACTGAATTGAAAGATCTGAACTGAAAAATTTTGTTTATCTTTTCAAAGAACTGGCTGTTAGTTTTATTGATTTTTCTATTGTATTTTTAGTATTTGTTTTATTTGTTTCCACTCTAATCTATATTATTTTTCACCCTGCTGACTTTTTTCTTTTTTAATCGTTTCCTTTCTCTAGTTCCCTTAGCTTTAAGGTCAAATTGTTAGAGATTTTTGTTTGCTTCTTGAGGTAGTTTTGTATCACTCTACACTTCCCTCTTTGAACTGCTTTTGCTGCATTCCATTTGGATTGTTGTATTTCAGTTTTTGTCTCCATGTATTTTTTTTTTTTTTTCATTTCCTCTTTGATTTCATCAGTGACCCATGGGATGCTTAGATTTTATGTGTTTGTGTAGTTTTTTTTTTTTTTTTTATCTTAAAGCTGATTGTTATGCTGAAGTTGTTGTGGTTAACAATGATGTTTTCATATATTTTTAGTCTTCTTAAATTTATTGAGACTTGTTTTGTGGTCTAGCTTGTGGTCTATTCTGGAGAATTTTCCATGTACATTTGAAAAGAATGTGTATTCTACTATTTTTGGATAAAATATTCTATATATATATCTAATAACTCTATTGATGCAATTTGTCATTTAAAGTTATTGGTTTTTTACTGATTTGCTTTCTGGATGACCTGTCCATTGATGTAAAGGGGGTGTTAAAGTCCTCCATTATTATTGTATGACTGTCAATCTCTCATTTTATGTTTATTAGTATTTGCTTTATGTATATAGGTGCTCCTGGGTTCAATATATATATTTATAATTATATAAATACATATATTTATAATTACTATATATATAAATATACTATATATATACTATATACTATATATATATACTATATGCTATATAAAATATATATATATTTATAATTACTATACCTTCTTGTTGGATTTATCTCTCTATTATTATGTAATGTCCTTCTTTGTCTCTTATTACAGTATCTATTTTAAAGTGTATTTTGTCTGAAAAAAGTATTGCTACTTCAGTTTTCTTTATGTTTTCATTTGCTTGGAAATTATTTTTCCTTCTTACTTTTGGTATGTGTGTGTGTTGTTGCCTGTGAGTCCTGCTTTGTGTTATGACTGT
This sequence comes from Capricornis sumatraensis, assembly GCF_032405125.1. Classification (NCBI taxonomy): domain Eukaryota; kingdom Metazoa; phylum Chordata; class Mammalia; order Artiodactyla; family Bovidae; genus Capricornis; species Capricornis sumatraensis. The sequence continues at coordinate 126,241,522 of NC_091069.1, forward strand.
GGCCCTCTAGAGGGAGGAGTAGGCTTCCTGTGTGGTTGGTTAAATGGCCCAGGGAACTCAGGACTGGTGCTGGCCCACTGGTAGGTGGGCCTCTGTCCACGTGTGACTTTCTGCATATCTGAGGGAACTTGTGGCAGGGTCTTTGAATGATGTGTGGTTGGACTTGGCAGGCTCACGGTTGCTTCTGGTCTACCAGTGGGCTGGCTGGGTACCCAGCACTAATATGCTGGAGGGAGGATTCCAAAAAGGCTCTTGTTAGTGCAGTATTATCATGGTAAAATAAGCTTTCAAAAATAGCTGCTGCCGGCATGTGCCTCCTCAGGGGAAGTCCCAGTGACATCCTGCATCTCCTGGAGGCTTTCCAAGATAAGAGCCGTGTGGGTCTGACCCCGGCTTCATTCAAAGTACTTTCTCTGTGCTGGGACTTGGAGGATGTGAGATTTTGTGCATGTCCCGTATGAGTGAAGTGTCGGTTTCCTATATACTTCTGCCCTCCTCAACATGAGCCCCTACTGATTTTCAAAGCCAGGTTCTGGGAGTTCATCTTCCCAGTTTAGAAAACTTAGAGTACAGAACCTGATGTGGGGCTTGGATCCCTCACTACTTGAGGAGTATCCCTATATTTGTGATAGTTTTCCTGTTCGGGGGTCACCAGCCCAGGTGTATGGATCCTAAATGAGTCTTTGCCCCTCCTACCTGTCTTGTTGTGGTTCCTTCTTCATATGTTCAGTTGTGGAAAAAATTTTCTGCCAGCCTTCTGGTTGTTCTCATAGATAGTTACTCTGTAAGTGGTTATAATTTTGGTGTGTCAGTGGGAGGAGGTGAGTTCATGGTCTTCCTACTCTGCCATTCATCCACCTCTCCTATATTTCTTCTTTCAGATTATGAACTTTGAGGGCAGATAGAAACTGTCAGCCTATGCAATAGTGACAACTTACAGTGAATGGTGTCAGATTTGTGATCTCAGAAGGGGAGAATTTGACTTTGGGACAAGTAGCATGGCTTCAGGGGCTCAGAATTTATGGGGAAACGTTTTATTACAGTGTAAAAGGGGTAGAGAAAGCTTCTGACATAGACATCACAAGGGGGCAGATAGTGGCCCACCCACTAGGTGGGTGGGGCTTTATATACATTTTCAGTTCAGTTCAGTTCAGTCACTCAGTCGTGTCTGACTCTTTGCGACCACATAGACTGCAGCACGCCAGGCCTCCCTGTCCATCACCAACTCCCAGAGTTTACTCAGACTCACGTCCATGAGTCAGTGATGCCATCCAACCATCTCAACTTCTGTCATCCCCTTCTCCTCCTGCCTTCAGTCTTTCTCAGCATCAGGGTCTTTTCCAATGAGTCAGCTCTTCGTATCAGGTGGCCAAAGTTTTGGACTTTCAGCTTCAGTATCAGTACTTCCAATGAATATTCAGGACTGATTTCCTTTAGGAAGGACTGGTTGGATCTCCTTGCAGTCCAAGGGGCTCTCATGAATCTTCTTCAACACCGCAGTTCAAAAGCATCAATTTTTCATTGCTCAGCTTTCTTTATAGTCCAACTCTATACATCCATACATGACTACTGGATAAACCATAGCTTTGACTAGATGGACCTTTTCCAGCAAAGTAACGTCTCTGCTTTTTAATGTGCTGTCTAGGTTTGTCATAGCTTTTCTGCCAAGGAGCAACTGTCTTTTAATTTCATGGCTGATGTCACCATCTGTGGTGATTTTAGAGCACCCCACCACCACACCCCGCACACACACACACACAAAAAGTCTGCCACTGTTTCCATTGTTTCCCCATCTATTTGCCATGAAGTGATAGGACCAGATGCCATGATCTTAGTTTTCTGAATGTTGAGCTTCCAGCCAACTTTTTTCACTGTCCTTTTTCACTTTCATCAGTAAGCTCTTTAGTTCCTCTTCACTTTCTGCTGTAAAGGGTGGTGTCATCTGCATATCTGAGATTATTGCTATTTCTCCCAGCAATCTTGATCCCAGCTTGTGCTTCATCTAGTCCAGCATCTCACATGATGTACTCTGTATAGAAGTTAAATAAGCAGGGTGACGATATGCAGCCTTGACATACTCCTTTCCCATTTGAAAACCAGTCCATGTTCCATGTCTGGTTCTAACTGTTGCTTCTTTACCTGGATGCAGATTTCTCAGGAGGTAGGTCAGATGGTCTGGTATTCCCATCTCTTTCAGAATTTTCCACAGTTTATTGTGATCTACACAGTCAAAGGCTTTGGCATAATCAATAAAGCAGAAGTAGATGTTTTTCTGGCATTTTCTTGCTTTTTGTATGATCCAACAGATGTTGGCTCTTTGATCTCTGGTTCCTCTGCCTTTTCTAAATCCAACTTGAACATCTGGAATTTCACTGTTTATGTACTGTTGAAGCCTGGCTTGGAGAATTTTGAGCATTATTTTGCTAGCACATGATTGATACTTTTTCAGTTTGGTCTCACCAAAGCCAGTCCCATGACATATGTCTTAAGATCACAAGATTATTCAGAAGGCTCTGTAAGAAGGAGAAACATGTTGTTGAGCAAGATACATTGTTATATAGTCATTAGTACAGAGCTTAAGGAAAAACATACCCTTGAGCAAGATGTGTTGTTTTGTTTTGTAATCATTAGTTCTGGGCTTAAAGAAATTTAGTCATAGAAGAAATAGATTGTTGCCATAACAACTCATAGCTTAAGGAAAAAAAGTCTTATGTGACTAAGAGGAAGGAATGTAGAAAAAAAAGTTTGTCCCCTTCTCCTCAAATGCCTGGGACCCTTTATCAACTTATTTAAGCATTAACCCTCTCAATAGTGTGCCATCCAGCTGTTGCTTAAGAATCATCCATGATCACATGAACAGATCACTGAAAAAAGAAGCTGATCATTCATCATGTTTATTTTTTACTATTGCTGAGAGTAATGAGTCCCAACAATTCTATGAAGATTATTTAATGTCTATACTCATATTTCTGACAGGGCTTCCCTGGTGGCTCAGTGGTAAAGAATCTACCTGTAGTGCAGGAGATGTGATTTTGATATCTGGGTTGGGAAGATACCCTGGAGGAACTGGCAACCCATTCTGGTACTCTGGCCTGGGAAGTCCGATGGACAGAGGAGCCTGGGGTTGCAAAAGAGTCAGACATGATTTACTGAGTAAATAACAACACATTTCAGACACTATTAGGGAAAAAAATCCAAAGAAACCCTTTTAACTGTATATAGTAGAAAATATTTAGAATTCATATTCAGAGAACTTGGATTCAAGTCCTGGTTTTGCTCCCTTCTGATAGTGGGACCTTGGACCTTTGTTTCTTCAACTGTAAACCAGTCTAATAATACAGTCTTCCCTAGGTCATAAGATATTGTAAGTTATGTGTAAAAAGAACTCACAAATTCTAAAATACAGATAAGTGCTTCTATTTAATAAAATATTTAACTTTTAACTATGCTATGTATACTGTTCTTAAAGTTTTACATGTACTAACTGTTTATTCCTCATGGTTTTCTGATGAGGCTAGAGCTATTCTTATACCTATACCTATTTTTCAGATGAGAAGGTAAAAGAGAGATGAAATAATTCATCAAAAGTCACATGCTCAGTAAATGATAGGACTTGAACCCATAATTGAACAGTACAGTCCCTGATTTGAACGATTATGATCTGTTAGTACTCTTTAAATTTGAGACTATTAAATTATTTACAGCATATGTATTAATACAAAATGTATGCCAAACATTGTGCTAAATACTGAGGATATGATAAAGAAAGGGCAAGGTTATTCACAGTCTTTTAATTCACAGTCTTTTAAACATCTGTGAAGGTGAAGAATTTTTTTTCTTTAATCAAATTAGAAGCCTCATGCTTGAACAATGGTAATAGCTCTTGACTTAATTAGCATATATGAATTCACAGATAAGTCAATATCATAATATAGACTAGCATACATTTTATTACATATCATCAGTAAATATTCTTTATTAACTGAGCCATATTTTTTCCCAGAAAAGTATCTTCCCATTTTGACATTCCAAAGATATTAATTTTCTTTCAAATATATAAATAGTGACTTTAGTTTTCCTTCTTAGAATTTGCAGATTTTCAAACATATTCAAGACTCAATCATATTTGAAGATCTCAGCCAATTGGATACCATTTTCAATTTGGTGGTCAGAGGGACTTTTACTTAGAGAATTCTAAGATAAACATGTGCAGGTGAATTCATTAAGTATATATTTTAATATCTATAGTAGCATAGAAGCTACATAGCTACAACTTGATAGAACATCTCATCTTCACTGCCTAATGGGGGTATGAGAAGTTTCTATAGTTCCATATCATAAAAATTCATTCTTTTTTGCATGATTTTTTCTGTGACACAACAGATGATTATGAGAGCCCATTTATGTAAGTGAATTGCTCAGTGATATTAGCCAAAATTGTAGGTTGAGGTCAAGTGATGTCAAGTTATTATTTAAAGAAACAAAGGGAAAAGGAAAAGACAGATTGTAGAAGAGAAATTTAATACATTTTGGCAACATAAGTAGGAAGGTCAGTAAAGGACATGAAACTAGGATGATGTCATTATAATTCGCTTCAGTTCAGAAGTGGCAGGGTGGCAGTTAGCCAAAAAGGCACTTTGATGTTGTTTGTTTATATATTGCTATTTAACTATCCAGGTCCAGAAGTGGAGATTACAACAGATAATTGTATGGTGGATGACTGAATATTGTGGTTACTGCTTTATTTTAAACTTTGTTGCCAGAATGCAATGACTGTACTTTTTTTTAGAATTTTCAGTTTTGAGATGCACTTCCACCATGCCTGCAGATCTATAGGACCTTCTATTGTAGGACCTTCTATTGTAGGACCTTCTACAATCAAAACAGGTCAAACTGCTGCAAGGATACTTGTTTGATGTAATGATATAGATCCAGATTTTGAGTTCACAAAACATTTAGGGAAGACTCCCATAATGTTTTAAAATTATGGAATAATCAGATTTCTGCAACATCCTCTCTTGCTTCATGGCTGGTGATTATGATATGCCTGTAAAGATGGAGAAAGGAGTCAGATGGAAGAATGCTTTCCTTTTTCAGTTTCTCATTAGAGTGTATTATGAACATCCCCTCTGCAGGCCATAACTACCTAAAATAGCTCCTATTCTATTGGCTAAATCACATGCATTTGGCAACTGATAGTATCCTATTGGTTAGACGTGAAATTTTTTGCTGCAGATACTATAAATCAAACCTGTGCAACAGAAACATACCACAAGCCACAAATATAAGCCACATATTTTATTTAAAATTTTCAAGCAGCCATGTTTATAAAGAGTTACTATCAATTTAATGGTATAATTTCTTTAATGTGATACATCCAAAGTATTATCATTCAAATATGTATTAAAAAACAGCTCAGGTGATGCAACAGGTCTGGAGACTACAACTGACACCTATTGTCTAGTTCTCTTCTGCCTACTCTAGATTCCCTTCACCTTTAACATTTTTGCTAGTCTAAGTGGCTTATTTAGTGGCTGCTGCTGCTGCTGCTGCTGCTAAGTCACTTCAGTCATGTCCGATTCTGTGCGACCCCATAGACTGCAGCCCACCAGGCTCCCCCATCCCTGCGATTCTCCAGGCAAGACCACTGGAGTGGGTTGCCATTTCCTTCCCCAATGCATGAAAGTGAAAAGTGAAAGTGAAGTCACTCAGTCGTGTCCTACTCTTGGCAACCCCATAGACTGCAGCCTACCAGGCTCCTCCCTCCATGGGATTTTTAGTGGCTGGTCCTGTCCAAATTCTTCTCAGGCCACCCAGTGGCCTAGTTACTTACTGTCAAATCTGAACAGAGACATCTGCTTGGTCTTCCCTAACGATGGCTCTTGTCTTCAAAGGTCAAGCCAGCAACCTGGGGTAAGAGATGGAGTCTGTTAACTATCAAGTATGTTTATTCCAATAAAGCAGGAGAGAGGGCATGATTACTGGATTTTTTCTAGGCCTCACACCCCATTTTGTAAACTGGACCTCAGTTCAGTTTAGTTCAGTTTAGTTCAATTCAGTTGCTCAGTTGTGTCTGACTCTTGGCAACCCCATGGACTGCAGCATGCCAGTCATCCCTGTCCATCACCAACTCCCAAAGCTTACTCAAACTCATGTCCATCAAGTCAGTGATGCCATTCAACCATCTCATCCTTTGTTGTCCCCTTCTTTTCCTGCCTTCAATCTTTCCCAGCATCAAGGTCTTTTCCAAGGAGTCAGTGAAACTATTTATTACCATGTGCTCCTACTTTAACATGGATAACTGGAATACCTTGAGTTCCTGAATAATAAAAGTGACTTTTTAATTTCCAGGTATTCTCTTTCCCTAGGGTATGATTACCTGAGTGAATAACCATAGGTTTCTATGAAGGACTGGTTGAATCATTACTGTATAATGTTGCTTTCATATTTCATGGTGATTCCTCATGGATTCTTGACCTTTTCTTCAATTCCTGGAGGCCCCTGTGAGATAGATCTTGAGAGGAACATGTGCTGTATTGAAAGACAGGAGTCTTCCCATTGTCTTCAAGTAAGAGAGGAATGCTGATTTTTAACAAAGAGGAATAGACCGCTTCTGATGGGCCCAGAAAGGCCAAGAGAATATGGGTATTTAAAATTTTTAAGTGTAAAGACCTAGACATTCCCATTCCAGGTTTAGTAATCCAGGTATTGGTCTTGACACTTCACAAGTTCACTCTTCTCTGAAAGGTTAATTTTATAATTCAGTTCTAGCTTTCTTTGCCTTTTAGTTATAGTAGAGCAGAGATTCTTCATGTGCTGCCAAAGAATCTCTGTGACTTTCACATTTTACCTTAAATTGGTAATTAATTATCTCCACTTTTAATTGTTTTTCTCCAGTGAATTGATAGCCCTCAGTGAAAAAAAGGTGAAAATGTTAGTTTCTCAGTCATGTTAGACTCTTTTGTGAACCCATGGACTATAGCCCACCAGGCTCCTCTGTCTATAGAATTCTTCAGCCAAGAATACTGGAGTAGGTTGCCATTCCCTTCTCCAAGGAATCTTCCCAATCTAGGGATCCAACCTGGATCTCCTACATTGCAGGTGGATTCTTTTACAGTCTAAGCCATCAGGGAACCCCATTCTTTTCATATATATCTATTCTTTTCCAAATTATTTCCCAATTTAGGTTATTACAGAGTTTCGAGCAGAGTTCCTTGTGCTGTACAATAGGTCCTTGTCGGTTATCTATTTTATATATAACAGTGTGTACATGTCAATCCCTAACTCCCCATCTATATGTTTCCCCTGCCCTCCCACTCTACCCCCTGGTAACAGTAAGATTGTTCTCTAAATCTGTGAGTCTGTTTCTGCTTTGTAAATGAAAGTTTATTTATATCATTTTTTTCAGATTCTGCATATAAAAGATATCATATGATATTTTTCTTTGTCTCATTTACTTCATTTAGTATGACAAGGCATTGAAAGAAGTAGGATTAGGCAGAGAGAGAGATTGAAACTCTCTTACAGTTGCAGTAAAGTAGCTCTGGCTATATATAGCTCTTTAGAATTGTCCTTAATTAAGGCATGGGGGCTGGTCCTTCCTTTCTTCCCTTCCCCCTTTAGGCAACCAATCATCGATGTGGACGGCCCTTGGGGAGAGGCCAGCCATGGAATAGGTGACTCTCAGATTCCAGAAGAGGGACTCAACTATGAGCTTTTTGTGGTTCAGTTACTCAGTTGTGTCTGACTCTTTGCGACCCTATGGACTGCAGCACACCAGGCTTCCCTGTCCTTCACTATCTCCCGAGGCTTGCTCAACTCATGTCTATTGAGTTGGTGATGCCATCCAACCATTTCATCCTCTGTCATCACCTTCTCCTCCTGCCTTCAGTCTCTCCCAGCAGCAGGGTCTTTTCCAGTGAGTCAACTCTTCACATCAGGTGGTGAAAGTATTGGAGCTTCAGCCTCAGCATTAGTCCCTTCAATGAATTTTCAGGGTTGATTTCCTTTAGGACTAACTGGTTTGATCTCCTTGCACACCAAGGGACTCTCAAGAGTCTCCTCCAGTACAACAGTTAAAAAGCATCTGTTCTTCAGTGCTCACCTTTTTTTATGGTCCAGCTCTCACATCCATACATAACTACTGGAAAAACCATAGCTTTGACTAGATGGACCTTGTTGACAAAGTAATGTCTCTGCTTTTTAATATGCTGTCTAGGTTTGTCATAGCTTTGTTTCCAAGGAGCAAGCATTCTTTAATTTCATGGCTGCAGTCACCACCTGCAGTGATTTTGGAGAGCAAGAAAATAAAGTCTGTCACTATTTCCATTGTTTCCCCATTTTTTGCCATGAAGTGATGAGACCAGATGCCATGATCTTAGTTTTATGAATGTTGAGTTCTAAGCCAACTTTTTCACTCTCCTTTTCACTTTCATCAATAGACTCTTCAGTTCCTCTTCACTTTCTGCCATAAGGGTGGTGTCATCTGCATATCTGAGGTTATTGATATTTTTCCTGGCAGTCTTGATTCTAGCTTGTGCTTCATCCAACCCCACATTTTGCATGATGTACTCTGCATAGAAGTTAAACAAGCAGGGTGACAATATACAGCCTTGATGTACTCCTTTCCCAATTTTGAACCAGTCCATTATTCCAAGTCCAGTTCTAACTGTTGCTTCTTGACCTGCATACAGATGTCTCAGGAGGCATGTAAGGGGGTCTGGTATTCCCATCTTTTGAAGAATTTTCCACAGTTAGTTGTGATCCACACAGTCACAGGTGAAGTAGATGCTTTTCTGGAATTTTCTTGCTTTTTCTATGATCCAATGGATGTTGGCAATTTGATCTCCGGTTCCTCTGCCTTTTCTAAATCCAGCTTGAATATCTGGAATTTCTCGGTTCACATACTGTTGAAGCCTAGTTTGGAGAATTTTGAGCAATGCTTTACTAGCATGTCAAATGGGTGCAGTTGTGTGATAATTTGAACATTCTTTGGCATTGCTCTTCTTTGGGATTGGATTGAAAACTGACCTTTTCCAGTCCTGTGGCTACTGCTGAGTTTTCCAAATGTACTGGCATATTGAGTATAGCACTTTGCTGCTAAGTCACTTCAGTCGTGTCCGACTCTGTGCGACCACATAGACAGCAGCCCAACAGGCTCCCCCGTCCCTTGGATTCTCCAGGCAAGAACACTGGAGTGGGTTGCCATTTCCTTCTCCAATGTATGAAAATGAAAAGTGAAAGTGAAGTCGCTCAGTCGTATCCGACTCCCAGCGACCCCATTTAACAGCATCATTTTCAGTTCTTTTTCTCAAGGAAAGGGAAAGAAACTCCTGGAAGTAACATCTGAAAATTTAAGTCTCAGATTTTGTGTCTTGCATTCCTTTCCCCAAGCTAGATGTTAAGGGTGAAATGCCCTAACAATGAATAATATTCTCTTCAAATCAGAAGGGAAATTATGTTTCTGCAAATTTGCATTTTCATGACCTGATGGGCTGTAACTCTCATTACAGTTCTTAAAGGCTGGCCTAGTTCTTGCTGAGCCAGTGGGCAATCATTGATATATTTGTCAATAGCTGGTGAAAATATCTCAGGGGAAACTAAGTATTCAGCTTAGGTTCAAAATTTATGGTGGGAGCATCACTCAGAAAAGAGAAGTCTTCCACAGCAGGCATCCCATTCATTCTAATGGTGGCAGTGGTTTAGTTGCTCAGTTGGGTTCAACTCTTGTGACCCCATGCAGTGTGGCCAGTCAGGCCTCTCTGTCCATGTTGCCATTTCTTCCTGCAAGACATCTTCCGACCCAGGAATCGATCCCAGGTTCTTTACCTCTGGTGCCATCTGAGAAGCCCATTCAATATAATAATTGTACATAAATGACTTAAGGACACAGTATAGTGTACTTACAGAGATAGATACATTTCATCCCCATTAGATTATCACTACAAACATAATATCTCTCTGGAAAAATAATTTTGACTCTTTAATTTCAATGAAAGATTAGATCATGAGCCAGTATATCAAATATGAAACCAATTATTTCCACTTATTGTGTGATTAATATTACTAACTGAAAATAACAAGGTCCTACTGTACAGAACAGGGAACTATATTTAATATTCTGTGATAAACCATAAAGGAAAATAATATGAAAGAGAACATATATATACATATATATGTATAACTGAGTCACTTTGCTTTACAGGAGAAATTAATATAATATTGTAAATCAACTGTATTTCAATAAAATTTTAAAATTCAAAAAGTAATTGAAAATTGGTTAAAAATATTGCTAACTCATTTTCTGGTATATTTAGGTGCAATCCTGTCATAGACTTAGTCATTAATAAAGCTTAATCACAGTTTCTTTTAGTCACTAAGCCATGTCAGTCATCAAATTGTGAAATTTCTGATGAAATACATAGCACATTTATATATATGTTACAGAATAAAGTTGTATATATAAAACCATGTACAGTTGACCCCTGAACAACACAGATTTGAACTGCATAGGTGCACTTATATGTGGATTTTTTCAGCAATAAGTACTATAGTACAGTAATATATGGTCCATGGTTGGTTGATCTCAGATGTGGAATTATAAATATCAGGAGACTGTGAGGACAGAGGTTGAGCTCTGACTTATACATGGATTTTCAACTGTGTGGAGGGTTGACACCCCTACCCCCTATGGTATTCAAGGGTCAAATGTAGACTGTATTTTACAGCAAATTTAAGGATTTTTATGGGTCACTTTGTAGTACACAATTTTGATTTGTGCTCTGACTTTAGAATTAGTAAATGTAGTCTAAAGTTGATGTTAGCTTCCTCTTCTTTATTTTCCAGTTCCCAAGCCCCACTAAACAGACTGTCTTCAACTGAGGAATAGCATGTCATTGGTGGGCAGCATGTGTCAAGACCTCAAAATGGAGACTTTTAAAAATACTTCAAATACTGTGATTTTTCAAAGATTCTGATATATACCCTTGAAGAATAGGGGAATGCTCAGAGAAATCATTGAGTATAAAAAAACATGTTGCTGATGGGACAGTTATCTTACACTTTAACTATACATTTTCAGGAAGAAAAGGCCAAGAGATGAAAGAAAACAAGAGATCATATGGCTCTTTTTCTCAGCACCAATTGTGGCACCTACCACAGAGGAAATATTCAATAAGTATTTCTTCATCTTTGGATCTATTTTTGTACTCGGGAAACAAGTCTGAAGTAAGAATGTGTTTACACAGTGTGATGGTTAATTTTATGTGTCAACTTGACTGGCTAAGCAATCCCCATATAACGGGTAAATATTATTTCTGCATTTGTGTGACGGTGTTGTTGGAAGAAATTGGCATCTGAATCAGACTGAGTAAAGATCTGCCTTTACCAATATGAGGGCGCAACCAGCCTGTGCAGAAAGGTGGAAGAAGAACGAATTCTCTCCTTCTTAAGCTGAGGTCTGTCTGCCTTCTTCTGTCCTCTGACATAGGAGCTTCTGGTTCTCAGGCCTTCTAATGATGGGACTTAAACCAGCATCTCCCCTGCTCCCAAGTCTTTTGGCCTTGGACTGAATTTTACCACTGATGTTCTTGCTTTTCGAGCTCGCAGATGGCAAATTGTAGGACTTCAGGCCTCTATAACCATGTGAGTCACTTCCTATAATGTCTCATCTTATGTATATCTCTATACATCCTGTTGGAGAATTCTAATACACCTTAGCTGAGCATGTTCTCTCAGTTGAATTGATGACTATTGAAATTCCTCTCTTAGCAGTGGTTATTCTTGCTCAGAGAAACTGATTGCTTATTTAATCAGAGAAGAAGCAATTCTCAGAATGATTGTCAGAAACTTTGCTTTTTTCTTCTTTCTTCAGTGGAATTTGTCTATTTATAATTCCTTTTTAAATTACTGGCTGAACTACATGGCATGACTTTATTTTTCTGGGCTCCAAAATCACTGCAGATGGTGACTGCAGCCATGAAATTAAAAGACACTTACTCCTTGGAAAGAAAGTTATGACCAACCTAGACGCATATTAAAAAGCAGAGACATTACTTTGTCAAAGAAGGTCTGTCTAGTCAAGGCTATGATTTTTTTCCAGTAGTCATGTATGGATGTGAGAATTGGACTATAAAGAAAGCTGAGTGCAGAAGAATTGATGGTTTTGAACTGTGGTGTTGGAGAAGACTCTTGAGAGTCCCTTGGACTGCAAGGAGATTCAACCAGTCCATCCTAAAGGAAATAAGTCCTGGGTGTTCATTGGAAGGACTGATGTTGAAGCTGAAACTCCAGTACTTTGGCCACCTGATGCGAAGAGCTAACTCATTTGAAAAGACCTTGATGCTGGGAAAGATTGAAGGTGGGAGGAGAAGGGGATTACAGAGGATGAGATGATTAGATGGCATCACCAACTCAATGGACATGAGTTTGGGTAAAGTCCGGGAGTCGGTGATGGACAGGGAAGCCTGGAGTGCTGCGGTTCATGGGATTGCAAAGAGTCGGATATGACTGAGCGACTGAACTGAACTGAACTGAACATGGCCTGTGGGATCTGATTTGCCCAACCAGAGATTGAGCCCATATTCCCTGCACTGGAAGCATGGAGTCTTAACCAGTGGACTGCCAGGGAAGCCCCCAACTCTTTTTCTTTTCTTAATGATTTTGTTTTTAAGTTTTCCTCCTCCCGTCTTTTCAGAGTTCTGGCCAGCTTACTGTAATGAATGGTAACTCTGCTTCTGCTCATCCTATTCCATCTTTAGACAGTCATGTGATGTGATTCTCTAGTCTTCCTTGGGGATAAGCTCCACTGAAAGGCTTTTTCCTCTAACCATCATCATCCTGGTGACTATCCTGGGAACCCTCTCCACATTTTCCATCAGCCTCTGCTTTTGGTTTAGATGGATATTAAGGATGTGGGGTGATTATACACTCTAATGGCTACTACGTAGCTATTGTATTCTAGAACTTTCTTTAAAAACCTATCATGTCATATTATTTCTAATCTACTTTTCTCATTTCTTCCCCCATGTAAGTGTCCAAATCTTCTATTAAAATACATCTTGTTTCAATCTGTACGTACAACTTATTTTACACTTGTAAACACAATATCATTTCTTATGTGACATGTAGTCAAGGAGCACCAAACTCAATTACTCTAAGGGTCAGTCAGGGAACAATTGTGTGTGAAGCTACCAGAAATGAGAAAATAGAGTGATGCTGGCACTTTAGAAAGAGGAGTGCATGCTCTGTCTAAAGGTATTAAAAATTCACTTAAAAATATTTCTTTGGCAAAAATCAATTTTAAAATTATATACATGCCTGATTTAGTCCTTGTTTTAAATCACTGACAAAAACATTAATAAAATGGAGGCTGTATTGACACTTTTGCTCATTTATTCATTTAACAAACATTTGCTGGATGCTGGAGAATTCTGGGTATCTAAATACTAATACTCATACTAACACTGAGAATTTATCCCTAACTCTCAGGTTCTTTGAATCCAGTAAAACAAGCACACACACACAAAAAAGACTAATTATGGAACTATATGATTAATACATTGAAATAGTGGGTTTTCAGAGGGCTTGGGAACTTAGAAGAAGGGGTAGGTGCCAGTTGAGGACTCAGTGCTTAATAGGATAGCTAATCTCTACCGTAAATCTTAAAAAATAAATGACTGGACTTGAGAATGTGGAAAGGGATAGTTTAGTTGACAGGGAACAGATTTTGAAAGTCAGCTGATCAAGGATATATATGTTTAGAAACTATTGCTACATTCATTAAGGTCGGTAAATTTTTAAAAAAAGTATTTCTCATAATGCTGGGAATAGTTCACTCTAGGTTACATTATTTTAAGGATTTCTTAAAAAGAGAATTGTTATTCTAAGTGGGAAAAGAATTAGAAAAAAAATTGGTACATGTGTATGTATAACTGAAGCACATTGCTGTACACCTGAAACTATCACAATAGTGTTAATCATCTATACTCCAATATAAAACAAAAATTTCGTAAAATAAAACCTAAGAGAAAAATTTTAAAAAAGAATTGTTCCATAGTGATTCATGTGTGTGTGCATGCTAAGTTGCTTCAGTTGTGTCTGACTCTGTGACCCGATGGACTCTAGCCCACCAGGCTCCTCTGTCCTTCAGATTATCCAGGTGAGACTACTGTAGTGGGTTGCCATGCCCTTCTCCAAGAGATCTTTCAGACCCAGGGATCTATCTAACTTGTGTCTCCTGCAGTGGCAGGCGTGTTCTTTTCCACTAGTGTCAATTGGGAAGCCCATAGGGATTCATAGTTAAGGTTAAATACTATTTTTTTTTCCTTCTTCTGGAATATCAGGAAATGCTAACTAGTGGGCTAAGGGGAAAAAGTGAAGTAATCATCCTGTATACATTTTTGGAGTTTTGTAATGCACATTTGGTCTTCCCTGGTGGCTCAGTGGTACAGAATCTACCTGCAATACAGGAGCCACAGGAGATGAGGGTTCTATCCCTGGGTCAGGAAGATCCCCTGGAGAAAGAAATGGTAGCCTGCTCCAGTATTCTTGCCTGGAGAATCTCATGGACAGAGAAACCTGGAGGGCTACAATCCATGGAGTTACAGGGAGGTGGAGAAGGCTGAGTATAGACACACTCACATGATCTGTCCTATAACAATATAGTTCTTGAAAAATGAAGTTATGGTCATCCAAGGGTACTTGGGCTATCCTGGCCTAAGTCATAGTCCACTTTAATTCTTTCCTCTGGTTCTGCTGTTAGCAGATACTTAATTGAACATTTAACCAGTTCATTCTGCCACTCAATTAACTTTTTATTAAAGAAGTTCAATTGAATCTTTGCTTTTGAAATGACTTGACTCCCATCTGTTATACATATGACCTCATGAAATATAGTTGCAAAGATGACACATAGTGTTATAAATAACAATTAGTTGTGCCCAAGTGTACTAGAAGGCAAGTTCAGGTGATAAATGATTAGTGTTCCAAAAAATGTAAATAAAAAAGGAGATATTATTGACTATTGTTGAATGTCCATTTCATAAAATGACATTAGGTCTCTGCCTGATAACTGAGAAAGGGCATAAGGGTTAGGGAATCACTAAGAAAATAATGTATGAATCTTTAGACTGGTAGGGGCTTCCAAATGGAGGTAAATGAAATTTTAAGAAGTATAATGAAAGGTGATTGCTTTCTTTTAACTTTAGTGAACATTTCTCAGTCTCCTTTCCCTGTTATTTATCACAACATTGTATAGGTGGTTGGAGCTGGAAATTAAGCTTGTAAACAGTCTATTTTCAATAAGTATGTATGTGTGTTCTAAGTAGCTTCAGTCATGACCCTACGAACTATATAGCTCACCAGGCTCCTCCGTTCTTTAACACTGCTGCTGCTGCTGCTGCTAAGTCGCTTCAGTCGTGTCTGACTGTGCGACCCCAGAGACGGCAGCCCACCAGGCTCCCCCATCCCTGGGATTCCAGGCAAGAACACTGGAGTGGGTTGCCATTCTCTTTAACACTAGCGCCACTCAAACATCTAAACCACAAGACACTTGCTTACTCACATTTGTTCTTAAAGCTTTGTCAAGAGAAAGCAACTCTCTTCAGAGATGTTTTCTTATGTCAAAGAGTTGCTGATTTGCACAGGAGTGGTAGACAGCGAACACCGTGGTCTATGTACCATTCAGGTGTGGGAAGCCAGGCTGGGGAAGAATTACAGCAAAAGGAACCAAAACTCACATGTGTGAAAAAGGTGCAATTAACTTTGCTTGAATATCAAAAAATGAAAAAATCTAGAAGCTAATCGACAGAGAACTGATTAATTGTAAATTAATGCACAGTCATGAAATAAGATAAGCAAAGCTACTTATTAAAATGAATGAGTGGATCTTTACGTACTGAGGAAAAACATTCTGTTTGTTAGGGGAAAAAAAAAGAAAGAAAATGAAAACAAGGCTCTGCACAGGGTATCAAATATGGTTCTCATTTTTGTCTTTAAAAAGATGTAGAAGAATATATGGGCCTGGGCAATTTCTGAAAATACACCTAGGAAATGTTGATGATAGTTATCCATGGGGATTAAGACATATATCTGGCTTGGAAATAAAGCTCACTTTTTAGTATATAAAGCCTTTCTTATGGTGTGATGTGTGTGTCTGTATGTGTGTATGCTTGCATTCTACAAAGCTATTATTTTGGAAAAAAAAAAAGCCAACTAGATTATGACAAAGTCTATTTGGTTATGTGTTGAGCTGGGCATCAGAAAGAGGTTTCCTTCTGTGTACACTGTACACTGGCGGCCATTCCCATAAACATTGTGAGCCATTCTTAGGAGAAGCCATTGGGAGCAACAGTTAATGGATGGGGTACAAAATCAAGTAGATTCCAAGTAAAACATGTTTGAATCTTGACTTTTATAAGCAGTAATTACTGTAATATTGCTAAGCCTTGAATTTCTTCATAGGTAGAATGAAACGATTCTTGCCTCCTGGATTATTATGAAGCAAGTGTATAGCAAAATGCCTATTGCTATGATTTAACCTTTTTAGCAGAAGCTAGGCATGGAGATGGGATTATCCAGGAAGGTTATGCTAAAAATCCTCTTGTCTAGTTGTGTGGATCCCCATGAATTACATCGGAGACTGACATGGTTTTTAGAATTTTATACCAGCCAAGATGCTACTAGCTTGGACTGAGATTGGACAAAATGAAAGAATATAAGATTCTCAGAGTTGTACAAACAAGAAGAGGCTGATAGAGCTAATCAACTGCAAACATATGCCACTCCTCAAGAGAAAGGAAGGATGACTCCAAGGACGGTGCTGCAAATGCAGAGATGGAAATAGACAAAACCTCTATAGACCCAGATGCATGGGCCAGAGGAGCGTTTGTGCATCCAGAGGGCAGAGTTTTGAGCTGCAGAGTATTTTCTCAGGCCTTGAAGCCTGATGAAAATTTTCCTGTTTGATTTCAAACTAACTTGGGACCCAATGATCCCTTTATATTCTTCATTTTCTCCCTTTTGGAAAGGGAATTTCTACCTTAGGTGTGCCTCTCTATTGTATTTTAGAAGCAGATAATTTGTTATTTCATCAGAGAGTCTCACCCATACCCAATTTAAGTGATTTAGAAGGTGAGATTTGGGGCTCTTTTGAGCCAATGATATTTAGGTAAAATTTTAGATTTATTGTTGATGCTGTAATGGATGAGAACTGGATGCATGCTGGGATGGGATCGAGTGAGTGTATTTTGCATGTGGGACTGACATGAATTTGGCGGGGGAGGGGGGTATAGGACAGACTTTAGTGGTTGAATTGTGTCCTTCAGAAGGATATGTCCTTGGTATATCTGATTATGACCTTATTTGGGAATAGGTTCTTTGTGGATGTATTGGGTTCATTCCGGTAAAAAGTTCATTCTGGTTTTTCCATAACATCTTACAGGAAAATCTGAACAAACTTTTTAGCCAACCCAATAATTAATGACCTTGCTGCTGCTGCTGCTAAGTCGCTTCAGTCCTGTCCGACTCTGTGCAACCCAAGACGGCAGCCCACCAGGCTCCCCCGTCAGGATGAGATTATTCTGGATTTAGAATAGAATGGACCCAGAACCAAATGATGAGTGCTCTAATGAGAGAAAGGAGAGGAAGATTTGAGACTACAGAGACACTGAGGGGAACACACAGAGGGGACGATCATGTGAAGATGGAGCGAAGATCGTAGTAATGTGTCTACAAGCCAAGGAGCAGTAAGGACTCCCACAGCCACAAGGAACTGGGGCTGGGGGTGAAACATTCTCCCTCAGAGCCATCAGAAGGAGCCAGCCACCTCACATCTCTGTTTCTGACTGCTGGCCTCCAAAATTGTGAGAGAATACATTTCTGTTTTTTTTTTTTAACTAGAGGGTAATTGCTTTACAATATTGTGTTCATTTCTGCTGTAGCACAACGTGAATAAGCTATACGTAGAGAAGGCAATGGCATCCCACTCCAGTACTCTTGCCTGGAAAATTCCATGGACAGAGAAGCCTGGTAGGCTACAGTCCATGGGGTCACTAAGAGTTGGACACGACTGAGCGACTTCACTTTTTCTTTTCACCTTCATGCATTGGAGAAGGAAATGGCAACCCACTCCAGTGTTCTTGCCTGGAGAATCCCAGGGACGGGGGAGCCTGGTGGGCTGCCGTCTATGGGGTTGCACAGAGTCGGACACGACTAAAGTGACTTAGCAGCAGCAGCAGCAGCAGCAGCATACATATATCCCCTCTCTTGAACCTTCCCTCCATCCCACTTCTCTTGGTCCCTACAGGGCACCAAGCCATTTCTGTCATTTTAAACCATATAATGACATTTGTTATACAATCCTAGGAAATTAGTATATATTCCAGAAAGATAAAATACTTGTATTTTGCTCCCAAAGTGTGTACTATTATATTTTTGAATTGACATTTTAAATAGATTGAACATGGAATTAAATATTGCCTTAGTTTACCAGGAGTACTATACTTTTCATATATAAGAAATATAAGGTATTAAAGAGTAGTCGTTGGGTAGCTAATCAGAGGAACTGCAAAACCAAGTCAGAGTCCTTGATGATTCTTCCCTTTGTTTATGAACCACCAGTTGTGCCTCAGACATGTTTTAGACGTGTCCTTTTTTAAAGCAGGTTCTGTTATTTGAACTGAGAATTTCATTGTGTCTAATCTCACCTATAATACACACAGATTATATAGTACTTTGTAATGTTTACTATTATGACAAAGTTTTCCCAAGAGCTTCTGAAAGTGTTTCTTTTGCCAACGGGTTTTTACTTGCAAAAACACTCGGGACAGTATATAATCACAGAGGTTTGCAGCTGAAGAGATTTTCACAGATGACATAATCCTGGGATTCGCAACATTTTCTCCACTGGAACAAATGTCAAAGACGATCACGTTTGTACTACAGAACACTCTCCTCAGCGTCCACTGATTTGAGAAATGCCAGAGTTTTCAGGGAAGTAAAGCATAAAGAAATACAGACTTGTGTTTCTTACTTACCCCAAGTAGCTTTCTTTTTTTTTTTTTCCAATGCTAATCTTTTATTTATTTTGTTTATTTTTTTAAAAAATTATTTATTTTAATTGGAGGATAATTACTTCATAATATTGTATTGGTTTTGCCATACATCAACATGAATCTGCCACGGGTGTACACGTGTTCCCCATCCTGAACCCCCCCTCCCACCTCCCTCCCTGTACCATCCCTCTGGGTCATCTTTTTTCCCTTTAAAAAGCATATGGATAGATAAAATCACTAAGAAAATTTCAGTTAAGCTCAGTATCATTTATGATTGTAATAATTCATGATCAGCTTTATTATTTTTAAATTTATTTATTGATTGGCTGTGTTGGGTCTTAATTGCAGCACGTGGGATCTTCCTTGTGGTGCACAGACTCCCTAGTTGTGGCATGGGGGGCTCAATAGTTTCGGTGCATGGGCCTGGTTTCTTCGCAGCATGTGGGATCTTAGTTCTCCGACTAGAAACTGAACCTGTGTCTCCTGCATTGCAGGGTAGATTCCTAAGCACTGGACGAACAGGGAAGTCCCATAAAAGTTTTACAGGAGATAAAGCAGCCTGTGCATCATGAGCAATTCCATCTTTGTCATCATTTACTCATCTTAAAAGTAAGCTTAGTCCTTGGGAAAAAAGTTATGACCAACCTAGACAGCATATTCAAAAGCAGAGACATTACTTTGCCAACTAAGGTCCATCTAGTCAAGGCTATGGTTTTTCCAGTGGTCATGTATGGATGTGAGAGTTGGACTGTGAAGAAGGCTGAGTGCTGAAGAATTGATGCGTTTGAACTGTGGTGTTGGAGAAGACTCTTGAGAGTCCCTTGGACTGCAAGGAGATCCAACCAGTCCATTCTGAAGGAGATCAGTCCTGGGATTTCTTTGGAGGGAATGATGCTGAAGCTGAAATTCCAGTACTTTGGCCACCTGATGCAGAGAGTTGACTCATTGGAAAAGACTCTGATGCTGGGAGGGATTGGGGGCAGGAGGAGAAGGGGACGACAGAGGATGAGATGGCTGGATGGCATCATGGACTTGATGGACATGAGTCTGAGTGAACTCTGGTAGTTGCTGATGGACAGGGAGGCCTGGCGTGCTGCGATTCATGGGGTCGCAAAGAGTCAGACACTACTGAACGACTGAACTGAACTGACTAAAAAGTAAGCGGCAGTGCCAGGGACTGATTCTGAGGTTACAACGCGATAACCTTGGAATAAATGTGCGTTTTTAGAAGAAAATACCTGTAAATCTTGATAGTTTAACTATTAATAGGTTAACCTACTTGTGACGCATCATGCAACTCTTCATGACACAGCAGTGTGTCATGACACTGGAGTTGTGTATTGTTGCGCTAGCTCAGCTTTGTATTTTTACAGAGAGTAAAACTGAGACCTAAACTGAAGTCGCTTAGTCGTGTCCGACTCTGCAACCCCATGTACTGTAGCCTACAAGGCTCCTCCCTCCATGGGATTCTCCAGGCAAGAGTACTGGAGTGGGTTGCCATTTCCTTCTCCAGGGGATCTTCCCGACCCAGGGATCAAACCCTGGTCTCCCACATTCCAGGCTCAGTTCGCTGAGCCACCAGGGAACTGAGACCTAAAGAGAAACTTAAAACCTCCTGGTACACCGGTCACAGGGCTGGGGCTAGCAGAGGGAAGGAGGTTGGTGTAGAGAGTGTATACTGGGCACCGGGTGTTGTCCTAGTTATTTTCTATACGTCCTCTCTTATTTTCATAACTCTTCAAAGTGGATGTTAGTTTTTCCATTGTACAGATGAGATAATAGATTTTCCAACAGTTTAATAACTTGTTTAATAACATGAAGCAAATAAGCCACCCCGTAGGGACTTAACACAAACCTAAATCGCTTATTAGTCTGTTGTGCTTAAAAATAGAACCCATGCCTCTTAACTCCAGTTGTGTGCTTAAGCCACCTTAAATTTTCTCTATAATAGAAATAAGTTTTAAAATGGCATATACGAGCACTATTTTGGTATTTTCAGGATGCACTCCTGCACATGTAGACTTACTTCTGTCTCTGTAATTTGTTACATATTTTGCTGATTATCTTCAGAGTGAAAAAGGTCAACTCTTGGTGACTTTGACAAAAAATTCTTGGATTGATCAAAAAGGATCAGAAATGTTAGCAAAATCAGTGAAAATGATTGATCATATCTCTAAATACACCTAGTTGGCAAATTGTTTTTACTACTAATCAAACAAAATTGTTAATTTGGCACTCTGTTTAATTTTATAGTTTAATCATTGATAAATTCATTATTGAGATAATTTAGGTAAAATTGCCTCTAGTGAATGGCAAGAGGTTTATATGAAATCTGAAGAACCTGATACCTTACCTACATTGATATAACTTATCAGTTACTCAATCTTACTCATTATTTTATCTGTGCAATCTTTTTAATAAACATTAATTATAACTGCAGTGATAATAGATTTCTTTCTTCTGTCATATACCCAGGTAAACAGCCATTAACTAATTTATTTTGGAAGATGAATGGCAAGCTATAAAATTTCTAGTTCAAAGTTGTGTTCAATTACATTTTTTTATGATAAGAGTTATCATCAAAGGTGTCAGAATAATTTTAACTGTATTTGATTTATAAAGCTTCTTTTGTGCAACTATTAGTAGCATTTTTAAAAAAAGTACAAATGGCTATATCATATTATTTTTATACAGAATCCATCTTTCAACTGGGAGTATGAATTTGCTTAGTTGCTTTTATCATATTAATTAGATATATTTTCCTCATGTATCTATCCTTTCATCTCTTCTATATAATATACTATTTATAAATAATAATTGATTTATTGAAATAATCCAGTTTTTACTCTTTAAAATTCACTTTAAGAAGTTTTGTGAATTTGAAATCTTAAGAGATTTCAGTTTATCTCAATTTAAAATAGAGGAAAAGTTGCATTCTAATAGAATATTCAAATTTTTCTTAGAAATTAGGCTGATACTCTTGAGCTAATGGAAACTTTTTAAGCTAAAATTCTGAGTCCAGCTACCATGTGAAAGTTCCTGTTCATGTTAAAGTTAAAGTCACTCAGTCGTGTCCAGTTCTTTGTGACCCCATGGACTGGTCCATGGAATTCTCCAGGCCAGAATACTGGAGTGGGTAGCCTTTCCCTTCTCCAGGGGATCTTCCCAACCCAGGGGTTGAGTCCAGGTCTCCCACATTACAGGTGGAGACAATATCAATTACAGATACAATATTTTGAATGATTAAAGCTAAATAGAGTTTATATTTTTGCTTCAGAATAGAACTATCCTAAATAAAGAGAACAATGCAAGGAAGGAAGAAAGATAAGGCTAACTATTAATATTTTCCTATATGGCAAATTGAAGCCATCAGTTCAGTTTGGTTCAGTCACTCAGTCATGTCTGACTCTTTGCAACACCATGGACTGCAGCATGCCAGGCTCCCTGTCAATCACCAATTCCTGGAGCTTGCTCAAACTCATGTCCCTCAAGAAGTCGGTGATGCCATCCAACCATCTCATCCTCTGTTGTACCTTTCTCCTGCCTTCAATCTTTCCCAGCATCAGGGTCTTTTCCAGTGAGTCATTTCTTCACATCAGGTGCCCAAACTATTGGAGTCTCAACTTCAGCATCAGTCCTTCCAATGAATATTCAGGACTGATTTCCTTTAGGATGGACTGGTTGGATATCCTTCCAGTTCAAGGGACTCTCAAGAGTCTTCTCCAATATTATAGTTCAAAAGCATCAATTCTTCAGTGTTCAGCTTTCTTTATAGTCCAACTCTCACATCCATACATGACTATTGATAAAGCCATAGCTTTGACTATATGGACCTTTGTCAGCAAAGGTTTCTGTTTTTTAATATACTGTCAAGGTTTGTCATAGCTTTTCTTCCCAGGAACAAGTGTCTTTTAATTTCATGGCTGCAGTCACCATCTGCAGTCATTATGGAGCCCAAGAAAATAAAGTCTGTCACTGTTTCCATTGTTTCCCTATCTATTTGCCATGAAGTGATGGGACCGGATGCCATGATCTTGGTTTTTTTGAATGTTGACTTTTAAGTCAACTTTTTCACTCCTCTCTTTCACTTTCATCAAGAGGCTCTTTAGTTCCTCTTCACTTTCTGCCATAAGGGTGGTATCATCTGCATATCTGAGGTTCTTAATATTTCTCCTAGCAATCTTGGTTTCAGCTTGTGCTTCATTGCTGCTGTGGATTTGTCTCATTTGAAGGAACAAAGGGAGGTAGGAGAGAAGCTAGGAAAGAAAGGGAAATGCATTAATAAGCTACAGTAAACCTCCTCAAAGAGTGACTTGATAGCCTGCAGAAGTGCTTTAAAAAACACCATGGGAGGTGGGAGGGAAGCAGGATTAGGAGAACTTAAGAAGTGGAACCAGTGACAGATTTTATTCTCTTGGGCTCCAAAATCACTGGGGATGGTGACTGCAGCCATGAAATTCAAAGAAGCTCTCTCCTTGGAAGAAAAACTATGACAAACCTAGACAGTGTGTCAAAATCAGAGACATCACTTTGCTGGTAAAGGTTGGTCTAGTCAAAGTTATGGTTTTTCCAGTACTCACATACGGATGTGAGATTTGGACCATAAAGAAGGCTGAGAGCTGAAGAACTGATGATTTTGAATTGTGCTGGAGAAGACTCTTGAAAGTCCCTTGGACAGTAAGGAGATCAAACAAGTCCATCCTAAAGGAAATCAATCCTGAATATTCATTGGAAGGACTGATGCTGAAGCTGAAGCTCTAACACTTTGGCTGCCTGATGTGAAGAGCAACTCTGGAAAACACCCTGCTGGTGGGAAAGATTGAGGGCAGGAGGAGAAGGGGGCAGCAGAGGGTGAGATGCTCAATGTATAGGATATGTCCATTGTTTAAATGTTGAGAAAGAGTCTAAGGCTAAGTCAGGATGAGTCTGGATACTGTTTCAGGCTGGGGGAGTTAAGGCCCCAAAGAAACAAGCTCACTGCAGCAGGGTCAGAGCTGGGAGATGGCCAGCTGACAGTAAAGCAAACATTCAGAGGCCCATCAGGGTACTGAACAAATGAGAGCATCACACTCCTTGTACCTTTCATACACTGCTAATGCATCCACTTCCATGAATGGGATCCAGAAGCAGGGAATCCAGAAGACAGAGACAGACATTGACAATGATTGAAAGTAAGGTGAGCCACAGTCGTGGCCAGTTATTATTCCATGTTAAGCAAGACCAACCAGTATCATATAAGGTAAAGTAGGAATGTTAAACAAGTTTCCAACCAATGGATCCAATAGCAATTTCGGTAGGGCCCTCACTGCAGGGGAGGCCAGGGAAGTTAGTGAGTTGTCTATAATGGTATGTTTACATTCAGTTCAGTCGCTCAGTCATGTCCGACCCTTTGCGACCCCATGAATCGCAGCACGCCAGGTCTTCCTGTCCATCACCAACTCCCGGAGTTCACTCAGACTCATGTCCATTGGTTGAACGGTTCTATGAAGACCTACAAGACCTTTTAGAACTAACACCCAAAAAAGATGTCCTTTTCATTATAGGGGACTGGAATGCAAAAGTAGGAAGTCAAGAAACACCTGGAGTAACAGGAAAATTTGGCCTTGGATTGCAGAATGAAGCAGGGCAAAGACTAATAGAGTTTTGCCAAGAGAATGAACTTGTCATAGCAAATCCTCTCTTCCAACAACACAAGAGAAGACTCTACAGGTGGACATCACCAGATGGTCAACCGTGAAATCAGATTGATTATGTTTTTTGCAGCCAAAGATGGAGAAGCTCTATACGGTCAGCAAAAACAAGACCGGGAGCTGACTGTGGCTGAAATCATGGACTCCTTATGCCAAATTCAGACTTAAATTGAAGAAAGTGGGGAAAACCACTAGACCATTCTGGTACGACCTAAGGCAAATCCCTTACGATTATACAGTGGAAGTGAGAGATAGATTTAAAGTTCATCAGAGTGCCTGATGAACTATGGATGGAGGTTCATGACATTGTACAGGAGACAGGGATCAAGACCATCTCCAAGAAAAAGAAATGCAAAAAAGCAAAATGGCTGTCTGGGGAGGCCTTACAAATGGCTGTGAAAAGAGGAGAAGTGAAAAGCAAAGGAGAAAAGGAAAGATAGAAGCATCTGATGCAGAGTTCCAAAGAATAGCAAGAAGAGATAAGAAAGCCTTCCTTAGCAATCAGTGCAAAGCAATAGAGGAAAACAACAGAAAGGGAAAGACTAGAGATCTCTTCAGGAAATTAGAGATACCAAGGGAACATTTCATGCAAAGATGGGCTCGATAAAGGACAGAAATGGTGTAGACCTAACAGAAGCAGAAGACATTAAGAAGAGGTGGCAAGAATACACGGAAGAACTGTACAAAAAAGATCTTCATGACCCAGATAATCACGATGGTGTGATCACTCACCTAGAGCCAAACATCCTGGAATGTGAAGTCAAATGGGCCTTAGAAAGCATCACTATGAACAAAGCTAGTAGCGGTGATGGAATTTCAGTTGAACTATTTCAAATCCTGAAAGATGATGCTTTGAAAGTGCTGCACTCAATAGGCCAGCAAATTTGGAAAACTCAGCAGTGGCCACAGGACTAGAAAATGTCAGTTTTCATTCCAATCCCAAAGAAAGGCAATGCCAAAGAATGCTCAGACTACTACACAATTTCACTCATCTCACACACTAGTAAAGTAATGCTAAAAATTCTTCAAGCCAGGCTTCAGCAATATATGAACCAAGCATATCCAGATGTTCAAGCTGGTTTTAGAAAAGGCAGAGGAACCAGAGATCAAATTGCCAACATCTGCTGGATCATGGAAAAAACAAGAGAGTTCCAGAAAAACATCTATTTCTGCTTTATTGACTATGCCAAAGCCTTTGACTGTGTGGATCACAACAAACTGTGGAATATTCTGAAAGAGATGGGAATACCAGACCACCTGACCTGCCTCTTGAGAAACCTGTATGCAGGTCAGGAAGCAACAGTTAGAACTGGACATGGAAAAACAGACTGGTTCCAAATAGGAAAAGGAGTACGTCAAGGCTGTATATTGTCACCCTGCTTATTTAACTTATATGCAGAGTACATCATGAGAAACTCTGGGCTGGAAGAAGCACAAGCTGGAATCAAGATTGCTAGGAGAAATATCAATAACCTCAGATATGCAGATGACACCACCCTTATGGCAGAAAGTGAAGAGGAACTAAGGAGCCTCTTGATGATAGTGAAAGAGGAGAGTGAAAAAGTTGGCTTAAAGCTCAACATTCAGAAAATGAAGATCATGGCATCTGGTCCCATCACTTCATGGGAAATAGATGGGGAAACAGTGGAAACAGTGTTAGACTTTTTTTTTTGGGCTCCAAAATCACTGCAGATGGTGACTGCAGTCATGAAATTAAAAGACGCTTACTCCTTGGAAGGAAAGTTATGACCAACCTAGATAGTATATTGAAAAGCAGAGACATTACTTTGCCAACAAAGTTTCGTCTAGTCAAGGCTATGGTTTTTCCAGTGGTCATGTATGGATATGAGAGTTGGACTGTGAAGAAAGCTGAGCACCGAAGAATTGATGCTTTTGAACTGTGGTGTTGGAGAAGACTCTTGAGAATGTCTTGGACTGCAAGGTGATCCAACCAGTCCATTCTAAAGGAGATCCGTCCTGGGTGTTCTTTGAAACTCCAGTACTTTGGCCACTACATGAGAAGAGTTGACTCATTGGAAAAACTCTGATGCTGAGAGGGATTAGGGGCAAGAGGAGAAGGGGACGACGGAGGATGAGATGGCTGGATGGCATCCTCAACTCGATGGACGTGAGTTTGAGTGAACTCTGAGAGTTGGTGACAGGGAGGCTGGCGTGCTGTGATTCATGGGGTCACAAAGAGTCACACACGACTGAGTGATTGAACTGAACGGAATTGAGTATACTCAGGACACTGTATTGTAAGGTATACAAAGATGATTAGAAAGGGTTATTATCCTCAACAATCATATTTTGAATGATAAAATTTCTTAATAGTCCTTTTCCTAAAAACTGCAATAATTTAAAATTGTCAAACAAAAATTTATGGTATTTATACCCAGATAATAAATAAACAATATTATTTAGAATAATGCTAGATATTTTATAGAAAAACAAATTCATCTGTGTTCATTTTTTATTATATCTCCACATGCATATGGATTATGCTCTGTGCTAAGTCACTCAGTCATGTCCGACTCTTTGAAACCCCATGGACTGTAGCCTGCTAGGCTTCTCTGTCCAAGGGGAATCTCCAGACAAGGATACTGGAGTGGGTTGCCATTTCTTACTCCAGGGGATCCTCCCAGCCCAGGGATTGAACTTAGGTCTCCCGCATTGCAGGCAGATTCTTTTCCGACTGAGCCACTAGGAATGTAGAAAGATAAATATATGATTTAGCTTATATTTGGAATCTAAAAAAGGTACAAATGAACTTATTTACAAAGCAGGATTAGAGTCACATATGTAGAAAGCAAACTTGTGGTTACCAGGGAATGGACAGGGGAGGGATAAATTGGGAGACTGAAAGTGAAGTCGCTCAGTTGTGTCTGACTCTTTGCTTTTAAATGCCAAGTCAATCTAATATAGTTTTAAATTATTGTGGTTTAGTCCATAAGTTGTGTCCCACTCTTTTGAAACCCCATGGACTGTACCCAATCAGGATTGTCCATCCATGGGATTTTCCAGGCAAGCATACTGGAGTGGGTTGCCATTTCCTTCTCCAGGTGATCTTCCCAATCCAGGAATTGAACCCAGGTCTCCTGAATTGCAGGCTGACTCCTTACCATCTGAGCCACACTTACACTGCTATGTATAAAACAGATAAGGGATAAGAACCTGTTGAATAGCACAGGGAACTTAACTCAATACTCTGTAATGGCCTATATGGGAAAATGATCTAAAAAAAAGAGTATATATATGTATATGTATAACTGATTCTATTTGCTTAATTCCTGAAAAACACAACATGGTAAATCAACTATAGTCGTATAAAAATTTTAAAAAGTCCAATTTATGTCACCAACACATTCTTTGACATTCTGAGGGCAGTTAAAATAAATATCCAATTCCACTAGAAGAAAGCTTAATGTCTTTTGGTCAATTTCATTTTCTATTTTGTCCTTTCATATAAAAGAGCCACCTAAGAGTATTATCATTCACATGTTATTATCCAGAAATGCTTTATTTCTATTTTCTAATATAACAGGTTGTCAAGAGTTGTGAAGATTCTACGACTGTACCCTGCTTATAAGGCAAGAAGTTGTTAGCCTGCCACAGTTTTGTGGATCCTGTCAGAAGAGGCAGGACTCCAGGGTCAGAGTCAAAATTTATTACTCCCAGAAATAGCAGTAGCCAGAGGATCCTCAGTATCCCATATCTGAATCATTTCTGTGAGACTAGATCAAACTGCTTAGATGAAGAGCTATCCTTATCTGAATCTTACAGGAAGAAAACTCTCAATGGCTACCATTGGTAGCCAACTTCCTGACAAGACCACAGAGATAAAAGGTTGATTAAGCAAAGTGAAGTTTATTATTCTCCGGTAAGGGAGACCATCTTCTCAATGGACTTTGAGTATCTTGGAAAAGCAGAGATCAAGGGCAGATATTTATAGGAATTTGGGATCTAGTTTTTTGGAGTCTTTCAATAACATGGGGTAATCGGGATTGGAGAGTCCTCTAGTAGTTTAGAATTAGTGAACATAGCAAGCTGAGGGTTATGAATTAAGTTTTAAAACTTAAACAGTTATTTGATAAGCAAATGATTTGCCTCTTTGAGTTATATATTGCCCACAGGAGCTATTTACTCTGATGAGCAATCTATTGTTCTGAGAGGAGGCCAGTTGAAGAGTTGATTATTTGGACAAGTAAATTTTCACTATTCCTGCAACTTTATCTTACTGGGCAAGCATTTTCTGCAGTTGTAGTCATGTTCATACACACAGCCTTAGTTCTTTGTGTTTTTTTTTTTTAAATTTATATTATTGAAGTATAGTTGATTTACAATGTTGTGTTTTTTTCTGGTTCAGTTAAAAATAAATGTAATAGCTTCCACTTGCCATTCCCAATCTCCCAATCTGTCCCTCTCCCATTCCCCTCTTCCCTGGCAACCACAAGTCTATCATGGAGCCCTTTGTCTACACAGTCTTAGTTATTAATCCTACTAAGGTGTTTGCTTTTAGGCAGTTTGTTCTCTGAAGACATTAATTTGCTAATCCAAGGACATTATTTAATTCATTAAATAGAAGAAAATTTGTGGATAGGAGAGATGAAGATGCCATCTGGAAGAATCATAGAATATTTGCTAAGGGCTGAGAGGTGGGGGCTGGGGAAGATGATAGAAGGGTGAACCTATTTAGTGAATAACAGGAAGGAAGTGACCAAATGGACAGAGCATCAAACAGGTGGGATAGGAGAGTTCTGGGTTTTGAACCCTAGACAGCAGGCAATGTGGGAGTAGCTTGCATGGCTGCTGAGAGGCACCAGGGGCAGCCAGGCATATGTGGCATAATAAAGAATTTGCCTGGTCTTTGTCCTGTGTTCCTGGCACGGAGCTCCCTAAAACCTCTTGAAACTCCTGAGTCACAGGAATCTTTGTTATGCTAACCAGGTGACTGATTCATGGTAGACCCCTAAATAGCTTCCAGATGGGGGCTGGTCACCAGAAAGACCAACCAGGTGATTAGAAGGTTGTGAATTCAGGCCAGCCTGACCTCAGGGAAGGAGAGGAGATCTGGAGGTTGGTGTCAATCATGTGGCCAATATTTAATCGATCACACCTATGTAAAGAAACCCAATAACAACTCTGGATACTGAGTCCAGTGGAGTTTCCTGATTGGTGAACACATAAATGAACTGGGAGGTACCCTTTATAATAAAACTATACTCCAAAGTATAGCACTTTTCTGAGTTCTGTGAGTTGTTCTGGTGAATTATTGAATCTGAAGAGGATCATGGGACTTCCTGGATTCATAGCCAGTTGGTCAGCGGTGTGTGTGGCCTGGTAGACCCTCTGAGACTTACAATTGGCCTCTTAAAGGGAGAGCATTCTTGTGGAAGACTGAGTGGTTAAATATGGAGTCTGATGCTAACTTGCGGCCAGAATTGGATTGCAGTGTGCACCCAATTGGTGTTAGACCACTTGAAGTGGAAACGAGGTGGTACACCACTGAATAAATCAACATTTCCCTAGATTTAAGTAAAGAAGTTTTAAGCTGGCTTCCCAGGTTGTGCTAGTGGTAAAGAACCCACCTGGTAATGCAGGAGACATAAGAGAAGCAGGTTCGATCCTTGGGTCAGGAAGATATCCTGGAGGAGGAAATCGCAACCCAGTCCATTATTCTTGGCTGGAGAATCCCATGGACAGAGGAGCCTAGTGGGCTACAGTCCATGGGGTCATGAAGAGTCGGACACAATTAAAGTGACTTAGCATGAAGTACAGCATATGGAAAGCAGGAAGTGAGAAATATATTCCTAGTGAAGCTAAGAAACATTAAGGAAAGAGAAATACATTTTTTTTCTTGTTATCATAGTTTTCTTTAAAAATTCAAGTCTGTCTTATCTCCTTAAGAATTATCACACCACTTTCAAATTCAGAAATACTTAATATGATCTTTTTTTTTTCCTCTGTGTGTGTGTGGTTTTGCTTTTCAAATAGTTTTAGCCTTTTCATAGCAACAAGTACACCTTTCTAGTGGTGTAAAGCTTAAACATTTTTTTAAACAAAGAAAGTATTCTGAGTATAACAGAGGAGTTCATAATTGACTTAATTTCCCCTGGTATTTTGATGCTTTAAAGGAAGACAGAAGAGGGGAGAAGCAGAAGATGTATATTTAAAATTCCTACCAGAATATTCACAGCAGTTTCAATCACTGGAGGGATTTTATTCCTTTTACACCTGCAGCTATATAAAGCAGTCATTCCCTAGCTAATTTAAATAAAATAATACTGAAATTGCTAGAGATGAAATGTTCAACTTGAGTACTTTACTGCTGAAAACATATCAGTAACATTTGAGATTTTTTTATATTTTATTTTTACTCCTTTAGAAGAGAAACCAGCTATTATAGCAAAAAGCATTGAAAATAAACATAACCAATTCTCTGCTTCAATCTCATCTCATAAAATGTATAGAAACTGAAAAACATTTTATACTTATCCTTGTCATTACCATGAAAAGCTTAGAAAACACAGTAAGAAAGCATCTTTCTTATTGACTCTTGTGAATTGCATCTCTACTGTTTGTGAAAATGACTCAAAATAGAGATCTAAGTTATTTTACAGATAGAATGGGGCTTGAAAATAACCTGTGTACTATTATTGGAGTTATTCCTTGGTATTAAAGAAAATCTTCCCTGGAGGAGGCTGCCGTGACTTTATAGTTTATCATACCTTTATGAGGTCTTCCCCAGGTGGCACTACTGGTAAAAAGTCTGTAGAATCTCTCTGCCAGTACAGGAGATATAAGAGACTCGGGTTCCATCTCTGCATCAGGTCAGATCACCTAGAGGAGGAAATGGCCACCCACTCCAGTATTCTTGCCTGGAGAATCCCATGGACAGAGGAGGGCCATGGGTGTTCAAAGAGTCAGACGTGACTGAATGAACACACATGCCTTTATCAGGATTCCTGCTCATTACAAGAAAAGCTTACCATGTTGAGTTTACATGAAGGAAATGGGTGATAAATATCATCAAGCATAAAATTATGAGACCAAGAAGGCTAGTAGCTTTAATAAAGTATGATGTATGAAATGTACATAAGCATGTAAACCATGTTTTAACACCTACTGCTGATTCTCACTTGATTAAATTATACAGGGGTTGCAAAATGATAGTTTTTATGATTGTCGTATTTATTTTCTGGTATTCTTCTCCAAAGGAGAAGATTTTTTTTTTTTTTGGTTGATAGGCCCCAGAAATACAATTGGTATTTTATATTAAGCTTGTATCCTAATAATTTTCTGAACTCACTCAATAGTTTTGGAAGTTTTCATGCATGTATTCCAAAAAATTTTCTAGATAGATGACCACATATTCTATGAACAGATTGTTTTTCTTTCTCCTTTCCAGTAAGGGTGGCTTTTATTTCTTTTTCTTGCCTAATTGTTATGGAGAGAAGCCCTAATACTATTGAATAGAAGAGATGAGAGTGTGATCCTTACCTTGTTTCTAATTTTAGGGGGATAGAATTCAATTTACCATCATTAAGTATGATGTTAGTTGTGGATTTTTCATAGGCAATTCTTATTCAGTTGAGACACTTACTTTCTATTATTTGTTTACTGCAAGTTTTTATTAGGAATAGAAATTGGATTGAGTAGAATGATTTTTTAACGTATTGAAATGCACGTTTTGTCCTTTTTAGTTTGTTAATATGGTGAATTACATAGATTGATCTTCAGATATTAAACTCAATTTCTTGGATGAACCATACTTGATCATAGTGTATAATACTTTGCATATAGTGACTTTGTATATAGTTTCATCATCTGATCTTCCTCTGTGTCTCCTTTCTTCTTGTAAGGACATCAGTTATATTGGATTAAGGGCCCATTTTATCCAGTATTACCTCATATTAATTTAATTAATCTTACCTGTAATGACCCTATTTTCAAATAAGATCCTAAAAGTTGATGCTGTGAAAGTGCTGCACTCATTATGCCAGCAAATATGGAAAACTCAGCAGTGGCAATGGGACTGGAAAAGGTCAGTTTTCATTCCAGTCCCCCAAAACGGCAATGCCAAAGAATGCTCAAACTAACACACACTTGCATTCATCTCACACGCTAGCAAAGTAATGCTCAAAATTTTCCAAGGCAGGCTTCAACAGTACTTAAACCATGAACTCCCAGATGTTCAAGCTGAATTTAGAAAAGGCAGAGGAACAAGAGATCAAATTGCAAACATCTGTTGGATCATCGAAAAAGCAATAGAGTTCCAGAAAAGCATCTACTTCTGCTTTATTGACTATGCCAAAGCCTTTGACTGTGTGGATCACAATAAACTGTGGAAAATTCTTAAAGAGATGGGTATACCAGATCACCTGACCTGCCTCCTGAGAAAACTATATGCAGGTCAGGAAGCAACAGTTAGAACTGGACATGGAACAACACACTGGTTCCAAATTGGGAAAAGAGTACATCAAGACTGTATATTGTTACCTTGCTTATTTAACTTATATGCAGTGTACATCATGTGAAATGCCAGGCTGGATGAATCACAAGCTGGAATCAAGATTGCTGGGAGAAATATCAATAACCTCAGATTTGCAGATGACTCCATCCTTATGGCAGAAAGCAAAGAAGAACTGAAGAGCCTCTTGATGAAAGTGAAAGAGGAGAGTGAAAAAGTTGGCTTAAAGCTCAACATTCAGAAAACTGAGATCATGGCATCTGGTCCCATCACTTCGTGGGAAATAGATGGGGAAACAATGGAAACAGTGACAGAGTTTATTTTCTTGGGCTCCAGAATCACTGCAGATGGTGACTGCAGCCATGAAATTAAAAGACACTTGCTCCTTAGAAGGAAAGTTATGACCAACCTAGACATCATATTAAAAAGCAGAACATTACTCTGCCAATAAAGGTCCATCTAGTCAAAGCTATGGTTTTTCCTATAGTCATGTATGGATGTGAGAGTTGGACTATAAAAAAAAGCTGAGCACTGGAAAATTGATGCTTTTGAACTGTGGTGTTGGAGAAGACTCTTGAGAGTCCCTGGGACTGCAAGAAGATCCAACCAGTCCATTCTGAAGGAGATTAGTCCTGAATATTCATTGGAAGGACTGATCCTAAAGCTGAAACTCCAATATTTTGGCCACATGATGTGAAGAACTGACTCTCTCGAAAAGACTCTCATGCTGAGAAAGATTGAAGGTGTGAGGAGAAGGGGACGATAAGAGGGTGAGATGGCTGAATTGAGTCACTGACTAGATGGACATGAGTTTGAGTAAACTCTGGGAGTTGGTGGTGGACAGGGAAGCCTGGTGTGTTGCAGTCCATGGTGTTGCAAAGAGTCAGACACAACTGAGCGACTGAACTGATTCATACCTGTAATGACCCTATTTTCAAATAAGATCACTTTCTGAGGTATTGGGGATTTAGAACTGGAATGTAATTTTTATAGGGCACAGTGCACAGTTTAACCCATAAAAATTGCTTTTTTAATTTTCATTTTGTTCAAAAAAACATTGTAATTGTATTTTGACCTCTGTTTTCAACCTATGGGTTATTTAAAAGCATTTTTGTTTTACTTTTCAAATATTAGAGGACTTTCAGTTTAACTATTTTTTTGTGATTGAATTCTTATGGTCTTTGAGTGTCTGTGGGTGTGTTAGTTGCTCAGTTGTATCTGACTCTTTGCAACCTCATGGACAGGAGCCTGCGAGGCCACAGTTTCCATGGAATTCTCCAGGCAAGAGTATTGAAGTGGGTTGCCATTCCCTTTTCCAAGGGATCTTCCCAACCCAAGGATTGAACCCAGGTCTCCTGCATTTCAGTTTGAGCCACCAGGGGAAAAAAAATCTTTGTTTTGACCATTTTTCAAATACTTTTCCTATGGGGCATAGCATTGCAGGTAGATGGGTTTATTTCCCCCTCAGTACTCTGGACATATTACTCCAGTGTCTTCCCAGTTACATTGTTTCTAACAGGAACTCTACTGTCACTTTTGTGATTTTTAGTCTGTTATCACTTGTTTCTTTCTTTTTTTTTAAACTTTGATTGCTTTTAAGACTTTCTTCTTATCACCGGTTTTGAGTAATTTTATTATGATCTTTATGTTTCCTGTGCTTAGGGTTTATTGAACTTTTTGAACTGCAGATTTATAGTTTTTATAAAATTTCGAAAGCTTTGCAGTTTATTTCTTCATATAGTTTTGTTTTCTCTCCTCTCCTCTCCATGGAAGATTGTAGGTACACATATCATGGGTTGCCTGTATTGTCTCCTATCTAACTGATGCTATGTTCATGTTTTGGGAGGGGTTCATTTCCTTGTTCTCTCCATGTTTCATTTTGATGTTTTCTATTATTACATCTTTGAGTTCACTATTTTTTCTTCTTCAATTTATAATTACCATTAACCTCAATCAGAGAATGTTTCACCTTGGACAATATAGTTTTTGACTTTTAAGAGTTTGATTTGGGTTAAAAATATCTATGTCTTTAACTTTTCTCACATATAGAATATAGTTTTCATGTCATTTTTAATGTAATTGTCTGCTAATTCCATCATCTGTATCAGTTATGGGTCAGAGTCATTATTTTGAATGATCCATTGTCTCACTATGAGTCATATTTTCTTTTTTTTTTTTGCATGCCTGGTAATTTTTTTCAGCCATATTGAGATATTATTGACAGATACAAATTGTATACATTTAATACTTTTGGCATACAAATACACTGTGAAATGATTTCCATCATCAAGGAAATTAACTTATCCATCATCTCATGTAGTAGCCATAAAACTTTTTTTTCTGTGAACTGCAGTAAACTTTAAATATACAAAGCATTATTACTAACTGTAGTCTCCATGCTGTGCATTAGGTCTCCAGAAATTATTCATCTTATAACTGAAAGTTTGTGCCCTTGACCAATATCTCTCCATTTCCTCAAAACCATATCCACTGGTAACCACCATTCTGTTCTCTGCATCTACCAGTTTGACTATTTTAGATTCTACATATGGGTGAGCTCAGGCAGTATTTGTCTTCCTCTGTCTGGCTTATTTCACTTCTCATAATGTCCTTAAGTTTCCTCCATGTTGTCACAAATGGTAGGATTTCCCTCTGTTCTAATGCAGAATAATCAATTGTATATTTTATTGTATAAATTATACAATATACATTGTATAAATATATCACCTTTTCTTTATTCATATATTGGTGGATACTTGCATTGCTTCTGTATCTTGCTGCTGTTTAGTCACTAAGTTGTCTCTGACCTCATGGACTGCAGCCTGCCAGGCTCCTCTGTCCATGGGATTTCCCAGGTAAGAATACTGGAGTGGCTTGCCATTTCCTTCTCTAGAGTATTTTCCCAACTTAAGATCCAATTCACTTCTCCTGCTTGGGAGGTGGATTGTTTATCACTGAGCCACCAGGGAAGCTCTTTCCATATCTTGGCTACTGTGGGTAACGCTGCAATGAACATGG
Organism: Capricornis sumatraensis; assembly: GCF_032405125.1. Taxonomy (NCBI): domain Eukaryota; kingdom Metazoa; phylum Chordata; class Mammalia; order Artiodactyla; family Bovidae; genus Capricornis; species Capricornis sumatraensis. Next base: position 126,277,752 of record NC_091069.1, read on the forward strand.
GAGTGCAGAGAACTCTTAGAGATGGTGTCAGGAAGCATTTGACAGGAGGCTTCTTGTGTGCTGTTCCGGATCTGTCAGGAATCCTCTGTTCCTTATGAATTCCTGAATATTCAGGAATTAAGAGGAGAGGCAAGCCTCTCCTGGGGCTGAGGGATCCAGGCATTTCCTTCATTAGTTTTTTAATACGGTGATAAGTACCCTCTTCCTTCTTATGAACTGTATGGTAAAAGTGATTGTTTACAACTCTCTCTCTCTTTAATATGGATCGCCTATGTTTTGGAAGTCTGGAATTTTAATCTTTATCTTTGCTGAGGATAACTACAGTATATATACCCACACCATGTTGATTGAAACACCTTTGCTCCGTCAGAGCTTTGGTCCCTGTGTCTTTCTTTCTCTCTCTCTCTCTCTCTCTGTCTATCTCTATTTCTGGCTAATTTCCTGGAACACTGGCTGTGTAACCCAGGAAATATTAGCCTCTCTCCTTCTTTCACTTTTTCATCTTCAACTCTGGACCACCAGGTTCTGGTCCATTAAAGGACCTCAACAAGATAGTGCTTATGTTTCTACTGGGTATATGCACAAAAGTGAAATTGATGAATCGTGTGGTAGTCCTATTTTTAATTTTTCTGAGGACATTCAGTGCTTGTTTCCATAGAGGCTGTGCAAACTTAGAGTTCCATCAACAAGTGTATAAGTGTTCTCTTTTCTCCTCATCAATACTTGTTTATCTTTAATTTTGATAATAGCCATTCAAATTGGTTTAAGGTGATAGCTCATTCTGGTTTTAATATTCATTTCTCTGATATTGTCTTCTTTACCACACAAACATACATATAGAGAGACACAAATAGATATTGAATAAATAAATAGACTGGGAGGAAACTCTCAGAGGTAATGGGTATGTTTATGAGATTGAGTATGGTGATGGTTTCTTGGGTGTGTGCTCATCTTCAAACTCATGAAGTTGTATATATTAAATATGTGCAGCTTTTTGTATCTCAATCAAAAATAAAAAAGTATACCTCAATAAAGTGTTTTTTAAAAAATATTTTATTGTATTTTTATTTAGTTTTCAAAAAATATTGCTATTATGTGGATGTGCTCAATCTATGGAGTCAATGTTAATAACTATTAAATATTAGCATTCTTAATATTCTCAGAATAAAAAGATATTCATATTGTAGACTTGTGAAACCTCAAATAAAAGGTTAGCTCTTTGTTCCTTTCTCAACTGGAAATAAGGAAAAGTCATCATCATTGAAATTAGGTTTCTCACTTTCTGGAGAAACCTAATTCTCACATTCTTTTGGAATGGAAGCACATTTATTTGAGGACTTCCTGTGCACTATCATTTTGAAGATGGTTGGGCTTATGGAGTTTTTCTAGAACTTCTTCAAAAGCTCAACACATATATGGAGAATGTTGAAAAAAATAGCTTATAGCTCTTTAATCTGTAATACCTAGATTTATTCTTTGTAAGCTTAAGTCTCTCCTCAATCAATTTAGCCCTATTTTGTTCCAGAACAGATACACGAAAGACTATGTAGTTGGTTTCTGCCCATGACCTTTCTAGTGTGAGCTTGAATTGCTCCCTTCTTTTGTACATCAGTATCCATGGAATTTTTCATTCAAAAACAAGTCTTATCCATTTCTGTTAACCTGGATAAAATGTTCCCATCATTATTTTGCAGTGTTGTTTACATTTTCCAGTACCAGTCCAATCAAGTTTACAAAGTTTTGGCACTTTTTGTAGGGAAAGCCCTTAAGAAAGGACATCGGTAATGTGTTACAAATTCTCCATTTAAAATGCTCTTTTTCTCATTTCTAACTCAACTGCAATGAAACAAACTAAGACTGCTTTTAAAAGATAGAGAGATTAGAATAGTGGGAATTTGTAACTCTTAAAAGCGGCATCAACTGTAGTTTGGTTTTGGTTGATCTTATAGGAAGTGCTCAAAGTTTCCTTTGATGCAAGGTTTCATTTGGAAAGTCCAGACACGCATCAATGAGCCTAGATGAATTTGCTATTTTGTCATCTGGCAGCAGCTTGGCTATTTTCGTTGAAATGATGTTGGCATTTTTTCCCTTGTGGATATTTTTACTCTGTGCTGCCAATTACCAAAAAGATAGGCCCTTCCAAATTCCATGAGGCTATATGCTTACTTGTGTAAATGATTTTTTCCCCCTAATCTTCACCCTAATTCGAGGAACCTAAATCTCTTTTGTTAAGTCATTACTGGGAGAAATAACTCCTTCATTCTTTGTAAATCTGATTTAGGAAAAAGGACATTTTATTTCTCCTTTTAATTAAAAAAATACAGCTGGCCTTTCAAAGCAAATCTGAATCTAATATAATTTTATAATAAAAAGGAGAAGTTGCAAGGGAGATTTTATATATGGTTTCTAAAACTATACTTCATTACAAAAGGCAAATACTATCTTTTTTATTTATATATTTTTTAAGCCCTTATTCTATGAGACTTTGTGAGTGCAAGGGAGTTAAGAATCAGAACAAACAGAAAAATAAATGTGGGGTTGGAGTTATTTTTTTGAGGCCCTGCCATGGTTTCCTGGCTCAGCTAGTGGGAGATGTCAAACAATAAACTGAAATAAATGAACACTGAAACCAAATAAGAACCATAACTTACACAAGGATATGTTTTAAGTTTGGGAGAAATGTTACTTTGGCTGCTGAGGCCCTTTTGTTGTTCAGTTTTGCTTATTATATCAGAGCAAATATATTGATAAGCACCCTGACATGCATATACAGCTTTACCAAGTGGCTCTCCCTAATATTGGAAATTCTTGGCTGCTTACCAATCTAAGGAGAGGTTAGCCAAAGACTAAAGTTTGCTAAGACCACCCGAAATATCAGACTCCACCCCTTCTCTGAGTTTGTGCTGCTCTGATACAAATGGAAGAACTTCAGGGGATTGGGGTGGAGTGGAGGGCAGATAGGAGAGAGGAAGGAAAGAGGAGACAAAAGTCAATGCAACATTTCAGCAGATGAAATTACATTTTCCTTTCTGTTTTCTGAATGGATGAAAAGACACGGCAATCACATCAGTCACTTCTCAGCATAGCTATTTTGTTTTTGCTGCTTTCAGCCAGAACACATTGTGATTTTCTATAATATTTACATGTTGCCAACTGCAACGGGTGTTTTGGGTCTTTTTCAGTTTTTAGTTTAAGGCATATACGATATTTTGAGAATGCTTGTCCTGGGAGATTTGTCTCATTCCAATATTAGCTTTAAATGTATACTATAATATTTTGCATGGCAGGCAACTATAAAAATTCATTCCATGACCTCTTGAAGCTTTATGGAAAATTCTCACTCATTTTAATAAATAGTTTTTCTTTTGGAGATTTGGGGGTCAAGATGATGGGTCCTGCTGAGATCTAGCTGAACTAACATGCTTTAAAAGATTCCCACAAATGTTCATTACAATCAGTTAAGTGATTACATGCTTATCAGCAAAACATTCTTAGCTATCCTCCTGAAAGTTGTGCCAATTCCTTTCCTGTGAGTCTTTAAGACTTTTTTTTTTTTTCTAAGTTAAATGTGAGTACAGTGAACAGAGATGGTAAGGCGTCTCATGTGCTATGTAGAAACTCATAGTTATTTTTAACAAGCCATGAAATGGACACGAAATGGAAAAATGTGCAGTTTTTAACTTCAGAGCATTAGAGAGTATTCCAGAAGATCAAGGCAGATCAAATTTAAGAGAAAGATCAAAAGAAGCAATTAAATAAGAGACAATGTGAAGAAAGTATGATGGGACATCAAAAAGAAAAGAATGGTGCGAGGAGGACAGGCATGTCGTGTGAAGGTTTGGACAAGATTTCTGGATGCCTATTTGCTCTGGAAAGCATGTGAGATCCACTGCGAGGCTATGAGACGTGGGTTGAAGTTTCAGGACCCGTGAAAAGAAGAAAGATTGAACGTAATGACTGCGTCCTGCATGTGGTTCTCTTATATATCTCTACGTGTGTGCTCCCAGGCTTTTACACTGCAGTGTGCATAGAATTGGCTTATTCACTCCTTTCTACTATTGCTCACTTCATATAAACATTCCCCTAGTGGTTTAAACATTTCTGGAAGCAATTATGTTTCTTAGAAGTAACTCTCTGCTTTTCAATTAAGATGCTATGAAAAATGTTGCCAGTCTTAAAAGTCAGACATTTTCTATTACCGTGAAGGATCTTTAAACTTCTCATGAAGAAATCATTGTCAGTGAACTAGGATCTTGGAAACTTCTACATGCACACAGGAGAAGGAAATGGCAACTCACTCCAATATTCTTGCCTGGAGATTTCCATGGACAGAGGAGCCTGGCAGGCTACAGTCTATGGGGTCCCAAAGAGTTGGACACAACTGAGCTTCTAACACACACATGCACACAGTAAAACATCTATTTACTTATCTACCTAATTGTACACACATGTCTTTTTAGAAGTTCACGTTCAGTTATAAGTATATACGTATAAAAGCTAACCTTTAAAACTGTTCATAAATTTTTTTCAGTATCTTGAACTTGGAAAAATTAAGAAAAGTTTTATTCTTTTCAAGCTAAACAGCTTTGAATGAGAATATTTACAAACAACATTTTAAGTTTCTCCATGTCTCAAAATTTAAGAGAAAAATCCACTGCTTTATGTCACTTTAAATTGGCCTCCTACAACGAAGCAGTTAAATTCACAATTTTAATCATCAATTCATTGACAATGCAAATTATTTGCCAGCATTTGGAAGTCAAACAGGGTGAGAGGGGAGAGACTTTACATATTCCAGGTTTAATATCTAAGCACCAGATGGAAACAATTCTACAATGAAAGAAAGAAATCTGTTAGGATATTTTGGAGATCTGTTCAGTACAGCAGCGCGTCACTGGTTATGGAGGCCAATTTCTCAGAGAACTTATTTGAATTGCAGATACTGAAGTAGTGCACTAATTTAACCCAGAAAATGCTGAATTTTGGAGTTACTTAAATTTTAATAATTCGCAGGTTTAAAAAGTATCCATTTTCTTTAATTAGTGCCTCATATGCCTGAAACAAAGTAATTTAAAGCAAAATGCAATGGGAAGGAGGTTTTATTAACATAAAATTGAAATAATAATAAAAGTTTCACAGTTAATATTCACAACTTTGGACATTTTGAGGGAACTGTAAAATCGTATACATTTATTTTTGCTGTGAAAATTTTTCTGAGACATTTTAAGGCAGTTAGTATTAAAGGAGTCAAAAAGTAACATTTTAAAAATTAACAATTAAAATAAATTAACATACGGACTTTTAAAAAGGTGATTAAGTGAATCTGTGCACAAACAAAGGGCAAGAAAATCTGCTTGATGAAACAATGGATGGTTGAGCTTTGACAATGAAAGAAAGGAAAGGGAACTAGTGGGACATTCAGCAATAAATCTCAGAGGGGGCCTCTTTCATATTCATACCTATGATTTTTGGCAAAATAAGTGTCAAAATTTGCAGCCATATGACAGCAAAATTATGCATTACATGGTGAGTTATAGATTTTGGATGAAATCCAACTCAAATACTTTCATAAGAACTTGACATGATAAACAAAAAATATTGCTTTTCCAAACTGCAGTTTGTTTGAAATTAAAAAAGAAAACCAAAATACGACTGTTATAATTGATGATCAGAATGCAGTCCTGCCCACTCCCAATACCAGACTTTTGTTTCATGAAAAATTGTGAGAGGACTGTATCTCTCTACAGTGTGCTGACAGCCTAAGATAAGTGAGGATGGAACTAACAGACCAGGCAGTGGGGAAGCTTGTTTATATATTTGGGGCATGGAAAATAGGGAGAGTCTTCAAGATGGGCAAAGGGAAAAACACTCAGTCTTCTACCCTCTGTCTTAGTCCTGCCCTTTCTGCTATGTATTTGGATGTTTGAGCAGAGATGGAAATAAGGCAAGAGGGAAGTCCAAAGACCTTTAAAACATCAAAGAGGAGCAGAAGAGAAAAGCTGGGGGAATATTGATGAGAAAACTATTCTCTTGGGTTCCCTATATGGTTGAATTTTTGGTTTCTAGATAAAGGATATAGTTGCTTTACTGTGTGTTGTCAGTTTCTACTGTACAGCAAAATGAATCAGCCATACGTATACACATATCCCCTCCCTTCTGGACTTCTTTCCCATTCAGGTTACCACAGTGCATTGAGCAGAGCTTCCAGTGCTGTACAGTAGGTTCTCATTAGTTATCTACTTTATACTAGAATCAACAGTGTGGGGCTTCCCTGGTGGCTCAGTGGTAAAGAATCCACCTGCCAATGCAGGAAACATAGGTTCGATCCATGGGTTAGGAAGATTCTCTGGAGGGGGAAATGGCAACCCACTTTAGTGTTCTTGCCGGGGAATGGACAGAGGAGCTTGGTGGGCTACAGTCTACAGGGCTGCAAAGAGTCAGACACGGCTAAGTGACTAAACAACAACAACAAAATCAATAGTGTATATGTGTCAATTCCAGTATACCAATCGCTCCCATCCCACTCTTTTCCACTTGGAATCCATATATTTGTTCTCTACCTCTGTGTCTGCATTTCTGCTTTGCAAATAAGATCTTCTATGCCATCTTTCTTTTTTAAATAGTTTTTTTAAAATTTATTTTCAATTAGAGGATGATTGTTTTACAATGTTGTGTTGGTTTCTGCCATATAATGACATGAATCAGCCATAAGTATATTTATGTCCCTTCCTTCTAAAACCTCTTTCTCATATCCTACCCCATCTGATTCCTCTAGTTTGTCACAAAGCACTGTGTTGAGCTCCTTGGGTTATACAGCAACTTCCTACTGGCTATCTGTTTTACATATGGTAATATATATGTTTCAATGCTACTCTCTCAACTCATCCCACCCTGCCTTTCCCCTCGCTGTGCCCACAGGTCTGTTCTCTGAGCCTCTATTCCTGCTCTGCAAATAGATTCACTGGTACCATTTTTCTAGATTCCACATATATATATTAACATCCAGTATTTGTTTTTCTCTTTGACTTACTTCACTCTGTGATACTCTCTAGTAAGTCAAATCTTTGAGACAGTTAACCTACCTCCATCAGTTCAGTTCAGTTCAGTTCACTTCAGTCACTCAGTCGAGTCTGACTCTCTCTGCGACCCTATGAATCACAGCATGCCAGGCCTCCCTGTCCATCACCAAATCCCAGAGTTGACTCAAACTCACGTCCATCGAGTCAGTGATGCCATCCAGCCATCTCATCCTCTGTCGTCCCCTTCTCCTCCTGTCCCCAATCCCTCCCAGCATCAGGGTCTTTTCCAATGAGTCAAATCTTCGCATGAAGTGGCCAAAGTACTGGAGTTTCAGCTTCAGCATCATTCCTTCCAAAGAAATCCCAGGGCTGATCCCCTTCAGAATTAACTGGTTGGATCTCCTTGCAGTCCAAGGGACTCTCAAGAGTCTTCTCCAACACCACAGTTCAAAAGCATCAGTTCTTCAGTGCTCAGCTTCCTTCACAATCCAACTCTCACATCCATACATGACCACTGGAAAAACTATAGCCTTGACCAGATGGACCTTTGTTGGCAAAGTAACATCTCTGCTTTTCCATATGCTATCTAGGTTGGTCATAACTTTTCTTCCAAGGAGTAAGCGTCTTTTAATTTCATGGCTGCAGTCACCATTTGCAGTGATTTTGGAGCCCGAAAAAATAAAGTCTGACACTGTTTCCACTGTTTCCCCATCTATTTCCCATGAAGTGATGGGACCAGATGCCATGATCCTCATCGTATTACATTAAAGGATAATCTGAGACTAACCAGAAAATAGATTTTTGTGGTGCTGGGGTTGTCTCTGAGAAATTTAATGGCCCAAGAGGAGTAATTTAAACTTTTTCATGTAGACTTTACATAAAGGGCTCACACTTTGCTTTGTTAAAAGAGATGGGACAACTTTTTCAAACAATTTGCTGTTGCTCTAAAGAGGTGAAACTAAATCTGTCAAGAGACTACTGGTCGATAAATCAAGAAGTTCCACATCTGCAGTTCCCTGTGTGAACTAATCATATCTGTTTTCTTCTCAACTCTGCAGTATTCTATGTCATAAAATAAGGGGGTTGATCTAGATGATTTATAAGATCTCTTCAAGCTCTGAAAGTGAATGTTTCTAGGTTTGCTTTATTTATAAGGACACCTGTGCTTCTTCAGCATCCCGGGTAGAATAAATATGTAATAAATATCTGGCAAAGGCCTTTGCATCTTTGAATGATCTCCCTATTTACCACTATCACTTCTATCTGTGTTTTCTGTTCTGTAGAATTGTAGAAATCTGTGCCTTACAAATTTAACATCTGGGAAACATTGATTAGAAAACTCACTCGTTTCTACTTCTTGACCTGTTGATTGACTTGATTATGGGACTCAATGAGTCCCTTTGGAATCTTGGAGATACTTTTATGAGGCAGGATGTGGAAGGGTTAGATGATGGAGATTTTGTTTGCTAAGGCTGGTAACATACAGAGTTTTGAAAGGTGGGGTTCTGGTGAGTAAGGCAGGGACAGAGGACTGGGTCAATCAAGAGCAATCTCACACACTGGAGGGAATATCTATGTATATATTTTAAGCTGAGAACTGCTTGCTTATGCACACTGCAGTCATCAGCCTCAGGATGAGCATTTGGAGAGTTAGCTCTTCCCCTCCAACCCACCCCCCACAATTTCACATATATAATAAAGGATAAACCTACAGAGTCTCCTTACACTAAATTATAAAATATAAGAAACTTAGGGATGGAGCACATCTTTTTCATGATCTTTTTCAATTTACTACTTAGAAATGGCTATGCACAATAGAATGGTTATTAATGTAGGCTAAGAATGAGGATACTGTATTTCTGAGCTTATTTGTCCTTTATCTAATAACTTAGGGCATTTATTTTTTACTGTCTTTATTTACTAAACATATTCTTACAATGCTCTATTTGAAATGGTATGGACCTAACAGAGGCAGAGATATTAAGGAGAGGTGGCAAGAATACACAGAAGAACTGCACAAACAAGATCTTCACAATCAAGATAATCACGATGGTGTGATCACTCACCTAGAGCCAGACATCCTGGAATGTGAAGTCAAGTGGGCCTTAGAAAGCATCACTATGAACAAAGCTAGTGGAAGTGATGGAATTTCAGTGGAGCTATTTCAAATTCTGAAAGATGATGCTGTAAAAGTGCTGCACTCAATAGGCCAGAAAATTTGGAAAACTCAGCAGTGACCACAGGACTGGAAAAGGTCAGTTTTCATTCCAGTCCCAAAGAAGGGCAATGCCAAAGAATGCTCAGACTACTGCACAATTGCACTCATCTCACACGCTAGTAGAGTAATGCTCAAAATTCTCCAAGCCAGGCTTCAGCAATATGCGAACCGTGAACTTCCAGATGTTCAAGCTGGTTTTAGAAAAGGCAGAGGAACCAGAGATCAAATTGCCAACATCTGCTGGATCATGGAAAAAGCAAGAGAGTTCCAGAAAAACATCTACTTCTGCTTTGTTGACTATGCCAAAGCCTTTGACTGTGGATCACAATAAACTGTGGAATATTCTGAAAGAGATGGGAATACCAGATCACCTGACCTGCCTCTTGAGAAACCTGTATGCAGGTCAGGAAGCAACAGTTAGAACTGGACATGGAACAACAGACTGGTTCCAAATAGGAAAAGGAGTATGTCAAGTTTGTATAAGTCACCCTGCTTATTTAACTTATATGCAGAGTACATCATGAGAAATGCTGGTCTGGAAGAAGCACAAGCTGGATCGAGATTGCTAGGAGGAATATCAATAACCTCAGATATGCAGATGACACCACCCTTATGGCAGAAAGTGAAGAGGAACTCAAAAGCCTCTTGATGAAAGTGAAAGAGGAGAGTGAAAAAGTTGGCTTAAAGCTCAACATTCAGAAAATGAAGATCATGGCAGGTGGTCCCATTACTTCATGGGAAATAGATGGGGAAACAGTGGAAACAGTGGCTGACTTTATTTTTCTGGGCTCCAAAATCACTGCAGATGGTGACTGCAGCCATGAAATTAAAAGACGCTTACTCCTTGGAAGGAAAGTTATGACCAACCTAGATAGCATATGGAAAAGCAGAGACATTACTTTGCCGACTAAGGTCCGTCTAGTCAAGGCTATGGTTTTTCCAGTGGTCATGTGTGGATGTGAGAGTTGGACTGTGAAGAAAGCTGAGTGCTGAAGAATTGATGCTTTTGAACTTTGGTGTTGGAGAAGACTCTTGAGAGTCCCTTGGACTGCAAGGAGATCCAACCAGTTAATTCTGAAGGGATAAGCCCTGGGATTTCTTTGGAAGGAATGATGCTAAAGCTGAAACTCCAGTACTTTGGCCACCTCATGCCAAGAGTTAACTCCTTTGAAAAGACTCTGATGCTGGGAGGGATTGGGGACAGGAGGAGAAGGGGACGACAGAGGATGAGATGGCTGGATGGCATCACTGACTCGATGGACGTGAGTCTGAGTGAACTCCCGGGGTTGGTAATGAACAGGGAGGCCTGGCGTGCTGCGATTTATGGGGTTACAGAGTCGGACACGACTGAGAAACTGAACTGAACTGAACTGAACTGAACTGTTAGAGATATAATTCACAAATAAAATTCATCCTTTTAAAGTTTAAATTAAAAGTTTACAGAGCTGTGCAACCATCGTCACTAATTTTAGAATATTTGTATCACCCTAAAGAGGAGAGTGAAGTCGCTGAGTTGTGTCCGACTCTTTGCGACCCCATGGACTGTAGCCTACCAGGTTCCTCCATCCATGGGATTTTCCAGGCAAGAATACTGGAAAAGAGGAAAAGCCCGTACTCAATAGCTATTTCCTCTGTTCTCTCTGATCCTCCAGTCCCTGTACAATCTTAATCACTCAGTCATATTCGACTCTTTGTGACTGCATGGATAGCCTGCCAGACACCTCTCTCCATGGGATTCTCCAGGCAAAAATATTGGAGTGGGTTGTCATGACCTCCTCCAGCGGATCTTCCCAACCCAGAGATCAAATCCAGGTCTACCACATTGCCTGTGGATTCTTTACCATTCTGAATCCTTTCAGCCCTTGCGAACCACCAATCTGCCTTCTATCTGTATGGATTTAACTACTCTGTGCATTTCATATAAATGGAATCATACAATACATGGCCTTCTGTGTTTGACTTATTTTCCTTAGCATAAAGTTTTCAAGATCATCCACATCAGTATTTGATTCCTTTGTGTTGCTGAATACTATTCCATTGTGTGGACATGATACATTTTTATTTATCCATTTATCAATTGATGGAAATTTAGGCTCTTTGTACCTTTTGGTTATTATGAATAATGCTTCTTTGACATTTTTGGGCACATTTTCATGTAGACGTATGTTTTCAAGTCTCTTGGTTATATACTTAGGAGTGGAATTGCTGGGTCAAGTTGTAACTTTATGTACCACTTTTTTGAAGAGTTTCTTAACTATTTTTCAAAGTGGTTGCATAACTTTAAATTTCTACCAGCATCCTATGAAGATTGTAATTATTCCAAATCCCCACTAACCCTTGTTACTGTCTGCCTTTTTAATTATAATTATCCTAGTATACATGGATATCTCATTGCGGCTTTGATTTGCTTTTCTCTTATGATTAATGATGTTGAATATCTTTTCATGTGCTTATTGGTCATTTGTAGGTTGAGAAATATATTTTGAAATTCTTCAGCTATGTTTAAATTATGTTGTTTTTTTGCTGCTGAGTTATAAGAATTCTTTAAATATTCTGAAAACACATCCCTTAGGAAATATATGGTTTCCAAATATTACTCTCATTCTGTGGCTTTTTCTACCATTTTAGTGGTGACCTTTGTAGCACGAAAGTTTTATTTTGATGAAGTGCAGTCTATCTATTTATTGTTGCTTGTGTTTTTGATGTCTTATGTAGGAAATCATGGCCTAATCCAAGGTTACAGATTTATTCCTATGTTTACTTCTAAGGGTTTTCTACTTTCAGTTCTTACATTTAACTCCATAACTTATTTTGAATCAATGTCTATAAATAGTATGAGGTAGGGGTCAAACTTAATTCTTATGCATGTAGATATTAAATTAGTCCAGCAAGTTTTTTTTTTTTTTTCCTTTTTTGCGCTGAATTACTGTGGCACCCTTGTGAAAGTTCAGTTCAGTTCAGTCACTCAGTCGTGTCCGACTCTTTGCGACCCCATGAATCACAGCATGCCAGGCCTCCCTGTCCATCACCAACTCCCGGAGTTCACTCAGATTCACATCCATTGAGTCAGTGATGCCATCCAGCCATCTCATCCTCTGTCGTCCCCTTCTCCTTTTGCCCCCAATCCCTCCCAGCATCAGAGTCTTTTCCAATGAGTCAACTCTTCACATGAAGTGGCCAAAGTACTGGAGTTTCAGCTTTAGCATCATTCCTTCCAAAGAAATCCCAAGGCTGATCTCCTTCAGAATGGACTGGTTGGATCTCCTTGCAGTCCAAGGGACTCTCAAGAGTCTTCTCCAACACCAAAGTTCAAAAGCATCAATTCTTCAGCACTCAGCTTTCTTCACAGTCCAACTCTCACATCCACACATGACCACTGGAAAAACCATAGCCTTGACTAGACGAACCTTTATTGGCAAAGTAATGTCTCTGCTTTTCAATATACTATCTAGGTTGGTCATAACTTTTCTTCCAAGGAGTAAGCGTCTTTTAATTTCATGGCTGCAGTCACCATCTGCAGTGATTTTGGAGCCCAGAAAAATAAAGTCAGCCACTGTTTCCACTGTTTCCCCATCTATTTCCCATGAAGTGATGGGACCATCTGCCATGATCGTTTTCTGAATGTTGGGCTTTAAGCCAACTTTTCCACTCTCTTCTGTCACTTTCATCAAGAGGCTTTTTAGTTCCTCTTCACTTTCTGCCATAAAGGTTGTGTCATCTCCATATCTGAGGTTATTGAGATTTCTCCCGGCAATCTTGATTCCAGCTTGTGCTTCTTCCAGACCAGCATTTCTCATGATGTACTCTGCATAGAAGTTAAATAAGCAGGGTGACAATATACAAACTTGAAGTACTCCTTTTCCTATTTGGAACCAGTCTGTTGTTCCATGTCCAGTTCTAACTGTTGCTTCCTGGCCTGCATACAGATTTCTCAAGAGGCAGGTCAGGTGGTCTGGTATTCCCATCTCTTTCAGAATTTTCCACAGTTTATTGTGATCCACACAGTCAAAGGCTTTGGCATAGTCAATAAAGCAGAAGTAGATTTTTTCCTGGAACTCTCTTGCTTTTTCCATGATCCAGTGGATGTTGGCAATTTGATCTCTGGTTCTTCTGCCTTTTCTAAAACCAGCTTGAACATCTGGAAGTTCACGGTTCACGTATTGCTGAAGCCTGGCTTCAAGAATTTTGAGCATTACTTTACTAGCACATGAGATGAGTGCAATTGTGCGGTAGTCTGAGCATTCTTTGGCATTGCCCTTCTTTGGGATTGGAATGAAAACTGACCTTTTCCAGTCCTGTGGCCACTGCTGAGTTTTCCAAATTTTCTGGCCTATTGAGTGCAGCACTTTTACAGCATCATCCTTCAGGGTTTGAAATAGCTCCACTGGAATTCCATCACCTCCTCTAGCTTTGTTCATAGTGATGCTTTCTAAGGTCCACTTGACTTCACATTCCAAGATGTCTGGCTCTAGATGAGTGATCACACCATCGTGATTATCTTGATTGTGAAGATCTTTTTTGTACAGTTCTTCTGTGTATTCTTGCCACCTCTTCTTAATGTCTTCTGCTTCTGTTAGGTCCCTACCATTTCTGTCCTTTATTGAGCCCATTTTTCATGAAATGTTCCCTTGTTGTCTCTAATTTTTTTGAAGAGATCTCTAGTCTTTCCCATTCTGTTCTTTTCCTCTATTTCTTTGCACTGATCGCTGAAGAAGGCTTTCTTATCTCTCCTTGCTATTCTTTGGAACTCTGCATTAAGATGCTTATATCTTTCCTTTTCTCCTTTGCTTTTCACTTCTTTTCTTTTCACAGCTATTTGTAAAGCCTTCCCAGATAGCCATTTTGCTTTTTTGCATTTCTTTTCCATGGGGATGGTCTTGATCCCTGTCTCCTGTACAATGTCACTAACCTCACTCCATAGTTCATCAGGCACTCTATCTATCAGATCTAGGCCCTTAAATCTATTTCTCTCTTCCACTGTATAATCATAAGGGATTTGATTTAGGTCATATATGAATGGTCTAGTGGTTTTCCCTACTTTCTTCAATTTGAGTCTGAATTTGCTAATAAGGAGTTCATGATCTGAGCCACAGTCAGCTCCTGGTCTTGTTTTTGTTGACTGTATAGAGCTTCTCCATCTTTGGCTGTGAAAGTCAGTTGACCATAAGTGGAATGGTATAGTTCTGGATTCACAATTCTATTCCATTGATCTATATGTCTCTCTTGATGCCACTGTATTAGTGTGAGTACTCCTTTGTCCTTCCTTTTAGAGATTGCTTTGGCTATTCTTGGTTCCTTACATCCATGGGAATTTAAGATTGTCTTCCAAATTTTTCAAAAAAGGCAGTTGACATTTTGATGAAAATTGCATTGATCCATTTTGAGATTTTTCTGTATACCATGTTAGAGAATGTTCTAATGTTTTTTTCCATGTGGTTGTTCAATTTCTCAGCCCCACTTGTCAAAGAGACTGCTTTTTTCCCCATTGTATATTCTGGCTTCCTTTGTCATAGATTAATTGACCATAAGTGTATGTGCTTATTTCTGGGCTCTTTATTCTGTTCTGTTGATCTATGTGTTATTTTTTGTGTCAGTCCATACTGTTTTTATTGCTATAGATTTGTGGTATAGTTTGAAGTCAAGGAACATGATTTCTCCAGTTCTGTCCTTTCTCAGAATTATTTTTCTCTTTGGGTTTTTTTCTGTTTCCATACAAATTTAAAAATTATTTGTTTTAGTTCTGTGAAATACCCCACTCCACTGGTAATTTGATAGTGATTGCACACAATCTGAGGATTACCTTGGTTAGTATGGTTATTTTAACACTATTAATTCTTTCAATCCAAGAACACGGTGTATCTTTCCATCCATCTGTTTGTGTTGCTTAATTTTTTTCATCAGTGTCTTACAGTTTTCAGAATACAGATCTTTTGCTTCCTTATGTAGGTTTATTTTCCTAGGTATTTTAATTCTTTGTGATGCAATGGTAAATGGGATTATTTCCTTAATTTCTCCTTATGATTATTGTTAGTATACAGAAATGCAACAGATTTCTGTATAGATATAATAATAATTTTGATGTCAAAGTGTCCTTCACCATCTCCTGGAGCTTGCTGGAACTTGAGTTGGTGATGCCATCCAACCATCTCATCCTCTTCTCCTGCCTAGTTCTTTGTCTTCATGCAATAGACAAGCATAGTCCCCTGTCTGTGTGCAATAAAATGTTTTAAAAGTTAATGAATTTAATTAGTCCCCATTTGCTTATTTTTGTTTTTATTGCCATTACTCTAGGAGGTGGGTCATAGATGATGTTGCTGCAATTTATGTCAAAGAATGTTCTGTCTATGAACAGAGTTTCATCCAAGAGTTTTAAAGTTCCTGGTCTTACATTTAGGTCTTTAATCCATTTTAAGTTTATTTTTGTATATGATGTTATGAAGTGTTCTAATTTCATTCTTTTATACATAGCTATCCAGTTTTCCCACTTATTGTCTTTTCTCCATTGTGTATTCTTTCCTGCTTATTTAAAGATAAGGTACCCATAGATGCGTGGATTAATCTCTGGGCTTTCTAGCTTGTTCCTTTGGTCTATATTTCTGTTTCTGTGCCAGTACTATGCTGTCTTGATGACTATAGCATTGTAGTATAGTCTGAAGTCAGGAAGTTTGATTCCTCTAGCTCCATTTTTCTTTCTCAAGATTGCTTTGGCTATTTGGGATCTTTTCTGTTTCCATACAAATTGTGAAGTTTTTTGTTCTAGTTCTGTGAAAAGTGTCATTGGTAATTTTGCAGGGATTCCATTGAATCTGTAGATTGTGTTTTGTAATATAGTCATTTGCACAATGTTGCTTCTTCCAATCTAAGAACATGATACATTTCTCTACCTGTCTGTGTCACATTTACTTTCTTTCATGAGTGTCCTTTAGTTTTCTGTATGTCGATCTTTTGTCTCCTTAGGTAGCTTTATTTCCAGGTAAACGTAAAAGCTTTTGCATAGCAAAGGAAACCATAAACAAGATGAAAAGAAAATCTTCAAAATGGGAGGAAATAATTGCAAATGAAGCAAATGACAAAGGATTAATCTCCAAAATATACAAAGAGTTCATGCAGCTCAATATTACAAAAACAAACAACCCAATCAAAAAATGGGTAGAAGACCTAAACAGACACTTCTCCAAAGAAGACATAAAGATGGCCAATAAACACATGGAAAAAATGTTCAACATTTCCTGTGGTTAGAGAAATGAAAATCAAAGCTACAACGAGGAATCACCTCACACTGGGCAGAATGGCCATCATCAAAAAATTTACAAACAGTAAATGCTATAGACGATGTGGGAAAAAGAGAATCCTCTTATACAGTTGGTGGCAATGTATATTGATAAAGCCACTATGGAGAACTGTATGGACATTTCTTAAAAACCTGGGAATAAAATACCATACGACCCAGCAATCCCACTGCTGAGCATATACCCTGAGAAAACCATAGTTCAAAAGGACACATGTGCCTCAATGTTCTTCAGCACTATTTACAATAGCAAGGACATGGAAGCAACCTAATTGTCCATTGACAGATGGGTGGATAAAGAAGCTGTGGTACATTTATACATGGAATATTACTCAGTCATAAAAAGGAATGAATTTGACTCAGTGGTAGCAAGGTGGATGGACCTAGCTCCTGTTATAGAGTGAAGTAAGCCAGCAAGAGAAAAACAAATATTGTACATTAACACATATATATGGAATATAGAAAAATGGTACTGATGAACCTATTTAGTTAGTGTTAGCTGCTCAGTTGTGTCTGACTCTTTGCAACCCCACAGACTGTGGCCCACCAGGCTCCTCTGTCCTTGGGATTTTCCAGGGAAAAATACTGGTATGAATTGCCATTCCCTTCTCCAGAGGATCTTCCTAACCCAGGGATCAAACCCAGGTCTCCTGCATTGCAGGCAGTTTCTTTACCATCTGAGGTATAGGGAAGTCCTTGATGAACCTATTTACATGGTCCAAACAGAGATGCAGACGTAGAAGACTAACTTGTGGACACATTGGGGAAGGAGAGGGTGGGCCAAACTGAGAGAGTAGCATTGAAACATACACATTACCATGTGTAAAATTAGATAGCCCGTGGAAATTTGCTGTATGATGCAGGGAGCTCAAATCCAGTGCTCTGTGACAACTAGAGGAGTGGGATGGGGTAGGGGGAGAGAGGAAAGTTCAGTAGGGAGGGAACATATGTATACTTATGGCTGATTTACATTGCTGAATGGCAGAAACCAACACAACATTACAAAACAATTTCCCCCAATTAAAAAAAAAACAGAATATAATAAAATACCCTAAGTATTTTATATCCTAAGTGAAGGGCCACTTAGCTGGACACTTTCTAAAATATATTATGTTAAGTAAGGTGAAGTTCACTGCCTAATAGGAAGTTTTTCTCATTGTTAAACAGTTCTGTTTTCACATTTTTATTCATATCTTTGTCTCTTTGTATTTTCTACATGTTTAAATATAGACTAATCTGGAAAAATACAGATGAAGTTTTCCTGTCCATTCTACCTGAAAGGCTTCATTCAGTTTCTCTAAATATGAATGATATTCAGTTCATCAGCTATTTCACCATGGACATAGTCTTTGGACTTCTCCCCATCCTGATTGTTGTTGTTGTTGTTGTTTTTCCTATACTGATCACCATTTTCAATGTCTCCTATAAACAGGAAACTTAAAACCAGTCCTGTTACAAATATGGTTTAAACAGGGACAATCAATGAGATTTCATTGCTGCCCAGTCCCATTTATCATTATAGAGACACTTGATAGAGCATGCTTCATTCTGTAACCCTTGAACTTCATGCACTCATTTTCTCTGTCTCCACTTCTTTCATCAGCTAAAGAAAAAAAAAAAACTTCAAAAAGACTTCAGAGATTATTGAAGATGTGTTCTGAGAACCTTGAAAATCATATACTAGACACCCATATAAAAATGAGAGATTACATGTTTCATTGAGGTGTAAAATTTATTAGTCACTACCCTCATAGACATAACTCATTTTAATCCTGTTTGAAACATTACTTTTCTCTTGCATGATTTTTTAAAAATAGTTTTCTTTTTAGCTGTGGAAAGCCACATTAAAAAAACTCCCAGTGCTCTCCCCTTTACCAATGGAAAAGACATTTATATTCAGTTCTGTATTAGGAGTCAAAATGTATAGAGTTTCACCTACAAGTGGAACTTCACATCTACTCTCTACTTATACTGTCTCTGCTACAACTTCTTCATGGTATATGGGAATCCTAGAATCCTGGAAATTCACCCAGTAGTGGTGAATCCCTCCACCTGGTTCCCTAACTTTCAGAGACTCCACTGGTCTCATGGTTTTATGAAAACAAAAGTAGATGTCTCTAAAAATCACACACACTCAGAAAATAGTGAAGGAAGCCTGCATTTTCTCTTTACTAGATAGTGTCTTTTATTCCCACCAGATTCTAAAATCATTGAGACCAGTGACCATCTTGAGATTATATAAGTAGATATTTAAAAAGTTATTGTTGACTGAACCAAAAATGAAAGAAAGTTACAAGTAAAAAAGCATACAACCAAGGACAGAAAAACACAGTCTACTGCACAGTGAGAATTAGCTAAGCATAAGGAGGGAATATGAGAAATAATCATTTATAAGGCAATTTTTAATTAACTTAATCAAATAGATACAGTGTATTATAAGGAAAAGAAGACAGTTTTTGTTGTTAAAAAGTCCTTAAATATCAGAGCCTTATTGTTTTTTAGCCATTTGAACATAGACATGGTAACATACTCAGTAAATGATGGCAATTATTTTGAGTGAAAAGGAATAATGACCACCTTCTAGACAGATACTAGTAGACCTTGATTTAAAAGACTCCACAAAACAGAATTGCAAATTTATTTCTTAAGTCGAGTTGACTGAAATTATTCTGTGTCATAAGATACCACTGCTTTTTAAAATTATAAGACTAACATTTCAAGTGAGTATAGGTTTTGAGGCTAGGAAACAGCAGGACATAGTAACCAGTAGCTGTCAGACAATAGACCAAATTAAAACAATCATAAACAAATAAATAAACATATATTTATATATACCTATCTGTGAGATAAGATTCCTAATATATTTAGCTTCAGGAATAGTTCATTAGTGAGATCTAGATTTCATTCTACTTTGTTAAGTGTTTTAGAGACTCTACTTTGTGAAATATACAGTCAGACCTGAGTGCTTTCAAGGGATTAGTTGTAGGACCTCTGTGGATACCAAAATCTGAGGGTGCTCAAGTGCAGTATTAGCATATAACCTATGCACATCCTCCTATATACTTTAAATTACATCCAGGTTACTTATAATACAATGTAAATGATATGCAAATAGTTGTAAATACAGTGTAAATACTGTGCAAATAGTTTCCTTTGCATGGCAATGGCAAATGCAAATTTTGCATTTTGGAGCTTTCTGGAAATTTATTTTCTGAATATTTTTGTTCCACAATTTATGGAATTCAAGGATGTGGAACCCTGTGAATATCACACAGACAGAAATGGGTCCAGTGTACCACACAGCTGGAAATGGGTAGACCAATTGAATGTACCTGGTGCTGCTTTTTGTAATTTGCTTACTCTGGGCATCGTAACCTTGACTTAATCACTAGAAAGTATACACATCCCATTCAAGGTAGGTGTCTGATAGCATGTACAGTAACTACAGGGTTTCTTTAATTTGTGACTATTTAAAGATGGCAAAAGAGATCTTACATTAGGTGACAGAATGAAGTCTGATTGTAAACAACAGCTATAATTAATATACTTTAGGATTCTGATAAAATTTCAAATTTATTAAGAGATGTGAACATTGTTTTCTAAAATCTGATGTTGGTCTTTTTAGAAAACCTGTTCTTTTTATTCTTTTGATTCACTTCTGGCTTCAAAAGTGGTCTTGTTTTATTCCCTTCTGTACTATGATATAGTATCTAACCACAGTTAGATACTTGGACTCTGGTTTTTAGCCTCTGCTAGCGGACTTACTCACAAGACAACCTTTATTACTTTTATGAATTGTTAGAGATGACTGCTTTCTCCTCTGAGATTGCTAGAATTCTGGCTATTTTATATTGATCAAAGTGATTTTCTTCTCCTTGCTCACAGGGCGCCCTCTTTATCCCTGCCCCAATGAGTGTGTTTTTTTATATGCCACCTGCTTTGCTGCACTGTACTTGGAAGAGGTGTGTTGAACATTTGAGACATCTTATATCATAAGATCAGAAGACACTTTTGTGAAAATGTTGCCTAATAAACATTGTGAAAGCTGTTTGAGCAAGACCCCAAAGACTAGATTATGCTGCACTGCAAACAACTCTCAAATCTCAGTGGCTTAAAATAATAAATGGTGCATGTCCATCCTTATTGACCAGGAGCTCTGCTCATTCTAATCACTTAGAGATACAGGCAGATAGAGGCTTCATTTCAATATATACTTTCATAATCGCCACATTAGAAAGGAAACATGGCAACTTGCTCACTGACACTTAAAATTTCTGCTCCAAAGTGCTGCATGCCATTTCTACTTATATTTTATAGGCCCAAACCAGTCAGCTGGCCACGTTTGATATAAACAGGGAAGGAAGTAGGATCCATCACGTGTCCAGAAGTGTGGAGAACCAGACACAGCAAAGATGACAACTTTCAGAGTTGATAAGAGACAAGAGGCCTCGAGAGAGTAAGCGGCATGTTCAAGCTGGTCTAATCTTATTAGCTCAGAAATGAGACAGGATCTTGAATGCAAGCTTATGGCACAACTCATGTCATTCTTGACTGAAATGGACCTGGGAAGGGGTCAGGCATAAATAGCCATAAGCTTCCAGAATGCTGATCTGGAACAATGCTTTGAAGATGCAGTAATGCACCATTCAAATAACATGCTGCAACTGTGGCCTGCAGGGAAATAAGTAGTGGATAGGGAAGCTAATGCATAATATCCAAAGATGAGTGGATCTATCTGAGCAAAACTTTGAATTTTCTATAGTGTTCAAAGGGAAAAGCCAAAATAAAACATGTACTGCAAAAAGCAGGTGTAGGGGACTATCAGAGTCACAAGAATTCTGAACATGGAAGAACTCTTTTTTTTGCCTCTTCCCTCTATGGCTTCCATCACTTCGTCTATAGTCATCATAAACAGTGTCATTTTTCCTCAGAAAGAGGGATCCCAATTGAGAGAGATTCCCTTTAGTACGTTGCCAGAAGCTAATAACAATAAAGCATTAGGAAATATAATGTGAAATGGGTGTAACCTTAATCAAAATGATCTCCTGTTGTTAATCCTATAGTCAAAATAAAAAATTAACAGCACTTATTAATGGCACTAGCACTTTTTTCTGTCACTTTTAATGGTCTTTGAAATCTTTCCAAACTATTGCTTTTTTTTTTTCTTGGTACTCACCAATGATGATGAATCAGATTAGACTTGCTAAAGTAGAAATGTTTATACTTCCTAAGAAGCTTCACGTTTCCCTCAATATTGGATGTGACATACTTGCCCTATAATATATTCAGTTGGAATTGAATTCAAACTTGAAATGTGTTTACTTTTACATTCATTACACAAGCTTTAAAGAAGTTTGGCATCCACATGAGTGCATTTTCATCTCACTCAGATAGAAAAAAAGAAGTTACCGCTCCTTAACTTGAAATCACACCTTTCATAAGATCAGTTTATTTTGCTTATAAGTGGACCTTTTCCAAAAATAGCCAGTTGAATTCTTGCTAGGAATTGAGTATTTCTAATATCCTACTTATGGATTACTATTTTTACACGAGGTTAAGTGTTTAATTTTTAAGTGTTTATAGAAACTGGAGATATTTTTTAATGGTACAAAGATTATTTAGATAAAAGTAGAGACATTTAAAATTGTAATATGCTCAAGTATATCATTTGTATCACACTTGTTAATGTTTAAAATGCTGTGACAGCTTGCTGATTTTTCTAACAAAGTTAAATTGAATAATATTTATATCCATACATTCACGTTTAGACAAGAAGTAGTGGGAGGTCTGCTTTCTTTCTTTCTGAACAATTCTGTGCTTATTTTCTTTATATGCTAACACAAAATGTACTTTCCTTCAGATGAAACAATTTTGTAACAGTTATTTGTAAAACGATTCCAGTTGGTTTATTTCAGAGTTTGCAGTATCAATTTTCTCTTCTCTCAAGAGCAGTTTTAAACACTCTTAGATATCTATTGCCTGCTATAAACCCTAAAAACGTAGTGATTTAAAACAAGGATCATTTTTTTACTCATGAACCTGTGGATCAGAAATTTCAGGCAGAGCTCAGTGGGAATGGCTTATTTCATCTCACCCAGTGTTGACTGAGGTGGCCAACTGGGAATGAAGGATTCAAGACAGCCTCACCAACATTTCTGGGACCTTAGTGCTGAATGTCAGCAGGGCTTCTCCACTAAGTGTCTCATCTCTTTTCACACAGTCTTTCATTTTTAGTTGCCTTGCCTAAGTTTCTTTACATGAAAAGCGAATTCTGAAGCAACAAAATGAGAAATTTCAAGACCTTTGAAGATATTGGCTCATAATCACATCGGGTCACTTCCATCATATTATTTTGGTCAAACAAGTCATGGATTCAAGGAGAAAGGAAAGAGACTCCACTCCTTGATGGCAGGAGTGACACAGTCACCTTGCAAGAAGGTACATGAGAAAGGAGGGGTTGTTGTAGCCATTTGTGAAACAATACACCACAAACACAGATGAATGAGTTTCTAAGACTACTGCTATCTGCTCCTTTGTCAAGTTTTTTTAGCCCAGCATTTTACTGTGGGAAAATTTGTATCTTTGTGCTTTTGGGGGGAGCTATTAAAAGTCTTATGTCTCAGTAAATTAAAACGAACAGTTCATCATCTTCTCTTTCAAATCTTTGGCACTTTTAATGTGGTTTGGAGTATCCTTCATAAAATGGGTGCCTATGGGGACTCACTCTGATACTGCTAAATCAGAGGCATTTATTCTTCAAACATATCTTGGGTACTCTCTGTGATTAAGTACAATTCCAGGCACTGGCTATACAAATAAAGATGAATCAGAGATGTTTTTTATTCCATGGTATTTTGCTTGTTGGATATAACTTTCCACTCCCTTGAACTGATTCTGTGCATTGATAGCCTTGTCATGGGCCATAGGCGTGGAGTATATTTCTCTGTCCCCCTGAGTCTGAGCTTGTCCATGTGACTTATTTTTGCTAAAAGGAGCCTGCAAGTAGAAGTGTTAGTCACTTAGTTGTGTCTGACGCTTTGCAACCCTATGGACTGTAGCCAGCCAGGCTCCTCTGCCCATGGAATTCTCTAGGCAAGAGTACTGGAGTGGGTTTCCATTCCCTTCTCCAGGGGATCTGCTCTATCCAGGAAGATCTCCTGCAGTGCAAGCAGATTCTTTACCATCTAAGCCACCGCGGAAGCCCCAGAGGAGGTTAGCTGGTGTGATGGAAACAGTAGAACAGTAGCACAAAACGTGCTTGTCAGTGGGGCTTGAGTCATTTATTTTTTCCTCTGTCACCATGAGTACCTGCACCTCAGGAGTAGTAGGCATACAGCCTTAAGCAACAGGACAAGCCCAGCTGGACTCATAGCTTGAAGAACTGGCCAGTAGAGCCAGTTTAGATCAACCAACTACCAGGTGACTCAGAAATATGAGACACATGGTTATTATTGTTCATCTCTGAGAATTTGTGGTTCTTTTTCTACATACAAAATCTGCTTGAGACAAATAATAAACTATCTTGTCAGGAAGAAACATACGTTAGCAGACAGTTGTACTATAATGTGGTACATACAGCAATAGAGAGCCCATAAAAGACCACCAGTTTTGATAAAGAAGATGTGGAACCTATATACAATGGAATATTACTCAGCCGTTAAACAGAATGAAATAACGCCATTTGCAGCAACATGGATGGGCCCAGAGTGTGTCATACTGAGTAAAGTAAGTCAGACAAAGAAGGAGAAATAGTGTATGACATCCCTTATATGTGGAATCTAAACAGAAATGATACAAATGAACTTACAAAACAGAAAGAGTCTTAACAAATGAACTTGTGGTTGCTGAGGGGGAAGGAATAGTTAGGGACTTTGGGAAGGTCATATACACACTGTCATATTTAAAATGGCTAACCAACAAGGGCCTATTGTACAGTACATGGAACTCTGCTCAGTGTTATGTGCTAGCCTGAACAGGGGTTGAGGGGAGAATGGCTACATGTATATGTATTGCTGAGTGCCTTTGCTGTTCCCCTGAAACTACCACAACATTGTTAATTGGCTATATCCCAACACAAAATACTAAGTTTAAAGTTTAAAAAAGAAAATAGCTAACCAACAAGGAAAAAAAAAAAGCACCATTTTTTTTTTTTTCTGAGTGTATGAGTGTTTTAGTGGGGGCATGAGGAAGATGTTCTAGAAAGAAGTGAAACAAAATTGAGTCTTAAACAATAAAAAAATGGATATTTGAGAGTTTACTGAGGAGAAGAAAATATTGCAAGTTAAAGTTTAGTGTGAGCAAAGCTATGCTCAGTTGGTAAAGAATATACCTGCAATGCAGGACACCCCAGTTTGATTCCTGGGTCAGCTGGAGAAGGAATAGGCTACCCACTCCAGTCTTCTTGGGCTTCCCTAGTGGCTCATTTGGTTAAGAATCTGCCTGCAATGCAGGAGACCTAGGTTCAATTCGTGGGTTGGGAAGATCCCCTGGAGAAGGGAACAGCTACCCATACCAGTATTCTGGCCTGGAGAATTCCCTGGACATAGGAGTCTGTCAGGCTACAGTCCATGGGGTTGCAAAGAGTTGGACATGACTGAATGACTTTCACTTTTTTTCAAAGGCATGGGGAACCCAAACGTGGTGTGAAGAAAACTACAGAAACATTTCATTATTCCCTAAAGTTTAGTAAGTGATAGTCCTGATTTATCCAGAAACTCAAACCCTTGAACTGGCTTTTAATGGAGTCTAAATTTTAAGAGATTTCTAAACTGATAGTAACTAGGATTGACTTGACTTTTGTTACTCTGGCTAAAACATTTTAGAGTATATGCTCTACTGAAAGTAATATGAGTACAGTTTCATTGTTTCTGCCTGTGGAAATAATGAAATTACTTTTCAAAGATTTCAATTGCACAGCTAAAAAGGGCACAGATGGTAAAAGTAAACGTGACTTGAAAATAGTCAACTGAAAATTAATAAGAAGTCCCTTGGACAGCAAGGAGATCCAACCAGTCCATTCTGAAGGATCAGCCCTGGGATTTCTTTGGAAGGAATGATGCTAAAACTGAAAGTCCAGTACTTTGGCCACCTCATGTGAAGAGCTGACTCATTGGAAAAGACTCTGATGCTGGGAGGGATTGGGGGCAGGAGCAGAAGGGGACGACAGAGGATGAGATGGCTGGATGGCATCACCAACTCAATGCACATGAGTTTGAGTGAACTCCAGGAGTTGGTGATGGACAGGGAGGTGTGGGATGCTGCGATTCATGGGGTCGCAAAGAGTCAGACACAACTGAGCGACTGAATTGAACTGAACTGAACTGGATATTACACTGCCTGGTATTTTATAGAGAAATTATAGGTCAACTTCCTTTTGAATAGTAGTTTTTTAAAAAAAGGTTTATAAAATAAACTATTTTAGCTATCATTATAAAGCTGTTAGAGTAGGGATACCTTTTAGAACTATTGGTAATGTGTTTGTTCCATAAGCATAATTTTCATATGATATTTTTTAAAGACAGTCTTACCTTTCTTCAGAGCTATAATTCAGCAAACGATTGCTATTCTAATCTGAATTTTAGGATTGAGGGAACCTTTCACCATCTTTAGGGCTTCCCTGGTGGCTCACAGGTTAAAGCGTCTGCCTGCAATGCAGGAGACCTGGGTTCGATCCCTGGGTTGGGAAGATCCCCTGGAGAAGGAAATGGCAACCCACTCCAGTATTTTTGGCTGGAGAATCCCATGGACGGAAGAGCCTGGTGGGCTACCTTCCGTGGGGTCGCAAAGAGTCGGACATGACTGAGTGACTTCACTTTCACTTTCACCATCTTTTATTACTATTTAGACCTTAGGTAATTTTCTGGCCCTGTCCTTTACTAGTCATGAGAACTTGGACATGTTTCTAACCCTCTCCATACGTCAGTGCCTTCATCAGTAAAATGGGGAACTAATTCTTACCATGTACGGAGACCTTGTGGTGGTTAAATGAGGTCTTGCAGTGTTCTGGGTGACATATGGCAAGTATCCAATAAATGTTAGCCACTGTTATTTTAATAACAGTAATAACAAAATAGTTGCATTTGCTCAGTCTCTCAGTCATGTCTGACTCTTTGTGGCCCCGTGGACTGTAGTCTGCCAGTCTTCTCTGTCCATGGAATTTTCCAGGCAAGAATACTGGAGTGGGTTACAATTTCCTACTAGAGGATCCTCCCAACCTGAGATTGAACCCATGTCTCTTGTATCTCCTGCACTGGCAAGTGGATTCTTTACATCTAGTGCCACCTATATGGTTCTTAGTTGCTCAGTCATGTCCAGCTCTTCACGACCGCATGGACTGCAGCATGTCAGGCTCCTCTGTCCATGGGGATTACCTAGGCAAGAATACTGGAGTGATTTGCCATGCCCTCAATAATTACCATTTGTTAATCTAAACAAGAGGCCTAGAGAGGTAAAGAACTTGGCCAAAATTGTGTGTTTTAGCAGCTTCAGAACCTGCAAGAGGTTGTGGTTACTGAGTCCCACCTGAAGAAGACTACCTCTCACATGGATTTTTCAAGAAGTTCGAGATGGAAGTGAGGAGTAATTCTGGAAACCGCTGCCCTGGTGAAACTGCCTTACACAATAAAGGACACGAGTTACCAAATGTAAATATCAAAAGGGTGGGTAATTATCCATTTATATATATAATATATATCATCAAACCCAACATTAACTCAAATAATTACAATTAAACTTTTCTTTCTGGGAGTTCTCCATTTATGATGAGCAATTTCATGTGCTGTTTCAGGACTTTTGGTCCAATTCCAACAAAAGAGGTAGAAAATTTTCACATGAAGCTATCAGACCACTTACAAAATTTAAACAAAAAGGTCTGCTCTTTAACGGAAAAAATGTAGCTGTTGGCAAGTGGAGTTTTATCCAAACGACTGCACACAGCCCTACTTCAATTTCACTATAAAAGTAAAATTAGAAAAGCTAAACATTAAATTATATAAAGCAATCGAAGCTGATTTAATGTCATTAGAAGACAGCACAAAATGGAGGAGACTGGTTCTGGGCTTAGCTGCTTCTGTGCTGAATAAAACATCAGCCCTTCAACCACGCACCTACACACTCTCAGCTGTACCTTCTAAAACTCACTTTCACTCATTAGCTGTCTTTTCAGGGGATGCCAGTTTAGGGACACATATGTTTCCTATTACCAATAATAAATTAATGGGGCCTATGTGGTAATATGATAGCAAAATTCAGTAAAAATTCTATTTGAACTTAATTCTGTGGGATATGAACATAACCCACCAAGGAGTACTCTGATCTACAGTGAAGAATAATTTGCCTACTGCTCTGGTTTGCAATTAATGAAAAGTCCTCAGGAAATCCCAATTTCTGATTAAAGAGAGTTGATTATGATTAATGTATCCAAATTAACTGCCAAAAAGGAAGCCACCTCATAATTATCTACATTGTTCCTCCAATTTTAAAATCCTAAGGCTACTCATATCTATGCCCTTTTCTCTAATCCTTAAAGATATGTATTTTGGTTTTTAACTTTTGATTAGCAAGATGATTGTCCTTTGTTTCTGCACATAAAAAATATTCAAGGTCTTATGAATTTTTTCCCTCCTCTCTTTTTGTAAAAAGGGTATCACTGGTATTTCTAGCAAGTTGCATAAACCCAGACCGCAACTTCCAATGCATTTGATCTAACCTCACAAGCACTGCCTCACTCCAGAGTCCTTACTTTTACCCATTTTTCTGTCCTGTTTTCCCTGGTACTTGGTTGGCCTTTTAGGGGGACAAAAGACATATTTTCAGGCAGATATTGCTTGAAGGGCTACTAATTGCATCTTTCAATACAGTTCCCTAAGTAATTATATAAGTAAGTACATTCTTGCAGACCACGGTTTTGTAGCGTTCTACATACTTGCAGTTTTCAGGGTATTTGCAAATATTTCTGTGAGAAGTTTGGAAATGTTGCCTCAAAGTTTGTTAACTGCATGCTGTTTTCAACTGGAAGTCTTCCAAGTACAGTATTCATATTAGAAACTATCTACCCCTAGTCAAACCACATACCTATTTTAAAAGCTTCAGGAGGTTATTATTTGTAAACTATAGTAGTTAGAGTAGAAGTTAGTAAACAGAATTAATATTCACTTCTCCAAATAATTCGGTTGGCATACAGAATGTTTTTCTCCTACAGAAATTCCTTTCAATACTTGCTATATTTCTATACTAATACATTTCACAAATATTATCCAGTATTACTGTAGAAAACTTAAAAAAAAAAACAGATAAACAAAAAATTCAACCAGAATCCCATTATCTAGGCAGAATCCCCAATAACATTTTGGTATTTTGTCACACAAATATTTTTTTAATTGAAGTATAGTTGATTTATAATCCTGTGTTAGTTTTAGGTATGTAGCAAAATGATTCAGTTATAGACACATATTTTTTTTTCTCAGATTCCTGTATACTTTTGTATTTCAAAAATGTATGCCTATATTCATTTAAAAACAAGATTATAGCATTGCTATATAGACTACATTTAAACATTTTATAATATATGTTGGATCTTTATAGCAATGTATCTATATATTATTTTAATGGGATATATAATATTTCATTGTGTAAAGTGCCATTATTTATGTTGATTCTTCCGTTTTTCCATTTAGAAGAAGAACTGTAAGGGACATCAACACAGTAAAATCTTCATAAAATTAAATAATTATTTCCTAGGAAATGTTTGAAACTGAATTTCTAAGCACAAGGTTTGCTTTTGCATTGCGTAAAGTCCCATTATTTAGGTTGATTCTATTGTTTTTCCATTTAGAAGAAGAATTGTAAGGGACATCAACATAGCAGAATCTTCATAAAATTAAGCAATTATTTCCTAGGAAATGTTTAAAACTGAATTTCTAAGTCACAAGATTTGCTTTTGAAATATTTGGAACGCAAAGATGCTTCTGAAAAAGGGTATTCCAATGTGTACTGCCAATGGTATGTGAGAATCCCTATTTCTTAATAGCCTCATAAATGATGGAGATTATTTCAAGCATTGAACAATTTTATAGGCTTTACATCTCATTTTTTAAAATGAGCATTCTTTTGGTTATAAGCTTTAATAAAATGTATTGATCACCTATATTCCTTTTGTAAATTTCCTTCTAGTGTCCTTTAACTTTATTATTTTCACTGTAGTATCTATCATTCTCTTATTATTTTTCAAGAGATCTTTACTTTCCACTTGTCTTTTATAGATATTGTAAATATTGATGTTTACCTTTAAACTTTGTTTCTATTATTTCTTCCATTAGTATTTAAGCATGCTCATGTATTCAAAGCTACCAATTATTCCCATTATCTTCAAATTCCATTATTCTCAACTGCATTTCCAAACTCACTTCCAGCTATTTAATTCCAAAACTCAACCTGAAGACTTGTGCAGAGTTTGCCACTTGCAAATATAAGTAATCAGAAAGATGCTGCCTTCCAGAGGCACAAAAGAAGGTGTACAGACGAGAATGAGAGCAGGGAAAAGGTGTCCTTTCTTCACAATGGCAACACTTTTGGGGGACAGGAAAGCTCGAAAGTTTAGCATTTGTCAGTTGATGAAAATTATAAACTTAAATGTAAATTCCAGAAAAACTCAAATGCTGTGTCATTTAAGTGAGAATCTCTGATATCAGAAAGCAATCATTGCAATGGAGACCGTATAGGACGCAGCAGTGTGGCACACTAAGGAAGAGCGTTAGATGAAGAAGAGCCTCTGAACGGGAGCAAGGTAGAAGCATCATATTTAACTGTTCTTGTCAGTGTTTCACCCATTCCTTGAGGTGAGCCTGGGTAAAAAATAACAACAGGTTTACAGAATACCTTAAATCCAGTGTGTTTATAATAATGTTCACGCTTGCTAGGCTTTCCCCATGGCTCAGCAGTAAAGAATCCGCCTGCAGTGAAGGAGATGTAGGTTCAGTCCCTGGGTAGGGAAGATCCCTCGGAGGAGGAAATAGCAGCCCACTGCAATATTCTGGCCTGGAAGTTTCCATGGACAGAGGAGCCTGGTAAGCTAAATAGTCCATGAGGTCACAAAGAGTCAGACCCGACTGGGTATGCACACACACATGCTAACTAGTCATAAACTGTATCATTTTTATTCCAGAACAAGTATTTTGATTAATCTTGATATAAACAGTGCTTCTGGGTATTGTTACATTATAAATACCTATGAGACCCCCACCCATTATTAGAACCTGGATTTTGGTGCCTAGAGTTTGCTAAATCAGTAAGAACCATCAATTATGGAAAGGTGTTTTATTTATTTATTTATTAACTTTATTTTTTTGGCCAAGCCAAGTGGCTTGTGGGATTTTAGTACCCCCATCAGGGATTGAACACTGGTCATGGCAATGAAACCTCTGAGTGCTAACCACTGGGATGTCAGGGAATTCCCAGAAAGGGGTTTTGATGAAGATTAGGGCACAAGTCTGGGTATACTGTCTGTAACACAAGCACAAAATTAAGTACCTCAGGGAGAAACATAAACAATGTTTCATGCATATTTATCTACTTCTTTATTTTCCATATTACAGTTTGGAGATGCATCACTGAGATATTTCTAAAATACTGAAGACTGCCAGAAACAGCTAATGTATATCTGGAAAATGCAACTTCATTACCCAACAAGGTGTTCGCTGTTCAGTCCCCAGAGTTGTCATTATTTCTAAAATTTTAGAAATCAATTTTATATTGATAATATCTTCTCAAAAAAGGATAGCCATAAATAAATTATTCCACCACTAGAATTAATGAGATGATAATGAATAATGGGTAATCTTAAAATGTACTTTGTAATATATTCAGTGAATCAGTGTTACATCTGTCACCAAAACAAACTAGAAATACCCACCTAATGTAGCCATCTATTTCCCCCCTGTTTTTCTCTTGTTTTGTTTGAGGAGGGAAAATGCCGATGCCTAAGTATCTGGAGCTTCATCAACAAGTTACTGTCAAAGAAATTAATGGAGAAAAAATGCAGGAACCTCTTTTTTCCTAGTTTCTTCTTTTATAAAATCAGAAATAACAATACCAATCTTATAGGATTGTAACAAGGGTGAAAAAGCTTGTAATGGTGACTGACACTTTGCAATATCAACAATATTAGCTATTATTGTTATCATCATCATCATTATTGCTTTTATCTGAGTTCTTCATAAAGCAGAACTAGATGAGCTAAGGGCAAATGCTTAAATGAACTGTGTGACCTCAGAAATCCAGGTGAGAGTGACAAATGAAAGGAATCCAGGGGAAGAAACAGGCAATGCAGGGATGCTTCATTAAGTTGGCCACTTAATACATGCAGGCAATTGGTTTTTGATCTAACAGGACCACCTGGGAAGGAGTGGAAAAAATCCCCTGGGATCCTCTGCAGACAGGGGAGGAGACTGTTGTTTCATTGCTAAGTCATGTCCGACTCTTTTGTGACCCCATGGACTGTAGCCTGCCAGGTTCCTCTGTCTGCAGGAGTTCCCAGGCAAGAATACTGGAGTGGGTTGCTATTTCCTTCTCCAGGGGGTCTTCCTGACCCACTGCTTGAACCCAGGCCTCCTGCATTGATAGGTGGATTCTTTACCACTGAGCCACTTTGGAAGCCCATGGGAGGGGATAGAGAGCATATGTCTACGGGCTTCCATCCTTGATTGGTTAATGTGTGTCCCCCACAGAGTATTAATTCTTGTATACTTTCAGATTGTACAAACACCAGCATCAAGGAGATCACCATGATCCCACCCAGCAAAGCTGTAGATAAGGAGGGAGGAGACATACAGTAAAGACTTGAGACGAGGCAGTGTCAGGAGACACCTACAGGAAGCTGGGCAGACTTTATGCAGGACTCGCACTGCCCAGAGGCCACAATAAGAGCCAGGTGAGGCCAAGAGAATTTTCTGTGGTGCCCAGAAGATAAAAAATATAATTATTATCATCACTGTCATTGTCAACATCATCATCATCATTTAAAGCACCCCTATCTATAATTACCAGAACTTACCATTATTTACAAAATAAATCTAAAAGGCTAGATTGGCTTAGGTCAGTTTTTAATAATACATTTAAGAAAACAAGTTGTTTTCAGTTACATAGTCTTTGCTCTTATAATGTCTGAATAGTCTTGCCCATTCTCATGCCTCATGTCGCCTTTCTTCTTTCTCAGAGCTGCCATTTTGGGGCTAGAATCTATTATGTCACACCATGAACATTTTATCCTTCTTGAGTTTTCTATTTTCTCACAGTGTTTCTGAAAGTGAGTTTCACCAGCTGTCACCTAACTGCATTTCCTAAAATACAGATTTCATTTCATTAATCTACTCCTCCAAACAAAATAGGACTCTCCACAATCTGGCCTTAAAAGTAAGTAAGTAAGTAAGTAAAAGTAAGTAAACTACTTACCAGCTGAACTGAAACTCTGCTGGGTAAGCAGTAGAGTATATCTTCCATTCTCTGGACTTTGGGACTTTCCCCAGATCAAACTCTGGTATGTGGTCTTCCATCTGTCACATGACCTTGATTCTTTGAGGAGCTAAATCCTAACTTAACACTTCTCAGGATGTTTCAGATTTTTCATTCACAACGAAAAATCTATAGTTTTTCCTAGACTGACTTGCTCTCCAGTCTAGAAAACTTTGTTAATTACCCAGAGCACTTATCACTGGTATCATTTATTTAGAAATCACAGATATACTGATTTATGGCATATCTTCTGAGCTATTTTTTAGCTATGATTTGAATAGCTGTTTTTATATTGAAAGGATTCAATCCGTTATATATAATACATTTATGGACAGGGCCTGTGACTTAATTTTCATAGTGATTCCTACAACATAGCAAGTATCTAGGTATTGGATTTCTTATTTCTGATGTCAGTGGGTTCCCGGGTTCTCCCACCTTGACACTATTATTTTGTGCTGGATAATTCTTTGTTGTAAGGCTGTCCTATGCATTATAGGAGGTTTGGCAACACCTCTGGAAACTGTTTATAAGATCCACTGGTACCCTTCAGTTTATGACAGCTAAAAGTATTTCAACACATAGGAAAATGCCCCTGGGTGGATTCATCCTACATTGAGAACCAGTGAATTACATGAAAAATGAGTGATATTCAGCATTTGATGAGGGTTTGATCCAAGAAAAGCTATATTTACTCATTAGATGTGAGTTGACTGTACTTCTCTTGTTAGTCGCTCAGTCATGTCTGACTCTTTGCAACCTCACGGAAGTAGCCTGCCAGGCTCCTCTGTCCCTAGGATTCTCCAGGCAAGAATACTGCAGTGGGTAGCCATTCCCTTCTATAGAGGATCTTCCCAACCAAGGGGTGAGACCCAGGTCTCCCGCACTGGCTGGCAGATTCTTTACCATCTGAGCCACCAGGGAAGCCCCTCTTAGACTTTATTAGGATACAAGTGAGTTTTCTGTCTACAATCCTCCACACAGATTGAATGATTTTTATGCTTTCCTTGGGTCCTAGATTGAATGATTGTCATTTTTATGCTTTCCTTGGGTCCTCTTTCTCTCTTGATCCCCTAAGTTTTTTTTTACCAAGCTGTGTTTCAGCCTAATTAAGACTCCTTATCACCTACCCAAAGGTGTTCACTAGCAACTACTATTAGAAATGGACTGAAAGGGAATATAAAACCAATGTCTAGTAATATATGTTAGATTATATATCATCCCTCACATCTAATCTATTGCTAAGTTTAAATAATTTTATTCCCTAAATATCTTTCACATCTTTTGCCTGAACTCCATTCTTACTGAATTGCTCTGTTCACTCCACTGTCATGTCTCATTGAAGTTGCTACCCTACTTGATGACCCTGGTACATCTGTATGGGAGCGAAAATCAGGTATGATCTGCCACAAAAGAAGAAATATCTGGGGGATTTGTCTTAAAGCTTCATTTGCTTAAATTTTTTAAAATACATTTTAGGTTAGAGATTAAATATAGAAACTTTTTCCAAAAAAGGTTTTTACTAAAATTTTACTAATAAAATATCAATTGTCCATATAAATAATTTTTATTGTCAATAGTAGTAGTAGAATATGAGTAATATCGACTATACTGTTGGCCCACATAGTAGATTTACAAATATATGTAATATATAATTTAGAATAGCCTGTTTGTTAGGGTTGTAATAATCTGGCCTTGTTTGGAGCTTTCCTAGGTGAAGAATGCAGCATAGAGAACCTCTTCAAACAGAAAAAAAAAAAAGAAGTAGGGAGTTCCCTCTCAGTTAGTTTGTAGCAGATTGACTAGACTTCATGGCTTTCCTTTAAACAATCAAAGAGCCATGGAAGCAAAAATGTCAAATGCAATAAATACAGAGAAGGCTGGTCCCAGCAGAGAATGAAGCTACTTTCACCCCTGAGCGTATTTACTGCATGTGGGTACCCAGGCAGTTAAAGAAACGTGCTTGACATAGGCAGAGAAGCTTTTCTGAGAGCAGCAAAACCCAGCCAGGCTTTTATTAGGTGCACATGGGCTGGCATGGGAACTTGAATCTGCGAGCATCTCAGACACAAGATACAGAGAGAGTCACTGAAAAATGGCATGCGATGACGTCTTCCTTTTTCTGCTTAAAATATTGGGTTGGCTAAAAAGTTCATCCTGTTTTTCCATAACATGTTATGGAAAAATCTGAATGAACTTTTTGGCCAATGCAGTTGTTGTTCAGTTGCTAAGTTGTGTCCGACTCTTTGTGACCCCATGGACCGCAGCACACCAGGCTCTCGTGTCCTTCCCCATCTCCTACTGTTTTGCTCAAACTCATGTCTATTGAGTCAGTGATGCCATCCAACCATCTCATCCTCTGTCTCCCTCTTCTCCTGCCTTCAATCTTTCCCAGCATCAGCAATAGTCCTTCCAATGGATATTCAGGGTTTATTTCCTTTAGGATTGACTGGTTTGATCTCTTTGCTGTCCAAGGATCTCTGAAGACTCTTCTCCAGTGCCAGAGTTCAAAAGCATGAATTCTTTGGCACTCAGCCTTCTTTATGATTCAATTCTCACATCTGTACATGGCTACTGGAAAAACCATAGGTTTGAGTATATGGACCAACCTAGATAGCATATTGAAAAGCAGAGACATTACTTTGCTGACTAAGGTCCGTCTAGTCAAGGCTATGGTTTTTCCAGTGGTCATGTATGGATGTGAGAGTTGGACTGTGAAGAAGGCTGAGCGCCAAAGAATTGATGCTTTTGCACTGTGGTGTTGGAGAAGACTCTTGAGGGTCCCTTGGACTGCAAGGAGATCCAACCAGTCCATTCTGAAGGAGATCAACCCTGGGATTTCTTTGGAAGGAATGATGCTAAAGCTGAAACTCCAGTACTTTGGCCACCTCATGTGAAGAGTTGACTCATTGGAAAAGATTGTGATGCTGGGAGGGATTGGGGGTAGGAGGAGAAGGGGACAACAGAGGATGAGATGGCTGGATGGTATCATGGACTCGATGGACGTGAGTCTGAGTGAACTCTGGTAGTTGGTGATGGACAGGGAGGCCTGGCGTGCTGTGATTCATGGGGTCGCAAAGAGTCGGACACGACTGAGAGACTGAACTGAACTGAACATGTACTTTATAAATTTAAATTCAAAATATTAATAAAGCTTGATCACTGGCTTTTGAATAAACGTTGGAAGAAAGTGAAGTTGCTCAGTCGCGTCCAACTCTTTGTGACCCCATGGACTGTGGGCAACCAGGCTTCTCCATCCATGGGATTTTCCAGGCAAGAATACTGGAGTGGGTTGCCATTTCCTCCTCCAGGGCATCTTCCTGCCCCAGGGATTGAACCCGTGTCTCCTGCATTGAAAGCAGACGCTTTACTGTCTGAGCCACCAGGGAAGTTCTGATATATTCTTTACTACCTCCGTAGATTCTCTTGCATATCTTCTGGGGTGTGTGTATCCCATTTTGAAACCCACTGGCAAAAAGTGACTCTGATATATCTATAAAGTGGTGTAGTTTCACTGCTGACAGTTTAGTTGTTAATTTTCTCCCAAAATACTTTGTCTAGAATGATAAAGAGAATTTTCATGCAAATGTCTGTTTAAACATTTTATTGCCTATTGAAATACTTGACATAACTTCTCAGATAATACTAGAAATGGAGGTGAAATTACATACAGGGTTTGAGTAAACTCTCATCTTGTCATTCTGAGTTGCTTCAAAATAAATGCACTATTTTTCTTAAAAATCCATGAACCAAGAATCTTTTCAGTTCAGTTCAGTTCAGTCGCTCAGTCGTATCCGACTCTGCGACCCCATGAATTGCAGCACACCAGGCCTCCCTGTCCATCACCAACTCCCAGAGTTCACTCAGACTTATGTCCATTGAGTCAGTGATGCCATGCAGCCATCTCATCCTCTGTTGTCCCCTTCTCCTCCTGCCCCCAATCTCTCCCAGCATCAGAGTCTTTTCCAATGAGTCAACTCTTCGCATGAAGTGGCCAAAGTACTGGAGTTTCAGCTTTAGCATCATTCCCCCAAAGAAATCCCAGAGCTGATCTCCTTCAGAATGGACTGGTTGGATCTCCTTGCAGTCCAAGGGACTCTCAAGAGTCTTCTCCAACACCACAGTTCAAAAGCATCAATTCTTTGGCACTCAGCCTTCTTCACAGTCCAACTCTCACATCCATACATGACCACTGGAAAAACCATAGACTTGACTAGATGGACCTTAGTCAGCAAACTAATATCTCTGCTTTTCAATATGCTATCTAGGTTGGTCATAAGTTTTCTTCCAAGGAGTAAGCATCTTTTAATTTCATGGCTGCAGTCACCATCTGCACTGATTTTGGAGCCCCCCAAAATAAAGTCTGACACTGTTTCCACTGTTTCCCCATCTATTTCCCATGAAGTGATGGGACCAGATGCCATGATCTTTGTTTTCTGAATGTTGAGTTTTAAATGTTCATAAAAAATATTTTCTATTAATACTACTAGGGAGTTGCAGCAACATACAATGTTGCTTGACAGACACATTTTTGTGCCTGGGAGGGCTGGAAATATTCCAGCAAAATGATTTTCAGCTCTGTATCATCCATCACTCAAGAATTTTTTGAGAGAGAGGGAGAAAGAGACAAAAGGATAATTACTACAATGTGTTTCAGATTTTAAAGACAATTAGCTGGAGACCACAAACTTTCCTTTCTCATTCTACTCACACAATAAAAACAGTGCTTTATATTGGGTAAGCACTGTATGCTTTATGAAAAGAATGAATTTTCGTTATTTCATGTGATGTTTACACCAACACTGTGAGGTAGCTAGGAATTGTTGGGTTGGTCAAAAATTTCATTTTGATTTCTGTAAGATGGTACAGAAAAACCCAAGTGCACTTCTTCAGGCAACCCAATATTATCCCAATTTTTCACTTGAAAAAATTGATAAATAGTAGTTAAATGACTTAAAGGTCATCCAGAAATTTTGGGTAGAACATACTAAGTTTAGTCTCCAGGGCTCTGAGTTTTCCTTTATTTAAACAGATTTTTCTTTGGTGGACCTTTAATGACTCTGCAGTTTATTTGCCAATTTATGTAAATGAGATTTTCATCAAATTAATTATAGTCATGAAAAAATTCTTAACCTAGAAACCGTTCTTCATAACACAAGCGAGATAAATATTATTTGTAAGTCTGCAGTCTTGTGCTTCCCAAGTGGCTCAGTGGTAAAGAATCTGCCTGCCTATGCAGAAGATGTAAGAGATGTGGGTTCGATCCGTGGGGTCACAAGATCTCCTGGAGAAGAAAATAGCAACCCATTCCAGTATTCTTGCCTGGAAAATCCCATGGACAGAGGAGGCTGGTGGGCTGCAGTCCATGCTGTCATAAAGAGTTGGACACGACTAAGTAACTAAGCAAAATCTGGAGTCTCAGCTGATTCTTCATTCTGAGGATTAAAGATTTGGAGGAAAACTCATACTGTTGTTCCTTTGAATTCTCTTAGACTCTGGTTTTACCTATTTGCCTACCTAGTTCTTAAAACACTTTTGGTATGAAAACTTCATGCAGTCTTGCTTAACAATTTGTTGCCGGGGTCCAGCCCCAGTGGATCCAGGGTGATTCAAAGGTGGGGATGGAGTTGGCGTCCTTGGAAATAACTTATTTAATTAGAGATAGAGAGGGATTAGAAAATTAGCAGAGAAAAAGAAGCTGAATGACTTGGTTTACATGGAATACCAATCACCACCTATGTAGGCCGCAGGCGTCTTCCCATTCTCCTGAAGGAGAGGAGGCACTGAGGCCCCCCCGGTCTGATCTTAGAAGCCCAGGCAAAATTAGTAGGCTTGGTGGGTACTCATGCACCAGATGGGAATTCGGCCAGAAAATAGTAGGAGAGAAAAAGAGGCTAAATAACTTGGTTTACGTCGGATATCAATAAAATTCCAAGACAAGGAATTTGCACCATCTACGTTGGGCCACCGGCGCCACTTGAATATCGGAAGGTGCCCCTCCTTGGGCTCCTTCTCGTGTGGGCTTGAAGCCGGGACAAGTAAGTAGCCACGGCGAGCACCCACGCTCTAGATGGGAATTCAGCCAGA
Source organism: Capricornis sumatraensis (assembly GCF_032405125.1). Lineage (NCBI taxonomy): Eukaryota > Metazoa > Chordata > Mammalia > Artiodactyla > Bovidae > Capricornis > Capricornis sumatraensis. The sequence continues at coordinate 126,316,867 of NC_091069.1, forward strand.
AAAACGGGGAGCAAGAAAGAACGACATGGGGGAATCAGTCTTTCTGGGAACTGATCCGATTTCTTTATTTTGGGATTTGCTTATATATCTTTTGTTACACATAGGGATGAATACAGAGTCACGCGGGGGTCAGCAGTCCTGACCTTTATCAAAATCAGGTGCTTTACATAAAAAAAGATCTTGGGGGTTTTACATCATCTTCTGGCCATGAGGCCTGCTGACATTTTATGACCCTTTCTTTCTGATAACCAAGAAACTTATTTTTTCCAAGGGTGTTTTTTCTTAAATCAGGTACCACCCTCCAAATAAAGTTGCATTCCTATAGGGTGAGGGTGTAGTGAGTTACAATCAAGAAAGGAATTTATTTAACCCAAGGTTAACATGATGAATCTTAAAGGTTAATACTTATTTCTCCTATATGCTTAAAGGTTAATACTTATTTCTCCTATATGCTAGTTATATTCATTATAAGGGCAGGGAATATGGAGATTTAGTAGCAAACATCAACCCAACAAATGAAAATCCTTTTACCAATGTTCCCCTTAAGATCTATTTAGTCTTAAGATAGTGATAAAGTTACATTTTTACATAGCAAGGACACAGTGATTTATAACAAAGTACAGTGATCTATTACAAAAGAGAAAATTCATTAATTCAAAAAGTCTAGTATTGCTAATATCAAAAACTACTATATTTCCTTTCCTATATTCCAAATACATTGATTAATATATTCCCAGGTGCCTAAGTATATGGAGGCCTGGCGGCAATCATTGACTCAACAATGAGAAAAGCCGTATGTTAATTAAGACTTTCAAAATACTCCAAATTCTCTGTGCTGTTTATTGTTGAGAGGTTGTCACACAAGCTAGTCTGTCAGCAGAGAGGTTTGACCTGACACACCCTTGTCACACCCAGGACAGGGAATTAGCAGTAATTATTGGCACAATAAATGAAAAACCCTTCACCAATATAATTTCTAATCAACCCACTATACTATACTAATAATTTTCTAACTTTTCAAAAGAGTCTGTATATAGAAAGTTTAAAGCATCTCTTGCCTCTCACGGTTGGGAGGCTGTAAACAATCACATGTGGCCGGACGAACCCGCTCAGGCAGGCTAGAGAACCTTCAGAGGAGTTTGTAAATTGAAACACTCTTGTCATGCCCAGGAAGTTTTATTAACTGGAGCTGCAAGTTAACTCCTTCTCTGAGAGAAATGGTTATGGGGGAGAGCCCCCCTTAAAATCAGAGGTATAGGTGAGAGCATAAAACAGTAAAGTAGATAGACTCTGGTTTTGGAGGTAGATGCTCGGGAACAGGGAGTTTCCTGCGGCTTGATCATGCCTTTGTGTACGCCAAGCCTCCTTCCTCATGACCTTTGCCATGGGCGGAGTTCCTCATGCTGGCTCCCGGCGATTTGTTAGTATTTTTAAACATTAGAATGTAAATTTAAATGTACTAGTTTGGCAAAGTTTCTTCAGTGGAATGATGTCATTGTAACATATAAAAAATATCAGAGTGTGAAACTGAATAAGAGTGTCTTAGATTACTAAAAACTCAAGATTGTTTTTGAGCTGGCATTCTAGCCTGCTTGTCTTTACAGAGGTAGAAGTTTCTCCAGAATAAAATTCCTAATTTAGAATCTACTTCAAGCACAGTTTTAAGCGGATTTGACCACTAGGAAAATTATTTACTAGTATGCATTTAGAACTGCTTCAATCTTTGGGTCTTCTAATCTTTCATAATAATCTTTATTATTTTTTACATCATCATCTAGCATATTTATTTACATTATATGTGGTTTCCTTTATTAGGTAGGTCACATAATTTAAATTCTCCTGTACTTGTTATAGGAATGACAATAGCATTGGGTTTTGTTTCTTTTTTCAGGATGCATAAAATATGTCTGTCAACTCTTTCAGTGAGCTTTATTACCCAGTGATGGTGATCAGAATATACAGTAAATGCTGCTGCAGTTCATGGACATGAGAATTATGTTAAAGGTACAGTCTTTTGGAGACTGAGCTGGAAAAAAGCCAGATTTCAGAAAAATCTTGAAAGATAGCCAATGTTTCTTTAAGGCAAAATTTGAGAGCAACATTTTCAGGTGAAAGCATGAATATGAGAATGAGCTGGTAAATCAGGGATAACAAATAGCCCCTTTTTCTCTTCTAATATTTTAAACTTATTAAATAAAGCAAGTCTAACTATCCAGTCTAGTTCTCTAAACAGAATTTCACCAATTCCTTTGTGTTATCTCTACAAACTATTCATTATGTAAATTATTACTCAACTCTTGAGGGAAGATAATTTTTTAAATTTAATTTTTATTGGAGTAATAGATGGGGAAAAAGTGGAGACAGTGATAGATTTAATTTTGGGGGGTTCCAAAATCATGGCAGATGGTGGCTGCAGTCAAGAAATTAAGAAGCTTGCTCCTTGGAAGAAACGCTATGACAAACCTAGACAGCATATTAAAAAGCAGAGATATCACTTTGCTGATAAAAGTCTGTCTAGTCAAGCTATGGTTTTTCCAATAGTCATGTACAGATGTGCTGCTGCTGCTGCTGCTGCTGCTAAGTCACTTTAGTCACATCCAACTCTCTGTGACCCCATAGATGGCAGCCCAGCAGGCTCCCCTATCCCTGGGATTTTCCAGGCAAGAACACTGGAGTGGGTTGCCATTTCCTTCTCCAATGCATGAAAGTGAAAAGTGAAAGTGAAGTCGCTCAGTTATCTCTGACTCTTCGAGACCCCATGGACTGCAGCCCACCAGGCTCCTCTGTCCATGGGATTTTCCAGGCAAGAGTACTGGAGTGGGTTGCCATTGCCTTATCCGGAGTACAGATGTGAGTTGGATGTAAAGAAGGCTGAGCAGCAATGCTTTTGAACTATTGTGTTGAAGAAGACTCTTGAGAGTCCCTTGAACAGCAAAGAGATCAAACCAATCAATCCAGAGGAAATAAACTCTGAATACTTATTGGAAGGACTGATGCTGAAGCTGAAGCTCCAATCCTTTGGCCACCTGATGCAAAGAGCTGACTCACTGAAAAAGACCTTGATTCTGGGAAAGACTGAGAGCAAGAGAAGGGGATGAATGATGATGAGATGGTTGGGTGGTATCATGAACTCAATGGACATGAGTTTGAGCAAGCTCCAGGAGTTGTTGATGGACAGGGAAACCTGACATGCTGCAGTCCATGGGGTCAAAAAGAGTCGGACACAACTTAGAGACTGAATAAGAACAATAATATTTGCTTTACAGTGTTAATTTCTGCTGAATAACCAAATAAATCAGCCATACATATATTGGGCTTCCCTGGTGGCTCAGTGGTGAAGAATCTGCCTGCCAAACAGAAGACATGTGTTCCACTGCTGGTTGGATCCCTGGGTCAGGAAGATTCCCTGGAGAAGGAAATGGCAACTCACCCCAGTATTCTTGCCTGGAAAATCCCATGGACAGAGGAGCCTGGCAGGCTATATAGTCCATGGGTTGCAAAAGAGTTGGACACAATTTAGCAACTGACATGACAGACTTTACTACTTTCTTAAAATCACAAACATATTTTCACTATTTCAAAATATAAAAGGAACCCACTTTATTGTCTGGATTTTTTTTTTTGGGAAAATGTGAAAACAATAGATAGACTTCAGGTGTATGAGTTCACGGAACAGGTAGTACATTCCTGAGAGATCTTGCCATCCAGCCACAATAGAGATTCTCAGGATGCCCTCAATCCCTGTGTGGTCAGGGGTTGCCCTGGAAGAGGTGGAGGCTTCCTCACTAAGGTCAGTTAGTGGTTAGAGAAAGTTTTGAAGTTCTACACTTTGGAGGTTTGGGTAACATTAGGGGAGAGGAGGGTGAGAAAGTTGTGGAAAGGCAGATGGCTAGGTCTACAGCACAATGAACAGTAGTCATAATAGTGCACAGGCATTATGACTGAGCAAACCTAGCCTGGGCTTTATTTTTGCTATGGTCTTTATTCAGTGTACGGTCTACTTGTGGTCAGGTCCCTGAGATGGTACATCTCATTCTGCCACCTATGAAATATGGTCTGTTAGTCATTGCTAATTTATATGATTGTGACGTGCACTGAGCAGAAAAAAGATATCTGCAGTATTTGGCAGGTTCTTTACAGCACTGGGGCCTTCCCATATGGTGCTAGTGGTAAAGAACCCGCCTGCCAAAGAAGGAGACATAAGAGATGCAGTTTCGATGCCTGGGTCAGGAAGATTCCCTGGAGGAGGGCACAGCAACCCACTCCAGTATTCTTGCCTGGAGAATCCCATGGACAGAGGAGCCTGGTGGGCTACAGTCAGTCCGCTGGGTTGCAAAGAGTCGAACCTGACTGAAGCGACTTAGCATGCATGCACACAAATAACACTGGTTTTCCATGGCTGGAAGGAATCTTCATTTTTTTACCATTGCCTTCTGACTGTGTTGCCAATCAATCAATGCCTGGGTAAGGAGAATGGTGAGGAGAAAATGAGGAGGGGCTTTCTTTTTATTTTCCAGACTTTAACCTGAAGGTTGAGAAAAGTTTTGGTAACTGTGGCCTACTTTCCTTTTGAAGTCCACATTTGAAGAACAATGCCTTCAGTGGTTTTTTGTGGTCTTCACTGAGGGTCAGGGTGACCTTGTTCTCACACAACTCTGACATATTCCATTTGAGACTGCCGCCTCCACTCAGTAATCTTTCACCTGCCAAGAAAAGCTCTACTTCCACACCAAAGCAGGACCTTGTGTTTCAAACCAAGGGATGACAGTCGGCAGCTGCTAGTGAGACAAGCCAATGGTCTGCTTTGCAGAAGCTTGTCAAGAATCTTGGTGATACAGGACTGTTCTGGAAACAACTGCCATTGGACATGGGTTGATTATAGGAGCCACATCTCTGGAGGATTTCAATGACTCTGAAGTTCCCTATAGTTTTTCCTTCATTAGGGCAAAATAAGTCAAAAGATACAAGCAAATGCACATGTGATTGATACTCAGAAAGCAAAACAGGTTAATGCATAAAACACTCCTGGAAAAAAAAAAGTTCTTTATCTTTTATAGCACATACAAACATTTTCCACTTGGCAAATTGTGCATCTTTTAAAAATAGCATGAAATCATGTGGTATGAAGTGAGAAAAGAGAGAGGAAAGTATTCTAGCATGCTTTCAGAAAGTTATGAATTAGATTTTGCCAGTATACTGAATCTAAAAATAGTTGTTTTTTTCCTAGTGAAAAGTCATTATAGTTGTTTATCCTAAGAAATCTTTTTTAAGATAAAAAGCCATCCTTAAAATAAATTCAAATAAAGTTTTGGCAAGAGCACTTTATTCTTCTGTTTCACAGAATGTATTGTTTTTCTATTTGTATAATGTCAACAAAAATACCATTAGTTCTTTAAGTTAATCCTTTGCTCCCATCTCTTTAACAATCTGTTTTCACTGCCTTTTTCAGTTATGAAGAAAGCAAATTTTAATAGCATTGAAAAGCCTTTTTACTATGGGAAATATTAAACCTAAACAAAAGTAAAGAGGGAAGTAGAATGAATCCTCATCATCCACCTTCAAAATTTTCCACTCATGGTCAATCTATTTTCATTTGTGGTCACCCCTTCCACCTCTCTCTATTGATTATTTTGAGATAGTCACCAAGTATATTTCCTACTCTGTGTCTTTTCAGTATATATATAAAAGATAAAGACTGTTTAAAATTACAACCATAATTATCATACCTAACATATCAATTATGTGCTAAATATCAAATATCCAATATGCAAATTTACCCAACTGTCTTATAAGTTAAAAATTTTTGTGTTTGAATTAATATTCAGACAAGATCTACATGTTGTACTTGTGGAGATGCATTGCTATGTACCTTAAATCTTTTAATCTTTAGGTTTGTTTAGTCTATCTCTATCTTATCTCTTTCTTTTACTCTTAGAGTTTATTTTTCAAAGACACTGGATTGCTTTGTCTTTTGGTGCTTACCACATCCTGTTAATAGTATCCTATTGGGCCACATAATAAGTTATTTTATCTCTTATTAGTCTTGAAAATTTGTCATTGTAGCTAGAGGTTTGATTCAATTCAGATTTGGTTTTCCAGCACCTTGCTTCATAGATGGTATTGTACACTTACATCACTTATAGATGGCATACAATTTTGATGGTTTCTCTTTATTATTAGCAATTATTGATAATAATTTCTTGGTGGTGGTTTAGTCGCTAAGTCGTGCCCAACTCTTGTGACTCCATGGACTGTAGCCTGCCAGGCTCCTCTGTCCATGGGATTCTCCAGGCAAGAATACTGGAGTGGGTTGCCATTTCCTTCTCCTGGGGATCTTCCCAACCTAGGGATTGAACCTGGGTCTCCTGCATTGTAGGTAGACTCTTAACTGGCTGAGCTACAAGGGAAACTCTTAGAGGAAAACATAGGCAGAACACTCTAACATAAATCACAGCAAGATCCTCTTTGACCCACCTCCTCATGTAATGGAAATTTAAAAAAAAAAAAAAATAGGAGCAGAGATGTTACTTTGCCAACAAAGGTCCACCCAGTCGAACCCATGGCGAAGACTCCTGAGAGTCCCCTGGATCACAAGGAGATCAAACCAGTCAGTCCCAAAGGAAATCAGTCCTGAACGCCCACTGCAAGGACTGACACTGAAGCCAAAGCCCCAACATTCATCTTCTAACTCTTATCAATTCTTATTTATTTCTGCATTTGTATGAAAAAGGTAGACATAATAACATTTTCAATCTTTTGGATGGATAAGGTCTGAGAAAAAAATAATAATCATTGACTTCAAGAATTGGGTCCAAGCAACTGGAAGATGGGTTGCCATCAATTGAGAAATTGAGAGTGGGGAGTTTAGTTTATGACATATTGACTTGGAGATGTCTGTTAGACATCTGTATCAGGCAGAGCTCAAGCAGAGGGACAGACACATTTTTGCTTCTCTGCTTAAACCCTGACAGACCCTGACAGATACATGTACATATATGTATAAGAGATAGAGATAGAGATATAGTTAGCTGCTCAGTAATGTCCAACTCTTTGAGACCCATGAAGTGTAGCCTGCAGGGCTCCTCTGTCCATGGAATTCTCCAGGCAAGAATAGTGGAGTGGGTAGCCATTTGTTTCTCCACGGGATCTTCCCACCCCAGGGACTGAACCTGAGTTTCCTGCATTGCAGGCAGATTCTTTATCATCTGAGCCACCAGGGAAGCCCTGTATGTATGTATATGTGTACATGTATATAGATATCACAAGTATACGTACATGTGCATATGAATATACATATTCAAATCCATTGAACAAATCTCTTTATATATTTTTATGTCTCTATATACTGGACATATATCCAGTATATATAGAGATATATTTTTCTTCATTTCTGAATATGTATTGAGAGGAGGATAATCCTAAAGGAAATCAGTCCTGAATATTCATTGGAAGAACTGATGCTGAAACTGAAGCTCTAATACTTTGGCCACCTGATGTGAAAAACTGACTCTTTGGAAAAGGCCCTGATGCTGGGAAAGATTGAAGGCAGGAGGAGAAGGGGCTAGCAGAGGCTGAGGTGGTCGGATGGCATCACTGACTCAATGGACATGAGTTTGAGCAAGCTCTGGGAGTTGGTGATAGCGAAGCCTGGCGTGCTGCAGTCCAGGGGGTCGCAAAGAGTCAGACATGACTGAGGGACTGAACTGAGCTGAACTGAACTGATTGAAAGGAGGCACATAAGATAGAGATGTGGAAATCCTTGCATATAGCTCAATATACTGTGTGTATATATATATATATATATCTGTCTTATAGAGATATAGATATATAAAAGCACTTACTAGATAGCTTTGACCTTATGCATTTGTAGGAGCTGTTTAAATGGTATCTCTAAGGCTGTTGTCTTTGTATTCTATACTGGAACTTGAAATCCAAAAGGCAGTCGGTTGGGAAGGAAGCAGAATGCAGAGTGAGGGAGCAAGAACAGCATCTACTGGAATATATAAGCAGAATCACCTTGATGGTATGTGTCTCTAAGCCAGAGGCCTTTTTTAAAGAAGTAAACACACAAAATTTGCTCTGGGATCAAAAACAAACAACAAAACATTAAAGGATACTCCAGGAGAAAGTGGAACAATTGCAGTTCTGATTTTTCCCTCATGCCAATGAGAGAATCAGCAGGTAAATGAAAATCGGAGGAAATTACAAAATGGCTGCTGCTTTACTTTTACCTTTCAAATCTCCCCTAAGAATTTCTCTTGGGACTCAACTTAACCAGCAACATAAAAGAAAGGAATTCTAGAAAATGTAGTTTCGTCTAACCAAGTTGATATATGTCAAAACCACCACAATATTAAATAGAAATGTTCAATAGGTAGTTGGATATATGAGTCTGGCGTTTAGAAAAATAAGTGTGGAGGTTGTTAGTGTATAGATAGATGGCTTTTAAAGACTTCAGACTGAGTGCAATCCCTTAGGGAATGAGTGTGAGACAAGGAGAAAAAGGTCTAGGACTGAGGTCCATTTCAGTTCAGTTCAGTTGCTCAGTTGTGTCCGACTCTTTGCAACCCCATGAATTGCAGCACACCAGGCCTCCCTGTCCATCATCAATTCCCGGAGTTCACTCAGATTCACACCCATCAAGTCTGTGATGCCATACAGCCATCTCATCCTTGGTCGTCCCCTTCTCCTCCTGCCCCCAATCCCTCCCAGCATCAGAGTCTTTTCCAATGAGTCAACTCTTTGCATGAGGTGGCCAAAGTACTGGAGCTTCAGCTTTAGCATCATTCCTTCCAAAGAAATCCCAGGGCTGATATCCTTTAGAATGGACTGGTTGGATGTCCTTGCAGTCCAAGAGACTCTCAAGAGTCTTCTCCAACACCACATTGCAAAAGCATCAATTCTTCAGTGCTCAGCTTTCTTCACAGTCCAACTCTCACATCCATACATGACTACTGGAAAAACCATAGCCTGATTAGACAGACCTTTGTTGGCAAAGTAATGTCTCTGCTTTTCAACATGCTATCTAGGTTAGTCATAACTTTTCTTCCAAGGAGTAAGTGTCTTTTTATTTCATGGCTGCAGTCACCATCTGCACTGATTTTGGAGCCCCCCAAAATAAAGTCTGACACTGTTTCCCCATCTATTTCCCATGAAGTGATGGGACCACATGCCATGATCTTTGTTTTCTGAATGTTGAGCTTTAAGCCAACTTTTTCACTCTCCACTTTCACTTTCATCAAGAGGCTTTTTAGTTCCTCTTCACTTTCTGCCATAAGGGTGGTGTCATCTGCATATCTGAGGTTATTGATATTTCTCCTGGCAATCTTGATTCCAGCTTGTGCTTCCTCCAGCCAAGCATTTCTCATGATGTACTCGGCATATAAGTTAAATAAGCAGGGTGACAATATACAAACTTGAAGTACTCCTTTTCCTATTTGGAACCAGTCTGTTGTTCCATGTCCAGTTTTAACTGTTGCTTCTGCTCTGCATATAGGTTTCTCAAGAGGCAGGTCAGGTGGTCTGGTATTCCCATCTCTTTCAGAATTTTCCACAGTTTATTGTGATCCATACAGTCAAAGGCTCTGGCATAGTCAATCAAGCAGAAATAGATGTTTTTCTGGAACTCTCTTGCTTTTTCCATGATCCAATGGATGTTGGCAATTTGATCTCTGGTTCTTCTGCCTTTTCTAAAACCAGCTTGAACATCTGGAAGTTCACGGTCTTAGTTTACTATATAAGCTTGTGCTTATTTTTGGGCTCTCTCTTCTGTTCATTTGCTCTATGTGTCTGTTTTTGTGTTGGTACCATACTGTTTTGATTACAGTAGCTTTGTAGTATAGTTTGAAATCAGAGTGCCTCCACATTAGTTCTTTCTCAGGATTGTTTTGTCTTTTTAGGATTTTTGTATGTCCATGCATATTTTGGAATTACTTTTAGTTCTGTGGAAAATGCCATTGCTCTTTTGATAAAAATTGTATTGAATTTGGAGATCACCTTGAATAGTATGGTTATTTTAACAATATTAAATTTTCCAATCCATGAATACAGCGTAACTTTCCATCTGGTTGTGTCATTTTCAATTTTTAAATTAATGTCTTGTAGCCTTCTGAATATGGGTCTTTTACCTCCTTGGTTAGATTTATTTCAAGGTATTTTATTTAATTTTTTTGATGCAATGGTAAATGAGATTGTTTTCTTAATTTCTCTTTCTGATAGTTTGTTGTTAGTAATAGCACAACAAATTTATACATATTAATTTTTTATCCTGCAACTGTACTGAATTCATTGATGACTTCTTTTTTTATATTAAATTTTTATTTTTACTTTATTTTACTTTACAATACTGTATTGGTTTTGCCATACATTGACATGAATCCACCATGGGTGTACATGCGTTCCCAAATATGAACCCCCCTGCCACCTCCCTCCCCATAACATCTCTCTGGGTCATCCCCGTGCACCAGCCCCAAGCATCCTGTATCCTGCATTGGACATAGACTGGCGATTCATTTCTTATATGATAGTATACATATTTCAATGTCATTCTCCCAAATCAACCCACCTTCTCCCTCTCCCTCAGAGTCCAAAAGTCCGCTCTACACATCTGTGTCTCTCTTGCTGTCTCGCATACAGGGTCATCATTGCCATCTTTCTAAATTCCATATATATGTGTTAGTATACTGTATTGGTGTTTTTCTTTCTGGCTTACTTCATTCTGTATAATAGGCTCCAGTTTCATCCACCTCATTAGAACTGATTCAAATGTATTCTTTTTAATGGCTGAGTAATACTCCATTGTGTATATGTACCCCAGCTTTCTTATCCATTCATCTGCTGATGGACATCTAGGTTGTTTCCATGTCCTGGCTATTATAAACAGTGCTGCGATGAACATTGGGGAACATGTGTCTCTTTCAATTCTGGTTTCCTCGGTGTGTATGCCCAGCTAATAGTTTTTTGGTGGCTTCTTTCAGTTAAGTTTAGTTCAGTCACTCAGTCGTGTGTGACTCTTTGTGACCCCATGAATCGCAGCACGCCAGGCTTCCTTGTCCATCACCAACTCCCAGAGTTCACTCAGACTCACGTCTATCAAGTCAGTGATGCCATTCAGCCATCTCATCCTTGGTCGTCCCCTTCTCCTCCTGCCCCTAATCCCTCCCAGCATCAGAGCCTTTTCAAAGGAGTCAACTCTTCACATGAGGTGGCCAAAGTACTGGAGTTTCAGCTTCAGCATCATTCCTTCCAAAGAAATCCCAGGGCTGATCTCCTTCTGAATGGATTGGTTAAGATCTCCCGAATATAGTGTCATGTCATCTGCAAACAATGACAGTTTTATTTCTTCCTCTCCAATTTGGATTCCTTTTATATTTTTCTTATCTGATTGCTGTGGCTAGCACTTCCAATACTATAGTGAATAAAATTGTGTGGGTATCCTTGTCTTGTTCCTGATCTTAGAGGAAATGCTCTTAACTTTTTACTGTTGAATATGATACGAGCTCATTTGTCACAGATATGTTTGTCATATATAGCCTTTGTTATGTTGATATATATTCCCTATCTACCCACTGTATGGAATTTTTACTGTAAATGTTTGTTGAATTTTGTCAAAGGGTTATTCTGCATCTATTGAATGATCAAGTGATTTTCATTCATTAATTGTTAATGTGGCATTATTGTGTTGATTGATTTGTAGATATTGAAGCATCCTTGCATCTCTGGGATAAATTCTACTTGATCATGGTGTATGAATCAGGTTTGCTAATAGTTTTTTGATGATTTTTATATTTGTAATTATTAGTGATATTAGCCTGAAACTTAATTTTTTATGGTGTCTTTGTCCAGTTTTAGTATCAGAGTGATACTGGCCTGTAGAATGAGCTTGGAAGTATTAAATGTCCCTCCTCTTCAATTTTTAGGAATGGTTTCAGAAAATAAGTGTTAATTTTTCTTCAAAATTTTAGTAGATAAATTTCCCCATTTTGCAAGAACACCAGTCTTATTGGACTATGGCTTAATTAAATGACCTTATTTTAACGTCTTGCTGTTTAGTCATGTTCAGCTAAGTCATATTCAATTCTTGCAACCCCATAGACTGTAGCTTGCTAGGCTCCTCTGTCCATGGGATTTCCCAGGCAAGAATACTGGAGTGGGTTGCCATTTCCTTCTACAAGGAATCTTCCCAACCCAAGGATCAAACCTAATCTCCTGCATTGGCAAGTGGATTCTTTACTACTGAACCGCTTGGGAAGCCCTCATTTTAACTTAATTAACCTCTATAAAGACTGCATTTAGAAGTACAGCTACATTGTGCAATACTGGGGATAAGGACTTCAACATATGAATTTCTGGGCAGACACAATATAGCCTATAACTGGTGTTGCTGACATTCTCATTTTTCTTGGATATCTTATGCTTGAGTATAGCACATTTCCATGGATTGGTGAAAGATCTCTTGATGAATATCTGAGTGACTCAGCAGGGTCTTGACATGGAAATCTGTGAGGATGTGTGTCAGTTGTTCACTACAACTGCAGCTGAATTAGACACAGACCAAAGGGATATGATGCATGGTACCTAGAACTTCTTTCCAGGCTTCCCCAATGACTCAGCAGGTAACGAATCCTGCCTGATAATGCAGGAGACACAGGAGGCTGAAGTTCGATCCCTGTGTGAGGAAGATCACCTGGAGAAGGAAATGGCAACAGTTCTCCAGTATTGCCAATATTGCCAATACTTCTCCAGTATTCTTGCCTGGAGAAGTTCCTAGACAGAGGAGCCTGGCAGGCAACAGTCTACATGGTCGCAAAGAGTTGGATATGACTGAGTGATTAGGCACACACGTAGAACTTCTCCAAGATACACTGGTTTCACTTTGTCATGATTACTCCTGAAGTTGACTCTTACTGCCTGGCAAAGTTGGCTAGCAATTGTCTATTTTCTCATCAAAGCTCTTTCCACATCTGCTGGGTATCTGTGTTATATCTTCTCTCCTGTAATCTCCAACACATTTTTTCCCAGCTTAGATATCAGTTGATGAAATTGCTGCCAATTTTATAGAGAAGATCAAACCATCTAAAAAGGACTTACATAAGTCCTTCCACTCCCTGTCATGATGACCATGTACTCTATCATCTCTCCTATTACATGTGTGTGTGCATTGCTGACTAAGGCCAGTCCATCCATTCTCTATCACCTCATTTTCCCTTGTTAATGATATTTTTTTAGCGCCTCATACTCTCACCCTTCAGGCTTTCCAGATGGCTCAGGGGTAGAGAATACACCTGCCAATACAGGAGATGCCAGAGATGTGGATTTGATCTCTGGTTTGGGAAGAACCCTGGAGGAGGAAAGGGCAACCTATTCCAGTATTCTTGCCTGGGAAAGCTCAGGGACAGAGGAGCTTGGAGGAATCCATGGGATCACAAAAAGCTGGACATGACTGAGAGACAGCATGCACACACTCTTACCCTTGCTTCTTTGATAGCAGTTTTCCCCTGACTATTTAATCTACCCCATCAGCATACAACAAGCTATAATTTGTCTTGAGTTCCACTTCCCCATCTTACTACTACCCCACTTTCCCCTCTTTTTATAGGAAAATTGCTCAAAATATTTGTCTGCACTTTCTGTGTCCAATTGCTACCAAATAGTCTCTTTTGACTTATTGCCAATCAGGCTTTCATAAGGCTCCAGTCCACCAGTGCACATTGCTGAATTCATGTTCCATGCTCACTTCTCATTTGTCTTGATGTAGCTGCAACATCTGATGTGCTGCTGACTCTCACGCGAAACACTTCTCACTTTCATTTCAGGTGATCTCACTCACTTGCTCCCCTCCCATGAGGGTAACTATTCAGTCTCTTGCTCATTCCCCCTTATCTTCCCAAACTTGTAATCAGTCCAAATCTCTTTCCCAAACTCCAGACTCATACTTATATTTCTGCTTGGATAATTAAATGATATCTCAGACTTAACACATCCAGAATGGAGATCCATATAATTCCCCTCAAACCTTCTCTTTTGCAGTTTTTTTCACGTTAGTAAATCATCTTTGTTTCCCATGTCAGAAACCTTGGAGTCATTTTTTAAATTCTCATTTTCTCTCATGTACCACAGTGCAGTCCTTCAGTAAATTTTGTCAGTTCTACCTTTAAAACTTAGGCTAGAATCCAGCTGCTTCTCACCACTTTCACACCACTGTGCTCCCATGACACCATCGTTTCTCTCCTAGGTCTTTGTACAAGTACCCGCATGGTCTTTCTGCTTGTGGATCCACCCCTCTATAGCTTATTCACAACAAAGCAGCTGGCATCATTCTGCTAAAAACAGATCAGATCCAGTCTCTCTACTGCTTAAAATCTTCTAGCAACTTCTCATCTCACTTAGAATAGGAAGCAACAAGTCCTTGTTGTGGTCTGGCTATCAATTTCCTCACCTACCTCATTTCTTACATCCTCTATCCATCTTGCTCCACCCTTTTTGTAATGACATTATTGCATTGCTTAAGGATACCAATCATATTTACATTTCAGGGCCGTTATACCTGCTTTAAAAATTTTTCCCTCCCTACATAAGACAAATTCTTCCTTCAGGCTTTGCTTTAATATCACCTTTCAGAAAGGCCTTTTCTGATCTTCCAATCTAAAATTTGCAGCTCCCTTCCAATACTCCTTATTTCTCTTTTTCAGTTTATATTTCTTCTTAACTCTCATCAATAGCTAGTATATAGCACCTATTTTACTTATTTCTATATTGCTAATGTTTTATTTTCCATTAGAGTGCAAATGCCATAAGGGAAGGAGTGTTTGTTAATTTTTTTTTAAACTTCTGTAACCCCAGCATTTAAATCAGTGTGTATTTGTTGTGAGTGAGTAGAGATGAGTTTTCACCTATGTCACATATTGCTGAGAGGTATTGGCTTCGATTTTGTAAGACAGTAGTCATGGGTGACTTTGGCAAGATCGTCTAAAGTGATATGGTAGGCAAAATTCCAATTGGAATGTGTCAAAAAAATAGAAGTAATGAATTACCAACTCTTTAAAATTTTTTTTAAGTAATCAATTATTTAAGTACAATGTTGTGGTAGTTTCTGCCATAGAACAATGTGAATTAGCTGTAAGTATACATATATCCCTTTTCTCTTGAGTCTCTCCCCCACCACCATCCCCGCCCCATCCCACCTCTCTAGGGCCTCACAGAGCACTAGGCTGAGCTCTCTGTGCTATATAGTAGCTTCCCACTAGCTATCTATTTCACACATGAGAGTGTGTAAATGTCAATGCTACTATCTCAGTGTGTCCTACCCTTTCCTTCCCCCTGTGTCTACAAGATAGAAAGCTGTTATACCATCTTTATATGTGAAGAGAAGAGAGAAATAGTGCTTCAGCTGAAGGAGGCATGGGTCAAGAAAGACAGACCATAGTAGGGTATACTGGAATGCCACTGGGAATGTTCTCAGAGACAGGGAAAAGTTGATTATGTGGCTGTAGAAGGCTGAAGTCTGTGTAGGTAAGAGCAGGCACAAATATTGACGATACGTATATTTCAACAGAGAATGGAGACCACATCAGTTGTTACAAGAGAGAGCAAGATATTTAGTACAGGTGGCAAGAAAGGTGGTGGATTTTTGCGGTGGCAAAATAAATTTGTTTTCATTTGATTGTCTATTTTTCTCAATTTTGAGAAAAACTCATCAGTACTGAGGAGTTTTGCTGGGTGCCTAAACTATACTTGCGAGAGGAGTTGGATTACAGAGAAAGAGAAAAAAATGCATGAAAAAAAATAGGCTGACCTAACAGTATTGTGACTGTCTCCTTTATATAGTTCACAAGTGTTTGTTGAGTGCCTGTTATTTGCAAGGCATCTCACTGAACAATAATTGGAGGGTAAGGGCAAAGTAGTCATCATAAGATTGTTATTTGGATTTACCTTCTATTTTCTGCAAATCTCAGTTAATCCAGTTTTAGGCAGCTACAATTATATGATATTTTTAGATTCTATTTATTTTATTTTCAAGATCATCAAGAGAAAAGTAGGTTAAGTTGGCCAAACATTTCTGCCAATATATACTGTCTGTCCTCCAATCCCTAAATCCCAAGATAAATTCCAGTCTTTTCATGTATACAGTCCTAATATTGTATTGAGCCTCAGAATCTTGGAGAAAATGGCAGGTAAATACAGAAAAGAGAACATCTTATCATCGTGTCTTTTCAACCAACAATCATTCTAATTATTTCATTAATTAAAATTAACTTTCTCACATTATTTACTGGAAAATAAATAGAGTAATTTCAAACCAAGGCTTTCCAAGTAACAGGGCATAATATGCATACATAAATGATTTCATTTTTGTGTAATTTTCTATCCTTTCATGGATTTTAATCTGTGAACATTTCAAATAACTCATAGACTTGGCCCATAACTAGATATTGGGAACCAACTTAATAAGACAGATTCTAACAATCAAAGTAATAATTTTTTGTATTTTAAAATAGAAAAATAAAATTCATATGATTCTAGCCAAAAGGTCTCTTGTTCTGAGTGTTAAGCTTTTACTAACCCAATAACTCACAAGTCAATATATTCAGTTTCATTACTTTTAATATGACATGAAAAAAAAAATCCCAAATAGGAAAAGGAATGCCCTTAAGAACTAAACTAACACAAGTTCAGGGGCTTGAGAAGCCGGATAAATAAATTAAGACATTGGCTTTGAACCATGCCAGTTGAGCATTTTCTGGGTCACTTAATATGAATTAACAACATTTAGGGTCAAATAATATATTTGGGAGTTAAAATTTATGAAATTTAATTTTATGCCTGACTAAGGCTTTTTTTCTTTTGTGTGTGTGTGAAAAATGTGAAAATCCACAAATTAAAAATAAGCATTTCCCAAATGCTAAGAGAAAATGATAGGTTAAGTTTTATAAAGAAAGGCAATAATGAGAGTTAAAAAGTAGAATGTAAACAGGAAAAGAATTGCAATCCACGTGGAAGAACTAACACAACGATTAAGAAAGAAGGTATGCTAATAAAAAATAAGCAAAGAATAAAGGCAAATAATAAAGTTGAACTACCAATGGCTAATTCTGAAGAAAATAATCATAATCTCTAACTGTTATGAACAGATTCTCCATTTTAAAGTAGCTACCATTCTCTTCTTCTTTCTCTCTAGTTAACCAACTGGAGCCCCCAACTTCCTCTTATTGATGTCATTTTTGTTTGTTTGTTTGTTTGTTTTCTTAAGGCTACTTCACTCCAATGCTTCCAAGAACTCTGAGGGTTTACTTGATCCCAAAAGCATCGATCCTGCTTTTAAGGACCAGGTGGAGAAGAACTGGTAATTTGCCCTCTTCTCACATGGTTCCTCCTTAGGCTGCCAACTGAAGCTGCTATTAAAGACAGATCCTGTTCATTTTGATGGGTGCATCTAAATTCCTTGCTCAGTTCATCATTCTACATTTATCATGCGCTTCACTTGGGCTGACCTCCCTGGTGGCTCATGGGATTGCAAGGAGTCAAACAAGACTTAGTGACTAAACCACCATCACCACCGTATTTGCTTTACAATGTTGTTAGTTTCTGCTGTACAGCAAAGTGAGTCAACTATATATATGTGTACACACATATCCCTTCTATTTTGCATTTTCTTTCCATTTAGGTCATCACAGAGCATTTAGTAGAGTTCACTGTCATAAACAGCCTATTCTCATTAGTCACCTATTGTATACATAATAATGCAGATACATCAATCCCCTGGAGGAGGACATGGCAACCCACTCCAGTATTCTTGTCTGGAGAATCCCATGGACAGAGGGCCTGGTGGGCTACAGTCCATAGCGTTGCAAAGAGTCAGACACGACTGAAGCAACTTAGCACACACATATGTCAGTCCCAATCTCCAAATTCATCCCACCCTCCACCTCACACTTAGTTATCCATACATTTGCTCTCTATGTCTATGTCTGTATTTCTGCTTTGCAAATAGGTTCATTTGTATGAAAAAACAACTCATTTTGATGTTAGTCTGCTGGAAGCATGTCATCTTATCTCTACCCTCTACCCCTCCTGCCCCACATCTAGGCAAGCTCATAAGAAAGCAAGGAATCAGCAGAGAGTTTAAATCACTCCAGCCCCTGCCCATGCTGGAACATTTACCCCAGAACCACCTCTAAGCCCCAGAAAACCCTAAGCAGCCAGGTCCTCTCCCTGCTCTCTCAAACCATGCTTGAGGCAGCATGGGAGATGTGCTATGCTTTTCCCTAGAAGTCTCATTATTTAGGCAATACATCTTTTCATACCCTCTTGGCATGTATGTATGTTATCATTAACCTTGATACTAAAATCAAATTTTGGGGTTCATCCTGAGTGGTACAGCAGTGTGGAAACTTGATAAACATGAAAAATGCAGCCATTTGTGCCATCTATTACAGTCACATTTGATGAACTATGTTAGTCACAAACAATGCCCCAAACTCAGTAGCTTATCAAAAGCAAGCCTTTTTTTTATTTTGCTGATGCTGCATGTCTTTTTCTATGGTGGGCTTCATCCTATTCTTGTTGGCTGTAGCTGTGGTTTCTGATCAGTCACCACAGAAGCCTGGTTGCTTCTGTCTACATGGCAGTGTTACATGGATCCTTTTATTCTGAAATCCAAGCTGATGGAACAAGCCCACAGCTGGGACATACAGTTCTAATGTCAGAGAAAAATGAGTAAAAGTGCTGCAGGAAAAACTCGATGGCTCTTAAAGCTTCCAACTGGATGTGGTATAGTTTACACCTTTCTGTATGTACTTGGCCAAAGCAAGGCATACATCCATGGTCAATGGCAATGGGACAATCACATGTAATACACAGACATAGAGAACACATGTATTAATATTTAGTGGGGTCGATGAAATGGGAGATTAGGACTGACATATGTGTGTGCTAAGTTGCTTCAGTCGTGTCTGACTTTTTGTGACACTATAGGCTGTAGTCCACCAGGCTCCTCTGTCCATGGGAATTCTCCAGGCAAAATACTGGAGTGGGTTGCCTTGCTCTCCTCCAAGGAATTGACATATCTGCATTACTATGTATGAAATAGATGACTAATGAGAATAGACTGTTTATGTCAGGGAACTTTGCTCTACGACAACCTAAATGGAAAAAAATCCAAAGAGAGAGGATATATGTGTGCATATAGTTGACTACGTTGCTGTACAGCAGAAACTAACACCACAATGTAAAGCAAACACAGGGGTGATGGTGTTTCAGTCACCGAGTCGTGCTTGACTCTTTGAGATCCCATGGACTACAGCCCACCAGGCCCCTCTACCTATGGGATTTCCCAGGCAAGTCATCTGTAACAAAGGGCTTATTCATTGTTCAGTTCAGTTCAGTTCAGTCACTCAGTTGTGCCCGACTCTTCGCGACACCATGAATCGCAGCACGCCAGGACTCCCTATCCATCATCAACTCCCAGAGTTCACTCAGACTCACGTCCATCAAGTTGCTGATGCCATCCAGCCATCTCATCCTCGGTCATCCCCTTCTCCTCCTGCCTCCAATCCCTCCCAGCATCAGGGTCTTTTCCAATGAGTCAACTCTTTTCATGAGGTGGCCAAAGTATTGGAGTTTCAGTTTCAGCATCATTCCTTCCAAAGAAATCCCAGAGCTGATCTCCTTCAGAATGGACTGGTTGGATCTCCTTGCAGTCCAAGGGACTCTCAAGAGTCTCCTCCAACACCACAGTTCAAAAGCATCAATTCTTTGCTGCCCAGCTTTCTTCACAATCCAACTCTCACATCCATATATGACCACTGAAAAAACTATAGTCTTGACCAGATGGACCTTTGTTGGCAAAGTAATGTCTCTGCTTTTGAATATGCTATCTAGGTTGGTCATAACTTTCCTTCCAAGGAGTAAGCATCTTTTAATTTCATGGCTGCAATCATCATCTGCAGTGATTTTGGAGCCCCCCACCCCCCAATTAAAGTCTGACACTGTTTCCACTGTTTCCCCATCTATTTGCCATGAAATGATGGGACCGGATGCCATGATCTTAGTTTTCTGAACGTTGTGATGTAAGCCAACTTTTTTCACTCTTCTCTTTCACTTATAACAAGAGGCTTTTTAGTTCTTCTTCACTTTCTGCATTAAGGGTGGTGTCATCTGCATATCTGAGGTTATTGATATTTCTCCCAGCAATTTTGATTCCAGCTTGTGCTTCTTCCAGTCCAATGTTTCTCATGATGTACTCTGCATAGAGGTTAAATAAGCAGGGTGACAATATACAGCCTTGATGTACTCCTTTTCCTATTTGGAACCAGTATGTTGTTCCATATCCAGTTCTAACTGTTGCTTCCAGACCTGCATATAGGTTTCTCAAGAGGCAGGTCAGGTGGTGTGGTATTCCCATCTCTCTCAGAATTTTCCAGTTTATTGTGATCCACACAGTCAAAGGCCTTGGCATAGTCAATAAAGCAGAAATAGATGTTTTTCTTGAACTCTCTTGCTTTTTTGAAGATCCAGCAGACGTTGGCAATTTGATCTCTTGTTCCTCTGCATTTTCTAAAACCAGCTTGAACATCAGGAAGTGCACAGCTCACGTATTGCTGAAGCCTGGCTTGGAGAATTTTGAGCATTACTTTACTAGCGTGTGAGATGAGTGCAATTGTGCGGTAGTTTGAGCATTCTTTGGCATTGCCCTTCTTTGGGACTGGAATGAAAACTGACCTTTTCCAGTCCTGTGGCCACTGCTGAGTTTTCCAAATTTGCTGGCATATTGAGTGCAGCACTTTCACAGCATCATCTTTCAGGATTTGAAATAGCTCAACTGGAATTCCATCACCTCCACTAGCTTTGTTCGTAGTGTTGCTTTCTAAGGCCCACTTGACTTCACATTCCAGGATGTCTGGCTCTAGGTGAGTGATCACATAATCATGATTATCTGGGTCATGAAGCTCTTTTTTGTACAGCTCTTCTGTGTATTCTTGCCACCTCTTCTTAATATCTTCTGCTTCTGTTAGGTCCCTACCATTTCTGTCCTTTATCGAGCCCATCTTTGCATAAATGTTCCCTTGGTATCTCTAATTTTCTTGAAGAGATCTCTAGTCTTTCCCATTCTGTTGTTTTCCTCTATTTGTTTGCATTGATCGCTGAGGAAGGCTTTCTTGTCTCTCCTTGCTATTCTTTGGAACTTTGCATTCAGACTGTTAGAAATTTCTAATTGTAGTAGAGAAACACCTAACATAGGGCTTACCTTTTTAACCATTTAAAGTGTTTTAGCTTATTTATTTAAAAAAAATTATTTACTTAACTATGCATTGGAAAAATACTAGAAGGAAACAGACATTGAACATTTGTAGAGGTATCTCTTTTAGTTAAACGTTATTTTCTACTTTTCATTTACTGTTATTTGCCAAAATCTTAAAAGAACATGTGACTTTTGCAACATAAGGAAATATAAAAAATAAGAAGAGGTGAGAACTTGGAGATCTTTGTTGTAAAGAAATATGGAAATGCAAGATTTAATTTATGACTACAAAGGAATGACAAGTAATATTAATACTATGGGAAGCATCCAGTGTTTATACAGCTTAACTTTGACACCTAGTTTATGGTATTTTAAAACATTATTAAGAAAAATGTCCAAAAGCATGCTATTGGAATGCCTCCAAATCAAAGTTTAGACTCTCAGCACCCTGTGCTATGGGAGGGAATGCTAGGTCATTCTGGGTCCTAGATTTTCACAATCTAGACTATTTTTCCAACTCGTGCATGCATGCTCAGTCATATCTGACTTTTTGTCACCCTGTGGACTGTAGCCCGCCAGGCTCCTCTGTCCTTGGAATTTTTGGTTGAAGAAAAAAGTAAAGTACTTTTGCTTTGTTGGCATTCAGTTCGATTATAATACCTCGCTGATGAGGAAGTCTCCATTTGGTGTTCCGCTGGAGAGCAGGAACTTCATCTTGCATAGACTGTGGGAGAAGCCCTGGATGGATCTGCATTCCTGAACGTGAACCGTCTCTGACTGATGGCTGACAGTTCTGCAAGGCTCTAGTTTGTCACACATAGTGAATAAGTCAGAAAGACAAAACCAAATATCGTATATACATGCATATATGCAGAATCTCGAAAAATGATCCAGGTGAACCTATTTGAGGGCAGACATAGGGACACAGACGTAGAGAGTGGACTTGTGGATACAGTGGGTGATGGGGAGGGTGGGAAGAATTGAGAGAGCAGCATGGACGTATATACACTGCTGCTGCTGCTGCTGCTAAGTCACTTCAGTCATGTCCGACTCTGTGCGATCCCAGAGATGGCAGCCCACCAGGCTCTCCGGTCCCTGGGATTCTCCAGGCAAGAACACTGGAGTGGGTTGACATTTCCTTCTCCAATGCATGAAAGTGAAAAGTGAAATTGAAGTCGCTCAGTCGTATCTGACTCTTTGCGACCCCATGGACTGCAGCCTAGCAGGCTCCTCCGTCCATAGGATTTTCCAGGCAAGAGTACTGGAGTGGGGTGCCATTGCCTTCTCCGATATATACACTACCATGTGCAAACATAGATGGCTAGTGGGAAGCTGTTGTATAGTACGGGGAGTTCAGCTCGGTGCTCTGTGATGACCTAGAGGGGTGGGATGGAGGCAGGTGGGAGAGAAATCTAAGAGGGAGGGGATATATGTATACATACAGCTGATTTTCGTTGTAGAGCAGAACCTAACACAACATTGTGAAGCAACTGTGCCCTAATTAAAAAAAAGAAAAGAAGATGTAAGGGCCTAGGAGGGCCAGAGGCTGTGCTTCCTTGAAGACCCATACCTGTCCCTACTATGTCAGAACCTTAAAATAAAAAGGGACATCACCTGCCTTAAAAACAGTGTGTGTTAAAAGGAAGAATTGCTTTCAATTTCAACTGCTTTTTCAATAGTTTTGTGTGTGTGTGTGCGTGTGTGTGTGTTAAGGACTTCTAAAAGTTAATTTACACATTCATGTGCATTCTATATAACCTAGATTGCTACAATACCTGCGGAACTGAGTAATTAAGTGGAATGTTTGAATTGGAATTGTAGGGATTTTGCAAATTATTTCTTGCTTTTAAATGCCAAGTCAATCCAATATAGTTTTAAATTGTTGTTTTTTTAGTCTCTAAGTTATGTCCCACTCTTTTGCAACCCCATGGACTGGAACCCACCAGGCTCGTCTGTCCATGGGATTTCCCAGGCAAGAATACTGGAGTAGGTTGCTATTTTCTTCTCCAGGGGATCTTCCAGACCCAGGGATCGAACCCACATCTCCTGCCTTAGCAGGCCAGTTCTTTACCACTGAGCTGCCAAGGAAGCCCAGTTTTGGATTAGTAAACTAAATATGTGGTAAATTTATAATAAATTGAACATAAGTATGATGCTTACAAAATTGGCAGGAAAAAGGCAGAATATAGACCCTAACTCAATACTACATATTATGCTCTTGTGAATCCCTTTAGTGAGGGGACAGATGGCCTGTAATATACAATATTTCCTGGAGGATCATTATGTTATAGTTCCTTCCAATGATCCTAATTTTTAAGATAACTTAAACATCTCCATTTAAGAAGAAAGAAGTATAAAATGCACCATTTCAATTAGTCTGTCAGTGGTGAGCTTATAAAAATAGTTGCTAAAAGAAGAAATGTGTTTTATTTAGAAAACACTTCATGTTCACTTTATCTTTGATTCCTTTTGTCTTGTAAAGATCAGGTCATTCTGTGAAGTAATGGGGAGAGTTTTGTTATTCTCTGTGTTTTCATTTAAGTCTCAGGATAGTTACTTCAAACAAAAGCTTTAACGGGAGGGAGTCTAGTTTATCACAAGGAGCTGCTATGCCTGGAGGAAAGGTGGTATAGGAAGGGGTTTGGAGTTTTGTTCAACAGGAATCCTTGATCTAGTTTTCTTTGATGACCCCTGATGCAACTTTGGAAATCTGGGCTCTAGGAGAAGACTGTTTTATCCATAATTTGAAGTGTAAAGCAACACAACACTGCTCTCAGAAGTAAATTCATATGCTGTCCTTCCTACTGTTAACATTTAAAAAAATAATGCCACTAAAGTACTGCAAGCTTGTAAATTGTGGTCAGCTTTCAGGAGTTTTCAGTTTCTACCACGGAAATGTTTGCATTTCAACATCTCCATTGAAATGATCAGGTGTCACATTTTCATAGAGAACATCTGTCAGAGTTTAATTTAACATGGTCTCACCTGTAATTAAGGCCACAAAAGATTTATTCAGACACTTGAACACAAGGTTCAGCATGTCACACATGCCAGCCTCCTACTTTAATATGAGAGAGGGTAATCTGTGGCTTAGTGACCTGGAACCAAAGGTTGCAGAGTCAAGGAAACATAAGAAGAGAGAAAATAATTTTTTTGCGTATGGAAAGAGGCAGATTACCTACAGTTTTAAGGCAGAACAAAGAAAGCTTTGCATCTTGGTGATGCAGGAAGCAGTGAAGTTTTCAAACTAAGCTATGTTCAGGAGAGGACAGCAGAAATATGATTGAATTTCTTCAAGGTTTTGATCTCCAGATCAAAAAAAATCCTAAATCAATTATCTTATGCTCAAACCAATCAGCTCCTGGGTGTGCAGGGTCATACACAATTTAGGGAGTCCAGCGCAAAATGTAAACATGATACCTCTTGCCCAAAAAGCATGGAAAATCCTGCTAAAGGTACTAATATATAAAGTTTTTCCCCCTTCCTTTCTGGTTTTGTATCATGATATGTTCTATTTGCTATTTAATGCCACTGTAAGTCAAGTCCATGGAATTCTCCAGGCCAGAATCCTGGAGTGTGTAGCCTTTCCCTTCTCCAAGGGATCTTCCCAACCCAGAGATCGAACCCAAGTCTCCGACTTTCCAGGTAGATTCTTTACTCACTGAGCCACAAGGGAAGCTCAAGTCAAGAAAAATTAAAAATTTAAATCACTTGCATGAATTTTATTGTTCATCTTTACCTTGTACCATATCCATTTTAATGCAAATTTTAAAGTATTTAACTCCTGTGCGGAATCACCAAAGTCACACAGTTCATATTTCATAGTTCATACGTGCATATCTGTTTATTCCTGTCGGAATAGTGGGAATGCTACTCCAAACTAGCTTAGCTGTTTCTATATCACTTTTTGATAGTCATACCTTCAATCAATATCCTCTATCTTCAGCTTACTGATAAGAAGGGATCAAAAGGAAAAGGTACTATGTCATTTATCTGTTTTATATACAGTAGTTTGTATCTGCTAATTCCAAACTTCTAATTTATCCTTCCTGCAACTTTTCTCCTTTGGTAGCCATAAGTTTATTTTCTATGTCTAAGAGTCTGTGTCTCTTTCTTACGTAAGTTTATTTGTATAGATTTTTACTTTCCACATATAAGTGATATCATATGATATTTGTCTTTCTCTTTCTGATTTACTGTACTTAGTATAATAATATCTAGGTCCATCCATGTTGGTGCAAATGACATTATTTCATTTTTTTTGGCTGAATAATAAGTCCATTGTATATATTGGCCAATATATACTGTTTTCTTTATCCATTCGTCTGTTGGCGGACATTTAGATTGCTTCCATGTCTTGGTTATTGTAAACAGTGCTGCTATGAACATAGGGTTCATGTATCTTTTCAAATTAAAGTGAAAAAGGAATTGTCCTTTCTACTAAAATGGATTGTCCCATCTTTCCTTTTCCTTCTTTGTGATTATTTTCAGCATAAGAGGCCAGTTAACACAGGGAAGTAACATGAGTAAGGAGGATATGACGGGACTTCCCTGCTGGTTCAGTGGTTAAGAGCCTGCCTGCCAGTGCAGGGGATGAGGGTTCAACCCTGGTCCAGGAAGATTCCACATGCCACTGGGCAGCTAAGGCTGTGAGCCACAACTATTGAAACTCATGTACCCTATAGCTTATGCTCTGCAAAAAGAGAAGTCACGATAGTGAGAAGTCTGCACATTGCAACTGCAGCCGCCACAACTAGAAAAAGTCTGTGCATAGCAATGAAGACCTAGCACAGCCAAAAACAAAATAATTTTTTTTTAACCATTGAGTCTTTTTCCCTTTCTTTTTTTTTAAAGAAATGGTGACTTTCCTTTGTCATTTCTGATTCTGAGAACACTGTTGCCTTATTTCTGCCTTTGAATAAGTGCTGGTTTAAATGGGTAGTATGAGCTCCCAGGGCTATCAACATTCCCACTTAGTTATAAAGGTAACATGATTTTCTTGGACTCTCTGAGTCTTGTTGAACTCCCACACGTCTTGGGTCCACCAGAACTCTCTGCTGTGGGGCATCTTGAATGGTGTCTGCAAATGGCAAAGGGAACTAAGTAGTAATAATTAACTACCTCAGGTAGTTATCATTTCTTACTATGATTGTTACTGCTTGGTGTTTATTTTAGTCCATTTGGGCTAGTATAACAAAATATCATAGATGGGGTGGCTTATAAATAGCAACATCTGTCTGTCACAGTCCTGAAGGCTAGGAGTTCAGGATTGTAAATGGCCGCTTTTCACCGTGTCCTCTGTTGGTGGAAGGGGCAAGAGCTTTTTCTCTGGTTCTTTCATAAGGGCACTAATCCTATTCAGGGTGGGTCTGTCCTTATAGCCTATTCACCTTCCAAAGGACCCACCTCCTAATGTCATCACCTTGGGGGTTAGAATTTCAACTCTCAAGGTGAATTTTAGGTGTCAGCACTGTCTATTTTGTTGACTGTATGCAGTGCCTCTCATCTTGGATGATTTATTGGTCAAAGAAAAGAACAGAATCAGTGGGAGATGGTAGATGTAGCTTGTCTAGAAATACCACTCCTGTTCCCCAGCTTCCTATTATTTTTTTCCTTTTTGTGAGTCTTGCCACTGAGTCACATTTTGCTGTTCCCATCCTGTTTAGAGTTCTTCTATCACCTGGGGAACATGATGCTCTAGAAATGTGGTTATAATGCTTGTGATTAGACCTTTCATTTTCCTCAAGATTTTAATATTCTTTGCATTTTCAATATTCTTTAATATTCTTCTTACAGTAAACTGAATAATTGTTCCCTCAAAGATATGCATGTCTGTCCTAATCCCTGGAGCCTGTAAATATGTTACTTTACACTGTAAAAGGGCCTTCAAACATGTGCTTAAGTTAAGGATCTTGACATGGGAGACTATCCTGAATTGTCTGGGTGGGCCCAATGTCATCAGAAGGGTTCTTTTTAGAGAAAGGCAGCAGTATCAGAGTGAGAGAAAGAGAAAAGATAAAAAGGTGGAAGCAGAGGTTGGAGAAGAGGGAAAACTCTACACTGCTGACTTTGAAAATGAAGGAAGGAGCAATGAGCCAAAGAATGTTGGTTTCCTCTAGAGGTTGGAAAGGAGAAGGAAACAGATTTTTCTCCTAGAGCTTGCAGAAGGAACCAGGTTTGCCAATACCTTGATTTTAACCAAGGAAACTGATACTGGGTTTTTGACCTTTAGAATTATGATAATAAATGTGTGTTGTTTTAAGTCACTAAATTTGTGGTGTGAGGTTGCAACTGCAATAGGAAGCAGATATACTTCTCAATAGTTTTGGTAATTAAAATATTTCCCCTCAACAGATGGATTATGCTTCCTAAGTCATCCAAGTGTATGATATTGTTGTTCAGTCAGTAAGTCATATCTGACTCTCTGCAACCCCATGGTCACATGCTAGGCTTCCCGTCCTTCACTATCTCCCAGAGTTTGCTCAAACTCATGTCCATTGAATTGGTGATGCCATCCAACCATCTCATTCTCTGTTGCCCCCTTCTCCTTCTGCCTTCAATCTTCCCAACCATCAGGGTCTTTTCTAATAAGATGGCTCTTCACCTCAGGTGGCCAAAGGATTAGCGCTTCAGCGTCAGCATCAGCCCTTCCAATGAATAGTCAGGGTTGATTTCCTCTAGGATTGACTGGTATGATCTCCTTGTTTTCCAAGGGATTCTCAAGATTCTTCTCAGAACTACAATTCAAAAGAATCAATTCTTTGGTGCTCAGCCTTCTTTATGGTCCAAATCTGACATCTATACATGACTACTGGAAAAACCATATCTTTGACTCTATGGACAGTTGTTGGAAAAGTGATGTCTATGCTTTTCAATATGCTGTCTAGGAGCAACCATCTTTTAATTTCATGGCTGTAGTCACTGTCTATAGTTATTTTGGAGCCCACGAAAATAAAATCTGTTACTGTTTCCACTTTCTCCACTTCTATTTGCCATGAAGTAATGAAACCAGATACCATGATCTTAGTTTTTTATTATGATATTAACAGAAGAATTTTGGTCTTTGTATATTTCTAGAAGCATCTGAAGATTCTGCTTTTATTAGCCTAATCAGATAGAATTATATGAAATAAGATATATTTCACTAAATATAGTGAAACTTCACCAAATCCTTTAGAACTGAAGAATAAGGATGATGATGAAAGTAAGGAAGCCCTTTTAGTTTGTTACCTAATGTTAACACTTTTGATACTAAACTATGACCAAAAAGATGTGTATGCTATGAAGAGAAATATTTGACCTCATGAAGTTTATAACCTACTAGTGACAAAGGTCCATCTAGCCAAGGCTACGGTTTTTTCAGTAGTCATGTATGGATGTAAGGGTTGGACTACAAGAAAGCTGAGCACTGAAGAATTGATGCTTTTGAACTATGGTGTTGGAGAAGACTCTTGAGAGTCCCTTGGACTGCAAGAAGATCCAGCCAGTCAATCTTGAAGGAAATCAGCTCTGAATATTTATTGGAAGGATTGATGTTGAAGCTGAAACTCTAATACTTTGGCCACCTGATGCAAAGAACTGACTCATTTGAAAAGACCCTGATGCTGGGAAAGATTGAAGGCGGGAGGAGAAGGGGACGACAGAGGATGAGATGGTTCGATGGCATCACTGACTCGATGGATATGAGTTTGAGTAAACTCCAGCAGTTAGTGATGGACAGGGAGGCCTGGTGTGCTGCAGTCCATGGGGTCACACAGAGTCGGACACGACTGAGCAACTGAACTGATCTGAACTCAGTGAAATAAAATAATACACAAATAACTGCAATGCAAGTCAAAATATGAATGCCATGAGAGAGATATAATGTGATATTGGAGCTTAGTGTAGGGAAATAGTATATTCTGAATAACAGAACAGAAAAGTCTTCAGACTAGACTCATATATAGTTGTCACTTGTGTTGAACTTTAGGTGATGCATAGGGATTCATTAGGTGACAATGAAAGAAGTAGTAAGAGAAAAGAATGTTTCAGGTAAGAGAAATAATGTGAATTAATTGATAGGAGTAAAGTGACAGTGAACTAAATGATACTCTAGTCTGAGTTTAGGGACAGGTTAAAAATAGATAGAGTTTGCCTGCAATGCAGGAGACCCAGGTTCAATCCCTGGGTTGGGAAGATCCCCTGGAGAAGAAAATGGCAACCTACTCCAGTATACTTCCCTGGGAAATCCCATGGATGGAGAAGCCTGGTGGGCTACAGTCCATGGGGTCACAAACAGTCAGACAGGACTGAGAAAAGAATAGATATCCCAGATTAGGAATGGACCAGATTGTTTGGAATATAGTGTATATAAAAAAGCTTAATAGGAGATAGTACAGAAAGGTGGAGAGTAGTGAGTTCAGAGGACATGAAATACTGTGTTTAGAAGTTTTGGACTTGAATCTACAGGCAAAAGTGTCGGACGAACTTGCAGAACCATGGAGAGTCATAGGGAGAGATTTTCCAGAAGGAGTTTAAACATGTATGCCTGAACTAGGAGACAAGTGAGGTTTACAGTCAGAAAACTAAATTTTATTTGATTATACTCCAAACTTGAATAAATCCTTTCTTATTTTGCTCATTTGTAAAGCAATTGTTTTGAAGGATTGTGGTAAGATTACTCACAGGTTTACTACTCTGTGATTCTGGGTTTAATTTTGGGGTCATGCAGAGATGTCATAGTTTAAATTGTGGGAATAGTTGAGACTGCAGAGGGGGTAAGTGTACAACTAGAAGAAAGAACACCGACAATAGAATGTAGTGGGAGGTAGAAGGATGGGGGAAGTACAGGACATGGAACCTGAGGCGGGCACTGCAGAGATATGACAGGGAAGAGCTTGGGGCCAGGAAGGCACTGGGGAGAAGAGGCTCACAAGGGCAAAGGAGGGAAATTTTAGCTTGTTTATGCGCTGGAAAGTAAAATTCAAAATTACAAAGTATACTTTGAGAAGAGTTCAGATGGGCAAGAGTTTCTAAAGAGATGAAAGAAAGAAAACCAAAGATGCTGCAGTGAAGTTAGATATAGAAAGGAGACACTCTTCCTTCTTACAGAAGAAGAGAAAGTACCAAGGTGAGAGTTTAAGATAGTCCAGACATAGATTTGAGTAAATATAAAACTTATTATTTGATGAGGAAGATTTTAAGGATCAGAAAAAGGAGGGATAGATTTTTCAGTATATAATATTGGATCCAACTTGTAAAATTGTCGACAATTTACAGTTGTTAAAAACCAGGCCAACCTTGTAAAAATAAGCTTTTCCTTATTCTTCATACCAAAAATTAGCAAGTAACTCAGAGATTTAACTATAAAAAATTATGAATATAAAGGAAATGAAAATGGTGAATATTTTAATAACTCAAAGTAGGTGGTTCTTTATAAGCATGGAAACAAATTCAAAGCTTTCAGGAAAATACTGGTATATTGGGTTAGCACTAAAATTTTGTTTTCAGCATTGGAGAGTGAAAGGAAGTGTGTTAATCAAAATGTTGATAATAATTATCTTTGGATAGTGGAATTTTAGTCATTTTTATTCTCATTTGTATTTCTTTGTGTGTATTTTTCAAGAAAATGATTTCTTATGAATGAACTGATTTTTAATTTTGAAAAATATATAAGTGTTAACTGTTTGGCATTGTTTGGAGTAGAAGCATTTGAGGTGAAATGCGTCTCTTTTGGCTCTGCTTTGGCAGCCTATGGGTCAAAGTGGGAAAATAAGTTGTGAAATATACTGAATACTAGCAACTGAATGAAGTGGTAGGTGCTGGGCTGGCTTTTAAGATACTGATGAGAAACTGGTTACGGTGACAACCTGGCGGCTTCGGGGCAGCTTGGAAGACAAAGCAGTGCAGAAAGCAGAATTGACCGGGGGACCCAGGGAGTGCAGGAAATGGAGCCGATGAAGACAACGTACGACAGGTTCATAGGACGAACCCGATGACCGGTTAGGAGAAGTTCCGAGGTCAGGGCTTCAAAACTGAAACAGTTCAGAGTGATGGTCCCCTGCCAGGAATAAATGTTTCTTGTAAAGAGCAGAAGTAGGTCGGAAATGAATGTCACTGGAGTTGTGCAAGGTAGCAACTGTCACCCAGTATTTTCATAGAAAGAAGGGATTCTTAGAAAAAAACAAAGAATGCTCTTAAAAATATAAGGACTTGGAACACTATGTTTTTTATGTTATTTGTTAATATCAATGATATCATTATTTTAAAAGGTAGTGATGTCAATAAAGTTTAAACCATTGCCCAAACCCTGTATTTATACCACTTGTGCAGCTTGTAAACTGTCCTTTAACTTTGCACTGTACTGTGCTACCCTCCTCTCCACCTTCCCATTTCCTAGTTTTCAATAACTTTTATTATTTCTTCTGGACTCTTATTGGCAATATTGCTTTCTTTGCAGAAACATCTGAGCATTTTTTTATAAAAATAAAATAATGCAGTTTTGGCATGCATACAGTGTATTTTAAATGGATTAATTTTAATGTGATCAGCACTATCCCTTGTATGAGGTGACCTCTGTGATTTATATTAGTTGAAATATGGTTCCATGATTTAATAAAGGATCCCCTGAAAGAAATCTGAATTGAATTATTGAATTTGTTTATACGTCGGCAGTAGGGAAGAGTATAAACGAATCTTATAAAAATTAACAGCCTTTTTCTGTTGTATTTTTCACTGTCCCTGACAATTCCTCAGAAAACTCAATTTTTATATCTTAGGGATCCTTATCTTCTGAAGTTGGCTTTCATTACCTTTTAAATGATTGCCTATTTACAACCCTCTGTCAAATATTATCCTCTGTTAAGGGTGAAAAGTCAGTCTTATTATCTTCTTTTATGCATATAATGAAATTGAAACTCAGCAAGGTTAACTGAATAGAGCAAGGATACACAAAAAATTATAAATAGTTATGTGCTCAGAATTAAAAGTGCAACATAGGTTCAGTCCACAGAATCACATTTTGAAAATGCTTTGTAAGTTAATGGAAATACAGTTTTTTTCTAATTCTGCCGAATCTCAATGCTTAATGAAAAGTCAGATAAAGAATAAGCCATGAATCTCTAAAGGCAATAGTTTTATTGATATAATTCCTTTAGTCTGATGAGTAGTAAATTCTAATTCTTAACATCAAATACTTTTTACTTGGAGTTTTCCTGTCTTTTAAATCTAATGAAAATTAAAACTGTGTGTATGTGTGTGTGTGGGGGGGGGTGGCATGCACGTGTGTGCTCGCTCACTCAGTTGTGTCTGACTCTTTTGCGACCCCATTGACTATAGTCTACCAGGCTCCTCTGTCCATGGGATTTTGCAGGCAATAATACCGGAGTGGGTTGCCATTTCTTTCTCCAGGGGATCTTCCCCACCCAGGGACTTGAACCCACCTCTCCTGCATTGGCAGGCAGATTCATTACTACTGAGCCACCAAAGACAGCATATTCTGCAAAAGCTTGAAACAGCTACTTGGAACAATATAGGCAGTGTTGTAAATTTCCTATTCAAAGATTCCTATTAAAATTCCAAAAGAAACTTGAATCAAAGAAGATTTTTCTATAGCCAGAACATTTGCTCATACTTGAGACAATTTTTTTAAGATTTTTTTTTTAAGCTAGTAAAACTTACTTTATTATTAAAGGGTAGATTGGGAGTTTTGGATTGAGTCTCTTGAAATGCCCCAAGTAGGCTTTACAGTGTGGGTCTGTCTTACTTTTGCTTGCATATAATTTTCAGTTTGTGAATATGAACTGCTAAGATCCGCTGACAGGACTATTAAGCTCACTATTATGGGGTGAGATACGTCCCCCCTTCCGAATTCATACATAGAAATCCCAACCCCTAGTATCTCAGATGAAAACTTTAAAGAGGTAATTAAAGTCAAATGAGGTCAGATGGGTGGGCCCTAATCTCTTTAACTGTACTTGGAAATCGGGCCTCCAAAGAGGTGAATAAATTAAAATGAGGTCAGTGGGGTGGAGTCCTAATCCACCGCCGTTCTTTCAAGAAGAGAAAGGGACACTGGGGATGCGTGTGCATAGAGGAGAGGCCACGTGAGGACAGTGAGAAAGCAGCCATCTGCAGGCCAAGGAGAGAGGCTTCAGGAGCAAGAAAGCTTGATAAAGAACCTCTAGCTTTCAAAACTGTGAGAAATATATTTCTGTTGTTTATGTCACGCAGTCTGTGGAAATCTGTTAGGGTAGCCCTTAGCTGGGGCTTCTCAGGTGGTGCTAGTGGTAAAGAACCTGCCTGCCAACGCAGGTGGCTTAAGAGACGTGGCTTTGGCCTCCCCTGGGTCTGGAAGATTTTCTAGCGGAGAGCATGGCAACCCACTCCAGTATTCTTACCTGGAGAATCCCATGGACAGAGAGACCTGACAGGCTACAGTCCATGGGGTCACAAACAGTCTGACACGACTGAAGCGACTTAGCATGCACGCATGCACACAGGCATGAACAGCCCTTAGCTGACTAATATATTCACTAACAGATGACTTTTTCCCCAGAACGTTCTATGAGATTGAAACTTCAGGTTCTGTAAATGAATCAGTGCTTAGAACAGTGACAAATCACTGCTCTAAGGCAAATGGAAGATTTAATTTCCTGGACCCCTTGTGGATGCAGAGACTCTGTTTCTAGTTCTAGAGCGTTTAATTTTTGGTGCAAGATTCTCCAGAATTCCTTCTACCCGAGTGATTGTGAAAACATGAGAAAACATCCTCTCTGACCAACTATACATGTTATACATAAACTTTTATTCTGTGAAGCTACTGAGATTGGGGTGGGAGTATTTGTTACCACAAATGTATCCTTTAATTTATCCTTTCTGATACAACTGTGTATTATATTCTTTAAAATAAGTGACAACTAGCCAGTATTTTCCTGCAATTAAAGAAGACAATTTTTTTTCAGGTTATCAGCTTATGGATATACAACCAGCAAAAACATCCCAATATCTTGTTTATGCAAAATTGTTGAATCCACAGATAATTTGATCATTCCTTTCATCTCTAAGGAATAAGGTTAAAGATATTTTATTCATAACAGGGGAAGAATATTCTGGTGTTTAAAGTCCTGGAGCTGGCAAATGTGATTCTTTACTGTTTATAGAACATCACTGGCAAGATTCCTAAACATCACCATTTATAAAACCATAAAAACCCCCTATTCAACATGAAACAGAGCCAAAGTTCATCTGCACAGTTTTGCTGCTGTAATTGAAACCACTTACGGCTGTTTATTGTTCTAAGACCAGAAACAATAAAGATAGCATAAACAAGAAACTGACCCAGTGTGATGCTATCGGATGAATCAAAGAAAAACAGCTAAGTTTTTGCATACACAGTTGAGCTCATGCTCTTCCTGACTGTGGAACATGCCAGCATGAAGCTTTGTATTATCTTTTTTTGAAATTGTGGATGAGGGAGAGGGTATGTCTCGGTATGTTTCTTTTCTCTGCTGTTTAATTTATACTTTATGACATAAATCTGACCAGCGAGAAAGTCAAACTGACTTTAGTGCAGACATTCATTCTGTCCTTTATGAAGAAAAGACTAAATGTTGCTCTCTTTATTTAAAAGGTTTGGTTCAGGATTTGAAAGGGCCTTCCATATAGACCATAAATAGTAAGCAAACATAACAAAGAGCAAAAGTTAAAGTGAACTGATTCCCAAATGTTCAAACTGTTAGGAAACACCAGTGAACTGAAACAGAGATCATAAATTAGGAAGGTAATAGGGGCAAGTGAGTGGTTTTTAGCATCAGAAAGGACACTGGGCCATGTCCTTCTGCTTTGTTTTCAGTGTTTGTATTGGTAGATTTTCAGATTCAACTCTGTTGGTGTGTGTGAATGGGACTCAAGTAAGAGAAAGAGGATGGCCGAAGAAGAAAGTGGTCTTAGGGTCATTTACACAGGGTACCCAGTTAGTCACCCAGATGCCACTGCATGCAGCAAAACAAGATAGAGCCATCAGCTGAATCCATGGAAACCTGACATTAGGTATGAGGTCATCCGTGGAGACTAAAATGCAACCCGCTCCAGTACTCCTGCCTGGAGAATTCCATGGACAAAGCAGCCTGGCAGATTACAGTCCATAGCGTCGCAAAGAGTCGGGAACAACTGAAGTGACTTAGCATGCACGCGTGAATGAGGTCACAGGTAGTAAGATTCAGGAGCCAAGACTAAAGGTTTCACAGCTACAACTTCAGGTAGGGAGGCAGCCAGCTAGTCAGGTCCCTGGCCAGGTCAGCCACTCAACATGAGACAACAGTAAAGCTTCACGGGGCAGTGAGTGGCAAGGAGGTCCTCCACCTTCTGGACACAATATTTATTTAGTTTGTTTTTGTTTGATGTTTGTAGAGTAAGGCTGGGGAAATCGCTGAATGCCTAGAATTTAGAGACTGGTTTTATCTGAAAGATGATGTTTTACAATGGAAGAGAGTAAGATAATAATTTGCATTATTAATTCTTACTACTATTATTATGAGGATGATGGTGTAATTTTCCTCTTCAATACTTTGGCTATAAGATGTGAAGAGCTGACTCATTAGAAAAGACCCTGATGCTGGGAAAGATTGAAGGCAGAAGGAGAAGAGGGTGACAGAGGATGAGATTATTGAATAGCATCACTAACTCAATGGACATCAGTTTCAGCAAGATCCAGGAGATGGTGAAGAACAGGGAAGCCTGGCGTGCTGCAGTCCAGGGGGTCACAAAGAATCAGACACAACTGAGTGACTGAACAACACCCAGGGGATGATGTATTTGTGAATGATAGATTTAGATCCATTATATAACTCAAATAAACAACATTTTGCATAAGAGGTGTTTATTGTGTACATTATTGCTCCTTCTACAAATATTTATTGATTCTTGCTATAAATAAAGTGGGTTTTCCTGGTGGCTCAGTCAGTGAAGACTCTGCCTGCAATGCAGGAGTTAAGGATTCGATCCCTGGGTCAGGAACATTGCCTGGAGAAGGAAATGGCAACACACTCCAGTATTCTTGCCTGGGAATAAGGTTATGGTTATAGGTTGCTCTTTTTACTGCTCTAATTATTGTAAATACATGTTTACTCAGGTTTAACTTAAGATGAAAAGCATAATTGGCCATCTCTATTTGGGGATATGTTCTATCTATAGTGGTTTAATTAGTGTCATATGTTTTCAATTATTGTTTCATCTCCATTTCCTTGCTCCAGTGTAGGATACTTATTTATTTGACACCTCTCCCTCCTCAACATATGACATCTGTTCCATTGCCTACAATAGCATAAGTACCTCAAAGAGATTTGGTGAATGAGTGACTGAATATTATATATATATATATATACATATATATAATATACAGATATTGTAAAACCCACAACATACTCTACAAGTCAGAGTAATCTGTTTATAAAATAAGAATCTTTTGATGACATATTGATAAATGTTATTCAAAGTAGATGTAAGTGTTCATTTGTGTTGTCACTGAACTTTCACTTGTTCTTTATATAGTTATAATATATATGAAGTGAAGTCGCTCAGTAGTGTCTGACTCTTTACGACCCCATAGACTGTAGCCTATCAGGCTCCTCCGTCCATGGGATTTTCCAGGCAAGAGTGCTGGAGTGGATTGCCATTTCCTTCTCCAGAGGATCTTCCCAACCCAGGAATCGAACCCAGATCTCCCTCATTGCAGGCAGATGCTTTACCATCTGAGCCACCAGGGAATATATTACCAAAAGAGAAATATATTTATATATAGTGTTTTATGTTTGTGTATATGCACAATCTTAAATACACACACATTGTTAGCTGATAATAGCTAAGACACCAATCTCCTTCGGTGTCTGCCCGCCAAGGACTTTGGGCCTCTGGATGCATGCAGGGCTTCTAGGCCTTTGGACTGCCACCTGGTGCCAGATTTGGCCCTTGCCACCGGAGTCGCTTGCCTGGGCCTATGTGCCGGCTCTTGTGTTTGCTTCCCTCGTAGCCCAGGTGGTAAAGAATATGCCTGCAATGCACGAGACCTGGGTTGGATTCCTGGGTTGGGAAAATTCCCTGGAGAAGGAAATGGCAACCCATCCCAGTATTCTTGCCTGAAGAATCCCGTGGATGGTGAGCCTGGTGTGCTTCCTGGGGTTGCAAGAGTCGGACACAACTCAGTGACTAAACCACCACCACCAATCCCTGAGAATATTTGTATTGTAATAGGCGGTTTTGGGAATCAAAATGTCTCAAAGAGCCCATAAAATCTCAATGGGAGAATAGCGGATTGTTTGTTTCATTTCAAGTTGGGATTAAATAGTAAGAGAAGATAGAATGTATACTGAATTTTGTTATCAGAGCTTAAAAAAATTCATTTAAGTACACTCTCTTCCAACTCTGATTTAACTTTCAGTTTTCCATAAATATGCTCACATTGTGAATAAAGGAAATACTTCAAATTTAACCTGAAAGGCCAGATGTTCCTGAGACATGGTATGGTATCGTGGTTAAGAAAAAGGCTCTCGAGTCAGAACCCTGAACTCCAATCCTAGTTCTGCTACCATTAGATGAATTGATTTGTTAAGTAACCTCAAAGTGCTTAACATTTCTGGGCCCATCAGTCAAATTGCTAAAATACTAGGCTTGGCCTCACAGAGCCGTGGTGAGGATTAAACAGTTTAATTAAATTTAAATTTGTGAGGAGTAAACATTTATGGATGGCATCACTGACTCGATCGATATGGGTTTGAACAAGCCCTGGGAGTTGGTGATGGACAGGGAGGCCTGGTGTGCTGTAGTCCATGGGGTCTCAAAGAGTCGGACACAACTGAGCAACTGAAAACCAACAAAATGGTATCAGTTTAGAATAATGATGATACAGGATTAGCTAATATTGGGACATCTAATCATCTCAGGTTTGGAAATACTCATGGAGGACAAGGAATCGGAAAAGAACAATTAAAATACTTAAAAAATAGTAGAATTCCTTTTATGAGGGAAAACAAAGGATATAAAATCTGTATTGCCTGTCAAAAGGACAGGAGAAGAACATAGCTACTACTCATTTTTAAAAGATTCAAGTGGTAAAGAAAATTACTTAACATAGCAGAAAGAAATAAAACTATAATTAGTAAGATAGAATGTAGAAAAAAAACCCAACCTTTTGACTAAACATCAGGAAAGCCAAAAAGAGATACTTTTAAATAGAGACATAGCTATAGAGAAAAAATGTTTGGGATACGAAGACGAAAGAAGTAGTGGGATGGACTGGGAGACTGGGATTGACATACATACAGTTTGTTGTTGTTCAGTCACTAAATCATGTCTGACTCCTTGCAACCCCATGGACTGCAGCATGCCAGCTTCCCTGTCCTTCACTATCTCCCAGAACTTGCTCAAACTCACATACATTGAGTTGGTGATGCCATCCAACCATCTCATCCTTTGTTGATCCCTTCTCCTCCTGCCTTCTATCTTTCCAGCATCAGGGTCTTTTCCAATGAGTTGGCTCTTCACATAAGGTGGCCAAAGTACTGGAACTTCAGCTTCACCATCAGTCCTTCCAATGA
This sequence comes from Capricornis sumatraensis, assembly GCF_032405125.1. Classification (NCBI taxonomy): domain Eukaryota; kingdom Metazoa; phylum Chordata; class Mammalia; order Artiodactyla; family Bovidae; genus Capricornis; species Capricornis sumatraensis. The sequence goes on from NC_091069.1 coordinate 126,355,675, forward strand.
ATTTACAGCATTGGTTTCCTTTAGGATTGACTGGTTTGATCTCCTTGCTGTCCAAGGGACTCTCAAGGGTCTTCTCCAACATCACAGTTCAAAAGCATCAATTCTTTGATGCTCAACCTTCTCTATGGTCCAACTCTCACATCCATACATGACTATTGGAAAAACCATGAAAATGAAAGTGAAGTCGCTCAGTCATGTCCGACTCTTTGCGACCCCATGGACTGCAGCCTACCAGGCTTCTCCATCCATGGGGTTTTCCAAGCAAGAGTATTGGAGTGGGCTGCCATTTCCTTCTCCAGAGGATCTTCCCGACCCAGGGATTGAACCCAGGTCTCCTGCATTGAAAGCAAATGCTTTACCATCTGAGCCACCAGGGAAGTCTAGCTTTGGCTATATGGACCTTTGTTGGTAAAGTAATACCTCTGCTTTTTAATATGCTGTCTAGGTTTGTCATAACTTTTCTTCCAAGGAGCAAGCATCTTTTAATTTCATGGCTGCAGTCACAATCTGAGTGATTTTGGAGCCCAAGAAAATAGTCTGTCACTGTTTACACTCTTTTCCCATCTATTTCCCATGAATTGATGGAATCAGACACCATGATCTTAGTTTTCTGAATGTTGAGTTTTAAGTTAACATTTTCACTCTCCTCTTTCACCTTCAGCAAGAGGCCCTTTAGTTCCCCTTTGCTTTCTCCCATAAAGGTGGTGTCATTGCATATCTAAGTTTGTTGGTATTTTTCCCAGCAATCTTGATTCCAGCCTGTGCTTCATCCAGCCCAGCATTTTGCATGATGTACTCTGCATATAAGTTAAATAAGCAGGGTGACAATATACAGCCTTGATGCACTCTTTTCCCAGTTTGGAACCAGTCCATTGTTTCATGTCTGATTCTAACTGTTGAATCTTTGCATACACTAATAGATAAATAATGAGAACCTACTGGATAGCACAGGAAACTACTCAGTGCTCTGTAGTGACCTAGTGTTAGTTGTCCAGGTGTGTCCGACTCTCTGTGACCCCATGGATTATAGCCCTCCAGTTTCCTCTGTCCATAGCATTCTCCAGGCAAGAATACTGGAGTGGGTAGCCATTCCCTTCTCCAGGGGATCTTCCTGACCCAGGGATCAAACCTGGGTCTCCTGCATTGCCGGCAGATTCTTTACCATCTGAGCCAGAGGGAGGAGGTCCTAAATGGGAATAAAATTCAAAATATAGTGGATATGTGCATACATATAGCTAATGTACTTTTCTATATAGCAGAAACTAACACAGCATTGTAAAGCAACTATACTCTGATTTTTTTTAAATGAAAATGTTCTAGAATATTCATTGCAGCATTATAAAAAAGAGAGAGAGAGAAAGAAGGATGTAGTTGTGCAAAGGTTCCTAAGAAAGGTAAGTGAAGCCTTGCTCATGAAAGCATTTTTAAGGTTCCCGTGTTTGAGAGACTGTATGTGAGAGACTGTATGTGAGAGACTGTATAAAGGTTACCGTGTTATTCAGTCTGGAAGGCAAACTAGAGCAGCTTTTATTGTGCCAAATATAAACCCAGTCTTCTTTTTTTCTCCCAAGTAAGAGAGAAAGCAGTTCATCAGTAGGAGCTTCAGACTTCTGTGATACTGTGTCCACAAGGGGCTAACTAATCAGTTCATGGCAGAAATACACATGTTTAAATCAAGTTAAAAAAAATGAAAATAAAAATGCTTTTTCTTTTTAGCCAAATATTATAATAACTCCAATTTCATAGGCGACAAGAAAACCACATCACCTTTCTCTGTTACGGAGTGTCTCAGCCCTCTGAACCTGCTGACACCTGACCTGTCTTCACACAGGCAGAATACCTGTTGGCTCGTCTTCATCTGGCCTGGTCTGTTCAAGTGTATGTTGAACATGTATAATGGGAGAGACCAAGCTCTCTTTTTTTATTAATTAATTTATATTGAACTGGAGGATGATTGCTTTACAATATTATATTGGTTTCTGCCATATATCAGCATGAATCAGTCATAGGCATATGCAAGTCTTGAAGCTCCCTCCCACCTTCTAGCCCATCCCACCCCTCTAGGTTATCACAGAGCACTGGATTTGAGCTCCCTGCATCATACAGTAAATTTCCAGTGGCTATCTGATTTTACATATGGTAATCAATATGTTTCAAGGTGACTCTCAGTTCGTCCCACCCTCTTCTTCCCCACCCGCTGTCCACAAGTCTGTTTATGTCTGTGCCTCCATTGCTGCCCTGCAAATAGGTTCATCAGTACCTGGACACTTGCTAGTTCATATTGTTAGAAAAGGTGAATAAATTTCCATGTCATGTGAAAAAATTCAATAAGCAAAACCAGAGACCCATGTACATGTTTTCTAGAGAATAAAATCAATGGGAAACATATTTCCAATGCACATTGTATAAGATGAAAAAGTGAAAAAAAACCAAAAAACAAAAAACAAAAAGCAGTCCAGGACTGAAAAACAGATAGAGCACACATTACTTGCTATAATAATTTTTTTAAAAGGTTATTTGAGTACCTCTTTGGAAGTATCCATCCATAAGGATTTGCCTCTAATACTCGGAGAGAAAAAATTTTTTTAGATTTGTTTGCTTTTCTTCCTAGAGTTGACTATCTAGAGATTTTAACAAAGGCAATGTAAGGCAACGGTCAGCTTTGAATTATGAAATGAAAAAGCTGGATGGCAGATTGTTCATCTCCAGATGGATTAATTTAGTGCAGTTGAATAATAACAATATCTTACATACTTATGAAACTTTTTAACTTTCAAGTGATTTCATATATGTTTTCTCATTTGAACAGTTTGGTTTATTATTTAAAGAAATCAATCAGAGAGGGAAGTCCCATCCCTGGTTAAGAAAAAACAGGCTGTTTCTACATGACTTTAATATGCAGAGAGTTTTGTGTTCAGAAAATTAGAAAATTTTCCAGAGAAGAAGACTATTAGCAATTTCATTTCTCTTAATGCTTGTATTCCCAAAGCTAATTCCGTATGTGTTTTTGCAATTTGAAGTTGGAGGCCAAGAGATACTATTTTATATTTATAAATCTTGACTTCACACTGTAAGTTAGAGTTTTTCAATATTTATATGGTCTGAAATCTGATCAGAACCAAAGCTTTAATTATATATTATGGTTAATAAAAACAATCCAAAATATTCACAAAATAAAGTTGTTTTTTAATTGAAATTGATTTTAGTTATACCATGGCATTATGTATAAAAATAAAACCAAAAAGTTAATCCAAAATGATTGAACCTAGTTCCAGTGCTCTTGCCTGGAGAATCCCAGGGACAGGGGAGCCTGGTGGGCTGCCGTCTATGGGGTCGCACAGAGTTGGACACGAGTGAAGTGACTTAGCAGCAGCAGCAGCAGTCTAGGTAGAACTGTACTTGGTAAATAAAAATAGACTATTACTTTTATAATATTGATGTTAAGACATTAGTTGACGCAAATAATTGTTTGAAGACTAAAATGTTCATTTTATATAGAATTTGAAGCAGTGCGTTTGTTAATTGATTTTCCCTGCTACAGTTATTCTATGTTTGGCTTACAGATATTTTGCATGTGGAAATTACAAGATACTAAAAAGCTATTCCATAGCATTGGAACATGCTTCTCATCTCCCATGCTAGATTTAACCTCTTAATTTTATCTCTTAAACAAAGGAATCCCTGGGTGCTAAAATTTTCTGATTGAACACAGGACAATAATGATTTCCTGAACTAACTTACTCAAATAATGTTAAACCAGAGTAGATTTGGTCTTCTTTCTCAGACATTTTCAGTGTTATAATCCCTGCTAAGGCCAGCCACTTACATTGCAGATCTTGTCTCACTCTGCAGTAATTGAGGGCACTGAAAAGCATGATGGTGGTCTGAAGCAGGATTTATTCTGTGAACTGGCTTGTGGTGAGAGTCGGAGAAGCTTTCCAGGAGAGTGACATTTGGCCTGTGTCTTGAAGGCAGAGGAAAACTTAGTTTGGCAGGAAGACAAAGAAGGAAGGCATACTTACCCTCAAGGCACAAAGATGTGGATGTGGGGAAAAACAAAGTGTTTGGGTCCCTGCATCGCCAAATAAATAATTTCATGAGCTCTAAGAACAGGAGGTGGGTCCATATAGTGTGTAGACTTGTGCAGGCTAGTTGGGTCAATGTGATAGAGGAGGGGCAGTCCATTGGAATTCACAGTTTAATTTAAATAAGTGTGTGTGTGTGTGTGTGCGTGTGTGTGTGTGTGTGTGTAGGTATGCATATAATTTTTGTATGTAATAGGCATCACACTGGGCACTTGGAACACAGAGAAAAATAAGAGAGTGTTGCCCTCAAGAATCCTGTGGGTTGCTCGCCGTGAACTGCCTGCTGCTCACATCAAGCTCCTCAGTACTTCCTGACAGACTGGACAGAGTACTCAGAGAAGAAGAGCAATGGGAGATGGTACAAAGCAACTCCAACTTTGGAGAAATTGAGCAGTAAGCACCTTAGATGACTGAGAAGCAGCATCAGCTTTTCATCTGAAGAGCAGTTCATTAGGGCTGAATAACTAGTTTATTGAATAACCACAAAGAAAGCTCTTTAAGCCTCACCTGAGTCCAAGTGTTTTTAACTTTTAAAAGATTTAATTATTAAACAATTTTTATTGGAGGATAGCATGTTTCAATGTGGTGTTAGTTTCAAGTATAAGGGCTCAGGGACTGATTCCAGTTTCATTCCTTTCTAGAAGTCTGCATATAATGTCACTGAATTCCATTTCCCCATTGATAGCAGCATCCCTATTCTCTCCTGCTTCATAGAGTTCTGAGGATAAAATAAGATGATGGTTGCAAAGCATTATGTAATTGTAAAAAAAAAAAAAAGCTATATAAATACAATGAATTCAGGCGTAGCTGAGAGGTAGGGCATTTGCTTCAAAAAAATGGCAGTTAACCCCAGTTATTGTCTTCATTGTGGTGGTCCGACATTTGAAAATAGAGCCTAATAGTGACTTCTACAGCTCTGTCGGGTCATTGTGAAAAGAGCTTGCATTATCTAAATACAAAAGTCTCCAGATTATGAAGAAATACTGTGTTTTAATAAGTTATCTCTCTTCAAGTATTTAGATAGCATTTTGAGGGCCTTCTATTTTATTAACCTTCTCAGTGGATAAGGATTGAGAATTACATTCCTGTAACATACGAGGAATTTCACTTTATCAGCATCTGACATGACTTCAGAAAACGCTGATGGGTCTGAAACAGTTTGCTGCTCAGAATGTCTCCCATCACTGAAAGCATTAGAGACCCTTATCAAATAAGAATTGATTCAATGTACAGCTTCCCAGAAAGGCCATTAATGTAGATTAATGAGTTTCTGAGAGATTAGAGTTAGGAAGTTTTGATACAAAACATGTACAAAAAATTAGTAGAGCTGCCATGTCAGGGAAGAACAGAGGAAAAATGACATTCAGAACTTTCTGTCTGATCGTCTAGTCTTTGTTTAGTACGCAGCTATAGATATGCACACTTTAAACAATGGTGCCAAAATATCATTAATATCGTTTTAAAAACTAATCTTCTAGTGAGGGTAGACATACAATTTTATCCTTCAAGATGACAAACTTTGGTTATCTTAAAGAGGTCGAACTCTGTATATTGAACGTTGCTATAATTTTTACTGGGCTGAGAAACTAATGCTTCTAAATACCAAACTTCAGTGTGTTTTTGCATCTGCCTTTTACTGCATTTTTTTTTTTTTTTGCAAAAAGTTACCAACTACCCAAAATATGTAAGATAAAATTCCCCAGCTAATATTCCACTAAGAACTTTAGAATCAGATTAACAAGTTCTCTCAATATTGCTGGTTTTAAAGTTTGGATTATTTAAAATTACTGATTTTTAAGAAAAGAATTGATAATTTTTATAATATTAAGTAAATATATCCATGGATGTAAAATGTGTTTCTATTAATTCAGGTTTTCTTTTAGGCCTTTTAAGACAGTTTAAGATTTTCTCTGTTAAGTTCCTGTAAATGTATTGTTAAGTTAATCCCCAGATGCACTGCAGTCTATAATGCTGTTGTGAATGGCATCTTAAATTTTTATCTTATTTTCTCACCAGTGATTATGCTGGTGTAGAGCAAGTTTTCTCAATAGTCTTATTATTGACATTTGGGTCTGGGTGGAAAGCTGTTCTGTGAATCATAGATTGTTTAGCATCATCTCTGGTCTCTATTCATTAGAGGACAGTAGCATCTTCTCAACAAAATGCAGCTATATATTGGCCAATGGCTGCTGGCAGGCAAAATCACCTGCTATCTGAGAACTCATTTGTCGATGAATTTTTTTTTAATGTTAAACTTACATTTAACAAACTTGATGAACACTCTTAAAAGTTCTAATGGTTTGAGGATCCTCTCAGTATTTCACATAGGAATTATTTATCAACTACATATAAAAATATTTTTACCTTTTCTTTTCCAATCGTTAAAATTTTTTTCTTATATTATTGCCTTAACTAAAATTCTTTCTTGGAGTATGGCCTTACCTTCTTAGTACTGAGCATTCTGGCCTAATTACAGACTTTAAAAGGAATTGCCTGAAGTTTCTCCATTGAGTGTGACATTTAGTGTAGTTTAGAAAATCTGTATCAAAGCAGGGCTGTTGTATGCTCTCAGTTTTCTAAATTTTTCTCTTTTCTCCTATTCATAAATAGGAATTAAATGCTATTTTATAACTCTTTTCTTTATTCAGAAGATTGTTCATTTTTCTCCTTTATTTCATTCTTGTAGCAAATTACGTTACATATATGAGATCAAATCATCCTTGAGTTATTGGAAAAATCCCTACATGAGTGTCGTTATATCTCTTTGAATATATCTATATCTATGCATATAAAATTTTGTGGATTTGGGTTAACTTTTATATTATGCCTATTCCGTGTTTAGTTGAAGTATCAATATTATTGTTGCTTAGTCACTAAGTAGTGTCTCCTGTTTTGTGACCCCATGGACTGTAGCCCACCAGGCTCCTCTGTCCATGGATTCTCCAGGCAAGAATACTGGAGTGGGTTGCCATTTCATTCTCCAGGGGATCTTCCCAATCCAGGGCCTGAAAATACATCTCCTGCTTGGGAAGTGGATTTTTTACTGCTGAGCTACCTGACTTTATAAATGAATTGGCAAATTTATTTTATTTTCTTGAAAGATGTTTATTAAATAAGTATTATCTTCTTATCCATAATTTTGCTTCTATTGACTTATTGTATTCTTGCTTAGTTTTTGCATTCCACAAAAATCTTTTATTACTGTTCCCTCCATGTTTTCTTTGAACATTCACTATAAAAGTGTATTTGGTTGTTGGGGAGCAGGCAGGATGGATGGTGATAGTGGGCCATAGTTTCTTCTCTTCCAGGTAATTAGAGCCTCCAGTGTAGCCAGCTGGGCTCAACTAGTCCTCATTTGCCCTGGTAAGTACCTTTGGTGTTGAAAGCATAGTGGGAGCCTACCATGTTAGATCTGCTGACTTCCCCTTGGTGGGAATGAAACTAAGCCATGTTGTGTAGGGCCACCCAAGACGGACAGTTCATGGTGGAAAGGTCTGACAGAATGTGGTCCACTGGAGAAGGGAATGGCAAACCACTTCCGTATTCTTGCCTTGAGAACCCCATGAACAGTATGAAAAGGCAAAATGATGGGACACTTAAAGATGTTTGTCAGGTTTGTAGGTGCCCAATATGCTACTGGAGATCAGTGGAGATATAACTCCAGAAAGAATGAAGGGATGGAGCGAAAGCAAAAACAACACCCAGTTGTGGATGTCACTGGTGATAGAAGCAAGGTCTGATGCTGCAAAGAGCAATACTGCATAGGAACTGTAATGTTAGGTCCAAGAATCAAGGCAAATTGGAAGTGGTCAAACAGGAGATGGCAAGAGTGAACATCGACATTCTAGAAATCAGCAAATTAATGGACTAGAATGGGTGAATTTAACTCAGATGACCATTATATCTACTACTGTGGGCAAGAATCCCTTAGAAGAAATGGAGTAGCCATCATAGTCAACAAAAGAGTCGGAAATGCAGTACTTGGATGCAGTCTCAAAAATGACAGAATGATCTCTGTTCGTTTCCAAGGCAAACCACTCAATATCACAGTAATCCAAGTCTATGCCCCAACCAGTAATGCTGAAGAAGCTGAAGTTGAATGGTTCTGTGAAGACCTACAAGACCTTGTGGAACTAACCCCCCAAAAAGATGTTCTTTTCATTATAGGGGACTGGAATGCAAAAGTAGGAAGTCAAGAAACGCCTGGAGTAACAGGCAAATTTGGCCTTGGAGTACAGAATGAAGCAGGGCAAAAAGCTAATAGAGTTTTGCCAAGAGAACATACTGGTCATAGCAAACACCCTCTTCCAACAACACAAGAGAAGACTCTATGCATGGACATTACCAGATGGCCAACACCAAAATCAGATTGAGTATATTCTTTGCAGCCAAAGATGGAGGAGCTCTATACAGTCAGCAAAAGCAAGACAGAGAGCTGACTGTGGCTCAGATCATGAACTCCTTATTGCCAAATTGACTTAAATTGAAAAGTGGGGAAAACCACTAGATCATTCTGGTATGACCTAAGGCAAATCCCTTATGATTATACAGTGGAAGTGAGAAATAGATTCATGGGACTAGATCTGATAGATTGCCTGATGAACTATGGATGGAGGTTTGTGACATTGTACAGGAGACAGGGATCAAGACCATCCCCATGGAAAAGAAATGCAAAAAAGCATAATGACTGCCTGAGGAGGCCTTACAACTAGCTGTGAAAAGAAGAGAAGCAAAAAGCAAAGGAGGAAAGGAAAGATATACCCATTTGAATGCAGAGCTCCAAAGAATAGCAAGGAGAGACAAGAAAGCCTTCTTCAGCAATCAATGCAAAGAAATAGAGGAAAACAACAGAATGGGAAACACTAGAGATCTCTTTGGGAAATTAGAGATACCACGGGAACATTTCATGCAAAGATGGGCACAATAAAGGACAGAAATAGTATGGTCTTAACAGAAGCAGAATATATTAAGAAGTGATGGCAAGAATACACAGAAGAACTGTACAAAAAAGATCTTCACGACCCAGATAACCATGATGGTGTGATCACTCACCTAGAACCAGACATCCTGGAATGTGAAGTCAAGTGGGCCTTAGGAAGCATCACTATGAACAAAGCTAATGGAAGTGATGGAATTCCAGTTGATCTATTTCAAATCCTAAAAGATGATGCTGTGAAAGTGCTGCACTCAATATGCCAGCAAATGTGGAAAACTCAGCAGTGGCCACAGGAGTGGAAAAGGTCAGTTTTCATTTCAGTTCCAAAGAAAGGCAATGCCAAAGAATGCTCAAACTACCACACAGCTGTACTCATCTCACATGCTAGTAAACTGATGCTTAAAATTCTCCAAGCCAGGCTTCAGCAATACATAAACCATGAAATTCCAGATGTTCAAGCTGGTTTTAGAAAAGGCATAGGAACCAGAGATCAAATTGCCAACATCCGCTGCATCATGGAAAAAGCAAGAGAGTTCCAGAAAAACATCTGTTTCTGCTTTATTGACTATGCCAAAGCCTTTGACTGTGTGGATCACAATTAACTGTGGAAAATTCTGAAAGAGATGGGAATACCAGACCACCTGACCTGCCTCTTGAGAAACCTGTATGCAGGTCAAGAAGCAACAGTTAGAACTGGACATGGAACAACAGACTGGTTCCAAATAGGAAAAGGAGTATGTCAAGGCTGTATATTGTCACCCTGCTTATTCAACTGATATGTATGTGTAGAGTACATCATGAGAAATGTTGGGCTGGGAGAAGCACAAGCTGGAATCAAGATTACCAGGAGAAATATCAATAATCTCAGATATGCAGATGACACCACCCTTATGGCAGAAAGTGAAGAAGAACTAAAAAGCCTCTTGATGTAAGTGAAAGAGGAAAAAGTTGGCTTAAAGCTCAAAATTCAGAAAACTAAGGTCATAGCATCCAGTCCTATCATTTCATGCCAGATAGATGCGGATACAGTGGAAACAGTGGCTGACTTTATTTTCTTGGGCTCCAAAATCACTGCAGATGGTGATTGCAGCCATGAAATTAAAAGATGCTTACTCCTTGGAAGGAAAGCTATGACCAACCTGGACAGCATATTAAAAAACAGAAACATTACTTTGTCAACACAGTTCTGTCTAGTCAAGGCTATGGTTTTTCCAGTAGTCATGTATGGATATGAGAGTTGGACTGTGAAGAAAGCTGAGCACCGAAGAATTGATGCTTTTGAACTGTGGTGTTGGAGAAGACTCTTGAGAGTCCCTTGGACTGCAAGGAGATCCAACAAGTCCATCTTAAAGGAGATCAGTCCTGGGTGTTCATTGGAAGGAGTGATGTTAAAGGTGAAACTACTATACTTTGGCCACCTGATGCGAAGAACTGACTCATTTGAGAAGACCCTGATGTTGGGAAAAATTGAGGGTGGGAGGAGAAGGCAACGACAGTGGATGAGATGGTTGGATGGCATCATCGTCTCGATGGACATGGGTTTGGGTAGACTCCGGGAGTTGGTGATGGACAGGGAGGCCTGGTGCGCTGCGGTTCATGTGATCGCAAGGAGTTGGACACAACTGAGCGACTGAACTGAACCATTTTAGATCTGCAGAATTCCCCTTGTTGATCACTCTTTCAGGTTCATGCATAAGGATATCTTCCTTTCAGTTTTTCCTTTTATAAACATTTGACTATTTTTTATTTTCTCAAGTAACAGGCAGGGAGATTCTATAATTCTGATTCATTTCATAATTTGTTTAAAAGGCTTGTCTTATTTGCATTATTGTGAAAGTGAAAGTTGCTCAGTCATGTCCAACTCTTTGCAACCCCATGGACTATACAATCCACGGAATTCTCCAGACCAGAATACTGGAGTGGGTATCCTTTCCCTTCTCCAGCGGATATTCTTGAACCAGGAATTGAACTAGTGTTTCCTTCATATCAGGTAGGTTCTTTACCAAGTGAGCTATCAGGGAAGCTCTTTGTATAATTGTGGGGAAGGTCAATTATCAGACACATTCTCTTAACCTCTATAGATCCTAAAATGATTTTATTTACCATGGGACTAGATCAGGGGCATGCCCAGATCCAGTTTCTGAGTTTTTAAAATTTTTTAAGGTGATAAACAAGAAACTATCCAACATTAGATAGGTCCATGCAACAATAAAATATGTTAGCTAGAAATTAATATTTTTATTAAATGTAGCATACAATCCCATTTGTATGACATATATTTATAATACGCATGATGAGTATTGAACACATAGGAATTAGACAAGATGGTAAAGCAGTCATTAATAGATGTTGTTAATCTAATTTTTTGTGTAGCCAAACTAGACTTTGAGTATCTTTCATTATTGATCACAGCACTTAAATGGACAATTATCTCTGCTAAAAACAAAGTCCAGACTCTCCCATAGCCATGGTTTCCTGTTCTTCTGCCATTCCTTGCCCAGAACCCCCTTGCTGTACTTCTGCCAGATATAGGGCTACCTAGAATCCTTCACTGATTTCCAAGGAGACTTTCATTCTGCTTTTCATAACATACCATCTTTCTTCAAAGGTCTTTCAGATAGAATATCTAACTCTCTCCCAATCAATATGAAAGGACCAGCCATTGGGTTGTAGCCCCCTTTGGTGGCATGAGTTCATCACCTTGTCTGGTATGGAAACATTTTCCTTTGATGCCTAGAACCTTGACTTTCTTTCTTTTTTGTACATATATTCCCAAAGGGAAAAAGAAGTGAATGAAACAGCAGTACTGTAAAATTTTTTTCTTTCTTATAGTTTCCAAGCTAAGGATGCTAGTATTTAAATATGTTTGTTCTTTCCTCTTGACTTTGGGTATGTGATTCTCTAACAATGTTTACTTTCACTTTTTTCAGAATAGCAATTTCCTGAAATTTTCTAGCTCCTTAATTAAATTTTCAGAAAACATACTTTTCCTATAAATATTCTGAATGTGATTCCCTTTCCTATATTCTAAAGTATCTCGTTTGATAGATCAAATGTCCCTTTTACCTTTTGGTTAATCTTTACTTAAGTTCTCTCTAGCTTAATATTTCCTGTAGAATTGATTGAATTTCAGTCCAATTGTTCAGTTATTCAGCAGTTGAGCTGCAGCCTCAAATATTCAGCAGAGAGAAGGTGGAGATGCAACATGCCTAGTACAATTTCTGATTTTTATTTAACTTTTACCAAGCACAGTTGTGTTGCTTTGCTGCTTTTATATAAAGACACAAAAAATAAAAAATAAAAACCCACCCCATAAATGTACAGTGGCATATGGCAATAAGAATTTCTTTCTCCTATGGATAGGATGGGCTGTACTGCTGATGTCATGTAACTTATTCACGTGTCCATATTTTGACTTAGAGTCTGTCTGCTCTGCTCACATGTGTTTCCTTCACTTGGACCAGTGAGGGAAGATTTACTTCTCATGACAATGGCAGAAAACAAAGAATAAGTAAAAAATGGGTATTCCGACAAAATGACCTCATTTAACTGGCTAAAGCAAGTCACGTGTTCAAACCCAAAGTCAAGAGTCAGTAAAATATGCCCTCTCCTTCAGTAAGAGAAACTAAAAAGCCACATGAAAAAGGGTGAACATAAAGGGAAGGATAGAAAATTAAGGTTAATTCAATTCACTGCTTTGTCTTTCTATTACCAACAGCAGCAAGCTCTGCCTGGCTGAGCTAATGTAGTAAAAAAGAAAATACAGCTATCACCCTGGAAGCTACCAGGAGTATGGTTGTCTCTACTAACACACACAGTGCTTACACTAAACCAGACATGTAAAAGATTCTCTTGCATTATTTCATTTAATACTTATAGGAATTCTAATTTGTAGGTGTTATTATCATTCTGGGAATTCAATTTACCAAATAGTTAAGAAGTACCTACTCTTTCCAGGCATTGTTTTGGGCATGAGGATTATAGCAGAGAACAATTAGACGAGGGCCTTGTTCATACCTTGAGACTGTAATGGGAAGGCGGACCAGCAACTTAACAAGATAATTTCAGGAGGGTATATGTTTTTAAACAATAATCTGTCTTGATTCAGTTGGTCAAAGAAAGTCTTTTGAGGAGTAATTTATTTAAGACCTGAATGATTCAAAAGAAGTAGGCAGGCAGATATTTAAAAACAGGTATTTCCAAGGAGAGATACTGTCTAGTGCAATGTCCTAAGTCAGGGTGAAGCTTAGTAGAAACAGATGATGAGGGTGACTAGATCATAACAAGGAAACCAGAGATTAATACTAGACAAAGCTGAAAAGCCAAACATTATGCAATATACGTTGGATTTTAAATTAATGCAATTCGGTGGTGGTGGGGGGACACAATTTATTCCATAACATACTCCCAACCACAACATAGTAAGAAAAGATAAATAACAAATCTTAAGGCAGTTAAGGGAAAGAAAACAGATATTACTTCAAAAAGCAATAGTTTAATAACAGACTCTTCAACAGGTAACAATGGAAGTGGGAAGCCAGTGGATAATATTAAGTGGAACCATATGATAGTGCTATTTTTGTACATTAAAAAGTGTCAAACATCATCAATTTCATATGATTTAAACAAATATCTTTAGAGTGAAGAAATGCAATAACTACCAAGCTGTGCTCTGCTGTGCTTAGTTGCTCAGTCGTGTCTGACTCTGCGACCCCATGGACTCTAGCCCACCACGCTCCTCTGCACATGGGGATTCTCTAGGCAAGAATATTGGAGTGGGTTGCCATGCCTTCCTCCAGGGGATCTTCCCAACCCAGGGTTCAAACCCAGGTCTCCCACGTTACAGGCAGATTTTTTTTTTTTTTTTTTTTTTTTACCATCTGAGCCACCAGGGAAGCCAAAAATTGTCAAACATCATCAATTTCTTATGATTTAACCAAATATCTGTAAAGTGAATAAAAGCAATAACTGCCAAGCTAGATTTCTATAACCATTAAACATGTCCCTCAAGATATATGGGAAAATAAAGACATTTTTAAACATTCACTAGAAATGTTGAATGTCTCAAGTTGAAGGCAAATGATTCCAGATGAGATGTATAATATGCAAAAGAAATGAAAAACAAAGAAAAGTATTAATATGTGAGTAAATGTAAACAAATATTGACTGTACAGAACAGTAATAATATCAAGCTGAAGTTAAAAAAATTAAAATATTAGATAAAAATAATTCATTTAGATTTTCTAATGGAGTCAGTGGAATTAAGATTTGTAAAGACTTCATATTATTTAGGAAGAGAATAGTGGTTTCAATTAAATTTAGACTTTGATAAAGTGTATGATTTCCATGTTTATCAGTGAGGTTGAGCACCTTCTTGTATGTCTTTGAAAATTTGGATTTTCTCTTTGACAATGTGCTGATTAAAGTTTTGTGCCCATTTTCATGTTGGGGAATCTCATTTTCTTTTCAGTTTGTTAACTGTCTTTATGTTTTATGAAGAGTTGACTCATTGGAAAAGACTTTGATGCTGGGAGTGATTGAGGGCAGGAGAAGAAGGGGACGACAGAGGATGAGATGGCTGGATGGCATCACTGACTCGATGGACGCAAGTCTGAGTGAACTCCGGGAGTTGGTGATGGACAGGGAGGCCTGGTGTGCTGCGATTTATGGGGTCGCAAAGAGTCGGACACGTCTGAGCAACTGAACTGAACTGATTATATTTCAAAAAATGAATTACAAAAATGTAGGGAGGTAAGAACCAATGTTGATTGAAGATCTATTTATATATCTACTATTTTGTGAAATCTGGTAAAATATCCATCATCATTCCTGTTGTGAAGAGTGCAACTGAGCCTCTAGGAATTTAATTCAGTACCCAAGTTCATGCAGTTTGTGAAAACCAGTGAGTGACCTTCAGCTCTGATTCCCACTGTTTGTCCACTTGTCCAAACCAAATAATTAAAAGTTCATCTGATTAATATATCTGGAATATTGTGTACAATTCTAAGCATTGCACATTAAAGAATATTTGAGGATTTGACATAATTTCTAAAATGGTAGTTAAAATATAGGGAGAGCAAACCAGCAAATCCTAAAGGAAATTAACCCTGAATATTCATTGGAAGAACTGTTGCAAAGCTGAAACTCCAATATTTTGGCCACCTGATGCAAAGAGCTGACTAATTGGAAAAGGCCCTGATGCTGGAAAAGATTGATGGCAAGAGGAGAAGAGGGCAGCAAGGATGAGATGATTGGGTAACAAAATGACTCAATGAACACGAATTTGGGCAAACTCCTGGAGATAGTGGAGGACAGAGGAGCCTGGCGTGTTGAAGTCCATGGAGGTGCAAAGAGTTGGACACAACCTAACAACAGAAAAATTACAATAAAGCTAATATATTAATGTTGAGACCTTTAAACTAAATCATTTGCATTTTAAGGCTTCTTTCCAGAAAAGAAAACATAGAGGAATATGGGGAAAGGGAGAGAGAGAAGAGTGTTGTTTTTCATGATATAGCCTCAAAAATTTGGAGGAAGTGATATGAAAGAAATAATGAATATGTACTATATTAGCAATACCAAATTACTCTATTTAATGGGAAATAAATACAGTGCCTAGTCTAGAACCATGTGCTTTAAGGGCCTATGGACATGTTTGGATTTGGGGGAAAAGTTAGTGCTAAAATATGAAAAGAAAATAAGAAAATCAAAGTTAAGTAGAAGACCACAAAATCTAACATTATTAAGATTACAGATTGACCAAATTTTATTGATTAAATTTTTACTTGCAAAAATGTGATTTAAATCAGGAAAGATCTTTAATAGGTTTACTGAATGTACAAACATGTACTGTTCAAATACCACAGGTTTGAGTCTTAAAATAGATTCTGATGAATTTTATTTTGTGTGATCTCCATTAAATATATGTAATTGGTAGATTTATTATTTTATATACTGTCCTATCAAATATGTTTTCAATAGAAGGGAACTTCTATTTGACCAGGTATTGAAATAAGAATTGAAATCTTTAAAGAAATTTTCACATGTCTGATAATTGGAAGAATTCTCCATACACTGGATTCTGGCTCAATAATTCCAAGACTCATTTATTCTCTTCTACCACATACCTCCAGGACTGATGCTCATGTCTCATCCATTATTATTCTAGAGCCTCTAATCCTGATCACTCATATGGCAATTCTAGGTGAGTTTGCTTGTGAGATGCATGAGTTCTAGAAGCTGTCTGTAAAGTAAGTTAACTCAGTGGGCTTCTCTGGTGGCTTGGTGGTAAAGAATCCACCTGCCAATTCAGGATACTTGGCTTCGATCCCTGGGCTGGGAAGATCCCCTGGAGAAGAAAATGGCAACCCACTTTAGTATCTTGCTTGGAGAATCCCATGGACAGAGGAGCCTGGCGGGTTACAGTCCATAATAAGGTCACAAAAGTGTTGAATATGACTAGCGACTAAAACAACAAGTTAATCCAGTAGGCTTAGGGTGTTCAAACTCTGCACATGCCAGACAAAGATGTGGTTCTTGACTAGCTTCTGTGAAATAACCTCTAAGTCCCTGGAATATATTGTCTGTGAAGAGGTCTTTGTATACCTTAGGCTTTCAGTTCAGTTCAGTTCAGTCGCTCAATCATGTCTGACTCTTTGCGACCCCATGAATCGCAGCACACCAGGCCTCCCCGTCCATCACCAATTCCCGGAGTTCACTCAGACTCACGTCCATTGAGTCATTGATGCCATCCAACCATCTCATCCTCTGTCGTCCCCTTCTCCTCCTGCCCCCAATCCCTCCCAGCATCAGAGTCTTTTCCAATGAGTCAACTCTTCCCATGAGGTGGCCAAAGTACTGGAGTTTCAGCTTTAGCATCATTCCCTCCAAAGAACACCGAGGGCTGAACTCCTTCAGAATGGACTGGTTGGATCTCCTTGCAATCCAAGGGACTCTCAAGAGTCTTCTCCAACACCACAGTTCAAAAGCATCAATTCTTCGGTGCTCAGCTTTCTTCACAGTCCAACTCTCACATCCATACATGACCACTGGAAAAACCGTAGCCTTGACTAGACAGACCTTTGTTGTCAAAGTAATGTCTCTGCTTTTGAATATGCTATCTAGGTTGGTCATAACTTTCCTTCCAAGGAGTAAGCATCTTTTAATTTCATGGCTGCAATCACCATCTGCAGTGATTTTGGAGCCCAGAAAAATAAAGTCTGACACTGTTTCCCATGTTTCCCCATCTATTTCCCATGCCACACCAAATAGCTGACATTAATGAAGATTTATGGTGGTTGTCTGCTTTTGTTTACCTAGGGCTCTAGGCCAGGGCTCTGTGTCAGTTTCATCTCTGGAGGGTTTAGAGACTGATAGTTAAGATCTGTCATGTGGACACTCCATGCATATGAGATTATCCTCTGGTAAATTACCCAGATGTCAAGACCCGGGAAAGTTTCACTGGTTGGCAATATTTTGTAAGTGTTGTAAATATCTTCAGAATGCGGACAGCAATTGCAACTAGCTTCTGGGTAGTTATAATGATTAAATGAGATAGTATGTGTGATATGCTTAGTATAGTGACTGCCACTGTTCTAATTAGAAATGTATACATATAGAGCTTGTTAAATAAAACTAAGGGCTTCCCTCATGGCTCAGACGGTAAAGAATCCACCTGCAATGTGGGAGACCTGGGTTCTATCCCTGGGTTTGGAGAATCCCCTGGGGAAGGGAATGGGTACCCACTCCAGTATTCTTGCCTGGAGATTTCCAAGGAGAGAGGAGCCTGACAGGGGCTACAGTCCATGGGATCACAAACACAACTGAGCTACTTTCACTTCATTTCACTTCACAGGAATGTCAGAGGTTGGAACCTGCAAGCCTGTATCAAGCACCGGAGTAGGGAAGATGAGGATAAAACATCAAGAGGCAAAGAGATCCGTAACTAATAAATAAATAAAACAAGTATTGATGCATTCTCATGCACATAGCTAGGCAAAGTATAAAGCAGAGGAAGAAATTGGTTTGGTTTAAGACATAGACCCTAATCTAAGCAAATGTTTTAGAAATTCACCTTGTTGGGTTCTGACCAATAGAAAAGTAGAATGAAAACTATAGAACCTGGCAAATAATATCCTCTTGTCCTTTCCTTATATTTCATTTTTCACTATATTGTTTTTTTTAAATTTTTATTGTATACTGTGATATAGTTGATTAGCAATGTAACTTTAGGGGTACAGCAAACTCATTCAGTTGTACATATACTTGTATCTATTCTTTTTAAAATTCTTGTCCCATTTAGGTTATTACAGAGTATTAAGCAGAATTCCTTGTGCTATATTGATTGTTAATTATCTGTTTTAAGTATAGCAGTGTATACATGAAGAAGGAAATCACAACCCAACCCACTTCAGTATACTTGCCTGGGAAATCCCATGGACAGAAGGCCCTGGTGGTCTACAGTCAGTGGAGTCACAAAGAATCAGATATGACTTAGAGACGAAACAGATGCAACATGTGTGCAGGACATTATATTTCATTTTGCAGAAAGTTTTCTGAAGCTGTGGCTGCACCAGTGGTGATTCTGGTGAACACAGTGTTGCCCTTCTCACCAAGGCTGTGTTAAGTGCCTGAGAAATCTACATAAATACAGTGACTTAGTTATACACAGGCAGCTTCAAAAGGACCTCCCTATTTATCTGCCCTTCAATCATCTTTTTCACTCCAATCCTTTTAGGTTCTGGAGCTTCTACTGTTCTGGAACATGGTAAAATGAGACACCATGATCCCTCCATTTGTTACGGACTTTAAAGCTGAAGAAGTAGTGTGTGTGTGTGTGCGCGTGTGTGTGTGTGTGTGCGTGTGTGTGTGTGTGTGTGAGTTGCTCAGTTGTGCCCAGTCTTTGTGACTCCATGGACTACAGCCTGCCAGGCTCCTCTGTCCACGGAATTCTGCAGGCAAGAATACTGGAGTGGGTAGCCTTTTCTTTCTTTAGGGGATCTTCCCAACTCAGGGATCGAACTTGGGCCTCCTGCATTGGAGGAAGATTCTTTACTGTCCAAGCCACCAGGAAAGCCTGAAGAAGGAATAGTCTCACAATTTAAGAAAAGCAGGGATTTTTTTGTAGGGTAATTGAGAAAAGTTACTCTACAATCTAAGGTCATTACAAGTGTTTAAGAAACTGCTAGACACTAAACATTTCCTCTGGTCACTGGGTATCACCATCTTTTTGGGTAGCAACTATGAATTTTTCAGGATAACCCTTATAGCTAGCTGATCATTGACTCTCTTCCTATCTTATTGAATGCATGCTCATCCTTTTTACTTCCTAAATATTTATTATAGTATATACATATTAGCTCCTGATTCCTTAAGTCTGTGTTTTCTGGGCTCTCATTTCTTTCAGGTGATTAAATCATGCTTCTTCCTTAATTCCTGGGGCTTTCCTGTGAGTAGGAGAAGAGAGAAAGAAGTAAGTTCAAAGTAAAACAGACAATTACCTCTATTCATCCACCAAAAGTCAGAAAAAGAGAGAGGAATTCTCCTTTGAATTTGAACACTCCATCTCATAGTAAGAGTGAGAACAGGGTGCATCTTTTGTGTGTTCTTTTCGTGTGCTTCACAACTGTCAAGTGGCCTGAAACTGTTTCTTCATGGAAAGTATTCATTCTCTCAAAACCAAGACAGGGACACAAAGGCTCACAGTCTAGTAAATTACAGAAACTGAACAGATGGAAATTTCTTTCATTTAATTGGGTTCACAGGCTCTGAGGGAAGGCAGAAAAAGTAATTTGAAGGAGGTCAATCTGGGAAGAAATCATTTTCATGGTAAGAGGGAATGGATTTACCATGTAAGAAACCTCATAAATATTAAGACCTATACCCTAAGAAATACTATCTAGTGTCAGTAACATCAGTTATGTCTCCTAACATTCAAGAGGAAAAAAAACATCCCTTGAATTTAAGGAAGTCATCCTTATTTCAGATTTAATCTTTAAATCTGTGAAGTTATGGTTCAGATGGAATCTGTGGTGGCCATAAAATGTATCTGCATAAGGAGATATCTACTTAGGCTGATAGATTATGATGTTAAGCTTAAAGATCATGGGTTCTGCAATTCTGTAACCAATCCCCCTGTCATAGATTTGTTTGTGGAAATCAGATTATTAAAAAAAGAGAAACCATATGTCTTGAAATGGCAAATGTAGAGACTGTGAGTTGGAGTATTAATTAGACTGCGTCGTGGCATGCAGGATATTTCATTGTGGTGCACAACTCTCTAGTTGTAGTATTCAGGCTTTGGAATGTGCAGACTTGGTAGTTGTGGTGTGCAGGCTTAGTTGCTCTGTGGCTTCTGGGATCTTAGTTCCCTGACCAGGGCTTGAACCTGAGTCCCCTGCATTGCAAAGTGGATTCTTAACCACTAGACACCAAGGAAGTTCCTAGAATCCCATTCTTTACAAATAAACTGCTCAGGCTGCCTAGTTATTTAATGCCCTCCAATTTCTCACCTATAAAATCTAGGATCTAAACTCATCATACATAATAAATCTTAGAAACCTAATTATGAAAGGATCTTACATCACTGTTGAGATTTAGGATGGGAATCCCTTGCTCACTCTCATGGAAATCATACACAATTATAAAGGAGGATAAAAAATTAAATTCTATTCTTTATGTGTATTAGCACCTAACACCTTCCTTGGGTCATTTTTTGGACCTCTCCTGTGGTGCTAGTGGTAAAGAAGCCTCTTGCCAATGCAGGAGATGTAAGAGAGAGATGCAGGTTTGATCCCTGTGTTGGGAAGATCCCCTGAAGGAAGGCATGGCAGCCCACTCCAGTATTCTTGCCTAGAGAATCCCCATGGCCAGAGGAACATGACAGGCTACAGTCCATGGGGTTGCAGAGAGTCAGACATGGCTGAAGTGACAGCATACATTGAGAAGAATTTTGATTCTAGCTGGAAATACAACTTATTTCTCCAATTCTTTCCTTTGATATTTTAATTTTAAGGTTAAATTTTCTAGTGAAAATACTTTCCATAAAGTTTAAAAATGTTTTCTAAAGAGTTCTTGAGATAACCAATATTTCACAAAAAGAAGTGGAATAAATGTTTCTAATGCCAATCTAAGAGATGGTTAAAAGCACAGTAAGAATTCTCAGTGTGTCATTTATTAAAATCAATTGTAGCTAGTTTGTAAGTTAATTGAAACTATATCTTAAGTGATTCTCATATTTATCATGTTAATACCAAATATTTTTGAAATGAATGCAGATTCTTTACCACCTGAGCAACAAGAGAATCCTGAAATGAAACCACTCACTACATTTGCTGTTGAAGTCCATTGGTCATTATTTAATTTCTTATTGATAACTGACAACTTGTAGTTATTGCTATGATCCCAAGTTATTTTTAATGCTCTGGTTCAGAGATGTACTCTGGGTCATTTCTTGATCTTATTTAAATGGCCAGATTCCTAAGTTTATTGCCTTAAGTGGGCTCCTTGTTATTTTTTGTTTCTCTTCTTGCTACTAGTCATTACTATTAGATGGTACTTCTTATTGCTATGGTATACCTTCTTGTATTCTATATTTCTTTTTAATTTGTTGTATCTAAACTTCTATAGACCAAGAGTCTCAAAGTTAATTAAGCTAGTTGAATAAGATCAACTTTTACAAAAAAATTTTAGGCTTACAATTCAAGATGGGGAATAGACATGTTAAGGAATGCTCCATGATAAAATGGATTCTGACTGATACATGGAAATAAAGAAGAGCATGCTCATAGAAGTGGTGATGGCATCAGCCAGAGGAAAAAGAATCTTTCACAAACAACATGCTCAGTTACATGCTTCAAGGGCAGTATGCAAATTATGAGGATGCAAAACATTTGTATTTGAGGAACACAGCAGTTGCACTTAAGTTATATAAACTTAAATATAGTTTGTTATTTATAACTTTTGAAAACTAAGAGGATAACTAGTTCCTCTCTTTTGTAGGTAGCCCAGGGTCCCTTTAAATATAAATAAATGTAGAAGTAGTAATGAGGAGGAGCTGGGATAAAGTCACCGCATGTTCATCAAACACGATCTAACGAGCATCTGCTGTGAGGGACTTTGCCAGGCAGTAGGGATATCGCACTGGTGGCACTGGTGGTAAAGAACCCGCCTGCCAATGTAGGAGACAAAGAAGACTTGGGTTTAATCCCTGGGTTCTGAAGATTCCCTGGAGTAGGAAATGGCAACCCTCTCCAGTATTCTTGCCTAGAAAATTCCCTGGGCAGAGGAGCCTGGCAGGCTACAATCCATAGGTCTGCAGAGTCAGCAGACAGCTGCACAGTGAATGAGGCAGGCCGATTCCCCTCCCTCCTGAAACTTCCTGCCCTTCTTGACACTTTGAGGGATGCTAAAAAAATGTAACATTACAGGGAGCTAAGTGAGGAGTATATGGAAATTCTCTGAACTATTTTGAAACTGCTATAGATGTCTGAAATTTGTTCAAAAGAGGAAAAAAAAAGTATAAGGACATTTATGTCAGGACAAATTCAGGATGCATAGGAATATTTGATGAATGAAGAAAATCTGGTGGTCTGGGAAAGAAAGGGGTCAGTTAAACCCAGATAGAGTAAATAGTATATAGAATGGGTCTGTGGTGGGGGACAGTGTTGGTGTATGAGTGACAATGGCATTTAAGATGATGGAGCATACAGAGTGAGAGGTGAAGAGATGCCAGCCCACTTGACCATCCCATCATGGATCACTGCTCTAACAAGGATGCTGGCAACAAGGTTTTTTGAAAACCAGAGCTGCTGACTTTTAACATATAATCTTAGCTAAGTGCTGAAGAATTGATGCTTTCAAATTGTGCTGCTGGAGAAGACTCTTGAGAGTCCCTTGGACAGCCAGGAGATCAAATCTGTCAATCCTAAAGGAAATCAACACTGAATATTCATTGGAAGGACTGATGCTGAAGCTCCAATACTTTGGCCACCTGATACAAAAAGCTGGCTCATTGGAAAAGACCCTGATGCTAGCAAAGATTGAAAGGAAATGGAGAAGAGGGCAACAGAGGATGGGAAGGTTGGATGGCATCACCATCTCGATGGACAAGTTTGAGCAAACTCTGGGAGATAGTGAAGGACAGGGAAGCCTGGTACACTGCACTTCATGGGGTCTCAAAGAGTTGGACATGACTTAGTGACTGAATAAACAACAAAACCTCGGTCTGATCTTTTTTCCTGAGTTATTGACTTAAAGCTTCTGCTCAGCCAAGCTTTATATTACACTTTACCCACTCCCCTGCTCTGATAGCCAAGCAACTAGATTTTTCCAGTAGAATGTTTGGTTATAGGAAATTGTGAGTTATCACATGGAAGATACTCTCCTATCATGAAACCCCTCCTGTGTGAACTCCCTAACATTTTGGTTTTATTTATTCCAGTATCTAGGGTTGTCTTAACTAACAAAGATATTAACTGGAAACTTTTTAGAGTTTTTTTTGTTGAGAATCCTGAAGTTTCTAGATCATCCAAAAAACCCTGGGTGTATAGATCTTTGTTCTTACTCATTCAGGCATGCTTATCTTTTTCTTTAACAATTATTTGTTGAGTGTCAACTGTAAGTAGGAAAGACAACATAGTAAAGTAGAAAGGCCCTTGAATTGGGGATGGATGAGCAGCATTCTGGCCCTCTCACTTACTGCTAGCTATATAATATTGCATAGCTTACTCATCCTGAACCCCAGTTTTGCTTGATGTATTGTGAATAGTAAGTGAAGTCACTATATAGATTTTTAGGTTTTGCGATTATTTCTATTATTTATTTTTTCAAAGAACTCTTTATTTGATGTATCTTATCTCAGTGCACTCCCTTTTTACAGACACTAAACGTTTCATAAATAACAAGTCTCAATTGGTGATGTTAAGAAATTTTACTAAAGTCATAAGGCTGATAAATATTGTAGCCAGGATCTTTATATAGGTTTTTTTGACTCAAAATCACATGCTCATTCCTTTTCTCAAAAGTACCTCATCATTTACAGTACATGAGTATAATATGAGGAAAAATGTAAACAGATTACATGAAAACTGGCTTGATCTATTTTCCTTTCTGAGATTTTAGCCTCAATTTTTATTGGCCTTCAGCTCATTTGATTATGGTCAAAACTATTTGAAAAAAACACATGTTCTCAAGTCTCTTGATGTGCCTACACCTTATAGGAAGTGCAGTTACAAGAGAGATAAGAAGTTGGGTGGTGGGTATGTGAGGTTCATTATACTATTTATTATAGTATACTATACTATACTATACTTATTGCATGATTTAAACTTTGTAATAAAAAGTATATAAAACCTTTATATAGAGAGCCATCTCTCCCCTTTGTTTTTCAGCTAAACTTCTTGCTAGAACAACAATACCACATTCTCTATTCACTGTGCACATATCTGGAACCTGTCTTCAACCTCCTCCAGAGCTTTGAAACTGCAAAATGATAACAAATAAATTCTTTATTTTTTATATTGAAGTATAGTTGATTTTTAATTGAAGTACAGTTTATATATATATACATATCAATTAAAAACTATGCTAACATAGATATACATACGTTCTCTTTCAAGTTCTTTTACATTATAGGTTGTTATAGAAAATCCCATGGACCGAGGAGCCTGGTGGGCTGCAGTCCATGGGGTCATTAAGAGTCGGACACGACTGAGCGACTTCTCTCTCACTTTTCACTTTCATGCATTGGAGAAGTCAATAGCAACCCACTCCAGTGTTCTTGCCTGGAGAATCCCAGGGATGGGAGAGCCAGGTGGGCTGCCGTCTATGGGGTCGCACAGAGTCGGACACAACTGAAGTGGCTTAGCAGCAGCAGCAGCATAAGATATTGAATATAGTTCCCTGTGCTATACAGTAGGTCCTTTTTTGTATATCTATTTTATATATAGTAGCGTGTATCTGTTAATTCAAAATTCCCAATTTATCCTCTCCCCAACAATAAACTCTGTATTGACAGTCATATAAGATGAGTAAGTTTTAGAAATCTACTGTACAACCCAGCACCTACAATTAGCAATAAGGGCTTCTCTGGTGGCTCAGATATTAAAGAGTCTACCTGCAATGTGGGAGACCTGAGTTTGATCCCTAGGTTGGGAAGATCCCCTGGAGGAGGGCACAGCAACCAGTATTCTTTCTTGGAAAATCCACATGGACAGAGGTGCCTGGTTGGCTACAGTCCATGGGGTCGCAAAGAGTTAGACATGACTGAGCGACTAAGCATAATCATGCGCTTAAAAATTTGTTAAGAGGGTAAGCCTCATATTAACTGTTCTTACCACACAAAACACATAAACAACGAGGGGACATAGAAATACATTGCAGGTGATACATATGTTTATTATCTTATAGGATGGTTACAGGAATACATATATGAATATAGATATATGTGTGTGTGTATATATATAATATATATATAGTGAGGCAGGAAAGTTATGACAAACCTAGACAGTGTGTTAAAAAGCAGAGATAGTATTTTACCAACAAAGGTCTGGATAGTCAAGGCTATGGTCTTTCCAGTAGTCACATACGGTTCTGAGAACTGGACCATAAAGTAGGCAGACCACTGAAGAATTGACGCTTTTGAATTGTGGTGCTGGAGAAGACTCTTGAGAGTGGCTTGGACAGCAAGGAGATCAAACCAGTCAATCTTCAAGAAAATCAACCCTGAATAGTCATTGCAAGGAGTGATGCTGAAGCTGACGCTCCAGTACTTTGGTCACCTGATATGAAGACCTGACTCACTGGAAAAGACCCTGATGCTGGGAAAGATTGAAGGCAGGAGGGAAAGAGGAGGACAGAGGGTGAGGTGGTTGGATGGCATCACCGACTCGGTGGAGTCTGAGCAAGCTCCAGGAGATGGTGAAGGACAGAAGCCTGGCCTGCTGCAGTCCATGGGGTCCAAAAGACTTGGACATGACTTAGCAAACGAACATCAGCAGCAACATTCCATCTAGTATTAAAAGTTGTGCCCAATTTTATCCACTAGATTGTCCTAAGGGTAGGATTGTCTTTTCTTTGTCATCTTTATACAGTGATCATTCCAGTACTTTCCAATAAATATTGGTTGAATTTAATCTTAATATTATAGGAAAATGTTGCTTTTCCCCCTCCCCCCACCCGAAACTTGAATTAAATCAGGGAAAACCTGATTTAATTCAAATCATTTGAAAATTTAATGATTTAATTAAATCATTTGAAAACCTCTGAGTAGTTGTGAGCTTTGCCTAGTCTTTGTCTAAATATGACTTATGGTTGACAGACACTAGCAGTTTTTGTTACCTAATTTTTTCAAACAGATTTCCATTTGTCAGAATTTGAGCTAATCTGTTTTTCCATTTCAAAATCATATTTCAACTCCTAGTTCAATTTTGTACAGATTTACCTTTTGGCTCTCACGTAAAGTAAAAGTTTTCTAAAAGGCACTGTGCTATATTTAATAGCTAGTGCTGGGCAGAGGCAACCAGAGCATTACTGAAATCAAATTAATTGGCCAGAAGGGACTGAGCCTGGAAGGCTTTTGGATTAAAACTGTTCTCTACACTGCTGTCTGGGACAATATATTTCAAATAAAACTGCTTTACATAAAAGTTCTGTTGCAATTCAATTCTATAGAGATTTTTCTCTTCTCACAAAACATCTAGAGTGTTTTTCCAATAAAAAAGAGTGAACTGGGATTGTTTTATCTTCTTTCACATTAACTTCACATATTTCCCATGATAAAATTAAAAGCAGTTCACCTGTTTTATGCACTGGGTTGGAGTGCCTTTACATAAATACATTAAGAGAGTTTATAGATATGTATATATGCACATTTTTAATATATGAGTCTATGCTACTAGGGCATTTGTGGGATTGGAGAGAGTCTTAAATAGGAAAGAAAGATACATGCTAGAGGAATACATACTTGTTAAAATTTACTTGAGTTCTACTGAAGTGTTGTTTCAGAAAATGCACTAGAGAAGGTAAATCTTTATTTTTGAGATATTTGAAAATCTGAAATTAAAAGAGAATGTTTCAAAGACCATTTACATATCTAGACAGTTCAGTTCAGTTGCTCACTCATGTCCAACTCTTTGTGGTTACATGGACTACAGCATGCCAGGCCTCCCTGTCCATTACCAACCCCCTGGAGTTTGCTTAAACTCATGTCCATCGAGCCGGTCATGCCATCACACCATCTACTCTGTCGTCCCCTTCTCCTCCTGCCTTCAGTCTTTCCCAGCATCACGGTCTTTCCCAATGGGTCAGGTCTTCACATCAGGTGACCAAAGTATTGGAGCTTCAGCTTCACCATCAGACTTTTCAGTGAATATTGAGAACTGATTTCCTTTAGGAGGGACTGGTTTGATTTCCTTGCAGTCCAAGGGATTCTCAAGCATCTTCTCCAATACCATAGTTCAAAAGCTTCAATTCTTTGGTGTTCAGCTTTCTTCATGATCAACTTTCACATCCATACATGACTACTGGAAAAATCATGGCTTTGACTAGATGCACTTTGTCGGCAAAGTAATATCTCTGCTTTCTAATATGCTGTCTAGGTTGGTCACAGCTTTTCTTCCAAGGTGCAAGCATCTTTTAATTTCATGGCTGCAGTCACCATCTGCAGTGATTTTGGAGCCCCCCAAAATAAAGTCTGTCACGGTAGACAGTTTAAGCTTTATCTCTCTCTCTCTCTCTATATATATATATAGGCATATGATTTTTGATGTATTTTGTCAGTAAGAATTCCAATGAAGCCTGTAAATGTACAAAATAAGAGTCATATTCCTTAAATTGTTGGACCACAGCTCCCTAAATGGTGACTTCACAGAGAGTCACTGGTTTTTTAAAAACAAGGCATTGAAGAGTTTCTTTAGGTCCAATGAGATTTACTTGGAGACATGTCTATATTCTCGATGTTCATTTTCCCCTCATTTGTTCGAATACAGTTAAGGTAAAACTTTGCTTTTGCTTTTCTTTCTCTTAAAAGCAGGTTTGATAGGTGATCCTGAGGGAATGAGATAACGAGGAAAGAGAAAATGTAGCTCAGAAAAGGGAAGTTGAGATAAAGGTTTTTAAAAAGTTATTTATTTATTTATTGCCAGAGTAGTTAGAGCTTCCTCCTTCACCTCAGCCAACAGAAGTAGTCCATAGAAACCTAAAAATAAGTTAAAAGGAAACATTAGTGAAAATTACTAGGGTTGAGATTTCATTTTGGCAGTTGTAGGAATTTGTCAGGCTGAAAGTGACTTGGATAAGAGTCATGGAAATGTAGTTAAAGTAGATGTGGCATTGTATGTATTTTCCCTTAAAAATCACTTCGTTTTTAATGCTAGAAAGAAAAGGTAAGTATGAGGAGGTGGTAATCAGAATTCAAAACCGTCAGATTTCATGAACACAGAACTTAATAGAGGATTTATGAAAACTGGGTCAGGATTTGGGTTAAATTTTAGAAATTTCTCCTGTATTGTTTTAAAACAATAGCAACTGATAAAAATTGAAAATACAATATTACAAATATCCTTGTAACCTTAACCTTGATTCACCAATTGTTAATATTTTGCCACATCTCTCTCCATGTCCTTTTAAAAAGATAAGTTTCAAAAGTACAATGGTGATATCAAGATACTTAACCCTTAAGTATTTCAGTGGGTAACTCTGACATAATCACACTCAAGCATTTTAATATTAATACAATACCAATATCTAATATACAATCCATATTCATATTTACCCAAATAAGCCCCAAGAAAGTGAAAGTGAAAGAAAGTGAAAAGCACTCACTCCGACTCTTTGTGACCCCATAGATTAGACAGTCCTAGGAATTCTCCAGGCCAGAATACTGGAGTGGGTGGCCTTTCCCTTCTCTAGGGGATCATCCCAACCCTTCTCCAGAGATTGAACCTAGGTCTCTGATATTGGAGGCAGATTCTTTACCAACTGAGCTATCAAGGAGGCCCAATTAACCCCCAAAGGTCTGTTTTAAATTTTCAACTCAGTATCTGATTAATGTTCTTATAGTACATTTGTTTGTCATATTTCTTTAAACTCTTTTAGTTTAGAACAGTCACTTACACTTTCTGTTTTTCCTGATTATGATATTTTTTGAAGAATCTGGGCTAGTGGGCTCATAAACTCCCTCACAACCTGGATTTGCTCAATCACTTCTTTATGATTAGATTCAAGTTACACATTTTGTCAAGAATAATACCTAGGCAACCACTAATTGGAGGAGGAAATGGCAAGCCAGTCTAGTATTCTGCCTGGAGAATTCCCATGGACAGAGGATCCTGGTAGGCTTCAGTCCATGGGATCTCACAGAGCCGGATATGACTTAGAGACTAAACAACAACAATGTGCTAATTGGGTTTCCCTTGTGACTCGGATGGTAAAGAATCTGCCTGCAGTGTAGGAGACCTGTGTTTGATCCCTGAATCAGGAAGATCCCTTGGAGAAGGGAATGGCAACCTGCTCCAGTATTCTCGCCTGTAGAATTCCATGAACAGAGGAGCCTGGCGGGCTCTAGTCCTGGGGTTGCGAAGAGTTGGACATGACTGAGCTGCTAACACAACAACAATATGTTGATTAACTTGATTGTGGTGATAATTTCATAATGTATACACAAATCAAACATCAAGTTGTACATCAATATAGACAGCTTCCATTTGTCAGTTATGCCTCACTAAAGCTAAAAAAATTTAAAAAGAAACTATTTTACCTAGATAATGTTTTGTACTTCCATCTGCATCAAGTCAAAAGACTAATGATATCTGGCTTTTTCCTTTTATTGGTGATTCTAAATTAGATCACCTGATTAAGATGGTATCTATAAGATCTTGCTGTTGTAAAGGTGCATTTTCTGCTTGATAAGTCATGTACATCCTATGTGCTGATACTTTGAAATTATATGTATAATGTGATCTTCAGTAATTTCTCAGCCAATAGTTTTAGGGCCTAAACCATTTCTTTGATGTTTGGCACTGATCTAATTCTTTTTAATTCTATCATTCTACATTAATTAACTGACATTATTCTACAAAGAAGAACTTCTACTTATTTATCCTTTTAGTATAGTTATGGGTTCCCAGATTATTTTTTTAAATGAATACTTGAAAGCCTATTATCACTTATTTTGATATTTACATTAGGCCAAAATTATCCAGTGAGATATATTTTAGCTTGGATTTGTGCCCTATTGACATGTCCCTAATTAAAACTTAATTCTTCAGCAATCATTCTAGCTTGTGTCATCCAGATCCCCACTTTAGGAATAAAGGATTTATTACCAATTGTTCCAAAGATTGAGCGCTGACACCTCCAACTGTCTGCCCTCTCTGGGACTCATCCTTCACTGAAGATAGCTGCCTTTTTCAAGATTATACTCCCTTTCTGATGTGAAGGTCTATGTATGGGGGAGAGAGCTGGGAACCTGTGTCTGATAACTAGTCAGTGAATACCTGGAAAAGCTTTGCTTCCTCTTTTCAGTTTGGTACAACTCAGAAGAGTCATGCCAGTTTCAGAGCTCCTTATGAATTTGGCTAAGGACTTCAATTTTTCCTCTACCTATATTCCCCTTCGTTCTCTTCTGCTATTGGTATTGACCCCAAAAGCCTTCATTACTGGACCTCCAATTCACTACTTTTCATCTGAGTATATTTTGTGTGGATCCAAACCTGTGACAGTCTGACAATAGTCTGAGCAAACAGATGCTAAAGTGGGATTTTGGAGTATGAAGAGCTGCAGGCACCAGGTGGCAGGGATAAAGCTTTCAACGTGGGCAAAATGAGAGGCTGTGTTGGTGAAGGGAAATGTAATGGTGGGTTCAGCGTATCAACCATCTGAGATATTGGGTTGGCTAAAAAATTCATTTGAATTTTTCTGTAACATTTTAATGATGAGCTTGTTGGCCAACCCAAAACATGTGTGAAATAGTGATCATAAGAGCAATGGCATTGAATAGTACTCCCAGCCAACTGATGCTTTTGGAAAGAGAAAATGAAAGGCTGAAGAAGGCTAACCATCAATAAAAGGCTAAAAGTGAGAACCAAAGGGCCAGCTTGGAAACACACAGTGAGAATCTTATCTCCAGCAGCTTTATGGTAGAAAAAACTGGAGAACTAGGCTCAGAAGGCTGCTGCTGCTGCTAAGTCGCTTCAGTTGTGTCCAACTCTGTGCGACCCCATAGACGGCAGCCCACCAGGCTCCCCCATCCCTGGGATTCTCCAGGCAAGAATACTGGAGTGGGTTGCCATTTCCTTCTCCAATGCATGAAAGTGAAAAGTCAAAGTGAAGTCGCTCAGTCGTGTCCGACTCTTCGTGACCCAATGGACTGCAGCCTACCAGGGTCCTCTGTCCATGGGATTTTCCAGGCAAGAGTATAGCATAGCTCAATTAAACTCTTGACTAGTTAGATTTGCCACAACAGGACTAGGGCCCTGCTTGGCAAAGGATGGAATAAAAAGCTATCAGTGCAGTTCAGTTGCTCAGTCATGTCCAACTCTTTGAGACCCCATGAACCACAGCATGCCAAGCCTCCCTGTCCATCATCAGCTTCTGGAGTCCACCCAAACCCATGTCCATTGTGTCAGTGACATCATCCAGCCATCTCATTCTCTGTTGTCCCCTTTTCCTCCTGCCCTCAATCTTTCCCAGCATCAGGGTCTTTTCAAATGAGTCAGCTCTCCGCATCAGGTGGCCAAATTATTGGAGTTTCAGCTTCAACATCAGTCCCTCCATTGAACACCCAGGACTAATCTCCTTTAGGATGGACTGGTTGGATCTCCTTGCAGTCCAAGAGACTCTCAAGAGTCTTCTCCAACACCAAAGTTCAAAAGCATCAATTCTTTGGTACTCAGCTTTCTTTATAGTCTAACTCTCATATCCATACATGACTACTGGATAAACCATAGACTTGACTAGACTGACTTTGTTGGCAAAGTAATGTCTCTGATGGATACAATTGCTTGGTGCACTTAGAAATTTTGAATCCTCAGATTCCTCAGGATCCACCAAGCCTGCAGAAATAGCTCACCACTTTTAGAGAAAAAAAAAGTATTTCCTCTAAAAATAGGGTGTGGCTTAACAAGATTAAATTAAAAGCTGACTTCAAAATGTAAAATTTGGCTTTGATATAAATTTAATAGCTATGAAGGAAAGTAGGGTTTGATAAGAGGGAATGAGTAACATATTATTGATTCAAACATTTAGAGCAATGTAAAACAGAAAGTTTAAGTAGAATTTGTGTAATTATGCTCAGATAACTTATTTGGTTAAAAAAAAGGTGAAGATGTTACAAATCATAAAATAATTTATTTTGAATTTCTCAAAGTGATTGTGGGAAAAGCTTACTTTGACAAATAAGTTCAGGCAAACACCTCTTATTTATTATGAAAGCAGACAACATGTAGAAGAATTATAAAGGGAGGTAAAAATGTTTTACTTGAAGGAAAGATGCACATGATGCTTCCAAGCACATGTTTTGAAATAATAATATATATTGATCATTTTGTAATGCTCAGTTTTCACTCGAAGGTATTTGGTCTTCACAGAAAAATAAGAAAAAATCAAGTGAGAAGTTATATATCTGTCTCATTGCTTGGCCAGATTAAAACAGGCACAATACTATAAGATGGTTGGCTCCAAATCAGAATTTTTCAAGATTAAGATGGATGGCTGTTTTATATCCAGCCAAAATTTATTATCTCTAGAAATAATATATATATATCTTCTTGAATTATGGAAATTCAATATTATTCCGAATATGATACTTCATAGAGAGAACTAAATTTGCTTGTTAATCATCACCTAGATGTGGCAAATTGATTAAGAAGAAAAAAGTTTGTCTACTGACTAAAAAGTTGCTACATATAGAGAGTCAACAGACACCCTGTACCAAAGCACAGAAACCTAAAAAGCAAAGTTTTGAGTTTTGGGCAAGAGCACTAATAGCCCACAATTGAATCTAAGTGACAGCTCACAGAATTTCCACTTAATAGCAGCTCTGTGTAGAGACAGGACACTTCGTCAACACACATAGCCAAGCCCACACACAACAGCCTTCCTGGCCTCCAAGCCAGGACAGATGGGATCTGAAATAGACACGTAATACTAACCTGTCCATCACTCTCTCCCATGGGCCTGTATACACAATGAGCTGGAGGGATCATTTTTTTCTTTTTTTTCCTCAGGGATTTAAATTAAGAGCCAGAGAGAAAATCTGACTGCTATTTTCCATATTTCTTTGACAAACTAGAGCAAGATTTCCATCTGTGGAAAACAGAATAATTCTTCAGAAGGGAAATGGGTGGATTCGAAAGTATAGAGAGTGGAGTGAGTACAAAAATTGAGGGC
The DNA here is from genome assembly GCF_032405125.1 of Capricornis sumatraensis. NCBI lineage: Eukaryota > Metazoa > Chordata > Mammalia > Artiodactyla > Bovidae > Capricornis > Capricornis sumatraensis. The sequence goes on from NC_091069.1 coordinate 126,389,083, forward strand.
AAAGGGAAAAAGGAAGGAAAAGGAGATACACAAAGGCTGCCTGGACTTGGGCAAATAATTTTAAATGATGTTGAATAAAAAATAAGAGCTTGTAGAGTATCAGTTCAGTTCAGTCGCTCAGTTGTGTCCAACTCTTTGTGACCCCATGGACCCCATTGTAGAGTATATGGACATGACTTTGAGCAAACTCTGGAAATAGTGAAGGACAGGGAAGCCAGGCGTGCTGCAGCCCATGTGGTTGCAAAGAGCTGGACACGACTGAACAAGAGTATATGGGATCATGGGGTTGCTGGATGAGGAGCATCAATTCTGCCCAGTAACCAATTATGGAAGAGCTCAGAACAGGAGAGTATTATCTTGAGTGGGAGGCTTGATATCTAATTACAGCAGGGATGTGCAAGGGAGCTGAGATACCTACAGGAAGACCATCCTGGGGGGTGATCTGACCAGGAAAACTGCTCTAGGCACCCTTACTGTTGCCTTCATTATTTCACTTCTTCACTCATTCTTCCTGACTTTATCCCATTCTTCCACTGTTCTTGTTTAGTCATCTCAATTGTGTCTGACTCTTTGTGACCCCATAGACTGCAGCACACCAGACTTCCTTGTCCTTCACCATCTCCTGGAGTTTGTTCAAACTCGCGTGCATCAAGTTGGTGATGCCATCCAACTATCTTGGTCCTCTATTACCCCCTTCTCCTCCTACCTTCAATCTTTCTCAGCATCAGGGTCTTTTCCAATGAGTCAGTCCTTTGCACCAGGTGGCCAAAGTATTGGAGCTTCAGCTTTAGCATCAGTCCTTCCAATGAATATTCAGAATTGATTTCCCTTAGGATTGACTGGTTTGCTCTCCAAGGGGCTCTCTATCTCCCTTCCTACTGGATGGACTTCTTACTACCATTACTTTCTGGTCATATTTTAAGCAGTATGTTGTTGTTGCTTAGTCACTAACTCATGTCTGACCCTGTGACCCATGGACTATAGCCCAGCAGGCTCCTCTGTCCATGAAATTTCCCAGGCAAGAATATTGGAGTGGTTTGCCATTAACTTCTCCAGAAGATCTTCCTGACTCAGGGATCCAACCCGTATCTCTTGCATCTCCTGCATTAGTAGATGGGTTCTTTACTACTAAGCACCTGGGAAGCTTTTAAGCAGTATCCACTGTTGTAAAATTTCTTGAATGATGACTTCTCTGCCTGCCCCTGCCACTTCTGTCTTTCTCACCTTACTATTTGGACTTCCTGAAACAATTGTCTAGAAATACTTTTGGAGTATGAATCTATATAACTCTAAAATGTTGGAGGTTGGTGCTATTTTTTCAGACATTGAAGTCTCATCAATTTTCAACATTAGGCTGTAAAAAAAGTCATCTCAGTTTTCCAAGACTGTTTTGGCTCCACTTTCATTTTCTCATCCAAAAACATACTTATCGACTTTGCTGCTTCATGTGTTTGATTGAAGAATGTTGAAAGTATAAGCATCTGCTTTTAATAAGTGTAAATTAATGCTAGTACTAGAGAAGCCCAACCATAAAGAAGATAATAAAATTAATAATAAAACAAAAGAAAAGAAAGATATATCTAACTTTTAGATAACTCACTCTTTGATATGTATGAGTGAGTCAGCATTATGGAGCAATTCTTTTAATGATCCCTCTCATTTAAGTGAAATTCATTTAAGTGTTGTCCACTGACTTTTTTTTTGGATGAGAGGAAAAGATAAAAATTCTGGAGGCCAGGTGAAAAATAAGAAGAAAAGAAAAATCACTGATATTTTGATGTGGATAAACTGGAAATACGGAAATGATTTACCAGAAGTCTATCCACAACTTTTTAGCACTTCCGGATGAGCTCAGGAACAAGTTTTACACTAATTTCATTTGTCTGCTCTGCAGACCCCCTTCACTTTCTTAGTTACCATGAAGGTGGATGAGGCTGATTTTCATGGTGGGGTGCTGAGAGGAGGAACTTGGCGGGTATTAAGGGAAAATCATTTTGCATTTTCAGTTCATCCATATCCTACTTAGCAGACATGAGCTTGCCTTTCTCAGTGAGCTCACCAGTGAACTATAAATATGGAACAAGAAAGTTGTAAATAGGTGCCTCAATAGTCTTAGAGCTCCAGCTACTGTCATTTTGACACCCACCATGCCCCACTTCCTCCACATAATTCAGAGTGTATGTGTTCAGTTGCTCGGTTGTGTCTGACCCCATGGACTGAACCCATGGACTGTAGCCCACCAGGCTCTTCTGACCATGGGATTCTCCAGGCAAGAACACTGGAGTGGGTTGCCATGCCGCCCTCCAGGAGATCTTCCCAACCCAGGGATCAAACTTGCATCTTCTATGTCTCCAGCATTGGCAGGCAGATTCTTTACCACTGTGCCTCCCGGGAAGCTCCTGTATAATTCTGGAGACTTTCAATTCTGTTGCCAAGTAGTTCTTGCCTCTGAAACTGTGCATGGGTCTTTGATTTCAGGAGTGGTGGTAGGCGGAGGGATGAGAGAGGGCAGAGATGTTACCAAATCTGTACCCACAAGGCCACTACAAAGACTTGAAAGTATGTCAACAAATCGTGTAAGGTTGCACAGGTTGATTTCATGTCCTGAAAGCTTTCTTAAACTTTTCATCTTTATTTCACATAATTTTGTCTGAGCACTTCTAGATGTGCAGTTAATACTGAAGACGCATTTCTTATCTGTGCATTTTCCCATTTTGTCCAGGAATCCTTATCCTTCATCTCTGTCCAAGCTCATCTCAAAATTACTTCTTTACAGAGTTATTCACAGTTAGCCTGGCTTGATGTTCTTGATAACTTTATTGCTGTAGGATTCAAAAATAAATTTTGAGCTATATTGAGCTCTGTATTAATTCTCTTACATGTTGTCTCCCTGCATGTATTTTGGTTATTGTTTTAATGTGGGTTCCTGTGTATGTATAGATAGTTTCATCAAGAGTCCCTGAAGTTAAGGACTATGCCATAGATTTATCATATCTTCCTGTGTCTCTATACTGTCCTTTTCTCAATAAAGAAACATTGCTGGCTGACAGCCCAGGATCAGAACACAGCAGCCTCTTCGTGAAAATGTGTTTTAATAGGATACATGAGTAAATGTGCTTTAGAGAGCTGGGGGATATACTGGGGATTCCCCCTAGATGGCTCTTTCAGTCCTGGTCTTTTTCCTCCTGAATCCACACTAAGTTGCTTGTCTATTGCGTCAGCTGCCGGCCATCAAGGACATCCTGGAAATTCCAAACTCTGGTCATTTGTCCTTTCCTTCCTTTGTTTCAGAGCTTACACACCACCAACAATTTCCACAAATGTGACAGTTTGTGAGTGTTAATATGACTCAGGTTAAAATGCCTGCCTGTGGTCTTGCACTGAATCCTCACTGTCTTCCTGCAGAGTCCGACAACTGGGCCGTGAAAAGCTCCCCAAAGTGTGCAGATGTTTCATGACTCTCACTTATTCCCTGCAGCACTCAAATGACCCATCACAGCAAATCAGAGGATCAAATGTCAAAACAGACACTGAAAATTCCAGGAAAATTCAAAAGACCAAAACCTTCCTGACTTGCATTCTCTTAACTGAATCCTGGAAGAGACAGCATAATTAACCTGGGCCACCACTGAAATGCCAATGAGCAGGAACTTGAAAATCCTCAGGTGAGCCTTTCTGAAAAATGGCCAAATGGAAATCCTGGGACGGACTGTGAACATGAATCAAATACATCTTGGTAATCTGTTATTATGCACCAGGCATTGTACTGGGCACTTAGAGAATTGTCTAATTTTATTCAATCAAATCTTCCTGCCTGTGAAACTAGTTTTTTTCTGTTTCCTGTCTGGGCTGTATCTTTTCCTATGTGAGTAACCAGAGCAGTTGTTGAGAAGAAATATATTAGGATCCTCGAAAGTTTCTATTTTACTACATGTAGGCCCTTGAGTACAATTGAGAATGAGAGGACTTCAACCTAAAACAGCTGCAAGATAAAGTTAATGACCAACAATTATTTAATCAGAAAGATACCAGACATTATAACTCACATCATAACAATATATCTTTGAGTGAGACTCACATCATAAATGATACAGTTTTCATATATGATTTATTTTTTAAAATTATCTTTATTTAAAAAAGGACAAATTTATAAAGAATGTGAAGCAAAAATAAGATATTGAAAAACATTTCAACACAGAGACAGCAACATCTAACAATGTCTAGGTAGCTTTTGTTACATAATATCCATTTTAAAGTTGGCAAGTTTAAAATAAGAATCATTTAAATTTACTCATATGCCTACAAGCCAGCTTGGAATAAATGATCTAGGCTGGACCACGCTGAGTTTGATTCCAAACTTAGGATGATAAGTTGGATGAATGGTGCTCCTCCACATGTTTCTCATTCCCCTGGAGCAGTGGGAAAGTGAGGGCACAATCTTCTCACTGCATGGACAGAGGTGCAAGAGAGCATGTGGATTTCAGGCGAGCTCATTTCAAGTCTTTGCTTGCATCACTTCTTCTAACGACCCATAGGTCAATGTTAATCATATGGCCAATTCTAAAATCAATGTGACAGTGAAATAAATATACTATTCCATAGTGGCAAGGGGTCTTTCTACTTGCTTGCCAATGGGGCAGACATAAGAGATGTGGGTTTGATCCCTGAGACAGGAAAATTCCCTGGAGGTGGTGGTTTAGTTGCTAAGTCATGTCCGACTCTTGTGACCCCATGGACTGTAGCCTGCCAGGCTCCTCTGTCCATGGGATTTTCCAGGTAAGAATACTGAAGTGGATTGCCATTTCCTTCTCCAGGGGATCTTGCTAACCCAGGAATCGAACCCAGGTCTTCTGCATTGCAGGCAGATTCTTTACTGACTGAGCTATGTGGGAAGCCCTGGAGGAGGGCATGGCAACCCACTCCAGTATTCTTGCCTGGAGAATCCCTTGGACAGAGGAGCCTGGTGGGCTGCAGTTCATAGGGTCACAAAGAGTTGGACTTGACTGAAGTGACTGAGCACACACATAGTGGGAAGCAGTCGGGAAGCAAGGATTTCCTGAATAGTAATTCAAGGTATTTCTTTTTATAAGTGCTTCGTGATTTTACAGATAATACAAATATTCTAGTGCAAACTTCTTTTTCCAATGTGATAACTTAGCTAAAGGCTCCAGACCTTTCCATGCAGTACAGAAATGACTTCATAGCTTTTTGACTACATTCTACTTATATTTCCAAGCTTCCTTAGCATCATCACCTCAAGGAAAATAGGGCTAAGTGCCTCTCTCCATCTTTAATGTAGCTCTTAGCATATTATTTTCAAATTTTCTAATCACATATTTCTGTCATAGCTGACAGAAATCTTCTCCAGGACAAGTTTCAGGTCTTAATTCTAGATACTTTGTATTTGGTGAGTTGAAATGAAAGCACATAGCCTATGAATGTCCTTTCCTTGTCTTGTTATTGATCATCATTTTCCAAGAGGTTTAAGGGAACAACTATGCAATATTTCAATTGATAATAAAAACCATACCTCCCATCTGAATAGGGCTTTAGATTTTATAAGCTGTGTCTATGGTCACCTTATTCGAGACTAGAAACTGCTGTCTGTCTTTACTTTTCATATTTTTACTCATCTCTATCATGATCCTCTATTCAGTTCAGTTCAGTTGCTCAGACGTCTCCGACTCTTTGCAACCCCATGAATCGCAGCATGCCAGGCCTCCCTGTCCATCACCAACTCCCGGAGTTCACTCAGACTCACGTCCATCAAGTCAGTGATGCCATCCAGCCATCTCATCCTCTGTCGTCCCCTTCTCCTCCTGCCCCCATCCCTCCCAGCATCAGAGTCTTTTCTAATGAGTCAACTCTTTTCATGAGGTGGCCAAAGTACTGGAGTTTCAGCTTTAGCATCATTCCCTCCAAAGAAATCCCAGGGCTGATCTCCTTCAGAATGGACTGGTTGGATCTCTTTGCAGTCCAAGGGACTCTCAAGAGTCTTCTCCAACACCACAGTTCAAAAGCATCAATTCTTCAGTGCTCAGCTTCCTTCACAGTCCAACTCTCGCATCCATACACGACCACTGGAAAAACCATAGCCTTGACTAGACGGACCTTTGTTGGCAAAGTAATGTCTTGGCTTTTGAATATGCTATCTAGGTTGGTCATAACTTTTCTTCCAAGGAGTAAGCGTCTTTTAATTTCATGGCTGCAATCACCATCTGCAGTGATTTTGGAATCCCCCAAAATAAACTCAGCCTCTGTTTCTCCTGTTTCTCCATTTATTTCCCATGAAGTGATGGGAAGAAATGCCATGATCTTAATTTTCTGAATGTTGAACTGTAAGCCAACTTTTTCACTCTCCACTTTCACGTTCATCAAGAAGCTTTTTAGTTCCTCTTCACTTTCTGCCATAAGGGTGTTGTCATCTGCATATCTGAGGTTATTGATATTTCTCCCGGCAATCTTGATTCCAGCTTGTGCTTGCTCCAGCCCAGCGTTTCTCATGATGTGCTCTGCATAGAAGTTAAATAAGCAGGGTGACAATATACAGCCTTGACGTACTCCTTTTCCTATTTGGAACCAGTCTGTTGCTCCATGTCCAATTCTAACTGTTGCTTCCTGACCTGCATATAGGTTTCTCAAGAGGCAGGTCAGGTGGTCTGGTATTCCAATCTCTTTCAGAATTTTCCACAGTTAATTGTGATCCACACAGTCAAAGGCTTTGGCATAGTTAAGCAGAAATAGATGTTTTTCTGGAACTCTCTTGCTTTTTCCATGATCCAGCAGATGTTGGCAATTAGATCTCTGGTTCCTCTGCCTTTTCGAAAACCAGCTTGAACATCTGGAAATTCACAGTTCACATACTGCTGAAGCCTGGCTTGGAGAATTTTGAGCATTACTTTACTAGCATGTGAGATGAGTGTAATTGTGCAGTAGTTTGAGCATTCTTTGGCATTGCCTTTCTTTGGGATTGGAATGAAAACTGACATTTTTCAGTCCTGTTGCCACTGGTGAGTTTTCCAAATTTGTTGGCATATTGAGTGCAGCACTTTCACAACATCATCTTTTAGAATTTGAAATAGCTCAACTGGAATTCCATCACCTCCACTAGCTTTGTTTGTAGTGATGCTTCCTAAGGCCTACTTGACTTCACATTCCAGGCTGTCTGGCTCTAGGTGAGTGATCACACCATTATGATTATCCGGGTCATGAAGCTCTTTTATGTACAGTTCTTCTATGTACTCTTGCCACCTCTTAATATCTTCTGCTTCTGTTAGGTCCATACCATTTCTGTTTATCTACCAGCAGTATCTCTCTTTTATTTTCCTGACTTTCATTCTTTTTTAATCCCAAAGATCTCATCTGTGAGTGATTTTTAATTCAGTTCAGTTCAGTTCAGTTCAGTCACTCAGTCATGTCTGACTCTTTGTGATCCCATGGTCTGCAGCACGCAAGGCCTCCCTGTCCATCATCAGCTCCTGGAGTTTACTCAAACTCATGTTCATGGAGTCGGTGATGCCATCCAACCATTTCATCCTCTGTCATCCCCTTCTCCTCCCGCGTTCAATCTTTTCCAGCATCAGGGTCTTTTCAAAAGAGTCAGCTCTTCACTTCAGATGGCCAAAGTATTTGAGTTTCAGCTTCAACATCAGTCCTTCCAATGAACATTCAGGACTGTTTTTTCACAATTTTTAGAAAAGACATAGTGATGCAATAATTTGACCTAAGTTACATTTTAAGAAAGGGGAATGAAACTCCATGTTATTTATTGAAACATTTCCTTTTGCCTGAAATGCTGTTTCATTCTGAGAAACTTGACAAAAGTTCTTTTAATTTTTTAAACAAATTCAAATGACTTCTCCTTTCCCCACCTAAGTTATCTCTCCTCTTTTAGTGCAAACTACTATTCAGAATACTTTACATTTCATTCAACTAAATCATCTGTTTATCTGCTTTCCATGTAGACCACGCTTTCCTCCTAAAGGTCATGTCCTAGTTTTGTGCAGCCAGTACTTATTACTTTATTGTTGAATAAATGGCTGAGGGCTGAAGTTTCAAGGGGATTGTTAAGAGGTAAAGAGGGAGGAAAACTGATGAAACCCAACTAATATCCATAGTGAATTTGTATGCCACAGCCATCATTGTTAGGAGCCTGAAAACTACAAAGAACTGGAATGAAGACATCGGTTTTCCTCCTGAATTGTTCACCTGCTGACTGCAGCATTCTAGAAAAATAGGCAAAAAAAAAAAAAAAAAAATCAATTTTGAGGTAATGTGTTGAGGATAGGAGTGGAGAACAATGCTCATTTCAGTCACTAAAGCTGATTGAGAGCGTGATCAGTGCTCAGGGCAGAAAATCACTCCAAATTACCTGAAAACTTATTATTATCCAAGCCCCAAATAAGGCTGAGTTTAATGCAATAGGAAGTAGCTTTTAAACAGATTCGCTCATCTATCTATCTGCCTCAATCTAATTTAAAATTTGCAATTATAAGCATTTCATTAATCAGTTAACAAGGCATATTTATAAGGCACATTATCATAGGCTACAACAGTAAGCTGTCTTATGTTAAAGCCAGTCTTGATATCTGAGCAAGGGAAGGCTAAGGCTGTTGATTCCAGTGCTTGGTATTATATTAAACAATTGGACTGGGAATTAGATTTAAGACATAAATCAACCATTATGTAAATAAATGCTTTATTATTAATAATTTAAAGAAGTGAATTGTTGATTGAGTCTAGATGATATATGATAGATGCTACATGAATATCAACATTTTAAAAATACAAGCAATAGAAGAACATGATTCAATAGTTAACCTTTCATGTTAGTATGTTGGTTTCCTGTCTTTGTAATATTTGAGAAATATGATCATAATTTCTTGCTATTTGTAAGGGAAAAGCTTTAAAACAAGTTATAAGGGAAATGATATAATTTTTAAGCTCTTAGAAGCATTTACAGTCAAGTATTCTATATGTTTAAGTTACTGAATAAGCATTTTAGAAATGATAATAATGTAATTCTAGCCCTACACCTGTGAATTCAAGGTCCAAAGTATATGACCAAAGGTGAGTAATCATTTCAAAGCAAATGGATGCTCTTTCAATGTAATTCCACATAAACTTCTTTTCTTGGTCTGAAAGTCTGCTGATACAGTGATAATTTAGAATCTCTATGTTAGTATGGGAGTTTCCTCTTCAAGTTCTCATTCATTGAATTGAGTAAAAGTCAAATTTTAGTCTTTTGAATGGTTTTCTGTTGTTAGATTTTTCACCTTTTTCTGTCTTTCTGAAGCCAAAATACAGTTTTCAAGCACTCTTTACCTAATCTGACATTGACCATCTCATTAAGTGCGGAAAATATTATCACAGGCTTAATCAATGTCTGCTGAAACTCCCATGCCCTAACAGCTAATCCAGAACTTCCTGATTCAATAACAAATCTTACCTGATAATTATAATGTTACTAGCATTTTCAAGGGAGCCAGAAATATGTAAATCTGATTTTATATTTTCTATCCAGCAGTGTTGCATATGATTAGGCTCTAGTGCCTGAAGTTTTAGCAAAAATATTGATTAGCTTTCAAATAATACTACAGCTAGTAAAATGTTGAATTTTGCTGCAGGTAAAATGTGTCCTGTCAAATAATAATCAACAGCCAATTCACCTATGTATTTGAGGAAAGAATTCACATTTGGCTGGTCATAAACCAACATAGATATTAACATTGATCTGAGTATTTCTTACTTGTTTTGAACACTTATCACACACATTTTCAAAAATGTCTTGACATTGAACATTAAATCACATTAATATTACTTTTCCTTCAATTAAAAGCTATCCTAAAGGCAATTATTATGTTCCTGCTGTTCAGTTTCCCACCTATGATGCAAAAGGGCCAAATTTTAAAACCATATTGAACACATTTTCAAGTCCAACTGATGCATACTGAAGAATGTTACTACATTATCTCAGCTCACAGCTTCAGGGGAAGGTCACAGAGGTAGGAAAGAGCCTTGCTGGAGCCTGGATTCGGGTGATGAAGTGACTTGGGGTCGCAGGGGACTCACTTTGCTGTCTGGATTTCAGTCAGTACAAAGTGAAGGCTCTTCACTAGACTATCTCCAGGGTCATTTCCAGTTCCAGGGAGAAACATTCAAAACCCAGAAGTTCTAATTTTCAAGCCACTCGACTCTGCCTCACTTTTTTAAATTATTATTTTTTTAATTTTTAATTTTGTGTTGGAATATAGCTGATGAACCATGTTGTAATAGTTTCAGGTGGACAGCAAAGGGACTCGGCCATACATATACATGCATCCACTCTCCCCCAAACTCCCCTCCCATCCAGGCTGCCAAATAACATTGAGCAGAGTTCCCTGGGCTATACAGTAGGACCTTGTTGGTTATCCATTTAAATAAAGCAGTGTGTACATGTTTATTCTAAACTCCCTAACTATCCCTTCCCCTCATCTTTACCCCCTTCTGACTCACTTTTTCTATTAAATTATTTGATATGTTTTAGGAATTGCCGTTTAATTCGTGATTCCCAGTCTTCAGCCCCCATTGACTTGATTATAACAGCCTACTTCTTTGTGACCTTTTCTTTCTAACTTGAGCAAAACATAAGCAGATTCTATGTGTTATATAAGGGAATAAATATGTGGACAAACTAAACCCCTAACATCTAGTACTCATAATTAAGACCTCCTCTCAGAAAGGCAAAGCTGTGTTTGAGGCTCTATTTTGGTAATCGAGAAATGTGGAGAGTGATGTGTAGGGGTGAAATTTACAGATAACTACAAAATTAATTCACATACTACAACCAAGTTGGAACCTTTATTTTTCCAAAGCTTTTGGATAAAGGCCTGAATTGCTATGATTTTACCTCTAGAGAATAGAACAATTTCTTAATATTATAAGCTGTTTCATTAAATAGCACTTAATACCACCAATAAACTATATTGCAAATGGCTAAGCAAAGAATATAGATTTAGGACAGCTTATGACCTGTCATCATCAGTTACAAAAGAAGGAAGCAATTTCTTTGTGCATAATTGCATTTAAATTTTATGCCATAACAGTTGAAATGAGAATGGTTAGTCATTTAAAGAGATATTTTAAGGATTAATTTAATGACACATACTTGGACTATTTAAAGAGTCCTAAAAATAATAAAAGGGAGTTCTATTTGGAAAAACCCCTCACTTCTTTGCATCCCATATCAGAATCTATTACTGCAGCTTTCTGCTATATGAATGGATTTGTGTGGGTGGCTGGGAGGAGAGAAGAGACTGGCATTTACCCAGGGACCTTTCCATTTTTTGAAAATTGAAAATCCTCTGTCACCAGAAATTAAGTTTAATTTAAATCATTTGATATCAAATATCTAAAAATAATAAATTGAAAAGGGAGGAAAAAAAGACAAAACGAGAGTAAGAAAAAGTGTCAAAGAGCTGAAAAATTCCTTGTAATACAATCAAACTGAAATTATGATGCTCTCAATATGGTACATTAGTAATTTAGGTTGTTACTCATGCACCAGTCAAGCTTCAAATTATAACATGCACTCAGACAGCACTTGGCCTCAGGGTTATGGAACCAGATCTTTCCCCCTTGATTCTGATCTGATTTTCTGAGAGACCTGGAGAAAACCTCAAGGAAATTTCTCAGAGAGACAGTTGGTGGGGTTGGTAAGCTGAGGAGAAAGAGGGAAGGATGGGCGGTGGTGGAAGGTTGGGGGTGAGGGAGAATACGTGGAGCACAGAGAGAACCTGAAAGGAGGGTGGGAACAGCTGAGAAGCAGGGCAAGATTGGAACGAAGGGAAAGTGATCCGCACACTTTTGGATTCTTGACATCTATACATTCCAAAAAAAGATTTAGGAAAGAAAGTAATGGAGGGAGACTGGAAGTTCAGCAATTTCTTCCTAGAAACTATTTATCATCTTGTTGTTCAGCCACTCAGTCGTGTCCGACTCTTTGCAACCCCATGGACTGCAGCACGCCAAGCCTCCCTGTCCTTCATCATCTCCCAGAGCTTTCTCAAACTCACATCCGTTGAGATGGTGATGCCATCCAACCATCTTGCCCTCTGTCATCCCCTTCTCCTCCTACTTTCAATCTTTCCCAGCATCAGGGTCTTTTACCATCTTGGAAATTAGGAAATTCAACTTAGTTGAAATCACCATTATTATTTTTCTGGAAATGTGAGCCCCTACTATAACTTGTTTATGACCTATAAATGCTATTTTTACCATCACAGCTTTTGACTGCTTCCATTTAGTCAAATTTTCATTGTTAAGACACTGTAAAACACAGGCATAAGAGATTTTGTGAGATTTTGCTGGTTTGGTTCCAGACCATGGCAATAAAGTGAATATCACAGTAAACAGAGTCACACAAATTGTTAGGTTTCTAGTGCCTATAAAAGTTGTGTGTACACTCTTCTGTAGCCTATTAAGCTTGCAATAGCATTATGTCTAAAAACATAAGGTATATACCATAATCAAAAATACTTTTCGCTAAAAACGGCTATCAGCTGAGCCTTCAGCAAGTCATAGTATGTTTGCTGGTGGAGGGTCCTGCCTGGGTATTGATGGATGTTGATGAGGGTTATGTTGCCGAAGGTTGAAGTGGCTATGGAGATTTCTTAAAATCAGACAGCAATGAAGCTTGCTTCATTGATTGGCTCTCCTTTTTAGGAATGATTTCTGTGTAGCATGAAAGGCTGTTTGATAGCATTTTATCCGTAGTAGAACTGCTTTCAAAATTAGAGTTGCACTCTTAAACCCTGTTTCTGTTTTGTCAACTAAGTGTGTGCATACTAAGTCACTTCAGTCACGTACGACTCCTTGCCCATGGACTTTAGCCTGCCAGTCTCCTCTGGTCATGGGATTCTCCAGGCAAGAACACTGAAGTGGATTGCCATGCTCTCCTCCAGGGAATCTTCTGACCCAAGGATTGAACCAGCATCTCTGGGATCTCCCTCTTTGGCAGGCGGATTTTTTACCACTAGCACCACCTGGGAAGCCCACCAACTAAGTTTATGTACTCTCAATCTTTTGCTGTCGTTTCAACAATCTTCACACCCTCTTCACCAGGAGTAGTTTTTAATCGCAAGAAACTGACATGTAGCGACCTTTAAAAAAACTAGCAAACTTAACTGGACATTTATTTGTTGGTAAATATTAGGTTTTATTCTTATAATATTTAACTCTAAAGAGATGGGTGAGATAAACTGTATTTTGGCACTCTATCATGTATACTATCATGTAAGAATTGAATCTCCAGTCTATGTCTGACGCAGGATACTGCATGCTTGGGGCTGGTGCATGGGGATGACCCACAGAGATGTTATGGGGAGGGAGGTGGGAGGGGGGTTCATGTTTGGGAACACATGTAAGAATTAAAGATTTTAAAATTAAAAAAAATAAAAAACTAAAAAAAAAATAAATAAAAAAATAAAATTAACCAAGTGATAAAAAAAAAAAAAAAAGAAAAGACATGGCCAGTCCTATCAATCATGTTTTGAAAAAATATCATTTCTCTTAATTTCTTTCTTCCCATACCTTCTCACTCCTTACCTCCAGAAGAAGTATACTCTGAAAACTTTCAATGGTTATATATATAAAGTATATTTATTGTCCAAAATTCAGAGATTTATTTTTTTAAATGTACCCATTCTCTCACTACTCAGAGGTATATAGTGGAGGCATTTTTGGTGTATTTTGTTTCAGTAATGTGTCTATGTATTTCGTGATCACATAGGTGTATCCTGTGGTATATACAGATTTATATCAGGGCTTATTTCTTGTCTTTGCATTGTGATCATGCACGTGGAGAGGTGCATTTCCATAGGTTAACAGGCATCTTCTGGGAATCGAGGTGATAAAGAGCCCATCACACGCAGTAAGTCAGTGGGAAGGGGATGCAGGCAGATTGAGGAATTAATGTTAAACGCAGAAACCACAGACAATTGAGTGATGCTGGTAATAAGCAGGGTTGAAGTCACTGATCTAGACTAGGGCTTGTCGATGGATGGTTTTCCAGCCACATCTGGCCTTCACATGCTTTGGTTCAGTTCACTGCATTTTGTTTAGTCGAGTTACTGGCCAACATTTCTAAATTGATGAATTTCCCATATGAAACCTGACGTGACATTTTGGAAAAGCCAGAAGAATTGGCAATGAAGGACCACATTGCTACATGGCAAATATTGGCTGGAGTCAATAGTGGATAATTAGTGAGATGGAGGGTGTTCTTGTCTCCTGGGCAACTTGGCTTCTCCAGGTCTTTGCCTGGGCAAAACTAGGGGTCAGTCTAGATGCAGCTTTAAAAATAATTATTCATTTATCATTATTTTTTTTTCTTTTTTTGTGAGAGCGTTAATGTCTCTTAGAGACTTTCTAGATAAGACAGAGCAGGGATCTTGGTTTTTTGTTTTTTTTTTTCCATGTGGCCATCACATCTTACTGATTTACATTAGAGATTCTCAGTTCATACCTGAAAACTGGCCACATACTCTGATGGTCAGGAAATTTTTGTCTAAAATATCATAGCTTAGGATATGATAAATTGAAAATATATCTGACAACATCAATTTCCAGATGAACGACTTAGCAGCAATAAGAAATTAGAGCTTCCATGAAATTTCCATACTTATTAAGTGAACTGAGAAGCTTCATTGAAAATGATTTTCATTTCAACAAAAACTCTAGTGTTTTATATGCAACCTGCCAGAAGAATAGATCTTCTTTTCATGCTGGGCATCTATGGATGGTGGGGTTAAAGAGTAAAGCAGAAGGGATATTAAAAATAGTACTTTGTAAGCAGTAGAGCAGTGGTGACCTTTGTATCAAATGTTAACATCTAGTCCTTCTGAGATGAAGATCATATTCCCAAGCAAATAAAGGTATTCATTCAGAGTGAACTATGGAGTTTCTGTACTGCTTTATAACATCCAGACAAAGGAGGAATACAGGATATAAGACCAAAGAATACCCCATGGAGCCTTAGACATTACAAGCAATCTCATAGGAGTAATGGTTTTTAAAATCCACATATGGATAATGATTTGGAATAGCTGAAAACTTTCTCATGTCTAACAGCCCTCTTGACTCCTTCTAAAGTTTCATGCCTTCATGGTGGGGGAAGAGTGAACCGAGGGAGAAAGGGATTTTCTTTATATTCAAATCATTCATTTTGAATGCATGCAACATGTTTTTCATTTCACATTTTGTGAAATCTACTCTTCTTTTTTTCAGCAGCCTTATTCTTGTGAGGAGAAACATAAAGGGGCTTTCTTTGGGACCACTGACCTTGACTTATTAGTTATCTAGGTCTCTGCTGAGTACTCTTTGTTTTTACTCTTACCAGATGCAGACATTAGAGTTTAATGGGAACAGAAAGATAAGGATTGAGAAGACAGGAGACAAGAGAGGAAGAGAGAGCAAAATTTAGGTTGTAGAACGAGGCTAAGACGCTATGTCTGAGAAAGCATGGGACTTAAGGAGCTTTTTCTTTATTTTCATGTTGATAAGAACATATAAATATAAGGACAGCAATGCTGTACTCTTGACTAGAAAATTCCATGGACAGAGGAACCTGGTAGGCTGCAGTCCATAGGGTTGCAGAGTCAGACATGACTTGAGCACACACACACATGTGGAGGGACTGAGAAACATATACCTTGCTCAAGGTTAATTCCTTTGGATTCTGCTTAGGGTTATTTTTTGCTTATATTCATGACAATCATGGTATGTATTCAAGGTCAGGTGAATCAAATCTTTCAAGTTCTACAGGACAGACTTTGTTCTTTCTATATCATCTGAAGTGACCACAGCTACAGCAAAGATTTTATGCTACCATTTTTTTTTTCCTGAGCCTATGTGTTTATTTTAAAATTTTTATTGGCATATAGTTGCTTTAGAATGTTGTATTTCTAACATACAGCAATATCTTTGAGCATGGCCTGGAAGTATGAATTTTTGACAAACTCTCTAGGTGATTCTTATGCATTTGAGAACCATTAACCAAGTAGAAATTGAAAGCAAGATCTTAAAGACAAGTTTAAAATAGAGAAAATAATAAATGTTTAAGCATGAGTCTTTTAATTGTGTTGACAATACTGAACATAGTATAATTATATATTTTTCTGTAGTTTGAAGTGTATCTTTTTCATTACTTTTTCCTCTATGTGTTTTCTTTCAAGCACAAATCTTGCCTGCTGATGCTTTCAATTCCACCAAAATCCAAATGACAGTCTGTCAGTGACTTGAATTAGATTTAATTCATCATCCAGTGTTTCTATGTATTTTTAAAAATTTATTTATTTTTAATTGAAGGATAATTATAATCTTACTTTGGTTTGTTCCATATATCAACATGATGTATGTATTTTTAAAGGGAAAAAAAAAAGTCTTTGCACTTTTATATCCATGTTTTGATTCATGTAAGACAAACTCCTCTCTGCCTTGGTAATCTCTTTAGTGTCACTCAAAATACATACAGTCAAGGACTGCCAGGGGAGAGAAGACCCAGTTCTGTACACTTTATTTCTGAATCAATCACAGGCTACTTTGCAACATCACTGGATAGATACACTCATTTAAATTAGTGCAAATTATATGGTATTGCTTTAATTTTCTTTCCTTTCAAAGATGAGCCACCCCAGAAATAACTTGCTGACTCCTTTCGCTGGACTTGGTATTTTGTTATGTTCTTACCTCATCCTGCCAATGAAGAGACTCCCATCCCAGTATTTGCTGTAACACTCTGACTTCCCATCTGTTCCCAGTGTTGAGATGCTTTCATTCCTAGGCTTTCATTTCGTCCTTGGTTTTGTGGAGCCCTGGCTCTGTTGATGATTAACCAACACAAATCTCTTTAAGTACCTGCAACAACACTTGTACATGAATAATAGCTCAGGTTCACTCAGTGTTAAATTAAAAATTGCCCAGTGATGGGTGCTTAAGAGATTTTGAAATCTAATAAATGCTGAGAAATATGGTGTTCTTTAATGCTTTAACTGCTGTCACGCTGCTGTGCACAGTTGCCATGTGGCTCACTAGTAGGTTCTGAACCCACCTGCCAGTCAGTAGTCAGAGGAAAGATTTCAGAAAAAAACAGGTACTTGTGTGCATGCAGTTCAATTATTGCTTGGGGAGATCAGTGTAATTTATATTCATATGTGGTACAATCTAATTACCTAGAAAGTAATAGTATCTTCTTGAAAATATTCAAAGAAAGGCATAAAATAAAAAGCTCGGGGAAGTCTCAATGAATAGCTTGATGGGAAAGAAAAATGAGAGTCTGAACTAAAACTTTATAACCTGTATGAATGTTTAGATATTCTTTTTAGTATTATTTGGGTTTATATTATTCCATTTCATTCTTTGGTTTCTCAAATGCTGGTTAAAGTTAGTTTTTTTTTTTTTTTTTTTGGTGAGTGAGGCCCGTAACTTTATTTTCAAAAGGGGCTTTTATACCCTGACTTGTACATAGAGGAAAATGAAAGATGCAAGGTCATGCAGAGTCAGCTCAAACACTCCAGCAGTTTTGCCCTTATTTTGATTCACCAATAGTTTTTTTATCTATAATATAAAATACACTGTTCTAGAGACTAAAGATTTCAGAGAGTCATGGAACATAATACAAGAGAATTCTTTGGAAAGAGATCAGGATTCATTTTTCTCCACATCCTCTCAAGCATTCATCGTTTTTCAGATTTTTTGAGGATGATGATTCTGACTCGTGTGAGGTGATACTTCATTGTAGTTTTGATTTGGATTTCTCTAATAATTAAAGATATCGAGCATCTTTTCATGTGTCTCTTGGCCAATTGTATGTCCTCTTTGGAGAAATGTCTCTTCAGGTCTTCTGCCAACTTTTTGAGTGGATTGTTATTATTATTATTATTATTTTTGATATTGAGATCCATGAAAGGGCTTCAAAGGCAGTCTAAAGACATCTTTAAAGAGCCATCTAAGTTATTATTAGGCAATTCTTAGGCAATAATTTAGGAGTCACTATAGGTTTTTTGAGTTTATGTAGCATTATCACTGCTGTTTTCGAAAGACAGATCTAGCAGTAAATGTATGAGAGAGTACTGGAGAGTTTGCTAGCATCCTATAGTAATAGTTTAGGTCAGAAATCTCCCTTAGAGTAGATATGGAGAGTAGGAAAAAGTGTTATAGTAGAATTCATTCAGAACATATTTGCTTTTTTCTGCTTTATTTACTTTGAAAAATTTAATTCAATTTTTTTAATGGATGGAAAATTGTGTTGGTTTATGCTGTATGACAACACAAATCAGTAATAACCCATTCCTCCCCTCCCTCCCCTTCCGCATCCCTCTCCTCGAGGTTATCACAGAGCACTAGTTTGGGCTCCCTGTGTTATTCAACAACTTCCCAATAATCATCTATTTTAAAATGTAATGTATATGTGCCAATGCCACTTTCTCAACTTGTCCCTCCACCACTGTGTTCACAAGCCTGTTCTCTATTAGGTTCATCAGTACCATTTTTCTAGATTCCATATATATATGCATTAACATATGATACTTGTTTTTCTCTTTCTGATTTACTTCACTCTGTATAAAAGGCTCTAGGTTCATTCACCTCACTACAGCTGATTCAAATTCACTCTTTTTTTATTGCTGAGTAATATTTCACTGTATAAATGTACCACAGCTTTATCCATTCCTCTGTTGATGGACATCTATGTTGCTTCCATGTCTTAGCTATTGAAAATATTGTTGCAACAAACATTGAGATACATGTGTCTTTTAGAATTGTGGTTTTCTCAGAGTATATGCCCAAAAGTGGGATAGACAGGTCATGTGGTAAATTTATTCCTGCTTTTTAAGGAATCTCCATACTGTGTTCCATAATGGCTGTATCAGTTTACATTCCCACTAACAGTGAAAAAGTTTTCCCTTTGTTTCCATATCTTCTCTAGCATTTACTGTTGTAGGTATTTGGATGAGGGCCACTCTGACTGGAGTGAAGTGATATCTCATTGTTGTTTTGACTTGTATTTCTCTAATTGTGAGCGATGTTGAGCATCTTTTCATGTGCTTATTGGCCACTTGTATGTCTTATTTGGAGAATGCTAGTTTAGGTCTTCTGCCCGTTTTCTGATTGGGTTGTTTGTTTTTCTGATATTGATCTGTATGAACTGTTTATATACTTGAATGAGAAGAGGAAGAGAGAGAAAGGAGTCATAAAGAATTTGAGCTTTGAGTGATTAGCATTTCGGGATCAGTTCAGTTCAGCTCAGTCAGTCAGTTGTGTCCGACTCTTTGCGACCCCATGGACTGCAGCACGCCAGGCCTCCCTGTCCATCACCAACTCCTGGAGTTTACTCAAACTCATGTCTATTGAGTCAGCGATGCCATCCAGCCATCTCATCCTCTGTTGTCCCCTTCTCCTCCTGCCTTCAATCTTTCCCAGCATCAGGGTATTTTCCAATGAGTGAGTTCTTCACATTAGGTGGCCAAAGTATTGGAGTTTCAGTTTCAGCATCAGTCCTTTTAATGAATGTTGCTGCTGCTGCTAAGTTGCTTCAGTCCTGTCTGACTCTGTGTGACCCCATAGATGGCAGCCCACCAGGCTCCTCCAATCCCTGGGATTATCCAGGCAAGAATACTGGAGTGGGTTGCCATTTCCCTCTCCAATTCATGAAAGTGAAAAGTGAAAGTGAAGTTGCTCAGTCGTGTCCGACTCCTGGAGACTCCTTGGACTGTAGCCCACCACGCTCCTCTGTACATGGGATTTCCCAGGCAAGAGTACTGAAGTGGGATGCCATTTCCTTTCAATGAATATTCAGGACTGATTTCCTTTAGGATGGACTGGTTGGATTTCCTTGCTGTCCAAGGGACTCTCAAGAGTCTTTTCCAACACCACAGTTCAAAAGTATCAATTCTTCAGCACTCAGCCCTCTTTATAGTCCAACTCTTACATCCATACATGACTACTGGAAAAACCATAGCCTTGACTAGATGGACTTTTTTGGCAAAGTAATGTCTCTGTTTTTTAATATGCTATCTAGGTTGGTCATAACTTTTCTTCCAAGGAGCAAGAATCTTTTAATTTCATGGCTGCAGTCACCATCTGCAGTGATTTTGGAGCCCCCCAAAATAAAGTCTGCCACTGTTTTGGGGGGATAGTTATGGGCTCAATTTTGTTCTCCCCAAAATTATATGTAGAGGTCCTAATCTCCAGTATCTCAGAATGTGACAGTACTTGGAGATATGGCCTTTATAAAGGTAATTAAGTTAAACTGAGGCCATTAGGTTAGGCCCTATCCCATTCAATTGATGTCATATAAGAAGAGGAAATTAGGACAGAGAGAGAGAGAGAGAGAGAGAGAGAGAGAGATCAAGGGTGCATGAGCACAGAGGGACAGCCACGTGAAGAGGCAGCAAGAGGGTGATCATCTACAAGACAAATAGAGAAACCTCATAGGAAATAAAACACTGCCAGCACTTTGATCCTAGATGTTCAGCCTCCAGAACTGTGAGAAAAATTAATTTCTATTGTGTAAGCTGCCTTGTTTGTGATATTTTGTTATGGCAACCCTAGTAAACTAAGTCTGATGTAGTAACAGAAATAGAGAGACATCAGAAAAAGAGATAAGCTTGGGGCCTGGGGCAGGTTAGAAAAGGAAAATATTTTTCTGACCTTGGATATATCGAGTCTCAAATATTAATGAGACAGCTACAAAGATAATAAAAGGAGAAACATGATTGTTGTTACCAAAAATACATACATACATAATACATGCTTTCATACATAAATAGAACAAAAGTAAACAGTCTTGTTTTAGAGATAGGTTGCAGAAAATTCCTCATAGATCTTTGGAGGTGTCAAAAAGTGACACCGTTGGAACCTGAATTTATCCTTTGGCCTTTGATGCTCAACAATATAATTCACCTTTTAATATGCTTTCCTCCAAAATTCTTAGAGAGCTTTCCATATGGGAAAATAAAACTTTTCTCAATTTTTGCTTGCAACTGAATAATCTTCTATTGTATGAATTTCCATAATTGAATCAATTCCTTTTGGTGTGCATTTAGTTGCTTTCATTAATTCATTGCTATTGCAAACAATGCTGCTGTAAGTAGTTTTGAACGTATCTCATTGCTGCTGCTGATGCTAAGTAGTGTCAGTCTGTCCGACTCTGTGCGACCCCATAGACAGCAGCCCACTAGGCTCCTCCATCCCTGGGATTCTCCAGGCAAGAATACTGGAGTGGGTTGCTATTTCCTTCTCCAGTGCATGAAAGTGAGAGTTGAAAGTGCAGTCGCTCAGTTGTGTCTGACTCCTCGCGACTCCATGGACTGTAGCCCACCAGGCTCCTCCATCCATGGGATTTTCCAGGCAAGAGTATTGGAGTGGGGTGCCATTGTCTTCTCTGTATGTCATTGAGGTAGACAGATTTTTAACCCTCATGATCTTTCCCCTCTAGTCTTATGCCTGTGTATGTTATGATACATGGCAAAGAGACTTTGCAGATGAAATTATGGCTATGAAACCTAAAATGCAGAGATTATCTCAGATTATCTATGTGGGCTGAATATAATCATATAGGACCTGAAAATCAGAAAAGCGAGGCAGAAGAGTCAGTCAGAGTGATGCAGTGATGGAGGAAGAGGTACAGGAGATTTCAAGTGTCAAGACCCCTGCTGTGGCTTTGAAAGGCAGAGGAAGGGGACTGGGATCCAGGGAATGCAGAAAGACTCTAGAAGCTGATGGATGGTGGTCCTCAGCTGGCAATCATCAACCAACCAGAGATCTTGTATCCACAACTGCAAAGGAACTGAATTCTGCCAACCACTTAACCCCTCAAGTGAATAGGAAACAGATTCTCCCCTGGAGCCTCCAAAACAGAGCACATCCCTGCCAACATTTGATTTTAGTCTTATGAGACTAGCTTCAGCCTGAGCTAAAGATCATGTAAAACGTGAACTAACAACTGTTAAAAATAAATGCTTTGATACTACATATAAAATAAATAACTAATGGAAACCTATTGTATAGCACAGGGAACTCTTCTTAGTGTTCTGTTGTGAACTAAATGGGAAGGAAATCTGAAAAAGAGAAGACATAATTCTAGCTGATTCACTTTACTGTACAGCAGAAACTAACACAACATTGTAAAGCAACTCTACTGTAATAAAAATTAATTTCAAAATATAAGCAAATGTTATGAGTCAGAAGTAAAGCTTACCCCACGGCATTCATTTTTAAATGTTGCTGAGAAAATATAGCCTTTAAAATAACTGTTTCAAAAATTTTGGTTAAGTTTGCTATAAGGAAAAATTACAGTTTTGACTGTTCATACTGAAGTGTGGAGCAGTCAGTCCACCATGTGAAACCTTAGGGAAAACTAGTGTAGGACTCAAGGTTTTTTTTCCAGGACTAAGCAAAATCATAAAAACTTGTCCGAGTATCCAGATTTGAATAAAAGTGTCTAACGTGGGACCTCATAGGCTGAAATGAAAAAAATTAAGTTATGAAATGATAGTGAATGTCACAACTAATATAAACAGAGCATAATTAACTAAATAAATCTATTTTAGAAAATTAGGTAGTATATCCATAAACAAAGAAGTAGTTTCAAAACCTCGTCTACAAATTTTTAAAAAGATTAAAATTTCATAAAACCCAAGGAAAATTTCTTGCTAAAATATTATGTATTCCCACAATGAGCTCCATTCAACTTTATTTATACACATGCTTTAAGTTACTTTTACAAAGCAAATGGAAATATGGAGAGGAAGTTAGATGAAGTGTATTTGGATTGAGTAAAAACAAAATCAAACAAGCATACACACATGCGTGCACACACACACACACACACACACACACACACAATCTACTCTCAGAGGATATTCAGTTAAACAAATTGCAGAAAAATGTCCAAGCTTAAATTCAAAGAATAAGATCTAATTGAACTTAAGAGTTAAAGAGTAAACTTAAAACACTGAAGCAAATTGTCCTTTTTTTTTTTTTTTACAAATTTAACTGAGCAAATAGTCCTGGTTTTCTAAAATTTGTCTTTGGTGGACATCCTCTGTAACTATTGATTTTATTTAATGACACTGAATTTTCTTTATTTAAGAGAAACCAACTGTGAAGTTAGATGTTTCCACCTACAGCCCCCTAATATAATTTTTCCCATAAAATTTTGTATCTGTGTTGTTTAGTTCATTGAGCACCTCAGGCAAAGGAACAAGTTACTACAGACTTCTATGAAATCACTATTTCCATGAATGTTGGAGTCCAACTTACCTTGTGAATTGCCTTTTTAGATTGTAAAGATGTCTAGATTGTTTTAATGTAATTGGCACTTGACTCTGTGGAAATTCAAATAAATATTCAGCACTAAGAGAAGAGCTCAACTCTACTTCCTGAGGCAGAAATGAGTTTGCTCTAGTTTCTTCCTATGTATTAATGGCCTGTACAAAGTCTGAGGACTAAAAATAAACAAATGACCTGCATCTCTTATAATTTATTTAAAGATAGGGGTTACTAAATAATTTAATATCATTAACCTGGTGGGTAGAGACTTCTTCATCAAAGAGAACACCATTTGTAACAACAATGGGTTGTAACAAATTAGGGGTTTGAAAGCAATTATATGCACGAATGACTGCAGGAGAAGACAGGTCATGAGAAAATGTGGAGCTCCTAGAAATAAATCAAGAAAGCAATGAAAAAGGAAAGATGTACCAAGTTATCTCACAGTTTTCAGAAATTAGCAGTTCAATATCCTGGCAGAGGAGCCTGGCTGGCTATAGCACACGGGGTCACAAAGAGTCGGACACAACTGGGCATGCATACACACACACACCTTGATATTACAGGTAAAGATAGGTGGTCAAGCACCTTCTAATCCATTCTTTCCGTCTACTTTTTGAGCATTTATTATGAGAATGTTCTTTGTTTATTACTGTGCTATACATGGGAGATAAAAAAGCGGCAACAAACTCAAGAGGTTTTCAATAATGTTGAACAGGTGGTAAGTCAAATCTATACAGAAAAGATTAAGTGGAGGATTCATAACAACCTGATATTTTGGATCTTTAGATCTGGATTCTGTAAAATGTTTGGGATAAACCTAAAGCATAGCTGTTCCTTAACCCTACTCTTTTGGGGATAATCTAAGTGGAAATGGCATCAGTGAAGGAAGGAAGGTATAGTGGTAGACAGACCGTCATAGCCATTCTCTCCTTGATAGTCTTCATTTACAAAAAAAACAAAAAACAAAAAGCAAAAAGTCCAATAATGAATACTAAAATAGCCTTTAGAGTAGAAGTCAAAAGAAGCTCTATTACTTTTAGTTCTGTTGATATTAACTTTATCATTAATGTTTGGATGTCTGTTCTTTTGTAACACAAGGCTGTTATTAAACATTTTAAAAGTAAATGATTTAACAGCTTTCTTTGGTAGGATTTTTATTTACTTTTAAGTATAACCAAAGAAAAAGTAAAAATAACGCATTTTGAGATGATTTACCTATTGTTGCTTTTGCATGAAAAAGTGCTTTTGGAGAAAATACTTTAAGTTTGTCTCTCCGAGTTTTTCACCCTGTATTTTGTTTCTCAGTCCTACACATAAGCACGATAGAATATATTTGATCTTGCCCTTATTATTGTGTATTTTACTGCTACTAATACTCAAAGTTTCCTAATCTAGTCTTGGTCTATTCCCTGTAGCTTTGAAATCTTCCTGGACTGTCAAATTGTCAAATCTAAAGGCTACCTGAGACAGGGGTTCATTCTGGCTTCTATGTCTATTTATACATCCTATATTGAATTTGCGGTCATAGCCCCTTGATGTGTACTGGTTAATCCCCACTGTTATCCTTCAGTTGCTGACAATTCTTTCCTTCACTATTCTCATTGCTTCCAAGCTGTTATTATCAAATCCAAGTCCTTTGATGTCTTGGAATTTTGGCCTTGTCCATTCATGTGTAGTTCAAACATGGTTATTAGGTGATTAATGTGACTATTGTAACCTACAGCAATAATACTCTCTTGGAAAATCCTCACTTTAAACCTGGGATACAGTGGATATTCTTTATGAATTTTTCATACACACAGAAACCAAGGCTATTTCTGAAAAAATGTATTAGAATCAAAAGCACTTGGCAAGCAGTAACCCAGTACAGAGAGGGTTTTTTTTTTTTTTAACATCTAAGTTTGAATAGATTTTCTACCTTTCAAGTTTTTTTTTCACCCATCCATGTTTCCATCCATCAATACGTCTTCCAAACATTTTCTCAGTGTCAGTCATTGTCCTAGATATTCTCAGGGAGAGTCACAAGTAATACAGACATTCTTGTTACCTTTAGAGAGCTTGGAGTTAATTAACACTTCAGATAAGTAACAGGAAATTTGAAATATTGTGTGTGTGTGTGTCAAGGGTTTTAAGAGCAGAAGCAAAAGGCTCTGTGGCAATATATGGGAGAGGCAACTATCCGGGATTTGATGATTCAGAGAAATAAGTGTTAGTGAAAATGAGAGTGAGATAGCATTATAACACAGGCAAAATGAACAGCATAGATGTTTGAGGGATCAGAGGCAGAATAGTGCGAGGAGGAAATAGGGGAGTAGGGAAAGAAGTAGAAAGTAGATGAGTTTTAGGCAGGGTCCTAATTATAAAGGACCTTTTAGCAAAATTAAATCATTTGAGCCTCAAACCAACAACAAAGGGCAATCATTAAAGTATCTTGAAGTAGGGAATGATGAGATAGAGTGGGGAATGGATTGGGTGGGAAAAGCCTGATGATACAGAGACCAGTGTAAGGCTATTGTAGGGATTGAGATAAGAGAGGATAATGGCTTGAACTAAGATGATGGTTCTAGGGGTGGATAGAAATTGATGGATTAGAGAAATTCTTGGGCAGTATGTTGAGAAAAACTGGAGAATGATTTTAATATTGGAAGTGAGGACAAAGCTGAATATAATGACTTCAGTATTGTTTTGAGTAGACAACGTGATAGCGTATATTGAGAGAATATAAGAGAATGAAGAGCTTAGGGGGAAAGGAGATGACAGGTTATTCTAGAACTTATTACCTTTAGTATGTGAGTGGAGTTGCTAAGTGGAAATGCTAGAAGTGAGTAGGATAATGTTTTCCCCAACTCAGGAGAGAGCCCTGGGCTCAATGAATCTGGCTGCCAATACAGGAGATGCAAGAGAGGTAGGTTCCATCCCTGGGTCAGAAGGATCCCTTAGTGGAGGAAATGGCACCCCACTCCAGTATTCTTGCCTGGAAAATTCCATGGAAAGAGGAGTCTGGGGGTGGGCTACCGTCCACAGGGTCACAAAGAGTCAGGCATGACTGAGCACAGATGCATTCATCAACCTATAGTTGTTACTAAGCCAGGGAAGTAGAGGTAATCACAGAGAGAGAGTAATGTAGAGTGAGATTTAGCTTAACTGAACTTAAAGGAGAATTACATTTAAGGACAGAATAGGAATGAAACCGAGACATATAGACATGCACAGAAGCACACTCACACTCCAAGGAGATTCAAGAGAGGTGGGAAGATTCCACAAGGCAAAATATGATGGACACAAAAGAGCAAAGTGTTTTGAAAGGAAAGAAATGGATAATGTGTCAGATACTTCCAAAATAAAGTGAGATAATGGGTGAGTGCCTACTGGTTTAGGTAAACCGTTATTAACATTGGAAGACCAGTTGAGGGTAGCAGCCAGATGACTGTGGACTAGAGAATGAGTGGAAAATAGGGAGACAGAGAAATATTCCAGCATTAGCTGTGAATGGGAAGCAAGGGCTAAGGCAGTGGGAACTACATTGCAACATTATGGAGGAGACTGAGTAGCTTATACTCTGATTAGAATTGGTTTCACAGAGAATTGTAATATTGTAGTTTTCATAATAAATGAGTGTGTCTTGTGCTCAGTCATAGCCAACTCTTTGTGACCCCATGGACTGTAACCTACCAGGCTTCTCTGTTGATGGGATTTTCCAGTAAGGATGACAAATTCCTTCAAAATGGACCTTCTTGGCACTACACTTTAGTAGTCATCACTTATGTCCATGATCTGATTAGTAGTTAATGTTGGTTACCAAAATACACCTTACATTAAAGTTTGCATCAATGGGTTAGTCAGAATATTAACTTCCTAATTAATAGATTATTTTTGAAAACTTTAGGTTTACAGAAAGATTGAACAGATAATATAGAGAGGTCCCATGCATCCTCCTCTCACCCCCAAATATATGCACAGGTTTCTCTATTGTTAATGTCTTAGATTCTTACATTAGCACCATCTATTTTTTGCAATTATGACCCAACACTGATAGATTATTATTAACTAAAGTCCATGGTTTATTCAGATCTCCTTAGCTTTTACTTTTTGTCCCTTTCCTGTTCTAGAATCCTGTCTCTTTAGTATCCCCTTGGCTTTGATACTTTCTCAGACTTTTCCTCATTTTCAATGACTTTGACAATTTTGGGGAGTACTCATCTGATATATCATAGGATGACCCTTTTTGAAATTGTATGTTTTTCTTATGATTGCATTAGAGTTATGGGTTTGGGGAGGAAGTTCACAGAGGTAAAGCATGTCATTTTTATTACATCATATCAAGGGCACATAAAATGTGTATGATTTATAGCCACTGACATTGACTTTGGTCACCAGGCAGAAATAATGTTTGTCAGGTTTCCGCACTGTTACTCTTTTCCCCTTATTTCCATACTGTACTCTTTGGAAGAGAGCCACTATGTACAGCCTATACTTAAGGATGGGGAGTTAAGTTCCCCTCCATTAGCGTGGTGGAGTATTTACATAATTTATGTGGAATTCTTCTGCATGAGGATTTGTTAACTTATTTAATCATTTATTTATATAAGGTGGACTCATGGCTACTTATTTTATCTTTTGAGTTATAATCCAGTGCTGTTTTATTTATTTTATTGACTCAATTTTTCCACTTCTGGCTTTTGGGAGCTGTTTAAGTTGACTCTTGTGTCACTTTGACCCTCATCAGAGTGGGTGTTTTTTTTTTTTAATCAAAACATTTTTTACTTGAGCACAGTCCTTCGCCTGTTTGTTTATCCCACCCTCACCTTAAGCCCTGGCAAATATTAATCTTTTATGTCACTCTAGTTTTGCCTTTTCCAGAATGTGATATAATTGAAATCATATACTATGTAGCATTTTCCAGGATAGTTTCTTTCATTTGCAATATGAACTTAAGGTTCCTTCATGTCTTTGTGTGGCATGATAGAGCACTTCTTTTTACTCTTAAATAATATTCCATTGCTTGGAGGTATTGCAGTTATCTATTCACTTATTGAAGAACATCTTGGTTACTTTCAATTTTGAGTAATTATAGGTAAAGCAGTTATAAACATATGACGGCAGATATTTTTGTGTTGATCAGTTTTCAACTCAATTGGGCAAATACTTAGAAGCAAGACTGCTGACTAGTATGCTAACACTATGTTTAGCTTTGTGGAAAAGTGCTGAACCATCTTCCACAGTGGCTGCACCATCTTTCATTCCTACCGACAATAAACAAGAGTTCTTGCTGCTGCACTTCATTGTAATCATTTGTTATCAACTTTTAAAAAATTTCTGTCAGCCTAATAGGCACCTCATTGTTGTTTTAATTGTAACTCCCTAATGAAGATTGGGCATCTCTCATATGCCTATTTGCCATCTGTATGTCTTTGTTGATGAAGTATGTATTCAGATTATTTTACTATTTTTCTTGAGTTGTTTTCTTATTGTTAAGTTTTAAGAGCTTTTCAAAGATTTTGGCTTCCCTGAGAGTTCCAGAAAAATATCTATTTCTGCTTTATTGACTATGCTGAAGTCTTTGACTGTGTGGATCACAATAAACGGTGGAAAATTCTGAAAGAGATGGGAATACCAGACCACCTGACCTGCCTCTTGAGAAATCTGTATGCAGGCCAGGAAGCAACAGTTAGAACTGGACATGGAACAACAAACTGGTTCCCAATAGGAAAAGGAGTACGTCAAGGCTGTATATTGGTTACAGTCCATGGGGTCCACAAAGAGTCAGACGACTGAGCACGTACAGATGTTGACTATTTTATTTATAATTTTCATTATGATACTTTATTTTCTAGTCATAATATCTTAACATCATTGCAGTTACCAATTGTAAAGATTTTTAAAATTATATTTGTATATATTTTAAAACAATCACTTATAGGGGCATATAAAGAAAATAACTTTATTCTAAAATTAATATCTCAAAATTACATAAGGGGGTTCATTTTTATTTTGATGAAATTCTCATTCCACATATCATCAAAATAAAAATCACAAATCGTGTCTATGGTCCTCCTCCTCTTTCTCAGGGGAATTTCTTATAGAGTGCTCAATTCAGTCATTGCATTCATTACTTTGAGTCAAAGTGAGTGTTTCTCCATTGACCTATACACAAATTTTTCTTCACTTCTTTTCTCTTGGTTCTTCTGCTATACGGTATGGTATTCTGGCCACATATGCTTACTAAGAAAGGAAATATGGCTAGAGTCACATGATAACATTGTAATATATTGGATATGCTAGATTAAACAAATTGTATTATTAAATGTAATTTACCTGTTTCTTGTAGCTTTTTAAAAATTTGCTACTTTAAAATTTAAAATTGCTACACATATTGCTCACATTATACTTCTACTGAACAGCATTGGAGCCTGTTAAGGATATGTGAGATTGTTTTTTATTTGTCATTGGAAATAAGATAATGATCTCTAATTACTTATCACGCATCTATGGATTTTTAGACGCCCAGAGCAAAGCACAAGCAGCTTGCGGCCAAACGCAAATGTTTCCAACAGCCTTTTTCAGTGGTGAGAAAAGTTGGTAACAAATGGCTTCTGTCCAATGTTTATTAAAGAATATGACCCCAAAGAATCAGAGGAGGTATCTATAAACTGTAATGGAGCTGTTATTGGTTCCCTAGCTAGATGGTTTTTACCTCCTTTTAATGTGAGGATCCCATAGTGTTAGAGTCTATTTTGAAGTCCTCACAGGATTGGATTCCTAGACCTCATTCAAATCACTGTAGTTTCCCAGCTACTTTTTTGGTAGTGGAAGCAGCTTCTGCTTTACTCTGTGGACATTCTATTATTGTGACTACTAACCCTTGATTCATACTATGTTATTTCTCTAGCTTTGAGGTCTGTGCCTTTCACATTCTGTAGACCATCACACAATTTCCCCCAATTATTTTTTTTTCCCTCAGCAAATTTCTCTTGCGTAATTTATGCTTCATTTATATTTCCACATGAATAAAACAACGTAGCTCATTCATCATTTTGATTGCTATCCTCTGGAACATTTCCTATACTTAAACTGTTCTGGGTTAGAGAAACCTCAGTACTTTTCTTGCCTGAAAATAAATGCAATCTCTATTTCATGAACAGGTTGTGTACCAAAAGGGTGGGAATCACATTATAGTCAGAGTTTCAGTTCCAAGGCCAGCTCACCAATCACATTGTATACCAAATGTAGAATACTGTGTCAAGAATGCTATGAAATTTAACACTGCATAGTGAGATGTTTCTCTGAGAACCCACACATTTTCAGGTCTGGTTGGCAACAGTGCAGTGGAATAACAGAAGTCTCCCCAGCACTTGGTCTTAGCAAGAGGATGGGGACATTTTCCTAAACTAACGGTGATGGGTACCACCAGGGCCAGTTTAGGGATTTAAACAGCTGAAGTGTTGGGATAAAACTCACTTTTTGTTACTGG
The DNA here is from genome assembly GCF_032405125.1 of Capricornis sumatraensis. Taxonomy (NCBI): domain Eukaryota; kingdom Metazoa; phylum Chordata; class Mammalia; order Artiodactyla; family Bovidae; genus Capricornis; species Capricornis sumatraensis. The sequence continues at coordinate 126,419,864 of NC_091069.1, forward strand.
ATCCTGTCCTTAAATTTTACTCCCTCCCCCAATCTTCTTCTGTTTGCCTACTTCACAGCACAATCTATGGCTTATAAGTAAAAATTTTGTTCAGCTTGTTTATATATATATATATATATATATATATATATATATATATATAGTGTTTACTTCTTTATCCCCCATTTCTAAAAGTAACAGAAACTCTCTCCCTCTCGCTATTCATTTGCCATTGTAAAAATGATGCAATAGCAGTCTTTCCTCCTTTCACTTAGTTAGTGATTTTAGAGATGAATGTGGTTAGTGGAGGGCTTCCCAGGTCGTGGAGGGCTTCCTCCTAGCAGGAGACAGGAGACACAGGTTTGATTGCTGAGTTGGGAAGATCCCTTGGGGTAGGAAATGGCAACACGTTCCAATATTCTTGCCTGGAAAATTCCATGGACCCCCTGGTTACAGTCCATGGGGTCACAAAGAGACAGACACGACTGAACAATGGAGCACACATACACACATGGTTAATGGGAGATAATCTCTGAGCTTAAAGAAAGGGCTTAAGAATCTTAATTGACATTTCAGCGAAAACACGTACTTGGGTCACTCTCAATCTAAGGCAAGCTCTTGTGATGGAAGCTGGGGTAAGAGCTGATACCCAGGAGGAGGGAATCTTAGATAGGAATGGCCGAGATCAGCAGAGGAACAGGGTAGAGGTTAGGTAGATCCTGTGATTCCAGTGTTCCCTCTTCAGATTTTTTCCTTCTGATCTTAGCTTTGGGAAATGATGAGAAATGGAAAGAGGTTTAATCAACAGAACAAAGTCTTAGCTTGAAGTCAAAGAGAAAAGAGGAGTTAGAGGTATTTTCCCTATTTTGAATGTGTATCTACATTATCTCAGATTTATTTTCTTTGATGAGCTTTGAATTTTCTTTGTATTATCAACTTCCTTTCTAAAGGATACCTTAAATATGGTCTGTGCTAAGTTAACTCTGTGTTTATGAAATCCAACTTTGAATTCATGAATATAATGTCCATTGACTTGTTATTATATAGTAGAAATCATTTCAGAGTCTGTAAGTAAGTTGAGATGTTTAAACTGGGGTCCTTGGGGTTCATGAGCTTGTAATCCATATTAAAAAGCTTGTTTTCTGGGAGAAAAAGTATGGTTTTTGGAATATTCACTTAAGGTGAAGAAAAAAAAAAAAGCTGACCCAAGTTCACTTGTGTTTCAAGTGAATAAACAAAGTTAAGAAAGTTTGCAGAATTTCACTGGTTTCTTAACATGGCATACTATTGTAATTCTCCAACAGGGGGATGAAGTGTCCAACATTCAACAAAATTATTAGCCAGAGGATTCTTTTTAAAACACTACTTCTAAGAATTAGGACCTTTGGAATGCAATATGTGAAATGTTGAAATATACTTCATTTTAGTATCATTTTCCCACATGTTTTAAGGCTTGGCCTCCTCTAAAACATAAATCTAGGAGCTCAAGGAAAAAATTAAAACTTTGTTTTTTGATATTTGTCATGCTTCAGTTTTATCAGCATTACTTATTTGAAATCAACTGAAGAATTTATTTGGAGAAAGGAGTTCTATAACAAAATAAAATATGATAACCTCTAATCTAGGCTAAGTGCCTCACTTTTGTAAGTTAGGAAACTTAGGTCCAGACATTCCTTGTAGGGATTTATTCTAGATCATAAAACAGGCTAAGGATCACAACCCTAGTTCCTTGTTTTGTATTCCCCAACCTACAGTAAATATGTCCAGTAAAGCTCAGATATAGTAAAAATGGGCTATAACACAGATCCCACTAAGTGACAATAAAATTTAGTTCTTATCAAACTGTTACTCAAAAGTATCTGCTTATTTATTTTATGCTTTTCATTCTTTTTCATGTTAAAACGTTTCGCTTAAAACAAACTTTTGTTCCAATACAAAGGTCGATAAGAGTGGGACACGACTGAGTGACTTCACTTTCACTGTTCACTTTCATGCATTGGAGAAGGCAATGGCAACCCACTCCAGTGTTCTTGCCTGGAGAATCCCAGGGACGGGGGAGCCTGGTGGGCTGCTGTCTATGGGGTTGCACAGAGTCAGACATGACTGAAGCGACTTAGCAGCAGCAGCAGACTAGTAAATGCTTATGCTGCAAAATTTCATTAAATTCTGTTATATTGTATTTTCTTTTTCTTTTTCAATTATGGTGACTGTACTAATATATGTTAAGTACCTATATATTCCTATTGTTCTTTATTTCTATGGCTCCATTTTTTTTATTGTTGGCTGAAAATTTGTACCTTCCAGTCATTGTTATGAAGGAGCATGATTAAGGGCTGTGAGTGAATCACAGCTGTGCTTAAATTCCAGCTCCACCATTTGCTAGATGTGTGAGCCTGGGCAAATTACAAAGTTTCTGTGATCCTAACTTTCCCTAAAAGATATGTGACGTGATGTCTGTGTCATGTGTTATCAAGGATTTCACAGACTGTTCTGTTCGCACCTTGGGCAAAGTCTTAAACCCCAGATCCATTCTTCTTCGTTCTGGTGCTAGACTATATTTCCCTCCCTCCTGCCACCCCCCACACCCGCCTTTGTTTCCTTTCCTTCCTTTATTCCTTTCCTCCTCTGTCTCTCTATCCCTGTTTCTCTCTTCCTCCCTCCCTCCTTCTTCCCTTTCTTTCTCATTGTAGCAAACAAAACCTTAAGTATCAGTTCAGTTCAGTTCAGCCGCTCAGTCGTGTCCAACTCTTTGCGACCCCATGAATCACAGCACGCCAGGCCTCCCTGTCCATCACCAACTCCCAGAGTTCACTCAGACTCATATCCATCGAGTCCGTGATGCCATCCAGCCATCTCATCCTCTGTTGTCCCCTTCTCCTCCTGCCCCCAATCCCTCCCAGCATCAGAGTCTTTTCCAATGAGTCAGCTCTTCGCATGAGGTGGCCAAAGTATTGGAGTTTCAGCTTCAGCATCATTCCTTCCAAAGAAATCCCAGGGTTGATCTCCTTCAGAATGGACTGGTTGGGTCTCCTTGCAGTCCAAGGGACTCTCAAGAGTCTTCTCCAACAACACAGTTCAAAAGCATCAATTCTTCGGTGCTCAGCCTTCTTCACAGTCCAACTCTCACATCCATACATGACCACTGGAAAAACCATAGCCTTGACTAGACGGACCTTAGTCGGCAAAGTAATGTCTCTGCTTTTGAATATACTATCTAAGTTGGTCATAACTTTTCTTCCAGGGAGTAAGCGTCTTTTTTAACTTAATGGCTAACCTTAAGTATAGTAGGCAGTATCAGTGGGTTGCCTTTGGAAATGTCTTTACCCAGCCAGCACTGAATTGGGCACTAGTTTCCAGGTAGCTCAGCTGGTAAAGAATCTGCCTACAGTGCAGAAGACCCCAGTTCAATTCCTGGGTTGGGAAAATACCCTGGAGAAGGAAAGGGCTACCCACTCCAGTTTTCTTGTGCTTCTCTGGTGGCTCAGACAGTGGAGAATCCACCTGCAGTGCAGAAGACCTGAATTTGATCCATGAATTGGGAAGATTCCCTGGAGAAGAGAACAGCTACCCACTCTAGTATTCTTGCCTGGAGATTTCCATGGATGGAGGAGCCTGGCAGGGGGTTCATGGGGTCACAGAGTCAAACACCACTGAGTGACTTTCACTTTCACTTCAAATAACAGTCTATTTTATGACTGAAAAGATAAGGAAATTATTGCTTTAAAGCCAATAATTTTAAAAAGGTAGGTGAGATCACAAGTCAAATGGTCATGGAAACATTAAAAAGATTAAGAAATGTTACTTTGTAATAGCTTTTGTGCTCTTCTAGAAATCTGGAGACTGCCGGTAAAGAATCTGCCTGCAATGCAGAAGACCCAGCTTTGATCTCTGGGTGGGGAAGATCTGCCATAGGAAATGGCAATCCACTCCATTGTTCAGTATGCTTGCCTGGAAAATTCCATGGGGAGAGGAGTCTGGCAAGCTACAGTTCATGGGGTCACAAAGAATTAGACACGACTGAGTGACTAACATTTTCACAGAAATCCCAGCTTGTCTGCTTTTCTGCCATCTTCAAGTCTGTATTAGATGCCTGTTGTCAGCTTTCATTTCTTTTTTAAAATTTATTTATTTATTTATTTTTGACTGCTTTGGGTCTTCGTTTCTGCTCCCAGGCCTCTTCTAGTGGCAGCGAGTGGGGGCTACTCTCTAGTTGTGACGCATGGGTTCCTTACTGAGGTGGCTTCTCCTGTTGCAGAGGTCCTAGGAACACAGGCTCCGTAGCTGTGGGCTATGGGCCTAGCTGCCTCTCGTGTGTGGAGTACTCCCGGATTAGGATTAGAACCCATGTCCCCTGCATTAGCAAGCAGACTCCCAGCCACTGGACCACCAGGGACGTCCTCAGCTGTTCATAATTCTAAAGGTGGCATTCATCAGATGTTACCCCTCCCCTCCCTCCAGGAATGAAGTGGGCATTCTGATGCATCATATTAGAAGCTTCCAGGTCAATTCTCACTTCAAATAGGGCAACTGACATTCTTGTGACTCTGTATGCAGTGTATCTCCTGCCTCACCTTTCTTTAGAGCATCCTCACACTTCATGGTGATGAAGACTGAGACAAGTCTGCATGTTGTCTAAATGGCACTTTGTCAGGCTCATTGTATTCCATCTGGAGATGTTAGTTTTCCTTTTCTCCTTCAGAGAGTTATTTCATGGAATGAAGGGAAGAAGATGTCACCAATTCCATGTAATGAATGTTGCTGCTGCTGCTAAGTCGCTTCAGTCGTGTCTGACTCTGTGCGATCCCATAGACGGCAGCCCACCAGGCTCCTCTGTCCCTGGGATTCTCCAGGCAAGAGTATTGGAGTGGGTTGCCATTTCCTTCTCTAGTAATGAATGTTATTAGTAGCTAATTCCTGAATTAACTTATGTAATGGTTTAATTCAACTTTCTTACCCTTTTTCAGTGTACTTCTGATTGATAGGTTCTGGTTATCTCTACTCTTGGGATGCTCAGTGCCAGCACCTTCCTCCTCTTTACATTTTTTTCCATAATATCTTTTTCTGACGACACCTTTTACTCTCTTGTCTATACATTCTTCCAAGATATTGCTTAGCTTAAAAAATATCAATGTTGTGGTCTGCCAATTCACTACCCTTGTATATATACGAGCTCTCCATGACTTTCTACCCTCATCTTCTCATTATGATCTCTCTTGAGTTTTATAAGCCAGAAACAATTGAATCACATCAACCCACACGAACATCAGGGATTGCTTTCTAAATGTTCCATTACAGACTCTTCCATAATTGGAGGGTTGACCTAGGATATCATATGTCAAGCAGGTAGAGTGATAGAGCCCTAATTAGAATAGTTACACCCACATCTTTCATCAAGATAAAGCTAAACAAGCTTGTTACATTCAAGCCCTGCCGCAGATAGATGAGAAAGATTGCATTTTCACACTTTGTGTTTTGCTTCCAGAAAGTGTCCAAGATACCCAACTTTTTGAACATTTATGAAGACGTTCTCAATTAAAAAATTTTCAGATTGAAAAATTTTTCTGCAGCTATTGAACATTGAAGTGTTACTCACTCAGTAACCCCCCAGACTCCTCTGTCCATGGAATTTTCCAGTCAAGATACTGAGATGAGTTGCCATTCCCTTCTCCTGAGAATCTTCCTGACCCAGGGATTGAACCTGGGTCTCCTGCATTGCAGGCAGATTCTTTACCAACTGAGCCACTGTTAAAATTAAGGCTGAAATACTCATGCTAATATTCCTGCAAGTATATCATTTGCTGTATAGTTAGATTTTAGAATAATTGCATCACTCATAAAAATATGTCCAAAATGGCATTATTAAATTTCCATTTGTTATTATATTAAATTCCATTCATTATTAAGTTAAAATCTAACTAATAGAGTTAAAATTGAGTAAGTGAAATTAAGAATAGGGTGATTATGACACTGTTGAAGAATTTTGGCATTTTAATTCCTAAATTTCTGTACTCATCCAGCAGCAGAGGTCACTAGCACTATAAATTCCATTTGTACCCTTTGAGTTATTGCTTCTGTCAAAATTACATCATTTTTGTGAGTCACAGGTAGCTGAAAAAACCACCAAATAGCCTGCAGCTTCTTTCACAGTTATTACTTGTTGAAGTTTTTTTGACAGAAAAAAATCAGTGTATGTTAAAATTTCAAACTATGAGAGGGAAAAAAAAAAATCTATGTCTTGGTGAAAATAACTAAGAACATCACTAAGAGTGCTATGTCGATTTAGTCTTATAAGACATTCATTCTGTTATATATAGTGACATTCAAAGTGAAGTGTATGTATGTATGTATGTATGTATGTATGGGTAACAGAGAATGTTAAGGACAAATTTATATAGATTCTGATCCTTAGAGGGAGTTAATTTTTATATTAAATTTCTATCTGGCTATCATTTTGTGTATTCTTAGAAGCTTAAAAATTTAAGGAGATACTGAGAGAGTTTTGACATTTTATAACTTGGATAGTAGCCAAGATTATAAAAGAAAGCATGGCTGTAAGGTGTCTGGGATTCTTTCAAGTTCAAAAAGTGCCTAAACATTCATACAGGTTATGAAGTTTTAGTTCAGACTCTTATTTTTCTTCCCATCAAGCTATTCATTGAGACTTCCTTGAGCTTTTTATTTTATGCCTTTCTTTGAATATTTTCAAGAAGACACTACTACTTTCTAGATAATTAGATTGTGCCACATATGAATATAAATTACACTTATCTCCCCAAGCAATAATTGAATTTCATGCACACAAGTACCTGCTTTTTCTGAAATCTTTCCTCTGATTACTGACTGGCAGGTAGGCTCAGAACCTACCAGTGGTAAACGAGAGTAATAAAAAATTCAGTGGACTCTACAATCTTAGAATTTCTGGTTTTCGGTATATTCAATTTATTTATATTTCAACACCTGTAGTTCTTCAGTTCTTTCATCATTATTAGAACTTTGTCCCATAGTTAGAGGTGGGAGAATCCTCAAAATAAAATCATCCTGGGTTGCATCTTATTTTTCTTCAAATAATTTTTTTTTAGGAAAAGAACTCAGATATTCTAGCTGAACATGTTAACTGATCTTTACAATATAGATATTAAAGGCTTAATACTACAACTGAATTTCACAAGCATTTTATTAACCTTTATTGCTTGCATTGTATCTTTAACATAATAATTCACACCTATCCAGAGCATAGAATATTTTCTATATCTTGGAGTCAAGAATATCACAGATTTGCTACACACTTAGAAAAATGTTTCTTTCTTTTATTAACTCTATTTCTTCGAACATAAGAGTGACATCTAAGTTCAACATTGTAAGACTTAACTTTTACTCAGTCCATATTCTCCAAGTATTTAGCTACATTTTTCAAATGTACTCACATTTTCCAATAAAGTTATCTAAAGTTTTCATCCTTAAATATAAATAAGCTCATAATTTATTCATGGTGAATGCCTTTCTATGAACATACCTAACTTGGTTCACTTTTTTACTGAGATATCAGTTTAGGAACTGTCAGAGTCAAGGACTTATGTACAAACAATAAAAATAAATCCTATTCTTCAACAGCCATTTTCTAGGAGCAGTTTATGATTCATATATAATTAGTAAGTTTTTCATACATTGATTTTCTTTTACTACTTTTCTGCCTGCTCATTGAGCTTAAAGAAGTTTTTTGGGGCAACTTTCTTCTTTTTATTTTCTATATAAGAAAGTTTAATGTTAACTGAAAATTCAAAGATTTCCCAGTCTCTCTCCTCTTCCTCCTCACATGAAAATATATTCCCTAAGACCTTCTCTACACTGACACCTCAGGGGAAACATCCACTTTATTGTGATTCATCTCTTTCTCTTAAGGCTATTTATGAAACAGATAGGGGCTTCCCCAGTGGCTCAGATGGAAAAGAGTCTACCTGCAATGCAGGAGATCCGGGTTCCAGCCATGGGTCAGGAAGATCCCCTGGAGAAGGAAATGGCAACCCACTCCAGTATCCTTGCCTGGAAAATCCCATGGATGGAGTAGCCTGGCAGACTATTGTCCATGGGGTCGCAGAGTCTCATGCAACTGAGTGACTAACACTATGAGACAGATATGAGAGCCATTTTACATTTATGCAAAACTTGTAATAGAACATGTAAAAGTGTGACACCAATGACAAACCTCCTGTGAACCAATTTTTAGCCTGTAAATTTCAGAGTTAAGCGGTACCCTCCAAAAATGCTTAGTCATCAGAACTCTCTAGTCACAAAGACTGACAAAAGGTCTATTTTCACATATCGCTTCCTGTTGGTGCTATCCAAAATAAACCTGTAAGCCATTTGAAGCTTCCTTTTTTTTTTTTTTTAAAGTGGTTGTTTTGAAGTTTTGACAATTGGTATGAAAATTTTCAATCTACATGTGAATACTTGATAGATAATGACTATATATACTACAAGAACAGACATAAAGTATGATTCCATCTAAATCTGTCAACATAGGCCATAATTAGTATAATTCTATATTGTTCTAGTTACATCATTTGGTTTTAAAGCAAACAAATATTTCATCAGAAGAAAAATGTGTAAATGTTGAGTCAGCAGAGCCCAAGGCACTTTCCTGTGCCTTAATATCAAGGAAATCTTGCAGAGACAAGCTGTTCTAGAAACTTCTGAAATGAAGCTAAAATAATAAGGGGATGTCACATTGTTTCATGCAACTGAAATAAAAGTGAAGAGCCCTTATTATAAACATGGCAGCAAAAAAAGAAAAAAGAAACATCATGGGCTGAAGTCTGTATTACAATGAGTATCTTAAGGCATGCTAGATACATTTGGAGCTTGCAACATGTACTGTCAAAGAAGAGGCTAGAAACTATAGGACTTGGACTTTGATGTTTTGGATTACTTTGCGATGCTTTTCATTTTCCAAAAGCCTGTTTCCAGGGACTTCATACTTTTCTTGGGTGATATTTGGTGTGGATCCTTAAGTATGTCATTACTATCCATTGGAAAGTAAAGATAATCATGTATTTTTCATCATATACTGATTGTGGGGTAGGTACAAGGATGGCCACTATATTCTCTGGGAATGGCTATCTTCTTTTTGAATTCTCCCACACTCTAGGCCTTTGTCCTTGGGCAACTTCAGATGGATCCATGCTGGGCTTTTGAGGGGCGAGTTTTAGCTCAGAAGAGGTTGGAAAAACAATGTTTTACATCTCCAAATGCGACGAGTTTTCTTTCTTTCTTTCTTTCTTTTTTTTTTTTTTTGGAACAGAAAGTAATTAGCCAAAGTGGAATTGGGCCAACTAAGAAGCATTAACAGGCTAAATGATGTGCCCTTAATTTTTGGAGCATTCCAAAGATGGACTTATTCTTTACATAATGAGAAAAAGGTGAAGCATCTACAAAATTCTAAGAGTGACTGGGAACATGAAAAGAAAGAAACAGTTCAATTTTCTCACAAATTAAAGACGATAACTGAAGCTAGCCACCCCCTCTCCAATCTAGGAATCCATTTGACTAATTTTCCTAAGCAGGCATTGGAATGTTCCTGCTGGGAACAGGACTGATAATATATGTAGCTGACACTCTCACCCGAGGCGGAACTGTTGTTCTGTTTGGGGAATGGAGGCCAACTCCCTGCAACTTAAAGAAAAGCTAATTTAGGACACATCTAAAAGCAACTGAAATGAGAAAGGGGGAAAAAAAAATCTCAAGTTACTGTGCACTGTGCCAGCTGACCAAATATAAAACAAAACAAAACAAGATAATCTTCCCCTCTACCGCCACAAGTTAGAAAGAAAGAGAAGGAGGGAGACATTTCTCTTGGTGCTGGGTCTATACTTGTTTTGGCTTCTTTTCAGATACTCTCCCAAGTTTAAATTTGAAATTTGATGACTCTCAAGAGCAGAAATGTTCTTTTCCAGGTGTCATTTTTATCTATTTCTGTCAAGCCCTTTAAAAAGGAATCAAGGAGAACCATCATTTAAGGGTGGTGGTGGGGGGAGTACAAAAGCTGGTTAACTCCAGGACAAAAGGTAGTAGAAACATATTTACTGAAAGAGGGGAGATTTCTGTAGTTAGTAGAAATACATCTGAGAACAGTGCCTTTTAAAAGATGACATCTAAAGCTCACTAGAATTAACTACTTAATGGAAAAAAAAATCTCTCCAGAGTAAAAAAAGAAATCTTCCTACCTAGTTGTATTTTTTTTTAACCAAATGAAATTTAGCTCTGTTTGCTATTTCATTTTAGGTAAAAAGATAATAAAATTTTGGAGGTAAAGATGTGTTTATATGCTTTTATAACTTAAAGGCAATTTTAACTTGAACATCAAACTCTTACAGATTTTGGCTCATTATGAGAGCAAATGCCTCAGGGCATTTGTTTTAGTTTTTAACTGAAATACTCTGATATGAAGCTTGCAAGAGATCTTGAGGAAACATTTCATATATGTGATGTAGGCTGATGGAGGCAACACTACACGTGAAACAACTGAATTTGAATCCTCAGCTGACTGAGGCTGGACAAATTACACAGCTATTTGAAAAATGGAAATAATAGCATTGACTTCTTATCTCATCCATTCTCAGAAAAGAGTACATGAAATAATGAATTCATACAGTAAATAATGTACAGTAAAATGTACAAAAAGTTGTATAAAATAAGGTTCTATTTTCCCTGGTGTGCAGTCTTTTTTCAGTTCCCTTGCTTTTTATTATGTGTTTCTTTTCAAATCTTCATTTCCCTCATTTTTTGAGTTGTACTTTTTTTTTTTTTTTACTGAAAGTTTCTTTAAAAAGAATTAAATGGATGGTTGTTTACAAGGTTGAGGCTTTTTTTCTCTTCATTTATTTCTGTCAATAATTTCTGGAGTTAATTTTAGAGATTTTGACTCATTAGATGACTAACTCTCTGAAACCACCACAGTGCACAGAAATCCTAGATAGGAATAGAGGCAAGGGTGCCCAGTATGATATTAAAGCAATTATAGATAATTAGCATTCCCTATCTGCCTGCAATGCAGGAGACGCAGGAGATGTGGGTTTGATCCCTGGGTTGGGAAGACCCCTTGGAGGAGGAAATGGCAACCCACTGTAGTATCTTGCCTAAAATATCCCATGGACAGAGAAGCCTGGCAGGCTACAGTCCAAAGGACTGCAAAGAGTTGGACATGACTGAGTGGCTGAGCGTGCGTGCATGAGCACACACACACACACACACACACACGAGAATAAGAGCACTGATGCTTATGTTTGGAAAGGTTATAAAGCGGGGGAGATAATAGAGGAAAATACACTTATGAAAAGTGATGGCAACCCCGGTTAAAAAAAGGTAGACAATGATAAGGGACTTCGAAATGAGAATCAAAGAGCATTTTATTATCGTCTAATAATACCCAGGGCATGGTAAATCAAACTTTAACATCTCTAATAAGAGGTATTTGTATTGATTTTCACTTTACATTTAAGCCAAAGCTGTTGACTCTTGAACAGTGTTACTCAAACTTTAACATGCTTGTGAGTTGTCTAGAGACCTTTCCAAAATTCATATTCTGATCAAAAGTTTTGTGCTGGTCACTGAACTAGCAAAAGGATTCGATTTCTGACAAACTCCCAGTCAATGCCAAGGCTGCTGCTTCTCAGACAATTTTAGTAACTAGACTGAATGTCACTGTAATTATTTTTCCCTTACAAGTAACACCCTGGGAATGATGTCTATGTTGGAGAAATTGTGGGTATGGAAATATTATTCAAGAAAAGATTTCCTTTTGTAAAACTTTGAGATAAAATTTATGTACAACACAGTGTCATTTTGAAGTATAAAATTTGATGAGTTTTAACATGTGTCAGAGAAGGCAAGGGCAACCCACTCCAGTACTCTTGCCTAGAAAATCCCACGGATGGCAGAGCCTGGTAGGCTGCAGTCCATGGGGTCACTAAGAGTCAGACACGACAGAGCAACTTCACTTTCACTTTTCACTTTCACGCATTGGAGAAAGAAATGGCAACCCACTCCAGTATTCTTGCCTGGAGAATTCCAGGGACGGGGGAGCCTGGTGGGCTGCTGTCTATGGGGTCGCAAAGAGTCGGACACGACTGAAGCGACTTCGCAGCAGCAGCAGCAGCAGCATATGTGTACCATCACGGAACCATTACAACAACAATCAGGATAACAAATATTTCCATCCAAAAGGACCTCATAAAGCTCAATGTCTGAAAACAAGAATTCAATCAAAAAAAATGGGTGGAAGATCTACATAAACATTTCTCCAAATGAGCACACGCTGTGCTCAGTCGCTCAGCCATGTCCAGCTCTGCAATCCCACGGACTGTAGCCTGCCGGGTTCCTGTGTCCGTGGGGATCCTCCAGGCAAGAATACTGGAGTGGGTTGCCATGCCCTCCTCCAGGGCGCCTTCCCAACCCAGAGAATCAAACCTTGGTCTCCTGCGCTAGCAGCTGGTTTCTTTACCACTAGCTCCACCTGGAACAGATGGATAAAAAATACATGAAAAGATGCTCAACATAACCGATTACTAGAGAAATGAAAAGCAAAACTACAGTGAGGGGTCACCTCGCACCAGTCAGAATGACCATTATCAAGAAAATCTACAAACAATACATGCTGGAGAAGGTCTGGAGGCAAGGGAGCCCTCTTTCACTGTTGCTGGGAATGTAAACTGATACAGCCACTATGGAGAACAATATGGAGATTCCTTTAAGAACGAAAAGGAGAGCTACCATATGATCTTGTAATCTCACTCCTGGGCATGTATCTGGAGAAAGCCATAATTCGAAAAGATAAATGCACCCCAATGTTCATTGAAACACTATTTACAATTAGCCAGGACAGCAAAGCATCCTAGACATCCACCAAACAGAGGAATGAATAAAGAAGTAGTACATATATGCAATGGAATAGTGGCTATAAAAAAATGAAATAATTCCATTTGTAGCAACATGTGTGGACCTATAGATTGTGACACTGAGTGAAATACGTCAGACAAAGACAAATACCATATGATATCACTTACATGTAGAGTCTAAAAAAAAAAGGATACAAATGAATTTATCTATAAGAGAGAAATGGATTTACGCATGTAGAAAACAAACTTATGGTTTGTTACCGGAGATTACCAGGGGGTAATGTTTAGTCATTAAGTCCGACTCTTTGCGACCCTATGGACTGTAGCCTGCCAGGCTCCACTGTCCATGGGATTTCCCAGGCAAGAATACTGGAGTGGGTTGCCATTTCCTTTGCTGGGGGCAGGGGGGAAAGATGGGGAAGGGATAAACTAGATTGGTATTGACATATACACACTATTGTAGATAAAATAGATTAACTAATAAGAAACTACTGTATGCACAGTGGTCTCTGCTCAATACTTTGTAATGGCCTATATAGGATAAGAATCTAAAAGAAGAGAGGAGATATATATATGTTTATATATATGTATAAGTATTGATTAACAGATTCATCCTGCTGTACACCTGAAGCTAACACAAAATTGTGAATTAACCATACTCCAATAAAAATTTAGAAGAAAGAAAAGGACTCAAAAGTTCTTTATCCACCTTTGTAATCTTCTTATTTATTCTCCCCCTCCCATGTATCCATTAATCTTTCTGTCATTTATATTATTTTCCGTTTTCTAAAATTTTATATAAAAATCAGACAATATGATATGTATTCTTTTATTATATGGCTTTTTTCACTCAGCATAAATATTACGAGATTCATCTGTTTGCTCACTTTTGGAAATTGTTGCTTTGTTTCTTAATCGAGTTGCCTGTATCATGGCTGACTAGTAGTCCATTCAATGTATGTACCACAAAGTGTCTATCCATTCAGCTGCTGATAGACATTGTATCACTTCCAGTTTGAAGCTATAACAGAAAACTTAGGAGCATGCAGGAACATACTTTATATAACCTATTATTTCATTCCTAAGAGAAGAATGACTGAGTTCTATAGAATGTGCATGTTTACATATTTAAGAAAGTATTAAGTTATCCAAAGTGATGGTACCATCTTACATTCCTACCAGCAATACTTGAAAATTCCATTTACTTTCTCTACCCTTACTTGGCTAGTATGATTAGCCTTTAGCTGTTTTAGTGGTTATATAGTGATATCGCACTGTGGTGTTATCTGCATTTCTCTGATAACTAAAGGTGTTGAGCAGCTTTTCAGGTTTATTGGTCATCCATACATCTTCATTTGTGAAGTTTTTGTTCAATTTTCTTGCTCATTTTTGAAAATTAGATTGTTTGTCTTAATGTTATGACATGCAAATTCTTTGTGTATCAAAGATCAGGGATTGACAGTTTTTCTCTAAAGGGTCAGAGTGAATATTTTAGGCATTATGGACCACAAGATTTCTGTCTCAACTATTAAACTTAGCCTTGTATCATGAGAACAGCCACATATAAGACACAAATGGATAAGCCTGACTATGTCTCAACAAACTTTTATATACAGAAACAGATGGCAGGGCAGACCTAGAGAGGGCCTTGTTTTGATAATTCTTGTTCTTCATGAAAGTTGTTTGGCAGATATATGCTTTGCAAATATATTTTTCTTGTTAGTGGGTTGTTCTTCCATTTTCTTAATAGTTAGTGTCTTATGTTTGTCGATAACAAACATTTTATGTTTTTATGAAATCTAATGTTTTATTGATATTTTATGGTTTTTGTGCTGTATTTAGTAATCATTACATAATTCAAGTTATTCCTAAATATTTTTCCTGAGATAAGAACTGATGTTTTTACTTTCTTATTCCAAATGAATAATCCAAATTGTTCAGCACTATTTATAGAAAGATGATCAATTCTCTGTGTAATTGTTTTGGCATCCTTGTCAAAATCAATTGACCATGTATGCAAAAATCTTTCTGAGGACTTCCTTTACAGTTCCAACAATCTGTGTATCTAGCTTTATTCTAATCCCACACTAAATTGATTATTGGGGGTTAAAAATAAGTCTTCAAATCAGGTAATTAAAGTTTTACAATCTTGTTCTTTTTTTTTTTCAAACTTTAGCTATATTAGGACTTTATTTCCATATATTCTTATTACAACATCCTGTTGGGATTTTCATTTAGACTCATTGCAAGAGTCTGCAAACTGTAACTCATGTATCAAATCCAGATCACAATCTCTTTTTTCCTACTGCGCTCAAGCTAAGAATTTTTTCATGTTTTAAAATAATTGTAACAAACAAAGAAAGAAACAAAGAATATGAAACAGGTACCATTATTTGACTTGCAAAGCCTAAAGTATTTTCTATTTGACTCTTTACAGAAAATGTTTGCCAACTTTTGATCAACAGGTCGATTTTGGAAGAATTTGTATTTTAATAATGCTGGATATTCCGATTCTGAGCATGCTATATCTCTCTATTTGCCTTCTTTAATTCTGTAGGCAATATCGTGTACATTTTAGCATATAGTTTTCATTTGTTAAATTTATTTGTAAGAATTTAATATTTTTGATGCTCTTGTAAATGTCATTATTTCTTCCATTTTATTTGCTGAGTTTTTTTTGTGATATTTTTGCATTTTTAATGTTGAGGTTGATTCTTGTGATTTTGCAAACTTTACACATTAGTTATAATAGGACTGTAAATAGTATTACTTCTTTTTCTATCATTAAACTTTTGGCATCTTTCTCTTGCTTTATTGAACTGACTAGTGTCAGTAATAAAATATTGCACAGAAGTGGTACGAGTGAGCATTCTTGCCTTGTTTGCAGTCTTAAGAGAAAAGCATTCAGTCTTCTGTCATTAAATATGATATTAGCTGTTGATTCTCTTAGGTGCCCTTTATCAGATTTAGGAAGTTCTTTTCTGTCTTAGTTGCTTATGGCTCCAATAACAAATTGTCACAAACGCAGTAGCTTGTATAATACAAATGTATTCTCTTATAGTTATGGGGTCCAGAAGGTTGAAATCACTGGACAAGACAGTGTCTGCCGTCAGTGTCTTGAGGCTCCATGAGAATAATCCATTTTCTTAACTTTTCCAGCTCCTGGAGCTGTACTGCTTGCATTCTTTGGCTCACAGCTGTTTCCTCCATTTCCAAAGCCTGTGACATACTATCTTCAGATCTTCAAGGTCATTAGAAAACTCTTCTAGAGACCTCCTCACTCCTTTCTCTTATATTGATTTTATCTTTTTAAAATTAATTTTTATTGTAGTACAGTTGATATACAATGTTGTCCTAGTTCTTGCTGTACAGCAAAGTGAATTGGTTTTACATAAACATATATCCACTCTTTCTTAGACTCTTCCCATACAGGTCATTACAGAGCATTGCGTAGTGCTACACAGTAAGTTATTATTTATCTGTTTTATACATAGCAGTGTGTATATGTCAATCCCAATCTCCCAATCTGTCCCTCCCCTTCCCTGCTTGGTAACCATGTTTGTTTTTTACATCTGTCACTCTATTTCTGTTTTGTAAATAAGTTCATTTGTACCATCTTTTAGAGTCTGCATAGAAGTGGTACTATGATATGTGTCTTTCTGTGTCTGACATAGTTCACTAAGTATCACAATCTCTAGGTCATTCATGTTGCTGCACATAGAATTTTCTTTTTATGGCTCAATGATATTCCATTGTATGTGTGTGTACACACACACACAATGTTTATATATCTTTATTCCTCTATCAAAGGACATTTAGGTTATTTTCATGGTTTGGCTATTGTAAATAGTGCAGCAATGAACACCAGGGTTCACTTATAATTGCATTTATCACCCCCAGGTAATCCAAGATAGTCTCATTTAAAGGTTGTATCTGCAAATTCCTCTTGTCATGTAAGGTGATATTCACACATTCCAGTGATTAGGAGACAATTATTTACTCTACTGCAACTTGTATTCTGTGTGTGTTTGTGTGTGTGCCTGACTCTCTGTGACCTTATGGAATGGAGCCTGCCAGACTCCTCTGCACATGGAATTTTCCAGGAAAGAATACTGAAGTGGGTTGCCATTTCCTACTCCAGGGGATATTCCTGACCCAGGGATCGAGCCCACATCTCTTGTGTCTTCTGCACTGGCAGGCAAATTCTTTACTACTGTGCCCCCTGGGAAGCCCTATTCTTAGTTTACTGAGTTTTAACAGTATAAATGGCTGTTGAATTTTATCATTCTTTTGCATTTACTAAGAATATTATATGATATTTCTACTGACTGGAGTATTACAGTGAATTGTAATTGCTTGACTTTCAAATGCTAAATAAACCTTTCATTTCTGAGATAAAGCCCACTTGGCCATATTGTTGAATTCCATTTTCTAAAATTAAGTTAAGAATTTTTCATCCGTGTTCATGAGGGTCACTGTTATCTAGGTTTCTTCCTTCTTCTCTCTATTCCTTTCCCCTCCCCACTTCTCTTATTCTTTTTTTCTCTTGTAATCTCTTGTCTGTCTTTGGCCTCAGAATGAACAGAAGTATTAGTTGATGTTGTTTTCCTTTAAATGTTTTGTAGAACTCACCAGTGAGTTCTTACATATGCCAAAGTTTAATTTTGGTGAAAGTTGTTAAGTACAAATTTAATTTTAAATTAGATATAGAGAAATTCAGGTTGTCTATTTTTTTCTTGAATGAGCTTTCGTGGATTCTTGTTTTAAGAAATTTGTTCATCTAAGTTGTGAAACAATTGCAATGCTAGTTTTCATATTATCCTTTATTATTCCTTTTTAAAAATCTGTTTATTTTAAATTGAAGGGTAATTGGTTTGCAATATTGTGTTTGTTTCTGCCATACATCTCTACTTTATTATTCTTTTAATGTCTGTAGCATCTATACTGAGTTTCCTGCTTTGATTTATATTGGCAATGTATCTATGTTCCTTTTTTTCTGGTTAGAAGTTTGCTAGTTTTATCGATTTCTCAATCTGTTTTTGTTTTATTGATTTTTCTCTCTGTTTCACTGTTTCTCTCTCTCTCTTGGTACTCTCTCTGTGTCTCTGTCTCATTCTACCTTTCTGTCTCTTTTTTCTCTCTCACTCGATATAGATACACTTTATTCTTTTATTGATTTATGCTCTTTTCTTTCTTTTGCTTACTTTGAATATTATTCACTCTTCTTTCTCTAATGTCTTATTGTGAAAGTTTAGTATATTGATTTTGTTCTTTTCTGTTTTTCTTATATAAGCATAAAAGCTATAAATATCCCTTTATGAATGGTTTCACTTGCTTCCCACATATTTTGATATATTGTGTTTTCATTTAGTTTATGTATTTTAATTCCTTTATAATTTTTTTTGACTCAGCAATTATGTACATGCATATTGTTTTGTTTAAAAATATTTATGGACTTTCCATATATTTTTCTGTTATTGATTTCTAGTTTAACTGTGGTCAGATGACATGCTTCTAATGCTTCAAAAGCTTTTATGTTCATCAAGACTTGTTTTATGGCCCCAAATATTTTCTATTTTGGTAAATATTCCAAAAGAATGTGTATTTTGCTGCATTTTTTATAATTAGACATTTGATTTTGTTTTTTTAAAAATTAAAAAAAAATTTCCATGTCTCTCCTTATCAAGTCTTCATCCACTTTCCTGGACATATGGAGCATATTTATAGAGACTGTTTTAACATTCCTGTCTACTAATTTTTTCATGTGTTTTATTTCTGCATCTGTTTGTTCAGAGAGATTTTTCTTTTGCTTCTTCACATGTCTGATATTTTTCTGATTTGATGTCACATTGTGAATTTTATATGTGATGTGCTAGAGTATTTGCATTTCTATTTTTTTGAACTTCATTCAGGGAAGCAGTAAGTTAGTTGGAAATAAGTTGATTCTTTCTAGGTGTAGCTTAAAGCAATACCTTTCTAAGAACTCTATCCAATGCCCCATGAGGTAGGAAGTTCTTCACTCTTCATTTTCAAATTATGCTCATGTTAATGACAAAGACTCAAGTGGAACCCTCTTCAGACCTCTGGAGTTCTCTCTTTGTAGCTGTCTCTCTGCCCTAAAAATTAGTGGCATCTTGGCCTCTCTTGACTCTGAATTTGTCAGGAATATCTACAAGGTTTTCTTTCAGTTTTCTTTCCCTCTGTTATATTATGGGAAGTTCCCTAGACAGCAAGGTAGGATGATCACAAGGATCACCTTTTTCTACCCCTATCTTTAGAGGTCATTGTTCTGTACTGCCTATAATACAATAACTGAAAACTCTTCATTTTTAAAATAGTTTGCTCGATTTTTTTAGTTGCGTAAGGCAGTATGGTAAATCTTAGATTTGCTACTTCATTATTCCTGGAGGCAGAAGTAAAACTAATCACTTTTTAAGTGCTGTTCTTACCCGAGACATAAAAGTCTGTTTCAGATGGGCTCAGATTTAAAAAGCTACAGTTGATCAATTATTTTTAATGCTGTTGTATATACCTTTCACCTACTTAGTCTCTTTTCCTATTCTACCCATTATAGGAGACAAGCAAGGTTAAATTAAACTCTTCATATACTTGGTGTCTACACTTGTGCAGTTGACCATCATTTGAGAAACGTGCACAGGTAGGTAACTGTCTTCTCTTAAAATCCACAATTATTAGCAGGTATATATTAAGCTAGAAGGTTGTTAAAGAAAATAGTACAGTTAACAGAACATTTTGAAGAGTCTTAGAAAATCTTTATCTTCATAACTGGACACAGTAAACTTGGCAGAAATGAATTAAGTAGACAGTTTCTTTCAAACCCATGCATTTGCAAAGAGCCTCAGTACAGAACGTATTTCTGGAAACCAGTTTCAGGCACACTGAGTTGTGAAAAAGACAGAGCTCATTTTGGCACATGGGATCCTGAGGACATGAGAGAAGTGGAAGTTAGGGCTGAACTAAACTGATGGGTAACTTAGACTTATGGACTCCATTGGGAGGTATATGCTAGACGTGTGCATGCATGCTCAGTCACTTCAGTCGTGTCCCGTTTTTGTGACCCCATTGACAATAGCCTGCCAGGCTCCTCTGTCCATGGGATTCTCCAGGCAAGAATACTGGAGGGGGTTGCCATGCCTCCTCCAGAGTATCTTTCCCACCCAAGGATTGAACTCACATCTCCTGCGTCTCCTGCATTGCAGGTGGAATCTTCACTGCTGAACTACCAGTTCAGTTCAGTTCAGTTCAGTTCAGTCGCTCGGTCGTGTCTGACTCTTTGTGATCCCATGAATTGCAGCACACCAGGCCTCCCTGTTCATCACCATATCCCGGAGTTCACTCAGACTCATGTCCATCGAGTCAGTGATGCCATCCAGCCATCTCATCCTTGGTCGTCCCCTTCTCCTCCTGCCCCCAATCCCTCCCAGCATCAGAGTCTTTTCCAATGAGTCAACTCTTCCCATGAGGTGGCCAAAGTACTGGAGTTTCTGCTTTAGCATCATTCCTTCCAAAGAAATCCCAGGGCTGATCTCCTTCAGAATGGACTGGTTGGATCTCCTTGCAATCCAAGGGACTCTCAAGAGTCTTCTCCAACACCACAGTTCAAAAGCATCAATTCTTCAGTGCTCAGCCTTCTTCACAGTCCAACTCTCACATCCATATATGACCACTGGAAAAACCATAGCCTTGACAAGCTGGACCTTACTCGGCAGAGTAATGTCTCTGCTTTTGAATATACTATCTAGGTTAAGCGTCTTTTAATTTCATGGCTGCAGTCACCACCTGCAGTGATTTTGGAGCCCCCCAAAAATAAAGTCTGACACTGTTTCCACTGTTTCCCCATCTATTTCCCATGAAGTGATGGGACCGGATGCCATGATCTTCGTTTTCTGAATGTTGAGCTTTAAGCCAACTGTTTCACTCTCCTCTTTCTCTTTCATCAAGAGGCTTTTTAGCTCCTCTTCACTTTCTGCCATAAGGGTGGTGTCATCTGCATATCTGAGGTTATTGATATTTCTCCTGGTAATCTTGATTCCAGCTTGTGTTTCTTCCAGTCCAGCGTTTCTCATGATGTACTCTGCATAGAAGTTAAATAAGCAGGGTGACAATATACAGCCTTGACGTACTCCTTTTCCTATTGGGAACCAGTCTGTTGTTCCATGTCCAGTTCTAACTGTTGCTTCCTGACCTGCATACAGATTTCTCAAGAGGCAGGTCAGGTGATCTGGTATTCCCATCTCTTTCAGAATTTTCCACAGTTTATTGTGATCCACACAGTCAAAGGCTTTGGCATAGTCAATAAAGCAGAAATAGATGTTTTCTGGAACTCTCTTGCTTTTTCCATGATCCAGAGGATGTGGGCAATTAGATCTCTGGTTCCTCTGCCTTTTCTAAAACCAGCTTGAATATCAGGAAGTTCACGGTTCACGTATTGCTGAAGCCTGGCTTGGAGAATTTTGAGCATTACTTTACTAGCGTGTGAGATGAGTGCAATTGTACGGTAGTTTGAGCATTCTTTGGCATTGCCTTTCTTTGGAATTGGAATGAAAACGGACCTTTTCCAGTCCTGTGGCCACTGGTGAGTTTTCCAAATTTTTTGGCATATTGAGTGCAGCACTTTCACAGCATTATCTTTCAGGATTTGAAACAGCTCAACTGGAATTCCATCACCTCCACTAGCTTTGTTCATAGTGATGCTTTCTATGGCCCACTTGACTTCACTTTCCAAGATGTCTGGCTCTAGGTGAGTGATCACATCATCATGATTATCTGGGTCGTGAAGATGTTTATTGTACAGTTCTTCCATGTATTCTTGCCACCGCTTCTTAATATCTTCTGCTTCTGTTAGGTCCATAGCATTTCTGTCCTTTATTGAGCCCATCCTTGCATGAAATTTTTCCCTTGGTGTCTCTAATTTTCTTGAAGAGATCTCTAGTCTTTCCCATTCTGTTGTTTTCCTCTGTTTCTTTGCATTGATCACTGAAGAAGGGTTTCCTATCTCTCCTTGCTATTCTTTGGAACTCTGCATTCAGATGCTTATATCATTCCTTTTCTCCTTTGCTTTTTGCCTCTCTTCACAGCTATTTGTAAGGCCTCCCCAGACAGCCATTTTGCTTTCTTGCATTTCTTTTCCATGGGGATGGTCTTGATCCCTGTCTCCTGTACAATGTCATGAACTTCATTCCATAGTTCATCAGGCACTCTATCTATCAGATCTAGGCCCTTAAACCTATTTCTCACTTCCACTGTATAATCATAAGGGATTTGATTTAGGTCATACCTGAATGGTCTAGCGGTTTTCCCTACTTTCTTCAATTTTAGTCTGAATTTGGTAATAAGGAGTTCATGATCTGAGCCACAGTCAGCTCCTGACTGTATAGAGCTGACTGTATAGAGCTTCTCCATCTTTGGCTGCAAAGAATATAATCAATCTGATATCAGTGTTGACCATCCGGTGAACTACCAGGAAAACCCTTATTTGCTCACATGTCTATGTGAGATCAAAGCCTAGCTTTTGGCCTGGGGCAAAGGCCCACAGAACTGTTAACTAATGGGAAAAAAAAAATGAATTTTGTCTTAAAAAAGGCTTTTAAAAGACAATGACAATGTTAAAAAGCTTTTATTAAATTCTCTTGTTTTTTATTAATGCTAAGATTTCACCAAGAATAGTAGATAGCATTTCATATTCATATTTTTACTTCAGTTCAGTTCAGTTCAGTCACTCAGTCAGGTCGAACTCTTCACGACCCCATGGACTGCAGCATGCCAGGCTTCCCTGTCCATCACCGACTCCCGGAGTTTACTCAAGCTCATGTCCATTGAGTTGAGTTGGTGATGCCATTCAACCATCTCATCCTGAATGAAAACTCAGTTTTCATTCCAGTCCCAAAGAAGGGCAATACCAAAAATGCTCAAACTATCACACAGTTGAACTCATCCCACACACACTAGCAAAGTAATGCTCAAAATTCTCTAAGCCAGGTTTCAACAGTATGTGAACCATGAAATTGCAGATGTTCAAACTGGATTTAGAAAAGGCAGAGGAACCAGAGATCAAATTGCCAACATCCATTGGATCATTGAAAAAGCAAGAGATTTCCAGAGAAACATCTATTTCTGCTTGATTGACTATGCCAAAGCCTTTGACTGTGTGGATCACAACAAACTGTGGAAAATTCGTAAATTTTAACTTCATTCCATTTCAAATGGAATTGAGTCATCAATAACCTGTATGAAATATATGTGAATATGCATATCGTATGCCTTTATTTAGTTCTTCTATAATTCTGACATTAATGGCTTGGCCATACAATAATGCTGAAAAATATAGTCCTGGGAAATGAATGAACTTATGACATATACTTAAAATTAAAACAAATATTTTATTGAAGGTAAAAGTAGACTCTATATTTGGATTGAAACAATGTAAATGGTGATTTTAAAAAGTGCTTGCCTTTTTTCAAGGTTCCAGTGTTTCATACCAGACTCCCAGGTGGCACAGTGATAAAGAACTCTCCTTTCAATGCAAGAGATGCAATTCAGTACCTGGGTTGGGAAGATCCCCTGGAGGTGGAAATGGCAACCCACTCTAGTATGCTTGCCTGGAGAATTCCATGGACAGAGGAGACTGGCAGGCTACAGTCATGGGGTCGCAAAGAGCAGACACAGCTGAGTAACTGAGCACATAGTTTTTGGCAAATACAACCACAAATCATTTACATTCAGTCAAGAGGATAGAAAATGCTAAGCTGTAAATTCAAGGAACAGTGTCAATGTCGTATGAAATGTACTTACTGAAAACAGGAATTTTTAGCACCACTTTCCCTTCCAAAATCTGTTATGTTAGATAAGATCTTTGATCATTAGTGCCTCAACTCAGGCAATGTTATAAGGTTCTCTTGAGACAAAAGTTTATTAGAGAATCCAAGGAATTTTCATGGATCAAGTAGCATCAGGGTGAGCCTGCCTTTAGCACAGCTGTGGCAGGAGGTCTCTTTTGTAAACTAAGGAAGATATGAGCTATGATTTGAACTAAGATATGAACCATCTGATGAGAAGAGCTGACTCATTTGAAAAGACTCTGATGCTGGAAAAGATTGAAGGCAGGAGGTGAAGGGGACAACAGAGGATGAGATGGTTGGATGGCATTACCGACTCAATCGATATGAGTTTGAGCAAACTCCGGGAGCTGGTGATGGATCCGGAGGCCTGGTGTGATGCAGTCCATGGGGTCGCAAAGTTGTCACGAATGAGCAACTGAACTGAACTGAACTGATGAGCTATTTCTCACCATATAAGGAATTTAAATTTGCTTATTGTATGATCTCATCAGTCACTGTAATATCTGGCTGGTAAGGCTGTTAAACATAACTGACCAGTAACATAATTTCTACTAAGTAAATATATTGTAGCTGCAAAAAGTGAAGTGACTCCTTGCCCACTGTCAGTTACTGAGTCAGCACAGGGATCAGGGATGGACCTAGAAAATTCAATAACTTATATATCTTCAATATTTTTTTGCAGCACAGAGAAAACTAGTCCATGAGATGACTTTCATACAACATGCTGAGACTTCGTTCCCCACTCTAGATTGCATTAGCTTACCTTCATTGGTTTTTGCCCCAAGTTAATTTTACTTATTAGGTCTGTGGAAAACATGGCCATGTCCTTGGGGCCTCTGGACATGCTTGCTGAAACAAATCAATTATGTGAAATGCCACAGTATAAATACTATCAGAATAAGCTCCTCGGGAGAAGAAAGGTGTCGTATAATTCAAAGCAATTTATAAATATCTACTTTCAGACACAGTGTGAGACCTGATCCAAAATTCTTTGAAAGGGGTTTAAATAGAGCCGCCAGTATTACATTCTCTCCTGTTTCATGCCTAGAGTAATGTTAAGGCATCAGAGTTCTAGTGTTTTCTCTAATATTTGTAGAACAGTGTAAAAATAATGTAATTACTTATAAAGGGATATATATATAGAAAATTATTTTGGCTCAGATAGTTCTAGCTTGTAAAGTAGAGATTTATTCCCATTGAGATAGTAGAATCTTTGTTGAAGTTTCAAGGCTGTTCTTTGAGTATTGAAAAATACTTATACTTACAAAATAAGATTCTAAAGTGTATGCATTTTAGATATTATGTGGATATAATTAAAGTTCTCATATATTGCTATCAAACATAATGAAGAATGTCATTGAAGGGAATTCTGAGAGTCAACACAAGAGCAATTGTGAAGAACACTTCTGTGAATGACCCATATTAAATAACTGGGGTGAAAAGATTGATCAAAATAAGTTTCCAAATGGCAAACTACTCCAGTACTCTTGCCTGGAAACTTCCATGGAAGGAGGACCCTGGTGGGCTCCAGTCCATGGGGTTGCTACTAGTTTGACACGACTGAGTGATTTCCCTTTCACTTTTCACTTTCATGCATTGGAGAAGGAAATGGCAACCCACTCCAGTATTCTTGCCTGGAGAATCCCAGGGACGGGGGAGCCTGGTGGGCTGCCGTCTATGGGGTCGCACAGAGTCGGACACGACTGAAGCGACTTAGCAGCAAGGAAACTGTAATGATGGAGTTAGTGAATTAAAAGATCCATCCACATAAACAAAAGGAGGAAAAGAAAATATTTTAAACTCTAAGTACTCTGAAAAGTAAAATAATTTAGTATCAAGATGGCTACAAATCATCGTTACAACTAGAAAGTGACATTGATAAAAGCATCCAACTTTCTGTGTTAACATTGTGCTATGTGCTAGACAAATTGAGATTTATATCTCTGTTCTAAAGGAAATCAGCATTTCCAGACTAGTGAGAGAAACAGACAAGAACTAATTATAAGAAGGTGAAATAAATGTGTCTTTCTGAGGATTTTCAAAGGAGTTTATGGAGTCTCAGAAGAAGTTATCAATACTAGACAAGTTTGGAAATGAGAAGGCTTTGAAGAGACTTTGTCTGGAATGTAGCTGGAAAAATATGCAATAATTACATTTAAAAAATGTAATTGCCTGGACTGGCATATTAAAAATTCAGTTCAGTCAGTTCAGTCACTCAGTTGTGTCCGACTCTTGGCAACCCCATGAATCACAGCACACCAGGCCTCCCTGTCCATCACCATCTCCCGGAGTTCACTTAGACTCATGTCCATCGGTCAGTGATGCCATCCGTCCATCTCATCCTCGGTCGTCCCCTTCTCCTCCTGCTCCCAATCCCTCCTAGCATCAGGGTCTTATCCAATCAGAACTCTTCGCATGAAGTGGCCAAAGTACTGGAGTTTCAGCTTTAGCATCATTCCTTCCAAAGAAATCCCAGGGTTGATCTCCTTCAGAATGGACTGGCTGGATCTCCTTGCAGTCCAAGGGACTCTCAAGAGTCTTCTCCAACACCACAGTTCAGAAGCATCAGTTCTTCGGTGCTCAGGCTTCTTCACAGTCCAACCCTCACATCCATACATGACCACAGGAAACACCATAGCCTTGACTAGCCTGACCTTAGTCGGCAAAGTAATGTCTCTGCTTTTGAATATACTATCTAGATTGGTCATAACTTTTCTTCCAAGGAGTAAGCATCTTTTAATTTCATGGCTGCAGTCACCATCTGCAGTGATTTTGGAACCCCAAAAAATAAAGTCTGACACTGTTTCCACTGTTTCCCCATCTATTTCCCATGAAGTGATGGGACTGAATGCCATGATCTTCGTTTTCTGAATTTTGAGCTTTAAGCCAACTTTTTCACTCTCCACTAAAACTTTCATCAAGAGGCTCTTCAGCTCCTCTTCACTTTCTGCCATAAGGGTAGTGTCATCTGCATATCTGAGGTTATTGATATTTCTCCCGGCAATCTTGATTCCAGCTTGTGTTTCTTCCAGTCCAGTGTTTCTCATAATGTACTCTGCATAGAAGTTAAATAAGCAGGGTGACAATATACAGCCTTGACGTACTCCTTTTCCTATTGGGAACCAGTCTGTTGTTCCATGTCCAGTTCTAACTGTTGCTTCCTGACCTGCATACAGATTTCTCAAGAGGCAGGTCAGGTGGTCCTGTATTCCCATCTCTTTCAGAATTTTCCACAGTTTATTGTGATCCACACAGTCAAAGGCTTTGGCATAGTCAATAAAGCAGAAATAGATGTTTTTCTGGAACTCTCTTGCTTTTTCCATGATCCAGAGGATGTGGGCAATTTGATCTCTGGTTCCTCTGCCTTTTCTAAAACCAGCTTGAACATCAGGAAGTTCACGGTTCATGTATTGCTGAAGCCTGACTTGGAGAATTTTGAGCATTACTTTACTAGCATGTGAGATGAGTGCAATTGTGCAGTAGTTTGAGCATTCTTTGGCATTGCCTTTCTTTGGAATTGGAATGAAAACGGACCTTTTCCAGTCCTGTGGCCACTGGTGAGTTTTCCACATTTGCTGGCATATTGAGTGCAGCACTTTCACAGCATCATCTTCCAGGATTTGAAATAGCTCAATGGGAATTCCATCACCTCCAGTAGCTTTGTTCGTAGTAATGCTTTCTAAGGCCCATTTGACTTCACTTTCCAAGATGTCTGGCTCTAGATGAGTGATCACACCATCATGATTATCTGGGTCAGGAAGCTCCTTTTTGTACAGTTCTTCTGTGTATGTATTCTTGCCACCTCTTCTTAATATCTTCTGCTTCTGTTAGGTCCATACCATTTCTGTCCTTTATCGAGCCCATCTTTGCATGAAATGTTCCCTTGGTATCTCTAATTTTCTGAAGAGATCTTTAGTCTTTCCCATTCTGTTGTTTTCCTCTATTTCTTTGCATTGATTGCTGAAGAAGGCTTTCTTATCTCTTCTTGCTATTCTCTGGAACTCTGCATTCAGACGCTAATATCATTCCTTTTCTCCTTTGCTTTTCACCTCTCTTCTTTTCACAGCTATTTGTAAGGCCTCCCCAGACAGCCATTTTGCTTTCTTGCATTTCTTTTCCATGGGGATGCTCTTGATCACTGTCTCCTGTACAATGTCATGAACCTCATTCCATAGTTCATCAGGCACTCTATCTATCAGATCTAGTCCCTTTAATCTATTTCCCACTTCCACTGTATAATCATAAGGGATTTGATTTAGGTCATACCTGAATGGTCTAGCGGTTTTCCCTACTTTCTTCAATTTTAGTCTGAATTTGGTAATAAGGACTTCATGATCTGAGCCACAGTCAGCTCCTGGTCTTGTTTTTATCGACTGTATGTTGTTATTATTCTTGTTACTGTTATTATCATCATCATCATCTGAATGAAATGATGACAGAGGTGTTCTACTGAGGCCAAATCACATGTGTCAAGTATGGAAATAAGAGATATCATGGCATAGTTGTGAAATACCAAGTGTTATATGTGGTGTGTTCAGGGCATGAAAAAAAGGGAAGAGCAAGGAATGAGGTTTGGAGAAAAATATCAGTTCAGATTCTGAATATAGAGCAAGTGAGACACTTTGAAGGAATAATATGAAAAGAATCATATTTATTTGTCTATTTGTTATTACTATTTAACTTAAAAAGTAACATACTCATGTGATGAGAGACAGCCATATCATTCAAAAAGATATAAAGTAAAAATTAAATATCTTCCTCCTTATTCTTATGAAACCTCTCAGTCCAACTTCCCGTTTTCAAACAGTTTTTAGTTGATTCCCTTTTAGGTCTCTGGAAGCTTGCAATCCGTGTAGAGACCCCTCTTGTATAACACTTCAAAATATCTCAGCCCCACGTTTGAACGGCAGCCACTGCTCTAACAATAGTTGTGTGCAGGTTTCCACTAGCCTCATGCAGATACGTATTGAGAGCCTCTCACCTCTTGTACCCTGTGCCAAGGCTTACTGATGCTACAAAGAACACACTCAGCACTCAGTGCAGATACAGATACATGGGAACTCCAAGTCTGTCGGGCCACTGTTAGTCAAGATTTGTTGGGAGTCAGTATCTAAATGATTTAGCTCATAAAATGTGTTAGATGATCTGGCAGGAAAGGACACTAGTTGCCTGGAGAGCTGGCCAAATCCATATTTCGTCCTTGCGTTAGTTTCCTCCTCTTTCATAATCCCTTTGCCTAACTCCTACTTCCTGAGCTTACTTCAAAAATAAATTAGTGGCACCCAGGTCTCTGCCCCAGGCTTTGATTTGTGGAGAAACCATGCTAAGACAGCTGGTTCTAGGAACTGTTTTAAGCATGCACTCTGTATGGAACTTGGAACAGCACCATTTTCTGTTAAAAAAAAAGAATAGGAGTCTTGTTCCAAGTATTAAGAAAATGAAGACATCTCCAGCCCTGTTATGGCATAAAAATACTGAGTCTTTCCTGCTTTAGTTAGGATTCTCCAGAGAAACAACAAATAGGATGTGTATGCATTAAGAGATTTATGTTGAAGAATTGATCCCTGAGTTAGGTAGGCTCACAGGTTCACTTCTTGTAAGGCAGGTCTTGTGGTTATGAACTCCCTTGGTTTTGGTTTTGGTATATCTGGGAAGATCTTTATCTCTTCTCTATTTTTGCATTTTTAGTTTATTTTATGTTTGGCTGCACTGGGTTTTCATTGCAGTGTGCGGGCTTTTTATTGTGGTGTTTTCTCATTGTAGAGCAAGAGCTCTAGGAGCATGGGCTTCAGTAGTTGCGGTGTATGGACTCAGTAGTTGTGGCACTCAGTCTTAGTTGCTCCACAGTATGTGAGATCTTCCTGGACCAGGGGTCGAACTCCTGTCCCCTGAATTGGCAGGTGGATTCTTACCCACTGTGCCACCAGGGAAGTCCACGTGTCTCCTCTATTTCTGAAGGATAGTTTTGACGGGCATAGTATTGGTTGGTAATTTCTTTCTTTCTTTTTTTAATCAGTGCTATGCCTGTATCATTCCACTCTTGCCTTACCTGCAAAATTTCTTCTGAAAAATCTGCTAATGGTCTCATGGGTTTTCCTTGAATTTAATAAATCACTTCTCTCTTGCTGTTTTTAGGATTTTCACTTTATCTTTTGATAACTTGATTATAATGTGATTTTTGTGTAGATCTCTTCAGGTTCAAATTATTTAGAAAACTTTGGGCTTCATCAATTTGGATGTCTGTTTCCCTCTGCAGATTTGGGAAGTTTTTAGGTGAGAAAGTTGGATATCCACCTTGGTCTCTCTTTCTTCTGTAGCAGACACTGTGGGACCAGGGGATCCTTCTCAGTACTTTGCTGTGGTGTCTTGAGGGATAAATGATATGGATAAAATACTTTTCTTGCCTGCTTTGATGCAGTTTTTCTCATTTATTTTTGCTCCAATGGTGTGCTATAACCTTTCTCCTGAGTTCCATAATTTTCACAAAGGCATTCTGATTCGTAGAGAGTTATTTAGTCAGTATTTCTAGTAGTGGGGGATGGGAGAAACTATGACTTAGGACTTGACATTTTTCTGTCTTGATGATTTATCACTGAGACTGGCAAGTCCAAAATACGCAGCATGGGCTGAAAGACTGGAGATCCAGGAGGAACTGATGCTGGGATTTATGCCCCAAGTTTGGCAGGCTAGGATGATTTAATGTTGCAGCTCAAGTTCAAAGACTGTCTGATGGCAGAGTTTCTTTTTACTTGAGGGAGGCCATCCATCTTTGCTATGATTTGACAAAGTCCACTTTGCTAACAAAGGTCTGTCTAGTCAAAGCTATGATTTTCTCAGTAGTCATGTACAGATGTGAGAGTTGGACTGTGAAGAAGGCTGAGTGCCAAAGAATTGATGCTTTTGAACTATGGTGTTGGAGAAGACTCTTGAGAGTCCCCTGGACAGCAAGATCAAACCAGTAAATCCTAAAGGAAAACAGTCCTGAGTATTCATTGGAGGGACTGATGCTGAAGCTAAAGCTCCAATACTTTGGTGACCTGATGTGAAGACTTGACTTACTGGAAAAGACCCTGATGCTGGGAAAGGTGGAAGGTGGGAGGAGAAGGGGAGGACAGAGGATGAGATAGTTGGATTGTATCACCGACTCAATGGACATGAATTTGAGCAAACTCCAGGAGCTGGTGATGGACAGGGAGGCCTGGTGTGCTGCAATCCATGGGGTTGCAAAGAGACAGACATGACTGAGTGATTGAACTGACTGACTGACCCACATTATGGGGCAGAAACATCTAGATTAATATCTGAGCATCATCACCCATTTAAACTGACACATAAAATTAAGCACCACAATCACACACCTAGGATGATTTTAAATGAAAGTATAGGGAGAAGAGAAAGTGTTGGATTGTGCAGGACTGATTGCACTTGAATTGAAGGGGGCAATGGACATTTTAAGGATTGTGGAGCTGTCTGGTTACTGTAAAGTGCTTTGAATGCCCTGACAACAACTCAAGGCATACTATCAAAACCAGAATTGCTATATGGCAGATTCTAAAGACATGTTTATGCATATTTGTGGGAAACATTATTCTGAATATTAGACCCAGCATCTAATTGTGAGTGTTGCAAAACAGTAATAATATACAGCCCTAACGATTCCCTGATGCCAGAGACAAGGCCTGAATAAGAAGGGACGGTAAGCCAGAAACTTGAGAGGAAGACATTAGGATTGATAAACTTGACACTGAAGAACCGCCCAGTTGCCCTTAGTTCTCTGTGCTAGCAATGATTCTCCATACTAGAGGGGCATAAAGACTCCTCTTGCCTGGAGAATCTGTAAAACCCTCAAGCAAGACCAGAATCTCATAACTTGATATCTTGTAAAGTCTGCAACTTCTACCCTTGCCATTCCCCATTTCCTCCAGTTAACATCATGATAAGAGCCTTAGCTAGAAAAAGAGCCTTATTTCTCGCCTGGCAGAAAAGCTTGCAAACCAAAGAAATCTCAAGATTTGGCTAATGTATCATCAGGAACCAAAGGAAAATGTATGGAATCTTGATGATGTTAGATTTAAGGGATAAATTATGAACCCGAACAGGGAAAAGCTTATTGTCACGGGAGCCAATTTCAATGTCTCAGTAAATTGAACCTGTTCAAATATGCCTTGGAATGGTTTCTCATAGATTGGACATAACAATGATCTTCAGTAATAAGATGGAAGTATTGGAACAGCTCTAACATAGTGTTAAGAAAGGGGCCAGAAAGCTCAGGGAAATGGAAAT
The DNA here is from genome assembly GCF_032405125.1 of Capricornis sumatraensis. Classification (NCBI taxonomy): domain Eukaryota; kingdom Metazoa; phylum Chordata; class Mammalia; order Artiodactyla; family Bovidae; genus Capricornis; species Capricornis sumatraensis. Next base: position 126,451,875 of record NC_091069.1, read on the forward strand.
GTTTGAATGGCTTCATTGTGTGAGATGAGAAGGCCTAGCTACTGGTTATTTCTCAGGAAGTTCCAGAGGATGGTCTCTCTACTTAGACAATAAGGAACATACTAGTGAGAAAGATACTAGCTTCTTGGAGAATTAGTGGTAGTTAACATCTGGAGGTTGGTTGACGCCATGTGACTAGCTTCTGTAGAATCAAGAATAGTGGAATTCTGGATGAATCTCACAAGCATATTGAGCATATATAGCCAATAAAAAAGTATATGTACTGTGTAACTGATCTACATAAAGGTCAAAATGGACACAGCTAGGAAAAAAAAAAGAGTAATGGATTCAATAAAGGCGGAAGCCAGTTTGAAGCACACAATTTGCAGAGACAAATTAGATACAATTATTGAAAATGGGCAGCAGAACTGAAAATACTGAATGCCCAGATTTCCCTAAATTTTCTGTGCTAGAAGATAGCCTGCCTGCTAGAAGAAAACAATCAGGATGTTTTGTCTCACAACGATTTCTGGGCAAAACTAATAAATTATGGTGTCTCATAGTGCATGATAGACGATCAGTCAAATACAGTACTTTCTGACTTATGTTAACAACAGCAGTAGCAAAAATAGAATGTCTGGTGAGCAGAAGTCTGAAGTTAGACACTGAAATGGAAAAATCACAGTGCCTCACCCAGCTTCCAGATTTAAGTCAGCTCACACACGCAGCACCCATTGATTGAAAAGAAGCCAGATTCCACTGAGAAAAATATTTGCAATGGCAACACAGCAATTTCTGAGAAAAATTCTAATCTTTTTTCAGATGGCTATGATTATTTACCAACATACTGATTTTGGGAATAGGGCAACATCTAGATTCTGAGAATCAGGAATTTTTCAGAAAAAGATCTGAGATAACACTGATACCAGAGGACCCAAAATGCCATATGGTCTTCTGGATAAGATTGGGGCTAATGGAGTTCAGGCTATACGTGGAACTCTGGCACAAGTAAGTTTCTTCATGAATTCTGTGGTCCATGGATATTTCTAGGGCCACTTGGTGTATATTTTATGGCTCTAAAATTTATTTCCAGACCTGTGAAAAAAGAGCCATCATTGTAGAAAGGGTCTAGTGGATGCCTGTAATCTATTTCCCCTTTCCCAGCAAAAAGAGAAAATAAGAAGCAATAATACATCCCCAGAGAAACTGAATAGATTAAGGCCACCATGAAAGATTTAAAGAATGGTGGAGAGAGAAGTTGGCAACATTGCGTCTTCATTTACGTTGCCTCTGTGGTCCCTGCAAATGCAAATTGATCATGACAGGTTAGGATGCAACAATATAGAATTAAACAAATGATACACTCAGTTCCTTTGTTGATGTGGTATCTTTACTAAAAAAAATATACACACAGCTTCTAGTACTTCATATGTGTGTATGCTCAGTTGCTCAGTCATGTCTGATTGTCTGCAACCCCATGGACTGTAGCCTGCCAGACTCCTCTGTCCATGGGATTCTCCAGGCAAGAATACTGGAGTATGGGTTGCTATTTCTTATTCCGAGGGATCTTCCTGACCCAGGGATTGAACCTGTGTTGCTTGCATCTCCTGCACTGGCAAGTGGATTCTTTACCACGGCACCACCTGGGAAGCCCCAAGACTTCATGTTACAGGTATTAATTAGGTGGATGTAATCTTTTAAACACCAATCAGTGGAGGAGTATATTCAGCTTGCTTTCACATAGGAAGGACAATTGTACACATTCACTAGACTGAGATATTTTGCTTTTTCTCAATCTTGATTGTGTTGGCATTAGAACACACGTTGCCTCTACCAATAGGCCTGGGAGTGGATGGATAAATGTTCCCCTGTTTCATTTCCTGGGAGATTAATGTAAAATGAGTTTTCTAACACTCCTCAGAAAATGCATCAGAATTGAGTTTTAATCACCTATGTTTGCAGCCAACTCAATAACATGTTCATATATTTGCTTTCCTTCCTTCCCTATTTCACTCACTATTTTTCTCATTCCTGGACTCACTTCCCAAATAAACTACATTTTTTAAAGCCTTAGTCTGAAGATTTGCTTTGGAGGAAAACAGACTAAATATTTCACTACAGGACTAAATAATAGATACCTTTATCATGAGTTATATTCTCCTCATTTGAAAGAGAATTATTTTAGCATTTTTCTCTCCTCTTTCCTTTCAGCCACCTTGATATATATAAATTCATCCATTGGTTTCCTGTAGCACATTATGATATATTTATTCTTTATTTCTTCTCTCCTGGTAGCTCAGATGGTAAAGAATCCACTTGCAATGAGGGAGACTTGGGTTCAATCTCATGAGAAGGTAACGGCCACCCATTCCAGTATGCTGGCCTGGTGAATTCCAGGGACCGTATAGAATCTTTATTTAAGGATTTTCTTAAATATCATGTCTTTAAGGATTTTCAAATGTAAACAAGTTTTACTAACTTTTCACTGTATAAAATTAAAACACGGTACTTAAGTCTTCCAGAAAAAAAAAAAGTCCTCCGCTCTCCATTGTCCTTGTTTTTACCTCTAGCTTTTTAAATCTAATCTCCATAGCTTGCCATTTTTCCCTCATGTTTTTAATCTCTATCTTTTTTTGATCTTATTTATAAGAAATTCTTCCTATTAGACGTAAGTACTTTTTGTGCTTAGCAATTTAATTTTCAATCTGGAGAGTTAATTTGTAACATAAAATATATCCAAGTTTTTTATAATTTCTTTGTGTTACTGTTTGCTTATGATACAGCCCCACACCCACCCCACCCCTCCACTGAAGTTTCTAGCACATAGGATTGTCAGATTTAGCAAATAAAAGTACAGGGCACAGAATCAAACTCAAATTGAGAAGAACAAAAAATGGGGTTTTGCATAAGGATATCCCATACAAATATTTGGGATTTACTTACATGAAAAACTCCTTACTCAGGGCTCATCTGAAACTCAACTCTAGCTCAATGTCCTATATTTTATCTGGAAATCTTACTAGCAGAGTGCTTTGGATTCAGAAAATATTAATTTGGTCATTTAATAGAACTTCTATTTTAAATTTCTCTGACCTCTTTGTTTTCTTATTCTTTTATGCCTCCAGCAGTTTCTCTTTATGAATTTAACAGTCACTTAACTTATTTGAGGATAATCACTGGATTTTAAATGAAACCATTTTCTCTCCTTGAGTATTGCTGCTTTTATTTAAGATCAGTTTGATTTGTTATTCTTTCATCACTTCCTTGATTTTGAATCCCTTTAAATGTTTAGTGATCCTTCTTTGACTGTTTAATAATCATGCCTGAAAGACCATCTTCATTGGTATTGGTAGTTGTATTGCTTTTCTAATTCTCCTTTTGTTGCCAGTTTTGTATGGTTCAGTTTTCCTAAAATGCCCTTCCTTTGGAGCATATTGACAAGGACTTGACACTTCACACACTTTTTTGTTGTTCAGTTGCTCAGTTGTGTCTGACTCTTTGCAATGCCATGGACTGCAGCATGCCAGGATTCCCTGTCCTTTACCATCTCCTGGAACTTGCTCATACACATGTCCTTTAAATCAGAGACATCATCCAGCCATCTCATTCTCTGTCATCCCCTTCTCCTTCTGCCTTCAATCTTTCCCAGCATCAGGGTCTTTTCTAATGAGTTGGCTCTTTGAATCAGGTGGCCAAAGTATTGGAGCTTCACTTCAGCATCAGTCCTTGCAATGAATATTCAGGATAGCTTTCCTCTAGGATTGACTGGTTTGATCTATTATATCAGTTACCAAGATATTCGAAGAAAATCAAGTTTCAAGTTTCAAGCAGAAGAAGATACATGTAATGTTAGACTGATCAATAAATTTGAATAAACAGTACATTGTACTGTTAGGAAATTTAATTCAATTCAGTTGCTCAGTCATGTCCGACTCTTTGGGACCCCATGGACTGCAACACACCAGGCTTCCCTGTCCATCACCACTCCTGGAGGTTACTCAAACTCATGTCCATTGAGTCGGTGATCCGACCATCCAACCATCTCATCCTCTGTCATCCCCTTCTCCTCCTGCCTTCAATCTTTCCCAGCGTCAGTAAGGTCTTTTCCAATGAATCAGTTCTTCACATCAGGTGGCCAGTTTATTGAAGTTTCAGCTTCAGCATCAGTCCTTCCAATGAATATTCAGGACTAATTTCCTTTAGGATGGACTGGTTGGATCTCCTTGCAGTCCAAGGGACTCTCAAGAGTCTTCTCCAACACCACAGTTCAAAAGCATCAATTCTTCAGCACTCAGCTTTCTTTATAGTCCAACTCTCAGATCCATACATGACTATTGAAAATATTATAGCTTTGACTAGGCAGACTTTGCCAGCAAAATAATGTTTTTTAATACATTGTCTAGGTTGGTCATAGCTTTTCTTCCAAGGAGCAAGCATCTTTTAATTTCATGGCTGCAGTTACCATCTGCAGTGGTTTTGGAGCCCCCCCAAATAAAGTCTCTCACTCTTTCCATTTTTCCCCATCTATTTGCTATAAAGTGATGGAACTGGATGCCCTGATCTTAGTTTTCTGAATGCTGAGTTTTAAGTCAGATTTTTCACTCTCCTCTTTCACTTTCATTAAGAGACTCTTTAGTTCTTCACTTAATTAATCAACTGGAAATTCATTTGGAGTTTGGGTGGACTTGCAGTTAAAGGTATAGATGTTGAAATCTGCTGTTTTTAATTAGAAAATAAACTTGTGAGAAATTCATTGGTATGCCAGTGAATTTTAATGTCAGTGTTCACATAGTCAGGGCCTTAGATGCCTATTGCCTTTTGACTTACAAATGAAAAGAACCAAGAAACAGACATGTATTTGTATTTTCTGTCTGTAGATTTGTTTTGGAAATCATGGTTAGGGAACTAAATGAAACAGAGTCATATTGTTGTATCATTGTCCATGTTTCTGCACTCTATCTGCTTGGCCAGACACTTAAATGAAAAAATTGATATCCTTGGTTAACAAAGCAGTAATTTCAAACAATTTTAAGAACTATCAAAGTGAAACAAGTATACCACATAAAGATATCAAATATATATATTTCCAGAAGCTTTTATGACTTTTAATAATTTTTTCCTTATTGTGCAAAAGTTGTATTTCTTGAATGAATATTTCTATGCTAATAAAATGTAATTTTAAATAAAAAAGGCAACTTACTGTTCAGTAAAATGTATGCACCATTTTGTGGCTTCCCTAGGTTAGGTGGCGAGGTGGTAAAAAATCCACCTGCCCAAGTAGGAGACACAAGAGACATGGGTTTAAAGCCTGGGTAAGGAAGATCCCCTGGAGGAGGAAATGGCAACCCACTCCAGGATTCTTGCCTGGGAAATCCCATGGACAAAGAGTCACAGAGTCTACAGTCCACAGAGTCACTGAGTTGAACATGCTTAAGGACACACACACAAACACACACCCACCCTTTCAGGATGTAGAACGAAGGCTATTCCTAGCCTAATAAACATTCAATTCCTAACTGTATTTCTCTGTTCCCATTGAATCTGGTTATATCCATGTGAGTAGAAATTATGTGTTCAATTTTCAGGTAAGACTTTTAAGAAGCAAGAGTGCTTTTCTTATATACCCTACAGCCAGGTAATTATATAGAAGATCTGAGGGCTTAGTGGAGTCACAACATGAGAAGAGTCTCAGTCCCTAAATCAAAGCACACAGAAGAGTCTCCACCAACCAGAACACACCCATGACTGAGAAACAAACGCCAGTGGTCTTAATCTGCTAAAACTGGAAGTCCATTTGCTGCTTCAATCCTAGCTTGTCTAAATCACAGAATATTCCTGTTTGATCCATTTCTCTTTCACTAGAGGCATCATGTCTTATAAAAGTACTTGGAAATTAAAAACTATCATTACAAATGATAAAAATAATTTTTTAGTATAAAAATTTATTTATTATTTTAAAAAGCACACTAATCATATGTAAATATAAAAAATATTTTCAGAGTATTAGTTTTGTTAACACTTTGATTTGTGTTGATTGATTTCTGAGCATTATAGATTTCTTCTACTGAAAAGTGAATTGTAAAGGGGAAAAATAGGTTGTAATAAATCTGGTCTTCGTAACTATGACATTTTTTTCTCGTATCTTTCAATAACATTGAATTGATTTTGAGGACCATCAAGTAAATACTATGAACAGACTGTTATGGGACAAATTCTGTCTCCCAAAATGCCTATATCAAAGTCTTCATGATGGGATTGCTGTTGTTGTTTAGTTGCTGAGTTGTGTCACTTCTTTAGTGACTCCATGGATTGTAGCCTACCAGGCTCCTCTGTCCATGGGAGTCCATGTACAAGAATGCTGAAAAGGGTTGCCATTTCCTTCTCCAGGGAACCTTCTCAATCTAAGGAATGAACTCACATCTCCTGCATTGGCAAGTGGATTCTTTACCACTGAGCCATCAGGGAAACCCTCATGATGGGATTATCGGACATGGAACAACAGACTGGTTCCAAATTGGGAAAGGAGTACATCAAACTTGTATATTGTCACCCTACTTATTTAGCTTATATGCAGAGTACATCATAAGAAATGCTGGGCTGGATGAAGTGCAAGCTGGAATCAAGATTGCCAGGAGAAATATCAGTAACCTCAGATATGCAGATGATACCACCCTGATGGCAGAAAGTGAAGAGGAACTAAAGAGCCTCTTGATGAATGTGAAAGAGGAGAGTGAAAAAGTTGGCTTATAGCTCAACATTCAGAAAACAAAGATCATGGCATCTGGTCCTATCACTTCATGGGAAATAGATGGGGAAACAATGGAAACAGTGAGATACTTTATTTGGGGGGGCTCCAAAAGCATTGCAGATGGTGATTGCAGCCATGAAATTAAAAGATGCTTACTCCTTGGAAGAAAAGCCATGACCAACCTAGACAGCATATTCAAAAACAGAGACATTACTTTGCCGACAAAGGTCCGTCTAGTCAAAGCTATGGTATTTCCAGTCATCGTGTATGGATGTGAGAGCTGGACTATAAAGAAAGCTGAGCGCCGAAGATTAGACACTTTTGAACTGTGTTGTTGAAGACTCTTGAGAGTCCCTTGGACTGCAAGGAGATCCATCCAAAGGAAATCGGTCCTGAATATTCATTGGAAGGACTGATGCTGAAGCTGAAACTTCAATAAACTGGCCACCTGATGTGAAGAACTAACTCACTGGAAAATACCCTGATGCTGGGAAAGATTGAAGGCAGGAGGAGAAGGGGATGACAGAGGATGAGATGGTTGGATGGCCTCACTGACTCAATGGACATGAGTTTGAGTAAACTGCTGGAGTTGGTAATGGACAAGGAAGCCTGGTGTGCTGCAGTCCATGGGGTCGCAAAGAGTCACATACGACTGAGCGACTGAACTGAACTGAAAGGAGGAAGAGACATCAAAACTTTCACCACCACATACCAATACTTATTGGCTCCATAACCCTGAAGAGGGTCCTCAGCAAAAGTTGAATGTGCTGGCATCTGATCTGAGACTTCCCAGACTTTAAAGAACTGTGAGAAAGAAGTATATGCTGATGAAGCCCTCCAGTCTATAGTGTTTTGTTATAGCAGTCTGTCATAGAATAGACAGTCATAGAGCTAACATTTCCTTCTTTTTCTTTTGTCTTATTTTTCAAAAATCTTGGTCAGAGTATTGTAAATATTTATTTTTACAATTTACCCTGAAGTAAAATGGAAGAAAAATAAGCTGGAAAAAGAGCTTATTATGTAATTGTGTAAAGTATCATAGACTGTAAATAGCACAAATCTTTTCAGGTTCCAGTAAAAAAAAAAGCAATCCATATAATTTTCTGTGTGTGTGTGTGTGTGTGTATGTGGAGTGTGTATGTATTTGCTTGTTTAGAGACAAGCAATTATATCAGGTGGGTTGTAATAGTAAGAATGGAACAAAAGAACCCTATTTAGAAATTATGCTCTGAATACATCAATTATCATATCCTGTATTCTCCTACTGTCTTTGAGTATAAACCAAAGTTTTAAAATACTCTCACTAGAGCAATGATTTCTTTGTGTCTCCTCAATCATGCAAAAAATTAGTATGCAAGAAACAAAAGTCTACTCTTTCTGTGTTCGATAGTTACATCCTTTTGATTCTCTTATTGTTGTTGTTCAGTGGCTAAGTCAGGCCCAGCTTTTTTGAGACCGAATTGGACTGTAGCCTTCCAGGTGCCTCTCTTCATGGGATTTCCCAGGCAAGAATAATGGAGTGGGTCGCCATTTCCTTAAAACCCTGGTGCTAATGGAGAGCCAGGATAGCGTTTCTACAAATGGAGACCTGTGGATATTTTACCAATACCACTGTTGGGAAGCTTTTGAAACAAGAGGTGCAGAGAGAACTGAAGACATCAGGCCAAGTTAGCAGGTTATTTTGTACAATTATTTACTGAATAATGATATTTATAAAGAATATATAAAATTATCTGATAAAGTAGTTGACTTTGGTGTATACAGTAAGCAAAAATACTTAGCCTTCAGTCCCCTGCCTGGTGGTTTAGGTTTTCTGAAAGAGGAAGCAGAACGCAGAGGGGAAAACAGACAGATTGCCTTAAACAGAAAATCTTCTGAAAATAATTTTTAAATATGTAGTGAATCTAATTTTCAACATGATGGGTTTGCAGTTCATGACACATCTAGATGGAGTTTTTAGCTGTCTGGTTTCAAAATGTCAGTTAAGCATTTGAATAAGTCTGGAAATTAAGTGGAAAAAAATTCCAACCACGTAGCATCCATTATTTTTGATTAAGTTTTACTTTAGCATGGTATAGAAAAACTTCTGCATATGGATTTTTTGTTCACCCTGAGCTTGTACTCCACACTCCCAGGGCTAATTGCTGACTGAATCTGAAAACATGAGTTTTATTGGTCCTATGAACATTGGTAGACGTCCTTCTGTAACGCCTCCAGCTCAGCAGGCAAATTCTAAAATATTAGTACTGTCTACTGCTATTAAACTAAGACTTTGAGGTGATTTTTTTCCCTTGAAATTGGACAGGAGGTAGTTTTTTTCTTGGCATCTGTTTCATTTTTTTCTTCTCAGAACTCTTTAAGATTAGCTGATATATGTAGACCTATTGACAAATGGAAGAAAGAGAAGGTATATAGAGCCCTTAAATTATGATTTTTAAATTGGATTTCACCCCAAACTTCCTGATAATAAGATTGTATTTTCTCGTATGAAAGTGGAACAGGTTTCAATTGACTGTCTTTGTACTATTCCAAGATTACTTCATAAGCAGTTCAGTTCAGTCACTCAGTTGTGTCCAGCTCTCTGTTGCCCCATGGACTGAGCACGCCAGGCTTCCCTGTCCTTCATCATCTCCTGGAGTTTGCTCAGTCTCATGTCCATTGAGTCAGTGATGCCATCCAACCATCTCATCCTCTGTCATCCCCTTCTTCTCTTGCCTTCAATCTTTGCCAGCATCAGAGTCTTTTCCAATGAGTCAGCTCTATATATCTGGTCACCAAAATATTGGAGTTTCAGCTTCAGCATCAGTCCTTCCAGTGAATATTCAGGACTGATTTCCTTTAGGAATGACTGGTCTGATCTCATTGCAGTCCAAGGGACTCTCAAGAGTCTTCAACCCCACAGTGTGAAGGCATCAATTTTTTGGTGCTCAGCTTTCTTTATGGTCCAACTCTCACATCCATACATGAGTACTGGAAAAAACATATCTTTGACTATATGGACCTTTGCTGGTAAACTAATGTCTTTGCTTTTTAATATACTGTCTAGGTTTGTCCTAGCTTTTCTTCCAAGGAGCAAGCATCTTTTAATTTCATGACAGCACTCACTATCGGAGTGATTTTGGAGCCCCCCAAAAATGAAGTCTGTCACTGTTTCCATTGTTTCCCCATCTATTTATCTATTTGCCATGAATTGATGGGACCAGAGGCCATAATCTTTGTTTTTTGAATATTGAGTTTTAAGGCAACTTTTTCACCTTCAGAATAAAATTAGAAAGCATTAGTGCCCTGCTTCTTTGGTGTAGCCTGGTATAAATTGAAGTTCTCAGAAAACTTTTTGAATAGTAAAATGTCATTAGATGGGTGATGTGTTATAGATTTCTCACCCAGTGTGGTCCATGATGGAGTTTATTAAGGTTTCCTGGTGCCCAAGTGAGAGAAATAAAAAAGACTGTTAGTGAGTGACGTGGAAGATGTGAACTGGCATCACGATTGGTGTGATGAGGATAGAGTATTCCCAGTATCAACCCTGATGATTGAAGGATAGATAATGTATCAGAAGTAAACGCCAACCTCATAGATCTGTAAGGACTGTGCATCTTGGTAGAGACCACTGGAAAACAGAGTTGTTGTGGACAAATTCTAGAATGATGAGTGAACTGCCTGGAACTTAGATCACTCCTACATGGGTTTAATCTGGACTCTAAAGTGGATTAAGTATTTATGCAAAAAAATTTGTGAAAAACACAACGGGTATGTAACTGGTCCTATCTTGAATTTTGAGAATGATAGGTCAAGAGTTGATAAAATTCAAATTTAGAGGGGAAAGGGTTAGATTTTTACATATCTGCAATTTAGTGATGCAAAACTCACAATCAGTAGACACAATGTCCGAGACAACCATATTTTTGTCCTCATTTTATTCCATCTTGCAGTATTATTTGACACCAATTCCAGTTTCATAAAATCATTCTTCTTTTGCAGAGGTTATTGAACTTTTTTTTTTTTGGTGAAAGGCCAGATAATAAACATTTTAAAGTTTTGTTCCATACAGTCTATGTTGGAACTTTTCTACTGTAGCACGAAATCATTCATAATTCAGAGGTCATATAAAAACAGGTGGGAGCGAGAGTTCAGAGGCAGGGGGAGTGGATGGAGGGTCAGATTTGACTCACAGGCTGTGGTTCTCCTGACCCCTGTTTTTTAGGAATCTACATCATATGTTTACAATCTCCCTTCTACTTTTGTGTTCATTTCTTTTCAATCCCAGTGCTTGCTATTTCCTCTCTACTATGTTCTTCACTGTGATCAGCTCTCTTCCCTCTAGGTATAAATCTCTGTCTAGGTGATTTCATTCAATGTCATAGATTTTTATTTTATTTTGTTTAACTTTATCTTATTTCATTAAATTTTATTACATTTCTCGAGATGGTTAAGTTCATCATACGTAAGTTTATAGCCACTTGCCTTTATTAATTTGTAAAAGGAACTGCTTTTCTTTTTATTTTTAATTTCCTTCTTTTTTGTGTGTTTCTGTCACTTATTTTCTTCATCTCAGTTCCCCTCTGCCCTTAGCCATTCTTTTTTTGGTATTGTGGTAAAACATGTGTAACATGAAATTTCCCATCTTAGCCATTTTAAAGTTCTGTAGTATAAAGTACTATTATAGTATTCAACTCAGTTCAGTTCAGTTGCTCAGTCATGTCCGACTCTTTGCGACCCCATGAACCTCAACACGCCAGGCCACCCTGTCCATCACCAACTCCTGGAGTTCACTCAAACCCATATCCATTGTGTCAGTGATGTCATCCAACCATCTCATCCTCCATTGTCCCCTTTTCCTCCTGCTCTCAATCTTTCCCAGCATCAGGGTCTTTTCAAATGAGTCAGCTTTTTGCATCAGGTGGCCAAAGTATTGGAGTTTCAGCTTATTAAGTAGTATTAATCACATTGTGGGCCTTTGTTGGTGGCTCAGACAATAAAGAACCTGCCTGCAATGTAGGATACCAGGGCAAGATCCCTGGGTCAGAAGGTCTCCTGGAGAAGAGAATGGCAACCCACTCCAGTATTCTTGCCTGGAGAATTCCATGGACACAGGAGCCAGCAGGCTAGAGTCCATGGGGTCGCCAAGAGTTGGACACGACTGAGCAACAGCTTGGCTTAGGGAGGGTGTGCTCAGACTTGAATCACGCTGTTGTGAAACAGATCTCCAGGACTTTTTTCCTTTTGCAAATCTGAAGCTTGATATCCATTAAGTAACATTTTCCTTTTCTCTATCTCCCCTGGTAATCACCATCCTACCTTCTGTTTCTATAAATTTGACTGCTTTTAGGTATCTCATATATCTATCTATCTATATATATACACATATATTTGTCTTTTGTGACTGACATTTCATTTAGCATAATATCTTCAAGGTTCATCCTTATTGTAACATGTGACAGAATTTCCTTCCTTATAAAGGCAGAATAATTTCCCATTGTATGTATATGCTACATTTTCTTTATTCATTCATCCATTGATGAACATTTGGGTTGTTTTCTCCACTTGGTTTTTGTGAATAGTGCTGCTGTAATCATGGGTGTGCAAATATCAATTAGGTGAAAATAGTAGTCCCTCAGTCATGTCTGACTCTTTGTGACCCTATGGACTCTAGCCTGCCAGGCTCCTGTGCCCATGGGAGTTCTCCAGGCAAAAATACTGGAGTAGGTTGCCATTCCCTTCTCCAGGGGATCTTCCCAACCCAGGGATCGAACTTGGGTCTCCTGCATTACAGACAGAATCTGCTTTTAATTTTTTTTGGATATATAGTCAGAAGTGGGATTGCTAGATTGTATTGTATTTCTGTTTTTAATTTTTGTGAAATTTCTATATTGTTCTCCACACCAGTTGCATGGTTTTACAGTCCCAACAGTGCACAAGTGTTTCAACTTCTCGCATCCTCACCAAATCTTTATGAACATTTTATGTTATGTTTTAATAGTAACTGTCCTAATGGGTGTGTGGTGATATTTCATTGTGGTTTTGAGCATATTTTCATTTGTTTATTGGCCATTTGTATATCATCTTTGGAGAAATGTCTATTCTTTTAGAGAAATGTCCTTTGCCCACTTTAAAATCTGGTTATATAACTTTTTGTTGTTGAATTTGTAGGACTTCTTTTACATTCTGGATATTTAATTCCTTATGCATTGCATGCATGCTAAGTTGCCTCAGTAGTGTCTGACTCTTTGTGACCCTATGGACTATAGCCCACCAGGCTCCTCTGTCCAAGGGATTCTCAGGCAAGAGTACTAGAGTGGGTTGCCAGGCCCTCCTCCATGGGATCTTCCCGACCCAGGATCATACTCAGCTCTTGCAGCTCCTGCATTGCAGGCGGAATCTTTACTGCTGAGCCACCATGGAAGCCCAGATTCCTCTTAAGACTTATGATTTCCAAATCTGTTCTCCTTTTCTGTAGTTTGTCTTTCACTCTGTTGCTAGTGCCCTTTCACATGCAAGTTTTTTTTTTAATTTGTATATAGTTCCATTTGCCTATTTTTGATTTTGTGTCTGTACTTTTGATGTTGTATCCAAGAAATCATTGTCAAACTCAATATTATGAATTTTATGTACTATTTTTTTTTCTGTTAGCTATCTTATATTTTGGTTTTATTCCATCTTGAGTTAACTTTTCTATGCGGTATAAGATAATGGTCAAACTTCATTCCTTTGCATGTTTCCAGTCTCCCCCTCATCACTTGTTGACTAGCTTTTTCCTATTGAGAGGTCTTGGCATCCTTGTTGAAGAGTATTTGACTATATACAAAAGTGTTTATTTCTGGGCTCTCTATTCTATTCCATTGGTCTATTTGTCTGTCTTTATGCCAACAGTATACTGTTTTGATTACTGTGTTTTGAAGGCATTTATTCTCACAAGTCTCATATACAGTCTCACAAGGCTTCCAAAAAATTGTCTTAGTTGTTTGTAAATTTTCATAAATGGTACTGTGCTATATCTTCTTTCTGTTTTTACTATATTTATTCTAGTCTATAACTGTAAGATCTCATCATGTTGCTGAGTTTGTTGTTTCTGTATAGTGTATGGTATTCTCTAGTATGCATCAGCCACAGTTTAATGCTTTCTTTAGTAATAAACAGCTAGTTTATCTCTAATTCCTATTAATGCAGCATCTGGATGATAAGCTTTGTATATGTCCTCATATAGACATTTTCTTATGTAGCTACCTAAGAATAAGATCATGTTATCATAGGTCAAATGCATAATTATTTTAAATATATTTACAGATTGCTTAAAATTTTTTTAAATTATATATTTTTAATTGGAGGATGATTGCTTTACCATATTATAATGGTTTCTGCCATACATCAACATGATCAGTCATAGGTATAATATGTCTCCTCCCTCTTTAACCTCCCTCCCATCTCCCTCCACATCCCACCCCTCATGGTTGTCACAGAGCACTGATTTGAGCCCCATCTGTCCTACAGCAAATCATTTTACATTCCCTTCAGCAGTGCATGAAAGTTCCCACCTTCTCATATCCTTGATAATACTTGACATTATGTAGGTTTCTAATTATTGCCATTTTGATAGATGTGAAGTGGTATGTCAGTGTTATTTTAATTTTCATTTTTCTGGTTATTACTTAATTTTGAGCATTTTTTAATATGCTTGGACATCTCCTTTTATGAAATGTCTTTACATCCCTTCCTTATAATTTCTATTGGATTTTCTATTATTTTTTATTTTTCTTGGTATAGTTCACTATTAACCCATTAAATATTGTGGATATTTTCCTTGGTCTATAATCTAAGTGTTTTACTTGAGTTATAGTGGCCTTTTAAAAATATACAATTTAAATTTCAACCCAGTAAAATCATGTTTTATTTATCATTTGTGCTTCTTGAAATCTTTTTTCAGATATAGGTCACAATGATGTTCTATTACAATTTCCTTTACTGATTCTGTGAATTTTCCTTTTATGTGCAATTCAATAATTCTGAATTTTCTCTGTACATAGTATAAGACATGCACTCAGTTTTATGTTCTTAAAATGTGTCAGCACTTCCAGAATCATTTACATAAAAATGTATTCTATTCCCCTTGCTCTGTTTATTTTTAGCATATCAATTTCCTACACATATTTAGTTTTATTTTTGACCTTTGATTCTATTTCAGTGGCCTACTTATCTGTTCTACAGTAGCATCTTATTTTAATTTATTTGGATTTCAGTTCTACCAGTATGTGTTAAAATTGGTCATTATTCTTTGGTTTTGCTTTTCAAAGGTGTTTTAACTCTTTAGCAATCATTGTTTAAATTAAATATATGCTTCAAATTCCCATAAAATTCCTCTAAGATTCTGAATGGAATTTTATTAAATTTAATTTGTGGAGGCTTGATTTTTTATAATGTTTAATAATCTCATATATAAATATGCATATATCTCTATTAATTGATGCTATATAAATAACAATCTATTTTAGTTTATTTCCAATTTATTTATGTTAATTTTTTGTAATGATCATATGGGTCTTCCCCGGTGGCTCAGTGGTAGGCAAAGAATCTGCCTGATGGAGACACAGTTGCAAGAGATGTAGTTCGATCCCTGGGTTGGGAAGATCCTATGGAGAAGGAAATGACAACTCACTCCAGTATTTTTGCCTGGAGAAGCCCATGAACAGAGGAGCCTGGAGGGCTACTGTCCATAAGGTCGAAATGAATCAGACACAGTTGAGCCATCTAGTCAAGGCTATGGTTTTTCCAGTGGTCATGTATGGATGTGAGAGTTGGACTGTGAAGAAGGCTGAGTGCCGAAGAATTGATGCTTTTGAACTGTGATGTTGGAGAAGACTCTTGAGAGTCCCTTGGACTGCAAGGATATCCAACCAGTCCATTCTGAAGGAGATCAGCCCTGGAATTTCTTTGGAAGGAATGATGCTAAAGCTGAAACTCCAGTACTTTGGCCACCTCCTGCGAAGAGTTGACTCATTGGAAAAGACTCTGATGCTGGGAGGGATTGGGGGCAGGAGGAGAAGGGGATAACAGAGGATGAGATGGCTGGATGGCATCACGGACTCGATGGACATGAGTCTGAGTGAACTCCGGGAGTTGGTGATGGACAGAGAGGCCTGGGGTGCTGCGATTCATGGGGTCGCAAAGAGTTGGACGCGACTGAGCAACTGAACTGAACTGAACTGAACTGAGCAACTAAGTACACACAATGACTTTATGCATTCTTTGATTAAATAATTCTTAGATTCTTTACAGAATTTTTGCTGGAAAAATAGACTACTATTTGTTTTGCTTATGTTTTCTATGTGTGTTGCAGGCATAAAGAATCCTATTGATTTGCATGAGGTAGCCACCTTATTGAATGCTCTTGTCAGTGCCAATAGCTCTTCTGGTGATTCCATTGGGTATTCTATTTATATGATATCATTCTCTGGAAACAGTGACAGTTTTACAGTTTCTTTTCCAGCCTTCAGAGTACCCATGCAGTTTTTTCTCTCATAGGATTATCTGAGTACTGGGTTTGCCGCTTACCAGTTGTATCGGTTAGAGTATAATCAGAAGGTGGGAACCGCAAAGTAATTTAAGAAAAACCACTTATTATAAAGAATTATTAATAAGGATTGGACTAATAGGAGTTTGACTGGTGAGAAGCAAAATACTTTAGAGAATAGAGGACTTGCAGGCAAAGGGCACAGCTCCTACCCCTGAAACAAGAAGTGCGTGTGCGCGTAGTTTTGTCTGACTCTTTGCCACCAGACTCCTCTGTCCATGGGATTTTCCAGGCAAGAATCCTGGAGTGGGTTGCCATATCCTCCTCCAGGGGATCTTCCTGACTCAGGGATAGAACCCGCATCTCCTGTGTCTCCTGCATTGGCAGCAGGATTTTTTTTTTTTTTTTTTTTTGCCACTAAGCCATCTGGGAACCCCAGAAATAAGCAAGGATATCCAAAAGGAAGGAAAAAATATCTGGAAAAAATTTCTGCCCCAGGACTAAGATCCAGAGTATCAGACATGAGGCAGTCATAACTCACTGGATGGCAGAGATGTTTGCTGAGGCTCAAGGTTATCCAAGAGGGGCCCTGGTAGAAGAAGCCGTCCACAGGGAGATGCCATGTTGGCAGCTTTACCTGGGAAACCACTGTCTAGGATGCTGAAGAAACTGCTCAGAAGACATGCCACATCTCAGAGCACTCTGTGAAGCCTGTTATGAAGAAGTACTGGACTAGCAGCATATTCTGTCCTACAACCACCGAAAAGGGTGCTGGAAACCCTGTTCATGGTAGGTGTCATGCTCGTGACTCTTCACTAACCACCCCCCTCCCATCAAAGGAGAAGCTGGGAGAAGCTGTCCATGGAGATTGCCATGTGCTACCGCTTGGTGGATATTGCTGGAACCTGTTGCAGAAACCACATGTCCTGCAGGAGAATTGGTGTGGCACGCTGTGTGCCCATGCCGAAGAGCCTAGCTAGAGAAGCACACCAAAACCATGGAGGGTGAGGGATCTCTCCTTCTCCAGAGTACCTACAGCACCTTCTACTGTAAGCGCTTAATACAATATAGGCTGCAAAGGAGAAATATTTGCAGGGCATTAAGGATGGCATCATGTCCACCTTAAAGTCAAATGTTGATGGTGTAACCCAGGTACCTTGGAATTGGCTAGGTTGGAAGACAGGGTTTTTAGAGAGGTAATTAAGGTTAAATGAGGTCTGTGTGTGTGTGTGTGTGTGTGTGTGTGTGCGTGCACGTGCGTGTGTGTGCATGTGTGCACAGTTACTCAGTCGTGTTTGACTGTTTGCGACCCCATAGACTGCAGTCCACCTGGCTCCTCTGGCCATGGGATTTCCCAGGCAAGAATACTGGAGTAGGTTGCCATTTCCTTCTCGCATGGGACTATTCTAGAATTATAGGGGATAATAGACCTCACTGAATAACCAGGGAAGGGGGTAAAAAAGAGTTTTCTGAAACAAACAAAATAATGATTTAAAGAGGTCACTCCTAAAGAGTGAAAAGATAGAGCAGATAATTTAAAACTCTGAGAAAGGGACCAACACCAAAAACAGGAAACCCCTCAAGCCTCAGCTTGTTTTCAGAAAGTCCCTAATTAAATCATGAAGGTGAAATCCGACAGGTACAGAACAAAATCTGATTTTAATAACTAACAGCCTCATAGCTTTTGTTTGGTGCACCTTTAATACAGGCTCCCCACTGTTTCATATTTTAGAAACTTTCTCCTTAACATGGCAGGGATCGATAAGTTTATTTTAAATCTTATATCTAAAACTAGGTCAAGCAAGGTCTTATGTCCTCAATAAAGTGATTGTTTCCAGCTGATCTTGTGTGTTAGGGCTGAGGTATGAACACATGTAGGAATTTTCACCACCAGAGTGGGAAGAGACAGCACGTAATTCAATGTTGAGATTTCTAATGCTAAGTGAACAGAACTGATCTTTTTAAAATTAAAAACATGGCTGCTAATTTTTGCTCTCAAGGTACAGACAGTCACATACACACGATTACAAGATTTACTGTTTAATATCCTCTTAACCACGGAAAGTGATTGTGTTTATGTTAGGAAAAAGAAGCCAAGGAGAAAGGCCATTATATTGTGTCTGTAGCTCTCAGTTCTAATATGTGAGTCTCATTTATAAGTAGAGGAGAAAATCAATAATCCTTTTAAGTTGCCTTGGATTCCAAGTGGAAAATGCTTTAACCCACTGCATTGTGGTGACTTAGAGTCACTCTGAGATATTATGCAATGTTGTTTCACCAAGAAGCCCAGCTCACTTCAGTAGCTTTTAACTGCAGGGTTGAGTCTGTCTTGGCTGGCAAAGAAAGGAAGACTGTCTCTGTTTCTTGGAAGTTTATCTCTTGTGCCCATTATTTGTTTTTTTTTATATCATCTTCTTCTTTTTTTTGAAGTGTTGCTATTTATCTTTTCAATACTAATTTTATTTTGATTTATTTATTTACTATCTGCATCATGTGGCATGCAGGATCTCAGTTCCTCTACCAAGGATTGAAACTGTGTCCCTTGCAATGCAGGTATACAGTCTTAATCACTAGACTGCTATGGGAATCCCTTTTATAACCTTCTTGGCAGTTAATTTTGCTTTTAGAAAACTTACATGAAAGATTGAAGTTGCAGAAACACTGTTCCAGTAGTCCAGGGAAATAAAACCTTCAAGCTTTTATTTGAACTATGTTCACCTAACGGGCCTGGTGGGCTGCAGTCCATGGGGTTGTGAAGAGTCGGACACAACTGAGTGACTTCACTTTCACTTTTCACACTCATGCATTGGAGAAGGCAGTGGCAACCCACTTCAGTGTTCTTGCCTGGAGAATCCCAGGGACGGCAGAGCCTGGTGGGCTGCCGCCTTTGGGGTCGCACAGAGTTGGACACAACTGAAGTGACTTAGCAGCAGCAGCAGCAGCAGCAGCATCAATATTTACTAGGGCTTCCCTGGTGGCTCATGTGGTAAACAAAGTGCCTGCAATGTGGCAAACCTGGGTTTGATTTCCTGGGTAGAAAAGATCCCCTGGAGAAGGAACTGGCAATCCACTCCAGTATTCTTGCCTGGAGAATTCCACAGACAGAGGAGCCTGGAGGACCATGGGGTCACATAGTGTCTCAAAGAATCAGACATGACTAAATGACTAATTTACGTGACATGATGAATATTTACTAAGTTCCACCTAGATAGCATATTCAAAAGCAGAGACATTACTTTGCCGACTAAGGTCCGTCTAGTCAAGGCTATGGTTTTTCCAGTGGTCATGTATGGATGTGAGAGTTGGACTGTGAAGAAGGCTGAGTGCCGAAGAATTGATGCTTTTGAACTGTGGTGTTGGAGAAGCCTCTTTAGAGTCCCTTGGACTGCAAGGATATCCAACCATTCCATTCTGAAGGCGATCAGCCCTGGATGTTCTTTGGAAGGAATGATGCTAAAGCTGAAACTCCAGTACTTTGGCCACCTCCTGTGAAGAGTTGACTCATTGGAAAAGACTCTGATGCTGGGAGGGACTGGGGGCAGGAGGGGAAGGGGACAACAGAGGATGAGATGGCTGGATGGCATCACGGACTCAATGGACTTGAGTCTGAGTGAACTCTGGGAGTTGGTGATGGACAGGGAGGCCTGGCGTGCTGCGATTCATGGGGTCGCAAAGAGTCGGACACGATTGAGTGACTGAACTGGACTGAGCTGTGTATAACATCTGTGTACTAGGTGGAACAGCTAATAAGAAATGAATGAAACAGTTCCTGTTTTCATGAAGTTTTAATTAATCAGAGAGAATGATTTAAAAATAAAAATATCTACAATTTGAAATCTTATATATAAGTGCCATATGAGAAGAGGTGAAAACACTTTGTCTGAAGTTCAAAGGTACTCTGCCCCACACACAGAAAGGTAAAGAGAAGAAGAAGAATTTGGGGGCCAAAAATGGATGGAAATTGAAATGAAGAGGCAGGGGGATTGCCATGAACGGGCAAGTGAATTATCAAATAGTAAAATGAAGGAAGGATATAAAACTGGCCATTCCCAAGATGGAGCCCAGGCAATAGAAGCAGAAGATTTAGCAAGTAGATGGAGTTCAGGGTGTAAAGTTTTGTTTTCTTTTTAATTGAAGTATAGTTAGGGGCATCCCTGGTGGCTCAGTGGAAAATAATCTGTTTACAATGCAGGGTTGGGAAGATCCCTGGGTTGGGAAGATCCTCTGGAAAAGGAAATGGCAACCCACTCCAGTATTCTTGCCTGGGAAATCCCATGGACAGAGGGTCCTGGTGGGTTATAGTCCTTGGGGTCACAAAAGAGTCGGACACAACTTTGCAACTTAATCACAGCCATATAGTTGGTTTAGAATGTACAAGTGTACAGCAAAGTGATTTAGTTTTAGTTGTATATATATTTTAAAATTTCTTTTAAATTGAGGTACAGTTAATTTATCAGATCACGTTAGTTTCAGGTATACAGCACAGATTCAGTTATATATATATATATATACACACAAATAACCAACAATGTGGTTGTGGTTTAGTCACTAAGTATATATATAATGAATATATATTATGTAATGGATATATTTTTCAGATATTTTCAATTAAAGGCTATATCATATGATATTGAATATAGTTCCCTATGCTATACAGTCTGTCCTTGTTTATCTATTTTATATATAATAGTGTGTATCTGTTGATTCCAGATTCCAGATTTATCCCTCCGTTCCTCTTTCCCCTTTGGTAATTATAAATTTGTTTTCTCTGTCTGTGAGTTTATTTCTCTTTCGTAAATAAGTTTATTTGTATCATTTTTTTCCCCTTTAGCTTCCACATGTAAGTGATGTCAGATATTTGTGTCTGACTTTAACTTGTGACGAGTTTTTAACATGGTGCTTTCCTGAGAAAATTATTAATGTTATCAAGGCAAAAGACAAAAGGAAGGTTAGTAGTAGAGGAAGATTAATCAGTAGGTATTGAAAAGAGAGAACAAGGCAAGTAAAGAGGGAAGCCTGGAGTGCTACAGTCCATGGGGGCTCGAAGAGTCAGACACGACTGACTGACTGAACAACAACATTTGATTAGACATCAGATGCTTGGAAAGTATATTTTGAGGATATTGTATGCTAATTAAAGATGTAACTAGTCTCCTGGAAAAAGTTTCTTCATTTGTGCCTCCAAGCAAAGATTCTAATGACATTTTTCTTCTATGAAATGCACGAGCTTAGTTAGAATAAATAAATAAATGCTAATTATGTGCGAGAGACTGTGCTGGACACTGCAGAGGTATCTCTAATATCCACAGTGATTCTTTAGACAGACGACAATAACTTCATTCGACAGAGTAGGAACTGAGGCACAGAGCGTGCAGATAACTGGCCAAATGTCAGAGAACTGGTAAGTTGCATTTAAGTTTTCAGCTGAATACAGCTGAGATTTCAGTTCTGACTAAAGTCTCTACTCATCCAACCCTAGGTTTGAATCAATTCCTGCTTTGTCTTTGCTCTAAAAACGTTTTGCATATTACTCAGTGTCTTAGTTTCCTGATCAGTAAGCTGGGATAATAACTTCAAACTTGCTGTTATCAAAACTGAAGTAAAATGTCTATGTCAAAGTGCTCCATAAACTTACTTTATAATGGAAGGTGAAATTAAGGATTTTATAGAAAGAAGCTATAAAACTTGTTTATATGATAATACTTCCTTGTTTCTAAAGTAAATATTACTATTCACCAGTGATTAAAAAAAAAAATTCTTTTGGTTCTTGTAACCTCTCTGTAATTCACCTCTCAGTCATATTATTGTATTACCCCAGATTTGTAATAATTCTTCCCCCTCATACTGTATGTTGCATACCACATAATATTCCTTTATAAACACATGACTATTCTAGCATGTGCAGTGAAAGCACACTCAAAGAGCTTCTTTAATATAACATGTTATGTATAACTTACTTTCTTCTTCCTTGGTGAAAAACTAGGTGACACTGAATTGATTTTCCTTCCCATTTATTTGGTTCCATAGGCTTTGAAAAATAAGATAGATGAGGGTGGTAAGGGTGAGTGTTTCCAGGTGGTTCTGCTGGAAAATTAGATGCACACTATGGAACAATATATTAAATGTATGTGTTTGTGCTTAATGAAATGTATACATATCAATAAAGATGTATATTTAAAATGTGTTTATAAAAAAGAATGGACTTCCCTCATGGATCAGCTGGTAAGGAGTCTGTCTGCCTGAAATGCCGGAGAGTTGGGTTTGATCCCAAGGTTGGGACGGTCCCCTGGAGAAAGCAACAGCAACCCACTATGGTATTCTTGCCTAGGAAATCCCACGGACAGAGGAGCCTGGCAGGCTACAGTTCATGCGGTCACAAAGAGTTGGACGTGACTGAGCGACTTCTCTTCTTCTTCTATAGAAAGGAA
Source organism: Capricornis sumatraensis (assembly GCF_032405125.1). NCBI lineage: Eukaryota > Metazoa > Chordata > Mammalia > Artiodactyla > Bovidae > Capricornis > Capricornis sumatraensis. Next base: position 126,474,535 of record NC_091069.1, read on the forward strand.
TAAAATAAATAACAAAACAAAATTTAAGTGAATTAAAAATACATGTTTACCAAAAACATGCATTTTGAGAGAATACCTACAAACAAAATTATGTTAAACCCATTAGACTGTTTGCCAGTGGTAGGAGGGAAGGAATGGGCTATGAGAATGTAATGGAATGATAAAGGAAGCCAGCTTGGGTTTACATGGTCAGTGATGAAAATGTATCATGAAATGAGGGCAATCAGTAGTCAACTCTCTGCACCAGAAATCCTTTCTAAACTAAGTAGAAGAAAGGGTTTCTGATGAATTTTTAAACAGGTAGAGCTCCAAACTCAAATCAATAAAATTATTGTGCATCAAAAGGTGACAAGTATTCAGAAAGGTAGAGTTTGATGATAGGTTTTAACGAGAAAGAGCAGCATGAAGAGTTGAGGATGTAAAGCTGTTTCTTGATCAGTCAGTCAGTTCAGTCACTCACTTATGTCCGACTCTTTGTGACCCCATGAACTGCAGCACTCCAGGCCTCCCTGTCCATCACCAGCTCCCAGAGTTTACCCAAACTCATGTTCATTGAGTCGGTGATGCCATCCAACCATCTCATCCTCTGTCGTCCCCTTCTCTTCCTGCCCTCAATCTTTCCCAGCATCAGGGTCTTTTCAAATGAGTCAGTTCTTTGCATTAGGTGACCAAAGTATTGGAGTTTCAGCTTCAACATCAGTCCTTCCAATGAATACCCAGGACTGATCTCCTTTAGGATGGACTGGTTAGATATCCTTGCAGTCCAAGGGACTCTCAAGAGTCTTCTCCAACACCACAGTTCAAAAGTATCAATTCTTCGGCACTCAGCCTTTTTTATAGTCCAACTCTCACATCCATACATGACTATTGGAAAAACCATAGCTTTGATTAGATGGACCCTTGTTGGCAAAGTAATGTCTCTGCTTTTTAATATGCTGACTAGGTTGGTCATATGTGAGATGAGTGCAATTGTGCAGTAGTTTGAGCATTCTTTGGCATTGCCCTTCTTTGGGATTGGAATGAAAATTGACCTTTTCCAGTCCTGTGGCCACCGCTGAGTTTTCAAATTTGCTGACATATTGAGTGCAGCACTAAACAGCATCATCTTTTAGGATTTGAGGTCTCCTCAGAACCTTACCAGCTTTTGAATTCTCTATTCTAATTCTTAAGGATAACTCTACTCCTTGGAAGGCTCAGGAAGTGAACAATGATCTTCGGAATCAAGAACTGTTGTATTTAAACTCTATCACTTATAGTTCTGAAGACCAGAGCTTCACATTCAGTCTTTTTAAAAAATAAAAAGAACAAATAAAACACTTGTGTCCAGCACAAGGGTAGGTTCATGATAAAGTGAAAATGGAAAGTGAAAGTAAAGTTGCTCAGTTCTGTCTGACTCTTTGTGACCCCATGGGCTGTAGCCCGCCAGGCTTCTCTGTCCATGGGGATTCTCCAGGCAAGAATACTGGAGTAGGTTGCCATTTCTTTTTCCAGGGGATTTTCCTGACTCAGGGGTCAAACCCAGGTCTCCCACATTGCAGGCAGATTCTTTACCCTCTGAGCCACCAGGGAAGCCAGGCTCATGATAGGCAGACTAGCAGTCATACTTTGTCTTTCTCTGATGCTTTGTCTTCCTCTGATGTTACCACTCATGTGTTCAGTCAACCAACATCACTTGAGAAACTACTATGGTTTGTGCACTGTAAATTTACAAAATGGAGACAACATACACATGCTTTCAAAATGATGGTAGTCTGATGGAAAAAACAGAGTTAAATAAAAAACTCTATGATAGGTTGAGAAATGCAAAGATGAATATAGTGGATAGTAGAGGGACAGGCAGGACAAAGCTCAGAATTGTATAACCTGTTGTTTTGGAAGAGAAAGTAACTTGAGTGTTGTCATGTAGAGTTGCTGTACTCAGTTGCTCACTTGCGTCTGACTCTTTTCAACCCCATGAGCTGTAGTCTGGCAGGCTCCTCCCTCTTTGGGATTCTCTAGGCAAGAATATTGGAGCGGGTTGCCATTTTATTCTCTGGGAAAGGAAGGGTTAGTAATTAAAATGCAAATATTTGGAAGAATCCTTCTGTGTGAAGAAAATTGCTAGGCATCTCATGGCCATTCTAAGCATTAGAACTGATAAACAAACATTGCAGTTGGTTCGCCATGGTAAAATTTTACTTTCTAATAAATTAACTTGTTATCCATTTCCCCATCACATTTCTTTTCTATGCTATTTATTTCTTTTTCTTTGCTATGAAACTCAATTGGCTAATGTGAAGCTAATCTGATTTTCCATAAGGTTAAGAAGACTTTTTTTAGAACATTGGAATCCCTGGGAATATTTCTTTGGAACTCTGATTTAATCCATATATATTTATTCAGTGTTTATATTTCATGCTTCTTTTTCCTGAGTGAATATTATTTTAAATACATACTCAGATTCTTGTGTGTATACACATATTTGTGTATATACAGAATATACATCTTTTTCCTTAAAAAGAGAAAACTAGAAAGGTTATGTTTGGACAGGACTTGTTAATATAAACCCAATGCCCAATACATGATAGTGATGTTGAAAATGTTTTCCTTTACAAATTCTACTAAAATGGCAAGACTTTCCTGGAACAACACTTAATGTTTGTTTTTAAAACAAACCCCTGGGTTTACTTTGTAAAAACTCATGAATGTTTTTTTATTCATCCCATATCCTTTTCAGTGTTGCTCCATGCCAAAGGAAATATGATTAAGGCAACTCAGGAAGAGTCTTGGTATGCAATAAGACACAATGGATATTATCTCATGGGGGACTAAAAAAAAGAGAATGGAAAAGTCTATAGGGATACTCTTGGATAATGGGGCAAGTTATATCTCAAACTCTCTTCAAACGATAACTCAAGATTTAAAATACTTTCCCCTTCAGACTGATAACAATAACTTAAACTTACCTCCAAAACTTCTGTCAAAAACAACAAAATCAACTGCAACAAAAATTAAGTCCTAAAAAGTTTATAAGACCCAGTGGCATTACCAAAGCTGGGACAGACAAAACACTGAAAAATAGGTCTATTTCCTGTGTGTTCACTTTTGTGGCTCAAATGGTTTAAAATGTAGTTTAAGGATTTCTCTCTCCTTGTCTTAATTATTGACAGATTTTGAAATAAAATATGTTTATGATGAAACCAATGAGAATGGATTTCTATTGAAACCTGCTCCCTATCCGCTCCCCAGACCTCTGAATGCATCAGGATTTAGAACCTGCTTCTGTGGCAATAGCCTGATGTATTCTGCAGTTACATAAAGTAGATGAGGGTAGGAAAGGAGAGTGTGGCCAAAAATGGGTATTTAGATTCAAGTTTTAAGGAGCACCAAAGACATGGACTAAATATCTTCTCCAAAATATGTTAAAACCATTTAAGTCACATAGGTCTCATTTTCAACCTACTGTTTGGAAACCTAGCAACTAATAGTTCGGAATTTCTTCGTGTGTCTAATGTGAATACACAGAGAATGCAAACTGAGTTGCATTATGCAGGGGGCTATTTCAGCAACTCAGTTGATGTGAACCAGGCAATTTTAATAAAGAATGAAATTCAGTAAAAAACTCAACTAATAGAAAGGGGCTTCCCTTATAGCTCAGTTGATAAAGAATCTGCCTGCAATGCAGGAGACCTGGGTTCAATTCCTGGATCCGGAAAATTCACTGGAGAAGGGATAGGCTACCCACTCCAGTATTCTCTGGCTTCCCTTGTGGCTCAGCTGGGAAAGAATCTGCCTGCAATGTGGGAGATTTGGGTTTAATCCCTGGGTTGGGAAGACCCCCTGGAGAAGGGAAAGTATTCTTGCCTGGAGAATTCGAGTTCAGACAGGACTGAGCGACTTTCACTTTCCCTTTCAATAGAAAGGTAAAAAAGATTAGATTGAAAAGTCCTTGCAGTTTAAATGTGACCTTACCTCTTGAAATCAGATTTGTGAGGGAAGGTAGGCTTTCTTTGCAGTTTTTTGTTGTTGTTGTTACTTTACAAGAAAATAAGTATTAACAATGTTGACTAACTCAAGGAAAGGACATACCTCTCTATGTGTATGTATATTTGTTTCAGGCAACCTGTAAAATTTACACTTTCTCTGGAATGTCTGGGTGGCCTAGTAAGTTTTCAAAGTTTACTTTGGCTTTATATGTGTCTTTATGTGCAGAGGTTCAACTTTGGTCATGGTTGTTGGTCATAAAAACCTCATCAACATTGGTTTCAGCTTCAGCATTTGTGATACCACATAGTGAATGCCTGATATGGTGTCATTTTTTTGTCTCTAGTGAAGTTATTATCAATAGTTATTTGCTTACAAAGGTTATCATCACATTCAATCAATTTCAGGAACGCAGACAAGCATATCATTTAAATTTATTTTCAGGAATGAAAACACATTACAAATGAATAAAACATTCTATATGTAGTTTGGAGTGGAATATCACCTGAAATATTACTATGTTGAAAATCTATTAATCTGTTGAAATGTATAGATATCATTTCAGAGTGAAAATAGTTTACTAATTAATAATGATAAAATTTTTTTATATTCAAGAAGTGATGAATAACTTCAATTAATTAAAGAAAATAACATCTGTATCATTAAGCTACTTTAAAAAATGTTTTAATTCTATACTCACAGAAAACTAGTCAATCTAATCACACTAGGACCACACGCTTGTCTAACTCAATGAAACCAAGCCATGCCCGCTGGGAAACCCAAGATGTGCGGGTCATGGTGGAGAGACCTGACAGAATGTGGTCCACTGGAGAAGGGAATGGCAAGCCACTTCACTATTCTTGCCTTGAGAACCCCATGAACAGTACGAAAAGGCAAAATGATAGGATACTGAAAGAGGAACTCCCCAGGTCAGTAGGTGCTCAATATGCTACTGGAGATCAGTGGATAAATAACTCCAGAAAGAATGAAGGGATGAAGCCAAAGCAAAAACAATACCCAGTTGTGGATGTGACTGGTGATAGAAGCAAGGTCCGATGCTGTAAAGAGCAATATTGCATAGGAACCTGGAATGTCAGGTCCATGAATCAAGGCAAATTGGAAGTGGTCAAACAGAGATGGCAAGAGTGAACATTGACATTCTAGGAATCAGTGAACTAAAATGGACTGGAATGGGTGAATTTAACTCAGATGACCATTATATCTACTACTGTGGGCAGGAGTCCTTCAGAAGAAATGGAGTAGCCATCATGGTCAACAAGAGTCCGAAATGCAGTACCTGGATGCAATCTCAAAAACGACAGAATAATCTCTGTTCATCTCCAAGGCAAACCATTCAATATCACAGTTATCCAAGTCTATGCCCACACCAGTAATGCTGAAGAAGCTGAAGTTGAACGGTTCTATGAAGACCTACAAGACCTTTTAGAACTAACACCCAAAAAAGATGTACTTTTCATTATAGGGGACTGGAATGCAAAAGTAGGAAGTCAAACACCTGGAGTAACAGGCAAATTTGGACTTGGAATGCAGAATGAAGCAGGGCAAAGACTAATAGAGTTTTGCCAAGATAATGCACTGGTCATAGCAAATCCCCTCTTCCAACAACACAAGAGAAGACTCTCCACATGGACATCACCAGATGGTCAAAACAGAAATCAGATTGATTATATTCTTTGCAGCCAAAGATGGAGAAGCTCTATACAGTCAACAAAAACAAGACCAGGAGCTGACTGTGGCTCAGATCATGAACTCCTTATTGACAAATTCAGACTCAAATTGAAGAAAGTAGGGAAAACCGCTAGGCCATTCAGGTATGACCTAAATCAAATCCGTTATGATTATACCGTGGAAGTGAGAAATAGATTTAAGGGCCTAGATCTGATAGATAGAGTGCCTGATGAACAATGGAATGAGGTTCATGACATTGTGCAGGAGACAGGGATAAAGACCATCCCCATGGAAAAGAAGTGTAAAAAAGCAAAATGGCTGTCTGGGGAGGCCTTACAAATAGCTGTGAAAAGAAGAGAGGTGAAAAGCAAAGGAGAAAAGGAAAGATATAAGCATCTGAATGCAGAGTTTCAGAGAATAGCAAGAAGAGATAAGAAAGGCTTCTTCAGCAATCAATGCAAAGAAATAGAGGAAAAGAACAGGATGGGAAAGACTAGAGATCTCTTCAAGAAAATTAGAGATAGCAAGGGAACATTTCATGCAAAGATGGGCTTCATAAAGGACAGAAATGCTATGGACCTAACAGAAGCAGAAGATATTAAGAAGAGGTGACAAGAATACACAGAAGAACTGTACAAAAAAGATCTTCATGACCCAGATAATCATGATGGTGTGATCACTCACCTAGAGCCAGACATCCTGGAATGTGAAGTCAAGTGGGCCTTGGAAAGCATCACTATGAACAAAGCTAGTGGAGGTGATGGAATTCCAGTTGAGCTGTTTCAAATTCTGAAAGATGATGCTGTGAAAGTGCTGCACTCAGTATGCCAGCAAATATGGAAAACTCAGCAGTGGCCACAGGACTGGAAAAGGTCCGTTTTTATTCCAATCCCAAAGAAAGGCAATGCCAAATAATGCTCAAACTACTGCACAGTTGCACTCATCTCACATGCTAGCAAAGTAATGCTCAAAATTCTCGAAGCCAGGCTTCAGCAATACGTGAACTGTGAACTTCCAGATGTTTTAGCTGGTTTTAGAAAAGGCAGAGGAACCAGATCAAATTGCCAACATCCACTGGATCATGGAAAAAGCAAGAGAGTTCCAGAAAAACATCTATTTCTGCTTTATTGACTATGCCAAAGCCTTTGACTGTGTGGATCACAATTAACCGTGGAAAATTCTGAAAGAGATGGGAATACCAGATCACCTGACCTGCCTCTTGAGAAATCTATATGCAGGTCAGGAAACAACAGTTAGAACTGGACATGAAACAAAAGACTGGTTCCAAATAGGAAAAGGAGTTCGTCAAGGCTGTATATTGTCACCCTGCTTATTTAACTTCTATACAGAGTACATCATGAGAAATGCTGGACTGGAAGAAACACAAGCTGGAATCAAGATTTCCGGGAGAAATATCAATAACCTCAGATATGCAGATGACACCACCCTTATGACAGAAAGTGAAGAGGAGCTAAAAAGCCTCTTGATGAATGTGAAAGAGGAGAGCGAAAAAGTTGGCTTAAAGCTCAACATTCAGAAAACGAAGATCATGGCATTCAGTCCCATCACTTCATGGGAAATAGATGGGGAAACAGTGGAAACAGTGTCAGACTTTATTTTGGGGGGTTCCAAAATCACTGCAGATGGTGACTGCAGCCATGAAATTAAAAGACGCTTACTCCTTGGAAGAAAAGTTATGACCAATCTAGATAGTATATTCAAAAGCAGAGACATTACTTTGCCGACTAAGGTCAGGCTAGTCAAGGCTATGGTTTTTCCTGTGGTCATGTATGGATGTGAGAGTTGGACTGTGAAGAAGGCTGAGCGCCAAAGAATTGATGCTTTTGAACTGTGGTGTTGGAGAAGACTCTTGAGAGTCCCTTGGACTGCAAGGAAATCCAACCAGTCCATTCTGAAGGAGATCAACCCTGGGATTTCTTTGGAAGGAATGATGCTAAAGCTGAAGCTCCAGTACTTTGGCCACCTCATGTGAAGAGTTGACTCATTGGAAAAGACTGTGATGCTGGGAGGGATTGGGGGCAGGAGGAGAAGGGGACGACAGAGGATGAAATGGCTGGATGGTATCATGGACTCGATGGACGTGAGTCTGAGTGAACTCTGGGAGATGGTGATGCACAGGGAGGCCTGGCGTGCAGCGATTCATGGGGTCGCAAAGAGTCGGACACGACTGATCCACCGAGCTGAACTGAACTGCATTAAGCCTCAAAACAATAGATTCTAAGAAAGTGTTTTAAGAAAATAATTCCCTCTAGACCTCAATCTGTGGAGGATAAATATCTGAGCAAGTGTTTGTCAAAATTATTGCTTATAACCATACAGCATTTTAGCAGTGGACATAAAAAGCTTGAGATTCACTTATACTATTTATCTTATCTACGAAGTTCCCCCCCTACCAAAAAAAAAAAAGAAAGAAAGAAGGCCTTCCAAAATTATATTCTGCTTTACACAAAATCATTAGTAATACTATGAAAATTGTCATATTTATACCTTATATATGGGACATAGATTAGGAATTTTCTTTTCTTTAAAGAAAATTCACCAACAGAGTGAAATAATGACTAATCTCATGCTTCTACCTTATTCATTGCTTTGGGATATCTGGGTCTTAAATATTTTATATTACACTGAGTATAACTGTACATATATTTCCAGAATGAAAAACTTTATAGGAAGTCTCATGAATTTGTTACTGACAATGTAATAAGCATGTAGATTGTGTGTTTGTGTTTGTATTGCATTTATTTCTGTAATTCATTTTGAGTTTGTGTTTGTGTATGATATAAGGATCCAATATTATTCTTTTGCATGTGGCTATCCAGCTATCCCAGCATTAATAATTGGACATATTCTATCCTCATTAAATTGTTGCAGCACCCATGTAAAAAATCTGTTGACAATAAGTGTGAATAGTCAAATTTAACAAAATAGAATTATTTCTTTACTTTCAGTCCTACACCTATTATGTATATAGGTATGTATATATACACATGTATATATATGTATATATATATATATATATCTTTTTATGTCAGTACCACACTGTCTTGCTTATTGTGACTTTGTAGTAAGTTTAAAATTAGGAAAGCTGAGTGTTCCAAATTTGATTTCTCCAAGATTGTTTTGCTTGTTTTAGGTTCCTTGTATTTCCATATGAGTTTAAAAATTAGCTTGTCAGTTTTTTTGAAAAATAGTTATTATTTTGATAGGTATTGTGTTGAATCTGTAGCTCAATGAAGGCGTATTGTCACTTTAAAACTATTAAGTCTTCCACTTTATGAAAATGTTATTTTCCTATTTACTTAGATCTACTTTTTTTTCAACAGTTTTGTGGTTCTCAGTGTGCAATTCTTACACTTCTTTTATTAAAGTTATTTCTAATTATTTTGTTCTTTTTGATGCTATTGCAATTGGAATTCTTTAAAAAAATTAAGTCTGAGTTATGCAATGTGAATGTATAAAAGTGCAATTGATTTTTCTATATTGATCCTGCAACTTACCTGAACTCTCTCATTAGTTCTAATACCATTTTTGTATGTCTGTGTGTATGTGCATGTGTGTTTACAGAATCTTTAAGATTTTCTTCATAGAAGATTATATCATCAAGGAATAAAGATAGTTTTACTTATTTCCATGAAATATGGATGTCTTTTATTACTTTTAATTGCCTAATTACCTGAATCTTTCTTTCTTTTTTTTGTCTACATTATGTTTGCCCCAACTAGTATTGCTGCCTCAGGAAGTAATGATGTTAAGTAATTACCCAAATAATTATACACATTTTACTTTTTTTTTTAAAATAAATACCCTAGAGAAAGTGCAGTTTATGCTGAAGGGGCACTTAGACAAGTCAAATGAAGAGAAGCACTGTGAATGGGACTTTTTAGGGAGCTATCTGACAGGTAATCTCACACGCTAGTAACGCTCAAAATTCTCCAAGCCAAGCTTCAAAAGAACGTGAACTGTGAACTTCCAGATACTAAAGCTGGATTTAGAAAAGGTAGAGGAACCAGAGATCAAATTGCCAACATCCGTTGGACCATTGAAAAAGCAAGAGATTTCCAGAAAAACATCTACTTCTGCTTTACTGACTATGTCAAAACCTTTGACTGTGTTGATCACAACAAACTGGGAAAATTCTTAAAGAGATGGGAATACCAGACCACTTGACCTGCTTCCTGAGAAATCTGTATGCAGGTCAGGAAAACGACGTTAGAACTGGACATGGAACAGTAGACTGGTTCCAAATCGGAAAAGGAGTATGTCAAGGCTGTATATTGTCACCCTGCTTATTTAACTTATATGCAGAGTACATCATGAGTAGTGCTGAACTGGATGAAGCACAAGCTGGAATCAAGATTACCAGGAGAAATATCAATAACCTCAGATATGCAGATGACACCACCCTTATGGCAGAAAGTGAGGAAGAACTAAAGCCTCTTGAAGAAAGTGAAAGAGGAGAGTGAAAAAGTTGGCTTAAAGCTCAACATTCAAAAAACTAAGATCATGGCATCTGGTCCCATTACTTCATAACAAATAGATGGGGAAGCAATGGAAAGAGTGAGAGGTTTTTTTTTTTTTTTTTTTTTGAGGCAGGGGGACTCCAAAATCACTGCAGATGGTGACTGCAGCCATGAAATTAAAAGACACTTGCTCCTTGGAAGAAAAGTTATGACCAACCTAGACAGCATATTAAAAAGCAGAGACATTACTTTGCCAATAACGGTCCATCTAGTCAAAGCTATGGCCTTTCCAGTAGTCATGTATGGATGTGAGAGTTGGACTATAAAGAAGGCTGAGTGCTGAAGAATCGATGCTTTTGAACTGTGGTGTTGGAGAAGACTCTTGAGAGTCCCTTGGACTGCAAGGACATCCAACCAGTCCATCCTAAAGGAAGTGAGTCCTGAATATTCATTGGAAGGACTGATGTTGAAGCTGAAACTCCAATATTTTTGCCACCTGATGTGAAGAACTGCCTCATTTGAAAAGACCCTGATGCTGGGAAAGATTGAAGGCAGGAGGAGAAGGGGATGACAGAGGATGAGATGATTGGATGGCATCACCAACTCAATGGACATGAGTTTGATTCAACTTTGGGGGTTGGTGATGGACAGGGAGGCCTGGAGTGCTGCAGTCCATGGGTTTGTTGTGAGCAAAATGACACAAAGACAAAACATAAGACACACAAGAGACAGACAATACACACTCCGGCCAGAGGAACAGAACTGTGCAAAACTAATTGCGTTTTATTATTATAAAAGGCCCCTAGGCAGAATTCCAGACTGCATGAAGAAGCCTTTTCAGTACAGCGCAGGTGCATACATGTTATCGTACAGCAAAGGGGAGTGAAATCCCTGTCTACTGCAGAGTCTGTCCAAAGCCCTCTTTTCCTTCTTATCACAAGAAGGGAATGCTTCCTCGTTTGCAAGGGACCATTAAACTCAAGGTTGTGTCCAGACTCTTTGGCAGAACGCCTCGTGTGCAAGGACGTTCAGCCTGAGCAGAGAGACCTGTTTGCAGGCACATCTCTGCTACCCTATTAACCCTTCATCTCCCCCTTTTTTATTTGCTTTTATAAATTGCAGCATGTTCTGGATCTTTTTTGCTTTTGCTTTAGTTATTTTCCTTTTCGCCACCGCCGGAATACTAGAAATGCAACACAACATAAAAGTAATATAAACACAGTGTTTCTAAAGGTAGTCCCAATTAGTGAGGATACATGCCCTAATGGATTTAAGTTATTTATTTCCTCTTGAAGACTTTTTAGCTAATCAGACCCCGTAATGTCAGGTAAAGTCTTGCTAAAAGTAGAAAAAATTTGTTGTTCTAGGTCTATAATTTCTGTAGTGAGATTTTGATGCCCAGTCAAGGATCGTTTTACTTTATCCCATCTTTCACTCATGTTAAATGGTACAGGTGTTATACAAAACTGAGAAGAATTCCAATCACATTTTAACACACTTCGTGTAGAGAAAACAGCCAATTGATCTCCAAGCCAGGAGACGGTGTGTTGAAGGTTGAGCATGTCGGTAGCAAGTTGTGCATCCAAATCTCACTGTTGTTGCCATAACAAATGAGAGTCTTTATGCCAGTCTCGAATAAAATCAGCTGTTTGAATTTTTTGTGTAACGCAAGACCTGCTACCGCCGCTGTTGCAGTTATTGACGCGACTGCTAGAATCTAAGCAATGACCACACCAAGCATACGTCGAGATCGGTGTAGCAAAGTCTGTACAGCAGTTACTAGATGAGAAACAGCAAAAGAATCTGCCCACGGCCGAGTCTTATTTATAGGTAATCATACTTTTGTCCGAGCCTTAACAATTACTAATGAGAAATTGGAGTTATAGCCTCGTCTTTTAAATTTTTTTCACTAAGACTGATTTACACATTGAGTTAGATTACAATAGTCACATGACACAGATCCCACAGTATCATTCCAGGTCCAATTCCCATATAACAATGCAAAAGGATATTTTACACATGCCATTGTGGAATAAGATTTATTAACATGTAAATTAACATGGAATGGACCCGAAGAGTCACCACTATCCAAAGTATAGTTTCCTGACCAGATAGTGAGATTATCAGAAACTGCCCATAGTTTCCAAATATCTCCTTGAATGTGCAGATACCCTTACAATTGTAATTGAGGAGGGACAAGTACAAATTGCTGCCATTTAACTGTTTCATTACCATTGCCCATCAAAGTGCTATTTGCACGATGCCACCTAAAAGATTTATTTGACCATTTTTCTAAGAATTGCCCATGATCTGGACTCTAATCTACAATGATAGACCCAGAATAATTCATGACTTTAAAGGGTCGATGACCTCGGCAACGTTCCCATTCCAAAGATTCTAGAGAAGGAACAAAAAAGTTAACAGGACATAGCGACATGTGTTTTCCATTATGAATGTCTATCGGTTTTGTTGAGGTGTTAAATCCCCTGGTGGAAACAAGCACAGTAAAAGTAGCAAAATGGTGATTATTATACTTTACCCCCCATGTATTATAAGAATGATGAGAATGTTTCTTGGTGGACAGACAAAAGGGGTGTCTTCTTATACACAAAGGAATACCTTCCACTGCACAGTCAAATTACTAATATTATATTGCTGTTTATGATGAGATAGTTGTTCTATTCCCCTGCAAGCTGGCGGGGGAAAGAAGGCAGTCTCATTAGTACATACCTGTACTTTTGGTTCCCCCAAAAGTATGGAAACTGCTCTTACTAATGGGGGATTAGGTATAAATGCCCAATATGTATGATTACTTGCCAATACACCAATTACCTGACATGTCACCACCACCATCATGGCAAGCAAAAGATTGGTAGGATTCAGAGGTTGCCCTGCTTTCATTAACGTCTTCTCTGCTTTTTGGGTCAACCTTTTCATTTGCCCCCACGTAGGAGGTGTTGCTTCCCTTGTACAGAAAGTAAAGCTTCTCTGCATAGTAAGCTCTTCGAATTTTTGAACAAAGGGATCAGCCATTGTTGATTTTGATCAATCTTGTTGGGGTCCAAAACCTGTAATTATTAACAGAAATGAAAGCATACCCTCGTCCCAAATATATTAATGATGCTGGAATCTAACCTTTTTCTTTATCTTTATACCAAATAAGCGTATTTAAGATCTTCTTATCCTCTTCTTTCCCTTGAAAATGCAACTCTGCTGCTGATAGATTTCCCTTGCTCCAAACATTCAAAAAATTTAGGGTAAGTAAGGTTTTATTTAGAATGTCTTTAGGTTTCATAAATCTCTCTTGTTCCCCCTTTTTTATTTTTTCAAGATAATCACGCAAGGTATGATTAGCTTTTTTAATGATAGCTTGCCCTTGACTATTATAAGGAATACCAAAAGTATGAGTTATATGGTACTGAGATAAAAAGTGAGCTAATTTTGCAGATTGGTAGGCAGGTGTATTATTAGTTTTTAATTTAATTGGTAATCTCATAACTGCAAAACAAGATAGCAGATGAGTAATAACAGCGTCAGCCTTTTTAGAATGTAATGTAGTAGCCTATTGAAAATGTGTGCAAGTATCTACAGTATGATGCACACATTTTTGTTGTCTGAAAGAAGAAATGTAAATTATATCCATTTGCCATATCTTATTTGTTTGTTGTCTTTTCATGTTGACACCTGGTGGGGTAAATGGCAAGGCAAAGTGTGCACATATGGAACAAGAACAAACAATATTTTGAGCTTGTTTTTGAGTAATAGCATGAGATTTTTGTAACCCTTTGGAGTTGATATGTTGTAAGGGATGTTTTTGTTTTATTGTTTTTATAGGATAAAGTAAGGCATCAATTGTAGCATTTTTGAATGATAAGGGTCTAGGAAGGGCAGAATGTGTACGGATGTGAGTAAAGAAAATTAACTCTGAACACTGCAAGAGCAAGTGTTGTATTTGGAAAACAATTTATCAATAGCTGTTGTAAGGGTCAGTGGAAGGGAGACATGGGGAAGCTGTAGGCAAGAAAGAACAGCATATCAAGAATCTGAAACAATGTTAATAGGAAGTTGGGGAAAATGTTGCGAAACTAAATAGATAGCCCACAATTTAGCAGGCTGTACAGAAGAAAATGAGTGGGGGAGAACCTTGGAACTTTTTAGGGTCTAATATCTAGCAGTATTTTTATTTGCATCTGTAAAAATAGTGGGTCTCTTAACTGGAACATCTGAAATTGGGGAATGAGATATCATAGCATTAGTCTGGAGAAAATCAATCAATTTAGATGATGGATAATGATTAGAAAATGAACCAGGATATGAGGCAAGAGAAATTTGCCAGTTTTTATTAAATTGTAAACATCAAGATATTTGAGCAGTTGTTAACTGAGTAACAATCTGGTGTGGTTTACATCCTGACAGTTGTAAAATACGATGGCGACTTTTTTGTGTAAGGAAGGCTGATTTATCCATATATGTAGTCAATTTTTTGGAAAAACTGTTAGGTAAGAAAACCCATTTTATTAATCTTTTTTTTTTTTTGAGCAATTATACCAGATGGAGAATAAGGGGTATGAAATATTATAAACGAAATAGGTTGAGACACATGTAAGTAAGTCAAAAAGCCATTATTTAGTCGTTGCTCAACAAATTGAAGTTTTTGTAAAGCCAATGGGGTTAAGGTCTGGGCGCTATCTAGAGCTGTCTCTCTTTTTAAAGTAGAAAACAAATGTTGTAATTGATAAGTAGGAATCTCAAGTACCGGGCGTAGCCAATTAATCTCTCTCAATAAATTTTGAAAATCATTTAAGGTTTTGAGATGGTCTCTTTTAATTTGTAACTTTTGGGGCCTTATTTTATGTTGTTTTAATATTGTCTCTAAATATGAAATAGGAGTCTTTTTGAATTTTGGGGGGAGCTATTTGCAAATTGTATAGTCTTAAAGCCTCTTGTACTTTTAAAAAGAATTTATCACTTTTAGCAATACTAGGAGCTGCTAATAGGAGATCATCTATATAATCATACAGAATATAATTGGGGTATTTTTGACAGAGGGATAGTAAAGAGTGAGCTATGAATTTTTGGCATAAGGTAGGACTATTTATCATTTTTTTGTAGTAAGACTGTCTACTGATAACGCTTAACAGGCTGAGCATGATTAAGAACAGGAACTGTAAAAGCAAATTTATCTCTATCTTGCAATTGTAGGGGAATGGTAAAAAAACAGTTTTTAAGATCTAGCACCATTAAGGACCAATTTTGAGGAATAAGAGCTGGAGAGGGGAGTCTCAATTATAATGCTCTCATAGGGTTAATACATTTATTAACTTTTCATAAATCAGTTAACATTTTTCATTTTTCAGTTTTTTTTTTTTTTATAACAAAAACAGGAGAATTTTAGGGGGAGGTAGAGGGCTCTATATGACCAAGTTGGAGTTGTTTTTGTACTAATTGTTTTAATGCCTCGAGCTTTATTTGTGGTAATGGCCACTGCTCAACCCATTTTGGAGTATTAGTTAACCACTTTAATGGGAGTGCTCGAGGAATTTGAGCAGTGGCTACTAGTTTTTTGATGGAATGGTTACAGAAGCCCCCAAAGGAGAGAGAAGATCTCTTCCCCATATATTAATAGATATATTTACAATATAAAAGGTAACAAACACTGATCTTTCATTATGGAATTGACATTGCAAGGGATGGGTACTCTTTTAGACATCTGCAATGGAGCCCAATCCCGTCAGCATTAAAGGGCTTTTTTTTTTTTTTTTTTTTTTTTGGGCCATTGTTGAGAAGAAATGACTAAAACACCCGCCCCTGTGTCTACTAGTCTCTCAAAGTTGTTTTTTTGTATAATCAAGTAGAGAACAGGGCGAGAATTTTTGATAAGCATTTTCCAAAATATATGTCGCCCAGTACTTTCAAATCTTCTTGTTTGTTTATTAGGAATAGCCAAAAAGGTAGGAGAAGCATTTGAGCAATACGTTCCCCAGCTAACAATGAAAGTGTGGTAGAAGTAGAGACCATAATTAAAATTTTTCAACATAGTCAGAGTCTATTACTCCAGGAATTATGGTTAAACCTCTCAAAGCCGCGCTACTATGGCCTAATATCAAGCCAAAAGTGCCTTTAGGCAGTGGTCTAAATACATTTGTTTTTAATTTATAAATGTCTCTCCCTGGTGACAAAAGAACATTATCAGCTAGTGGCAAATCAGCAGTAGCACTCCCTGAAGTAGCAAACCGTAAGTCCGAAATCATCGTCTGAGGTCCTCTTAACGGGGCATCGACTTGTAATGGTTGCTGGGAGGGAACAGGGTTGGGGCAGGTGGGATGGCAGGAAGGCAAGGAGGAGAAGTCCCCGGTATCGTTCCTGGGCCCCAAGGACTTAGGCCCGCAGGATAGTTTTCCGGTATCGGGTTGCCCATTTTGTCTGTTTTAGATCTGCATTTATTAGTCTAATGAAACCCCTTTCTGCACCGACGGCAAAGTCCAGGAGGAGTCTTATTTTTCCCAGCAAGCGATCTGTCTTTAGGAATTGCACCTTGATTAGTTTTTAATTTTTGATGCTCTTTTTTTATATGACCAGGTTTTTCACAATGGAAGCAGTTACCTCCCTTTTGTGGTCTCATAGCTTTGGCCAAGGCTGTAGCAAAGACATTAGCCTGATGTTCAGCTCTTCTTATTTCAGAGCAGGCTTTGATATATTTAGCTATAGATGCACCCTGTCCCTTTAAAGTTCCCAGTATACCCTTGCATTTAGGATTTGCATTTTTAAATGCTAAAGTTTGTAATAATATCTTTGAAATCTCATCCCTCCCTACAGCCCATTCCACAGCTACCCTCAGTCTTGCTAGAAAATCAGTATATGGCTCACTGGGGCCTTGCATTGTTTTAACAAAGGAGGGCCAGTAGGCACCACACGGCGCCATGCTCGTAAAAAGACCTGGCGGACTTGTTGTAAGTCTTGATCAGAGTATTGAGCCTGTTTTCTTAAAGCCTGATAAGGGCCCTCTTCCATTAGCTTGTCATCAAGAGGACCAGGGGGATTTTGTCCCTCATTAATCCGAGCCTGCTTTTTAGCTTTATTTTTTTCCCACCAGCTATGAAGTTGCAACCATTGAGAACCCTCCAAGACAGCTTGGGCAATAGATTCCCAATCTAATGGAATCATTAATTTGCCTTTTCCCAGTGATTCTAGCATAGCCAAAACAAAGGGAGATTGAGGACCGTACTGTGCTACTGCAGCTTTAAGATCTTTAAAAAATTTATATTCCAAAGGACCATATTGAACATTTATCACATTGCCATCCTGCTGTCTCTGGATGGGAAACAATTGGGGAGGATCGATAAACCCACCAGGGGGAGCAGGCAAGTCATCATCATGAAGCATAGACAAAGGAAAGGAGAACCGACAATGTTCCCTGCCCACATCGGGCCGATCACCCGCAGTGGGGAAAAGAGAAGCACAAGGAGGAGCAGAGGGTGCAGATTTCCTCTCCTCCCTACGGGATTTCCACCATTCCCCAAATAGATGGGTCATTTCTTTAATCTCTTTGCCCTCCTCTGACGAAACTGAAGAAGCCTCTGAATCTGATTTTGAACTATCAGATGTTTCACCATTTACAGGAGGAGGCTCATTTGTATCCTTGCCTTCAGGCGATGCAGAAGCCCCACCAACGTCTGACACATCTTCATAAATTATTTCTCCCCTCCTTGAAGCATTAGATTTCGTTTCATTATCAGTAGAGAGCAAGGTCAAACCCTGTGTTATAGCACTACACAAAGTCCATAACTTCAAAGGGCTCACATTACCCTTTTGATGTTGCTTTTTCAATTTCTTTTGAATTATTTTCCATTCTTTCAAGTTTAACTGTAACTTAGTTTGATATTGAAACCAATGACAATATCGCTCCACTAAGCGAAAGAGCTCACTCAATCGAGTCGAGGCTTTAACGCCTATGGAGTGGAGAAGTCCTTTGACTAACTCCATGTATTGTGTCCGTAATGATGATGAGGGATTCCCCATGATTTTTTGAAAGTTCCCCTCCTAGGGTGAGGAATTCCCCATGATTTTTCCAAAAGTTCCCCTGCTTTGGATTTAAAATCCCCCCGGGCTTACTCATCCTTTCGGTTTCACTCGTGCCCCACGTTGGGCACCAGATGTTGCGAGCGAAATGACACAAAGACAAAACACGAGACACACAAGAGACAGATAATACACACTCAGGCCGGAGGAACAGAACTGCGCAAAACTAATTGCGGTTTATTATTATAAAAGGCCCCTAGGCAGAATTCCAGACTGCATGAAGAAGCCTTTTCAGTACAGCGCAGGTGCATACATGTTATCGTACAGCAAAGGGGAGTGAAATCCTTGTCTACTGCAGAGTCTGTCCAAAGCCCTCTTTTCCTTCTTATCACAAGAAGGGAATGCTCCCTCGTTTGCAAGGGACCATTAAACTCAAGGCTGTGTCCAGACTCTTTGGCAGAACGCCTCGTTTGCAAGGACGTTCAGCCTGAGCAGAGAGACCCGTTTGCAGGGACATCTCTGCTACCCTATTAACCCTTCAGGGTTCGCAAAGAGTAGGACTCGACTGAGCGACTGAATTGACTGACTGACTGATCCAACAGGTCAAATACTTAAAGCTTCTCTGGTGATGCAGTTTTGGAGAAGACTCCAAACCTGTTCTGCACCCCTCCCCTCACTGACTGTTTATCTGCTGTTTTTCAGCTACCATATTTATGTTGCTTGTTGATTCTCAAGTTTATCATGGAACTGGGGGAAAGAAAATGGAATAGAGCAAGTCATAGTGTCATAAATGCACTGCTGTTCTGCCGGGGTCCAGCCCCGGTGGATCCAGGGTGATTCGAAGGTGGGGACGGAGTCGGCATCTTTGGAAAAATACATATTTAATCACAGATATAGAGAGATTGGAAATGGATAGTGCAGTAGGAAGATTAGCGGAGAAAAAGAGGCTGAATAACTTGGATTACGTGGAATAGCATCCATGCTCCAGATGGGAATTCAGCCAGAAAAACGGGAGCAAGAAAGAAGCAACATGGGGGAATCAGTCTTTCCGGAAACTGATCCAATTTCTTTATTTTGGGGTTTGCTTATATACCTTTTATTACACATAGGGATGAATACAGAGTCACGTGGGGGTCAGCAGTCCTGACCTTTATCAAAATCAGGTGCTTCACATAAATGTATAAAAAAAAGGTCTTAGGGATATTACATCATCTTCTGGCCATGAGTGAGACCTGCTGACATTTTATGATCCTTTCTTTCTGATAACCAAAAAACTTATTTTTTCCAAGTGTGTTTTTTTCTTAAACCAGGCACCACCCTCCAAATAAAGTTATATTCCTATAGGGTTAGGGTGTAGTGAGTTACAATCAAGAAAGGAATTTATTTAACCCAAGGTTAACATGATTAGTCTTAAAGGTTAATACTTATTTCTTCCTATATGCTTAAAGGTTAATACTTATTTCTTCCTATATGCTAGTTATATTCATTATAAGGGTAGGGAACATGGAGATTTAGCAGCAAACATCAGCCTAACAAATGAAAATCCTTTCACCAATGCTCCTCTTAAGATCTGTTTAGTCTTAAGATATGATAAAGTTACATTTTTACATAGCAAGGACACAGTGATTTATAACATAATACAGTGATCTATTACAAAAGAGAAAATCCATTAACTCAAAAAGTCTAGTATTGCTAACATCAAAAACTACTATATTTCCTTTGCTATATTCCAAATACATTGATTAATATATTCCCAGGTGCCTAAGGATATGGAGGCCTGGCGGCAATCATTGACTCAACAAGAAGAAAAAGCCCTATGCTAATTAAGACTCTCAAAATACTCCAAAACTCTGTGCTGTTTATGGTTAAGAGGTAGTAAACAATCATGTGGCAGGAGTATGGATAATCCTGTCACACAAGCTAGTCTGTCAGCAGAGAGGTTTGACCTGAGACATCCTTGTCCCACTCAGAGCAGGGAATTAGCAGCAATTATTGACACAACAAATGAAAAAACCTTCACCAATATAATTCCTAACCAACCCATTATACTAATAATTTCTAACTCCCCAAAATAATTTGCCTTTAGTAAGTCTAAAACATCTCGTGCCTCTCAGATTGGGAGGCTGTAAATCATATGAGGCCGGACTAACCTATACAGGTGGGCTAGATAGCCTTCAGAGCTGAAACACTCCTGTCACGCCCAAGAATTTTTATTGCCTTGGAGCTGCACGTTTACTCCTTCTCCGAGAGAAACGGTTGCGGGGGAGAGCCCCCCGTAAAGTCAGAGCTGTAGGTGAGAGCATAAAACAGACTCTGGTTTTGGGGTAGAAGCTCGGGAACAGGGGGTTTCCTGAGGCTTGATCACTCCTTTGCGTATGCCAAGCCTCCTTCCTCATGACCTTTGCCATGGGCGGAGTTCCTCACGCTGGCCCCCGGCACTGTTCTTACCAAGATTCAACTCTTTTTCTTGTTAAATAGTCCCTAGATTATTGGAAATATTTTGGTTAATTTCTAGATTTCTGAAAAGGTTAATTTGAATGGTTCATCTGCTGTTTTTATTGTTTATGTGAGAAACTCAATTTTTGAAGTTCTTTACTCTACTCTTAAAGAATAGCTTTTATTTGAGAACTATTATATTAAACCTACTTCTGCAAATAATCCAAAAACATTTCAACATTATTGGTTCAAAATTAGGAAAGGAGTATGTCAAGTCTATACAGTGTCATTCTACTTATTTAAATTCTATGCAGAGTACATTACATAAAATGCCAGGCAGAATGAATCACAAACTGGAATCAAGCTTGCTGGGAGAAATAGCAACAGCCTCAGATATGCAGATGATACCACTTTAATGGTGAAGAAGAACTAAAGAGCTTCTTTTTTTTAATATAAATTTATTTATTTTAATTGGTGGCTAATTACTTTACAATAATGTTTTGGTTTTGCCATACATTGACATGAATCTGCCACGGGTGTACATGTGTTCCCCACCTTGAAACCTGCTTCCACCTCCCTCCCCATCCCATCCCTCTGGGTCATCCCAGTGCACCAGACCCGAACATCCTGTATCATGCATCGAACCTGGATTGGCGATTCATTTCACATATGATATTATACGTTTCAATGCCATTCTCCCAAATCATCCCACCATCGCCCTCTCCCACAGAGTCCAAAAGACTGTCCTATACATCTGTGTCTCTTTGGCTGTCTCGTATACAGGGTTATTATTATCATTTTTCTAAATTCCATATATATTCATCATTATACTATATTGGTGTTTTTCTTTCTGGCTTACTTCGCTCTGTATAATAGGCTTCAGTTTCATCCACCTCATTAGAACTGATTCAAATGTATTCTTTTTAATGGCTTAGTAATATTCCATTGTGTATATGTACCACAGCTTTCTTACTCATTCGTCTGCTGATGGACATCTAGGTTGCTTCCATGTCCTAGCTATTGTAAACAGTACTGCGATGAACACTGGGGTACCCGTGTCTCCTTAAATTCTGGTTTCCTCGGTGCGTATGCCCAGCAGTGGGATTACTGGGTATATGGCAGTTCTATTTTCAGTTTTTTAAGGAATCTCCATACTTTTCTCCATAGTGGCTGTACTAATTTTCATTCCCACCAACAGTGTAAGAGGATTCGCTTTTCTCCACACCCTCTCCAGCATTAATTTCTTGTAGACTTTTGGATAGCAGTCATTTTGACTGGTGAGAGATGGTACCTCATTGTGATTTGGTTTGCATTTCTCTGATAATGAGTGATGTTGAGCGTCTTTTCATGTGTTTGTTAGCCATCTGTATGTCATCTTTGGAGAAATGTCTGTTTAGTTCTTTCACCCATTTTTTGATTGGGTCATTTATTTTTCTGGAATTGAGCTGCAGGCGTTGCTTGTATATTTTTGAGATTTAATTCTTTGTCAGTTGCTTCATTTGCTATTATTTTCTTCTATTCTGAAGACTGTCTTTTCACCTTGCTTATAGTTTCCTTTGTTGTGCAAAAGCTTTTAATTTTAATTAGGTCTCATTTGTTTATTTTTACCTTTATTTCCAATATTCTGGGAAGTGGGTCATGGAGGATCCTGCTGTGATTTATGCTGGAGAGTGCTTTGCTTATGTTCTCCTCTAGGAGTTTTAAAGTTTCTGGTCTTACGTTTAGATCTTTAATCCATTTTGAGTGTATTTCTGTGTATGGTCTTAGAAAGTGTTCTAGTTTCATTCTTTTACAAGTGGTTGACCAGTTTTCCCAGCACCACTTGTTAAAGAGATTGTCTTTTCTCCATTGTATATTCTTGCCTCCTTTGTCAAAGATAAAGTGTCCATAGGTGCATGGATTTATCTCTGGGCTTTCTATTTTGTTCCATTGATCTATATTTCTGTCTTTGTGCCAGTACCATACTGTCTTGATGACTGTGGCTTTGTAGTAGAGCCTGAATTCAGGCAGATTGACTGTTGATGAGGGTGAAAGAGGAGAGTGAAAAAGCTGGCTTGAAACTCAACATTAACAAAACTAAGATCATGGCATCTGGTTCCATCACTTCATGGCAATGAAAGAGTCAACTTTTAAGAAGGTTGATAAGAAGTTTGGGGTCCCCAAGGAGGAGAAAGGGGTCTGGGGCTCTCGAGGAGGATATAAGGGTCTGGAATTATCAAAGGGGAAAAAAGGACAAATGTCTTTCTTATTTTTTTTCCTCTGACTCTACATTCCCCAGTCATAGTCACTTAAAACTTTTTTTTTTTTCTTAAAGCCTGGAGGTGTTGATTACACAACAACACAACCTAGCTTAAACTGTACTAAGGATTATATGACAAAAATGTATCCTGCTTGAGGACAGTTTTTCCTTGAAAATCTTCTGACTAACCCCATTATCCTAAAATGTAAATTGTGGGAGTGAGTCTAGTAAGATCTTTACAAAGTTGAGACATTCTTTTGATTTATTGTAATAACCAATTGAAAAAGTATGTAACTCTCTTTTCTGTAACTAACAAGAGGGGAATTCTCCATCCCCCTTCTGATGTCTATGTCAGAAGCTTCCTGTCCCTTTTCATACTTTAATAAAACTCTGCTACATAAAAGCTCTTGAGTGATCAAGCCTGGTGCCTGGTCCCGAAGCTCAATCTTCTTTGGAGATCACAAATGAAACATTGTTCACAGTAAACTATCAGCAAATAAAAGGGGAAAAAGTGGAAGCAGGGACAGATTTTATTTTCTTGATGTGATGAGTCAACTCATAAGAAAAAATTGATGCTGGGAAAGATTGAGGGCAAGAAGATTAGGTGGTGACAGAGGATGAGATGGTTAGAAAGCATCCCTGACTCAATGAACATGAGTTTGAGCAAACTCTAAGAGACAGTAAAGGATAGGGAAGCCTGATGTGCTGCAGTACATAGGGTCAAAAAGAGTCAGATGCAACTTAGTGAATGAACAGCAAATAAGACATGTAATAAAACTCTCCAGTGGGAAATTGGAAACTGATCCAGCTGTTGAAGAAAGATTAAAAATTAATTACACCAACATTTGAATTATATCCCCTTTGAATGAAGAGTTTCAAAGAATAGCAAGGAGAGATAAGAAAGCCTTTCTCAGTGATCAGTGCAAAAAAAAAAAAAAAAAAGAGGAAAGCAATAGAATGGTGAAGACTAGAGATCTCTTTAAGAAAATTAGAGATACCAAGGGAACGTTTCATGCAAAGATGGGCTCGATAAAGGACAGAATTGGTATGGACCTAACAGAAGAAGAAGATATTAAGAAGAGGTGACAAGAATACACAGCAGAACTATGCAAAAAAGATCTTCACAACCCAGATAATCATGATGTTGTGATCACTAACCTAGAACCAGACAACCCGGAATGTGAAGTCAAGTGAGCCTTAAGAATCACCACTATGAACAAAGCTAGTGGAGGTTATGGAATTTCAGTTGAACTATTTCAAATCCTAAAGGATGTGCTGTGAAAGTGTTGCACTCAATATGCCAGCAAATTTGGAAAACTCAGCAGTCGCCACAGGAATGGAAAAGGTCAGTTTTCATTCCAATTCCAAAGAAAGGCAATGCCAAAGAATGCTCAAACTACTGCACAATTGCACTCATCTCACATGCTAGTAAAGTAATGCTCAAAATTCTCCAAGCCAGGCTTCAGCAATACATGAACCATGAACTCCCTGATGTTCAAGCTGGTTTTAGAAAAGGCAGAGGAACCAGAGATCAAATTGCCAATATCTGTTGGATCATGGAAAAAGCAAGAGACTTCCAGAAAAACATCGATTTCTGCTTTATTGACTATGCCAAAGCCTTTGAAAGTGTGAATAACAATAAACTGTGGAAAATTCTGAAAGAGATGTGAATACCAGACCACCTGACCTGCCTCTTGAGAAACCTGTATACAGGTCAGGAAGCAACAGTTAGAACTGGATATGGAACAACAGACTGGTTCCAAACAGGAAAAAGAGTATGTCAAGGCTGTATATTGTCACCCTGCCTATTTAACTTATATGCAGAGTACATCATGAGAAACACTGGACTGGAAGAAACACAAGCTGGAATCAAGATTGCCAGGAGAAATATCAATAACCTCAGATATGCAGATGACACCACCCTTATGGCAGAAAGTGAAGAGGAACTAAAGAGCTTCTTGATGAAAGTGAAACAGGAGAGTGATAAAGTTGGCTTAAAGCTCAACATTCAGAAAATGAAGATCATGACATCCGGTCCCATCACTTCATGGGAAATAGATG
The DNA here is from genome assembly GCF_032405125.1 of Capricornis sumatraensis. NCBI lineage: Eukaryota > Metazoa > Chordata > Mammalia > Artiodactyla > Bovidae > Capricornis > Capricornis sumatraensis. The sequence goes on from NC_091069.1 coordinate 126,499,423, forward strand.
CAGAAACAGTGGAGACAGTGTCAGACTTTATTTTGGGGGGCTCCAAAATCACTGCAGATGGTGACTGCAGCCATGAAATTAAAAGACACTTACTCCTTGGAAGGAAAGTTATGACCAACTTAGATAGCATATTCAAAAGCAGAGACATTACTTTTCCAACAAAGGTCCATCTAGTCAAGGCTATGGTTTTTCCAGTTGTCACGTATGGATTTGAGAGTTGTTCTATAAAGAAAGCTGAGCACCAAAAATTTGATGCTTTTGAAAGCCTCTGATGCTGGGAGGGATTAGGGGCAGGAGGAAAAGGGGACGACAGAGGATGAGATGACTGGAATGCATCACTGACTCAAAGGACGTGGGTTTGGATGAACTCCGGGAGTTGGTGATGGACAGGGAGGCCTGGCGTGTTGCAATTCATGGGGTCGCAAAGAGTCAGACAGGACTGAGCAACTGAACTGAACTGAACTGTGGTGTTGGAGAAGACTCTTGAGAGTTCCTTGGAGTGCAAGGAGAGCTAATCCATCCATCCTAAAGGAAATCAGTCCTGAATAGTCATTGGAAGGACTGAAGTTGAAGCTAAAGCTCCAATACTTTGGCTATATGATGTGAAGAGCTGACTCATTTGAAAAGACCCTGATGCTGGGAAAGATTGAAGGCAGGAGGAGAAGGGGATGACAGAGGATGAGATGGCTGGACGGCATCACCGACTCGATGGACTGAGTCTGAGTGAACTCTGCGAGTTGGTGAAGGACAGGGAGGCCTGGCGTGCCATGGTTCATGGGGTCGCAAAGAGTCGGACATGACTAAGTGACTGAACTGAACTGAACTGAACTGACCAACATTGGAATCATTCTTACAAAAGTGAACTGAAGTTTTCCTTTCCCCTTTAACAAGCCTTTCTAGCCCATGGGTCAGAAAACTAGACCCGTGGGTCAAGTCTTTCCCACTAAGTGTTTTTTGTATAAGCATAAATAAAGTTTTATTTAGACACAACCACACCCAGTTATTTTTATATCATCTATGGATGCTTTCCCACCATAATGGCAGGTTTTGGTAGTGTACAATCTGTCACGTGCTTAGTTGATAAGTGGTGTCCGACTCTTTGTGACCCCATGGACTGTAGCCTGCTAGCCTCCTGCGTCCATGGGATTTTCCAGGCAAGAGTACTGGAGTGGGTTGCCATGCCCTTCTCCAGGGGATCTTCTGAAATAGGGATCAATCCCAGGTCTCCTGCATTGCAGGCGGATTCATTACCATCTGAGCCACCAGAGAAGCCCTACAAAGGTAAAAATATTTACTATCTGGCTCTTCAGGGAAAGTTTTGCTGACCACTGTTCTACACTGTTGTGTTTATGCTGTCATGTTTGACTATTCAGGTCCTTTCCTGACAATTTTTCCCCATCCAAGCCATTTGTGGAAGTGCACAAAAATCAGCCTCATTTTCCAAAGTCTCGACATCCTTTTTTTCTGATGCTTTGAAATTTGCCTTACCACATTTCTGTTTACCCAAGTAACCAGTCAGAGAATGAGTTAATGCTACATTTGTGGTACAAAATGTAATTATAGACCCAAGAAAGAACAAAAAAATAATTCACATAGAAAAGATCTGGAACATTCTCTCAGTTTTGAGGAGGGCTGTACAGCACAGCTGGGACATTGCCAGAATTTCAGAGCTGACAAGGGAATTGTGTGAGCAAAGAAAAGGAGACTGCAGGAGACAAGGTGGATACTTAGAACAGCTGAGAACCAATCTGCAAGGTTAGGTCAAAGCAATAGGATATGAACATTACTTTTTCATATTGTTTTGTGATTCTAATTCTGTAACTGCTGAAATGTCTGGGACATATTGTGCGTGCATTATGCAGATCAAGAAGGCAGAGTCAGCAAAAAGATGTGCAAGATAACCTGCTGTGACAAGCAAAACAGAGGACAGGCTTGTATGACAAAAATAGACTCTACAGCCCAGAGCCTATTCCTGATGTTGACAGAGGCCGAGGAGATGTGCATAACATGGGCATTTATCAAGGTGATGTCAAAGGATGGTGGGAATTCAGTCTAGGATTGTGATACTCAAAGGAGAAAGAAAGACTTTTGAATATAGTTGCTGTTTAGTCACTAAGTCATGTCCTGCTCTTTTGCTATCCCATAGACTGTAGCCTACCAGGCTCCTTTATCCATGGGATTTTCCAGGCAAGAATACTGCAGTGATTTGCCATTTCCTTCTCCAGGGGATCTTCCTGACCTGAGGATCAAGCCCATGTCTCCTGCTTGGCAGGCAGATTCTTTACCACTGAGTCCCCTGGGAAGCCCTTGTAATGTAGAGATCATCACGAAAAAGAAAATCTGTCATTAAAAGTTCATCACAGTGGACTGTCTTAAATATGTCAAAACTTTAAAAATTACCATAAAAAGAGGATGTTTGGGAGTAATATGTCAAAATATTCAAAGAAATTTGAGGTAAAATTATTTTCCAGTTTCATCAGACTACGACAAGTAAGTAATGATTTCATTAACTACAGTTTACTGGAAAAATCTAGTCATATGATTTTAAAAAGCATTGCAAGTTATGCATTAATATTTAATTCCTTTATATTTGTGTGGTTATCTTATACCATTTCCACATGTGGTGGCTATGAATCTCAACCCATAAACTTGAGTGCTTGCGAAATAGTCCATTATTTTCTGTAACTCAATTTTCTTTCTAATTACAAATCCTTTTCCATTCAGTCACTCAGTTTTTCTTCCATCCCCAAAGCAATTCCGTGGTTCCTGTATCTTGATTCAGTGCCGAGGCACTGTGGGAGGGGACACTTTCCATTCCCAAATCATCTCTCTTCACTAACATCTCTTATTCTTGACCATAGTGCTGCCTTCGGACCGTAAACTCTCTCCAGCTTCCATATCTTGAGTGGGACCCAGCTACTCTGAAAGTGCCTTTGGTTCTTCTTACTAGAATCACCATGTAGCCAGTTCTCTTCAGAATTCTGTTTCTCCCTCTGCAGAGGCATTTCCTGGGAAGCAGAAGATAAACTCTACTGTGTCAGAATTCACAGTCCTCTTTTTCTCACTTCATTTATGTCAAGGTAATCTCTTTTATGAGCCTGGGATAGGAATGATGCCTCAAAATGCTCTGCCTAGCTCCATCCCTGTCCTTTCCTGTGGGAAATCAGTTGCTCAATGGCATGAGTCAGACGCTTTTGAGCTGGAGAGGAATTTAGTTAGCTTAACAGGCATATTTTACAAAGCTGACACCAAGGAAACAGCCCATAGAATTGCAGGATTCATTAAAGACAAGAGAATTCAACAAATAAATAAATGCATTCAGAACTAGGATGATTGGAGTTATCCTTTTTTGGATTAAAGAAAGGTACAATTTCAGGTGTCAGTGTTTACTTATAGATGAACATAGATATATGTACGTGTGAGTTTGTGTACCCAGACATATACTTTTTAATTGCCCTCCAAGAAGTCTTAAAAGCAATGGCATTCTGAAAGTAATGAGTACACATCTGGTTCCCAGACTATAGTTTCTAAATCCATTCTCCAATTTAAAAAACAACAACAAGAGAAATAACACAGTTTCTTGGGAGGATGGCTGACTCCAGGGCTTGGGCTAGGAAACTGTAAGATGAACGTAGAACATTCTGTCATGACAGAAAAATAGAGAGCTTATTCAAAGGTTGATTGGGACATTAAAAAATTAAAAAAAGAACAACAACAGATGTTGACCTGAAGGTGCCCTACTGACTAAATAAATAAAAATAATAATTTGTTAGAGGGAAATAGAAGTGGATGAAAAAATCTCTGCCTTATAGTAGAATGTCAACTGGTAAATATAGAAGGAATAGTGGAATTGGAAAATTCACCATTTGGCAATCATCGTCATAATAATTGACTCAGAAAAGATTCCTCAGTGGGTGCTAAAATTAGTAGATTAAGAATTGATTAGGAAGAGATATTTACATGGTCTCAATGTATCTTCTTACATTTTATTTACTTTGTTGTGTGTGTGTTAGTCACTCAGTCATGTCAGACTCTATGATCCTATGGACTGTAGCCTGTCCATGGAATTCTCCAGGCAAGAATACTGGAGGGGTTGCCCTTTCCTCCTCCAGGGGATTTTCCTGACCCAGGGATAGAACTTGGGTCTCCTGCATTGCAGGCAGATTCTTTGCCAACTGAACCACCAGGGAAGCCATTTTACTTGGTAATGTTGCAAGAAACATTGTTAGTTGTTTCTTTATTATTAGTTATTGTTATTGTTATTATTATGGTTAATAATAATAGTTATTATTATTAGTTATAATAATAATTAACATTATTAGTTAATGTTGCAAGAAACACAAGTTGCAAGAAAATTATTAACTTTAGAAAGTAGAAATCTGGCAGACACCATTTTAAACAAGTGGTAAAATTTAACATCACCAATTATGGGACAAATCCTTTGCCCCTAATGGGACAGGGTGAGGGACACTTCACTACCTCTGTGATATTCCTGCCAAAAAATGCACAACTGGAAGTGAGTTATATGAAAACATCATTGAACACCTATATATTAAAGAAAAAAAGTTAAGGCCATATGAAAAACTAAGTTAAAAAGTCTAAAACATATGCTCTCTGAATGAAATATGTGATTCTGGATTAGTTTATGGGCCATTAGAGAAATGACAGAGAAGGCAATGGTACCCCATTCCAGTACTCTTGCCTGGAAAATCCGATGGACGGAGAAGCCTGGGAGGCTGCAGTCCATGGAGTCGCTAAGAGTCGGACACGACTAAGCAACTTCACTTTCACTTTTCACTTTCCTGCATTGGAGGAAACATTGGAGTGGCAACCCAGTCCAGTGTTCTTGCCTGGAGAATCCCAGGGACGGGGGAACCTGGTGGGCTGCCATCTATGGGGTCACACAGAGTCGGATGCGACTGAAGTGACTTAGCAGCAACAGAGAAAAGAAGAAAAGGAAAAGAAGTTGCTTTATTATACAAAGAACTTCTAAAAAAACCAAAATTTGAATGTCTGAGGATTATACTAGTACTAGTAAAGAACCCACCTGCAATGCAGGAGACCCCGGTTCAATCCCTGGGTTGGGAAGATTCTCTGGAGGAGGACACAGCAACCCACTCCAGTATTCTTGCTTGAAGAATTCCCATGGACAGAAGAGCCTGGTTGGCTACAGTCCATAGGATCACAGTCAGACATGACTGAATGACTAAGCACAGCACAGCACATTGTATTCATATTAATTTATTTACTGAGTATACTAGAGTGATAGAGGAGAATACTTTTCCTTTTAGAAAACATATTGAAAAATTTGGGAATTTAGGGCATGGTACTTTCAGTGTCCAAGTACAAACTGTGAAATAAGTGTGGAGGTTTATAACAGGGTTCTCCAGAGAAATAAAACCAGTAGCATATATAGAGTTAAATAAAAGAAGGCATTTAGCAGCTGGTTCACATGATTATGGAGGCTGAGATATGCCATGATATGCCATCTGAAAGCTGGAGAAACAGGAAAGCCAGTGACTTCAGTTCAAGTCTGAAGAACCAAGAACAAGTGAAGGTGAAGTCACTCAGTTGTGTCCAACTCTCTGGGACCCCATGGACTGTAGCCTACCAGCCTTCTCCATCCATGGAATTTTCCAGGCAAGAGTACTGGAGTGGGTTGCCATTTCCTTTCCCAGGAGATCTTCCTGATCTAGGGACTGAACTCGGGTCTCCTGCATTGTAGGCAGACACTTTACCATCTGAGCCACCAGGGAAGTCCCCAACTTGAGGGCTCAGATGTTGAAGCACAAGAAATGGGCGTCCCCGCTCAAAGAGATAGAGAGAGAGAGAGGAAGAATTCACCCTTCCTCCTCTTTGTTCCACTTGGGCCTTCAGTAGTGGATGATGCCCACCACCTTGGTGAGGGTGGATCTTCTCCCTCACTCTACTAACTCAAATGCTAAAGTCTTCCAGAAACACCCTAATAGACACATCTGGAAATAACGATTTACCAACTATCTCAATATCCCTTGGTCCAGTCAAGTTAACATATAGGGTTAACCATCACAATGTGGTACTGGAATTCTTTGTAATATTCTCAAGACACTTCTGAAAATTTTAAATTATTTCAAAACTAAAAGTTAATCCAAAAATAATGCTATTGCTGTGTCTTGAAACTCAATCTCTCTTTTACCTCCTCACTGCTCTTCTCAATTTTTGCCTAGGGGCCAAAAAAATAGATGCTAGAAAACCATGTAGAAAAATCCTTATTTTCTACCCCTTCACATAACTTTTTTTCAAGTGAGAAATGAAAGCAAAAAATTCATATGCAAACTTCTCACAGGATACATGTTATCACATGAGAATACTTTCCATTCACTTAGCCATTAAATAAAACAAGTATATAAACCTGTAAAATCTATAAAAGTGTCAATTACTTAGTTATAATTTTCTGCAGTAAGTTATTCCAATTATCCTTAGGAAGTAGAGGTATAATGAAAATGTAATCTGGAAAACTGCTGAATGAGCAAGTATTAAAGTCAATATGGTAGTTCCTTGGTGTCTGCAGAGGATTGATTCCAGGATCCCCCTGTGGATAACAAAATCCATGGATGCTCAAGTTTCTTAAATAAAATGACATAGTATTTGCATGTAACCTATGCACATCCTCCAATAAACTTTAAATTACCTCTAGAATAATTATAATACCTAATAAAATGTAAACATTATACAAGTAGTTATTAATACAGTATAAATGCTATGTAAGCAGTTGCAACAAATTCAAGTTTTGCATTTTGAAATTTTTTCCCAAATATTTTCCATTCACAGTTGATTGAATTCAAAGATGAAGTATCCTATGAATGTGTGTGTTCAGTCACTCAATCATGTCTGACTCTTTGCAACCCTATGGACTGCAGCCTGCCAGGCTCTTCTGTCCATGGAATTTTCCAGGCAAGAATATTAGAGTGGGTTGCTGTTTCCTTCTTCAGAGGATCTTCCCAACTCAGGGATCAAACCCAGGTCTCCTGTGTCTCCTGCATTGCAGATGGATTCTTCACCTGCTGAGCCATGGAGGAAGCAAATGGATTTAATTAAATATGAAGTCAAAGGCACATAGTAACAATACAGAATAAACTTAAGGGCAAAAAAATCAGAAGTTGCCTTAAAATTAGCTTTATAATTTTATCATTAACACTTTACTAGTCAGAGTTCTAGATTTTAACATGATCATGCAAGAACAATTATTTTTCAGCATGCTAAACAGCCAGATTGCTCCTGTGGGCACAGTAATATGCACTAGGAAACTAAATGCTTTAAACTGAAATTACTGAAGAAGCAAGATAGCAGTTTATCTTACTTGAACGAAGTTACTTCAAGTTATTCAGGATTGTGTCATTTGTATAGAAAATGAAAACTTATCTTCTCTTTCATTTCTAGACTCAAAGATTTGGTTGATGGTGGTGATCAATTTCATTGAAACAATCCTATGAATTAATGCTTGTGCCATATTGAAGATGTTGTTTAGTCACTAAGTTATTTCTGACTCTTCATGACCCCATGGACTGCAGCACAGCAGGCTCCTCTGTCCTCCAGTATCTCTCAGAGTTTGCTCAAAGTCATGTCCATTGTGTCAGTGATGCTATCTAACCATGTCATCCTCTGCCACCCTCTTCTCCTTTGCCTTCAATCTTTTCCAGCATGAGGATATTTTCCAATGAGTTGGCTCTGCATCAGGTGGCCAAAGTATTAGATTTTCAGCTTCCTCATCAGTATTTCCAGTGAATATTCAGGGTTGATTTCCTTTAGGATTGACTGGTTTGATCTCCTTGCTGTCCAAGGCACTCTCAAGAGTCTTATCCAGCACCACCTCTTGAAAACATCATTCTTTGGCTATGTACAGAGGAGTCTGGTGGACTACAGAGAGTTGGACACAACTGAAGTGACTTAGCACAGATGCACAGCCTTCTTTATGGTCCAACTTTCACATCCATACATGACTACTGGAAAAACCATAGCTTTGACTGTATTGATCTTTATCAGCAAAGTGATGTCTCTGGTTTATAATATGCTGTCTAGTTGTCATAGCTTTTCTTCTAAGGAGCAAACATATTTTAATTCCATGGCTACAGTCACCATCTGCAGTGATTTTGGAGCCCAAGAAAATAATATCTGTCTGTTTCCACTTTTTCTACTTCTAGTTGCCATGAAGTAATGGGACCAGTTGCCATAATCTTAGTTTTCTGAATGTTGAGTTTTAAGCCACTTTTTTCACTCTTCTTTTTGTCTTTATCATAAGGCTTCTGTCCTTTAGGACATGTCCTATAGGCACTTCATATTACCGTGCCTAAAATTAAACTAACTTTTTTATGTAGGACAAGAGTCCCAATCTATTTATATCAAGGGTTATATAATGTTACCAAAAATTTAACTTCTAAGTCTAGGTGACTATTTACTTATGTTTAATAAGTACCTGAGTGCTCTCAATTATAAATATCTATTAATTATTATTGAGAGAGAATTTTCCATGAGTCTCTCATTTCTGAACTTCTTGCAGGCAAAGGTATTCAGAGTTTTCTCATGACTGTCTTTTCCCAGTGGTTTGTATAGCAACAGCCTTGCGAGATAGAGAAAGTGTCTTTTCTCTAGAGCAGATGACACATTTCTTTGTTGTCAAATATAATAAAGATAATGCATTTCTCCAGAGCAGAGCTTGTACAGGCTTTCCTGAAGCCCATTGTAAAAAGCTGGAGATTCCTAAGATCAATTTCTTAGCTGTGACTCAATCAGGTATGGGTGATTCATTCTGAGGCAAAATTCCTCTCCAGCTGTGAACCTATGAAACCAGACAAGCTATATGCTCACAAAATATAATAGTATGACAGGCAGAGGATAGACATTCCCATTTTAAGAGGGAGAAATGATAAAGAATCTAGTCCAAAACAAGTCCAAAATTTATTTGGGGAAATTCTTTTAGAATTTCAGGTCCAAAATAATCCCCTTTGCCTCAATGCACTGTCCTCCAAGCTTCCGATGCGGTGGTCTCATTTTCTGGGCCCCGTGGGATGGTGGTGTTGCCTCCTCAGTCCTGGGTTGTAGTCCTGTCCCACTGAAACCATGGGTGAGACAGATGCTTCTTGAGGACATGCGCCCTTTGCACTTGTGGTGGCGTGGCCACCCTGCTGATGACCTCTGTCACTCTTGTGGTCAGTCTTCCATTTTCTTCAAGGAAAATGCATGTTCGCCGAGAGAGAGTTTTATTGTCCTATTCCTTAGAGTCCCAGAAATCTGAGAGCCTCCCTTTGTTTCATTCCCTCTCTGTCCTCTTTAGTCACACTGGCAGTGTTTCCACTGAATAACCCCTTCTCTAGTCCTTTCTTCTGCTGAGGTTGCCTATTGAGTCCAGCCAGATGGAATCACATAAGACCCACATGAATGAGTCACACCCATAATCTCTTCATTTTCTAATTTTTATTGAAATACATTTGATTTACAATTTTTTTTAAATTTCAGATGTACAGCAAAGTGATTCAGTTGTACATATACATGTATCTATTCTATTTCAAATTCTTTTCCCAGTTAGGTTATTACAGAATATGGTGGTGGTGGTTTAGTCACTAAATTGTGTCCAACTCTTTGCAACTCCATGGACTAGAGCCTGCCAGGCTCCTCTGACAATGGAATTTTCCAGGCAAGAATACTGGAGTGGGTTGGCAGTACCTTCTTTAAGGGATCTTTCCAACCCAGGAATCGAACCCTCATATCCTGCTGGGCAGGCAGATATGATACTTGCCATTTGGCAAACCAGAGTACAGAATATAGTTTCTTGGCAAATTTCTTTTAATATGAAAGAACATCCCCTCTAAAACTTAAAAAATTTTAGTCCTTTCAAAAGTGAAATAGTCAAGTTATATTTATTTTTGTAACTTTTGTTAAAAATATTAATAATTTTCAACAGTTAATATGAAATAATTTTGAATTATGTGAATTTGCAGTTATTTTTTGAGCAAAGACCAAAATTTGCTTCAGTTTGAGGCTCTTGCCTTGGATTGCTTATCTTTAAGTACATTTTTTATTTTTGATATTTTCAACAGCATTTAGTCAGCATTTCTATCATGCCTCTAAGAATGTTTCTAAAACTGATATGTTTCTTCAAGATATCACATTTTTAGGCAGATGAAGAAAATATCACATATAAACTTTGAGTTCTTCCAAAGTATTTCATCACTTCTCTGGGTCCAGCTGAGGTCTCCTGATAACAAAATTCAAACTATGTGCTTCACATGCCGTAAAAATGTTTCAAGATTATCTGCCAAAATTCTGCTTGAAAAGCCTCTTCCTTAATCAGTCATTCTAATGACATTATCATACTATTTCCCTCCGTAAACTTTTTACTCGAGGCTTAAAAATACCAGTTGCTTTTTCTTCAAGTCAAAACGTGTACTTTTAAAAAATAACAAGTGTAAGAATAGCAAAAACTCATTAATTTCTACCTTATTTTCTTCCTCTGATAATTCAACAATATGTACAATAAATGTCATTTTCACCTTAGATATTTTTTCTCTGAACAATCTGGCCGAACAGATAAGTAATACTTACTTTTAAATTTTGTGTAAAATTTCTTCTCTCACTTGATTATGCATTAAGTTAATAATCTGATTTTGATTTCTCAATTCTAAGCAGTGATTAAATTTTATCTTTAAAAATATATCTTATATATTTGGCCATTTTAACATATATTTTGAAATGATTTCTACTAATTCATAAAATTTTTATTATTTTCTTTGATTACCGTGCTGTTTATGCTTTGAAAAACATCGTAGTGATTAGCTAATTATGGACCAAATTACATATTCTTTAATAATGCCATATTTTGATGAATGCTTATTTATATTTGTATAATACTATTTATTGGTCATTTGCTCTTTATCTATCCCTTTTAATTTCAGTTCTAGTAATTAAATGTGTGCTTTTCTTTTCTGTGTAAGAGAAATTTCATATTATTAAAAAAAAAATCAAAGTGTTTTTAGTAACAGCTTTGGCCAAAACTGATCTTAACAATTGTTTGTGAAACATGTAGCAACAACCTGAAATATAATATTCAAGTTCTGTTTTTCTCTTCTTCATTTGAAATAATTTTGGTGCTTAATGAAATATTGAATATTCTAATATGGGAAAATTCTCAGATTTTAAATTGAGCCAGAATGTGTTTAACCAGAATCATTCTCATACTGTGAAAATGTGCAATATCCATTTTCCAGGGTGATAATTTAATGAGCATACTAACACTAGTGATACTGTTTTCCTTTTCTTTATTTCATGTTTTTATGAAACAAATTTTTAGTTTTTTTTTTAATAACAAGCCAGAGTTGCATTGTTATGAATCTGATATACAAAAATTATCTTCCTCAATCTCATCATTCTGATCAGCAATAAAATTTTTATTAAATATTTAGAATTTGCATTGCCTGTCCCAGCTGCAAATCCAGTGAGAATAATTATATTGCTCATTCTCACTCTTTTGATCAGTAGTTATAACTTTTTAAAATAAAAAATTTTAATCTTCTGTTTGTAAGTTTTGTGTAAATCATACTTCACAGAAGTCAGCTTCCTGTCGTTATCCTGTTTTTTTTTTTTAATGTGAGCCATCCTTCTATTTGAAGATATTCTGTTTATTATATTTTTTTCAGGTTTTTACCTTTTTTTGCATTCTGATTTTCTACTTTATATTTCTATCAAGATATCAACTTGTACTCAGTATCAGAAAGATTAAAAATTAAATATAACTGTATACCAATTGACACAATTTGAATGTATTTTAGTAAAAATATTAAGCACATGTAAGAATGAAAAGTTAAAGTCACTTAAATGTTAAATCTATTTTTATTCCACCTAAAAAGTCTATCAAATGTAAAAAAAAGCTATAATTAAGAAATGTGAACATTTATAAAATGTTTAAGCCATTTAATTAACTCAAAATAAAAAAAAAAACAGTTCATAAAAATTTAACTATTAACCTTTCTAGAATTCAATGTCTATCTACCTGGAAATATGAAAATCAGTATTACTCTTCAATCATATTATTCTAAACACATTTAAAGACAAGTTTAAGAGCAGTAAATTATGAAATATTATCAAATGTTCTCCAATCACTATCACAGTTGCTGTTAATACAGCACTGATTTGTAAGCACTCATATACACACAAACACACACACACACAAAATAACTGTAGTTTGAAGAAAATCAGTAATTGGCACCACTGGAAACCACATTTTGTCATGTAAGAATTTATTGCATTCATGAGGTTTGAGAGGAAAAATTCAAAAATTTAAATTTCTCATTTTTTCTTTCCTAAGCTATTCTTCTGTCATTCAGGTCCTCCCAACTTTCCAACCCATCTTTGGTAGCAGCACAGCCCACAGGCTTTGACAACACTGAATTCAACTGCATTATTTAGAGTGTGTAGACCCCTGACCAAAAGTGTTTCTGGGGTTACTAAAGTCATTATATGGAATTACTGATCTCTTATTTCCAGAGGTAAGGGCTAAATTTCAGGAGTTGCCTCTGTCTTCTTTACCACAATGTTGTGTGAGTGTGCTTGTGGTTCCAAGGGCTCCTTGGTGATATGAGGGACCCCCACCTCCCTGGATCTTAGGCTAGAACAAGACCCTAAAACCTTGTTTATTTGCACTTTGCATGTTATGTTTTTAAAAAACTGAAGGTTTGTAGTAACCCTGCATTAAGCAATTCTACCGGAGACGGTTTTCCAGCATCATTCACTCACTTTGTGTCTTTGTGTTACATTTTAATAATTCTCACTGTATTCCAAACTTTATCATTATTATTATATTTGTTATGATGACCTGTGATCAGCGATCTTGGATGGTACTATTGCAAAAAGATTATGACTGGCTGAAGTCTCAGATGATGGTTAATATTTTTAGCAATAAAATATTTTTTAAAATTGAACTGTAGCTGGTTTTCAATACTGTGTTAGTTTTAGGAGTACAGCAAAGTGATTCTTTTATATATATATATATATATATATATATATATACACACACACACATATATATAACATCTATTTCAGAATCTGAAAAATAATATATTTGTATAATAACCTATAATGGAAAATAACCTTTTTCATTATAGACTATTGTAAGCTACTGAATGCAGTTCTCTGTGCTATACAGTAAATCCTTTTTATTTATCTATTTTTATATGTAGTAGTGTGTATCTGTTAAGCCCATACTCCTAATTAATCCCTCCCCATCCCCCTTTCTCTGTGATAACCATAACTTTGTTTTCTATGTCTATGAGTCTGTTTGTGTCTTATAAATAGATTTATTTGTATTACTTTTTGAGATTTCATATATAAGTGATACCATACAATAGTATACCTTTATACTTTATATATAAATATATATACTATATAAAATATAGTATAAATATATATATACTATATATAGTATATACTATAGTATAAATATATATACTATAAAATATAGTATAAATATATATACATATACTTTACTCAGTATAGTAATCTCTAGGTCCATTCATGTTGCTGCAAATTGCAATATTTCATTTTTTATGGCTGAATAACATTCCATTGTACATATATACCACATCTTCTTAAGCCAATCATCAGCTGATGGGCACTTAGGTTGTTTCCATGCCTTGGCCATTGTAAATAGTGCTGCTGTGAACATTGGGATGCATGTATCTTTTCACATTTTTGTCTTTTCCAGATATATGCTCAGGAATGGGATTGCTGGATCATATGATAACTCTATTTTTAGTTTTCTCAAAGAATCTCTAGGCTGTGATACCTCCTTATGTTACGATCCCTCATCATCAGAATGGTCATTCTGATCAGCATGATACATCATTGTAGTGTTGATGGCTATAAAGTATTTTTAAATTCCAGTTTGATTCCTGGGTTGGGAAGATCTGCTGGAGAAGGGATAGACTACCCACTCCAGTACTCTTGGGCTTCCCTTGTGGCTCAGCTCGTAAAGAATCTGCCTGCACTGCAGGAGACCTGGTTTGGGAAGATCTCCTGGAGAAGAGAAAGGCTACCCACTCCAGTATTCTGGTGTGGAGAATTCCATGGACTGTATTGTCTATGGGGTCACAAAGAGTCACACACGACTGAGTGACTTTCACTTTCACATTCACATTCTTTTAGACATAACACTATTGCACAGTATGAGTGAGTGAGTGAAGTCGCTCAGTCGTGTCCTACTCTTTGCGACCCCATGGACTGTAGCCTACAAGGCTCCTCTGTCCATGAAATCTTCCAGGCAAGAGCACTGGAGTGGGTTGCCATTTATGTGCGCATAACTTTTATATGAACTGGGGAACCCAACAAATTTTTGTGACTCCCTGTATTGTGATATTTGCTTCATTGCAGTAGATGGGAACCAAACCCACAATATCTCCAAGGCCTGCCTGTACTCCAAATGACATCTTCATTTTTTTTTTTTCTTACTTTTTAGTTTGGATTATAGTTGGGTTTCCCAGGTGGTATAATGTTAAAGAATAGCCTGACAACGTAGGAGACACAAGAAACGTAGGTTTGATTCCTGGGTTAGGAGGATCCCTTGGAGTAGAACATGACAACTCATTCTAGTATTCTTGCCTGGAAAAGGCCATGAACAGAGGGGCCTGGTGGGAGCCTGCAAAGAGTCAGACATGACTCAGCAATTAAACAACAGCAACAATAGTTGATTAACAATGTCATGTTAGTTTCAGGTGTACAACAAGTGATTCAATTATACATATACATGTATCCTTTTTCAAATTCATTTTAAAATCCAGTGACATGTCTATATATTTTATTTCCTCAACCTCTCTGTTACAAGCAATACTACATTGGTTAACTCTGTACTCTTGAAAATCTCATTTCATTATGCTCTTCTGCTGCTCCAAAACTTGCTTGTTTTTTCTATCAACTCTTACTCTTAGCGGATCTTGTATATGCTTTATCAAATTTCTCTCCTTCACTCTTCTTTGTCTTTATACTCGCATTGACTTCAACTACTATCTTTAAGGAGATGACACCCTAATGTATCTCCTGAGTATCATATTTACTGTTGTTGTTGAACACCCAAATACTGCTTGCTGGGTATCACATACACATCCTAAAATGGTACTTCCAAGATTGACTACAACATGCTCCTCAATATGGTTTTAATTGCTGTGAACTTTATATTTGTTAAAGACACCACCAACCTCCTAGATACCCAGGGTTGAAGAGTCAAATAACTTTGGCTTCCACATCCTCATTTTTCCTGGCCAATCAATTTTCTGGTGTTGTTGCCTTGATTTCTGGGATTACTTTTATGTTTGTCTCATTTTCTCCACTGCCCACTTCTATTCATTGTAAATAGTATGTGCTTAGTAACCATTTCCTGAATATTGGCTTTATATATGTTTTATTTGAAAGTCATGATATTTTATAATCTCTTTTATAATACTAGAGTAACTCAGTTATTCAAGGTAACTTGAAGAGAATTCTTCAAGTAGAAGTTGGCTATGTAATTTTGTAATATTATCACTCTTTTATTCTTTCCAGTCATAACCTAGTCATAACCCAGCCTTGATAATTTAATCTTTTATTATAGCAAACATAAAAGTGAAACTCTATATGATAAACCCTGCAAATTAAATACACTAAAACAGATGTTGGCAAATTTTTTCCATTCAAAGAACCAATAGTAAATATTTCAGTTGCTATGGCCTGTACAATTTGTGTCATAACTAGTGAATTCGGCTCTTACAGCACAAAAGCAGCCAGAGATCATAGTTAAATGAGGAATGGCTATATTCCAGTAAAACTTTATTTTAGATTCCACATATAAGTAAGATCATTTTTTGTTTGTTTGTTTGTTTTTGTGTCTAGCTTATTTCTATTGGCATGTTGTCCTCTAGAGTCAAGCATGTTGTCACCACTGGCAGGGTTTCCTTCTTTAAGGCTGAATACTAGTTCACTGTGTAGATATACATATTTTCTTTCTAAAGGAAGCTCGGGGAAACATTGGGAGGTAATGGTACTGATGGTGATGATAGTTTCACAGGCGTATACTTATCCTAAAACTGACCAAGTTACATACATAAAATATGTACAGCCTTTTACGTATCAATCACAATTCAATAGTGAATTTAAAAAATCCTTTATTTAAAGAGGCTGAAATTTGAAACTTTTATGTCACAGCATATTATTCTACATTTGATGATTTTTTTTCAAATGTTGGAAAGTTAAAAACTATTATTAGAAAAAAAAAAAAACTATTATTAGCATTCAGGCTGTACAAAATGGAGGAGGGTCCAGATTTGGAACATGGCTTGCCATCTCTGCTTTTAAAATAAACATTTCTGGAATTCAAGAATCCCAATTCTTATTTCCAGAAGAAATCTAAATATGAGCATGAACTGATACACATTTTTATTTTCTAAGGAAATGACATATTAATTGATTCATTGTTTTTGAAAAAAAAAAAAAAACATTAAATATACCAACAGGTGCTGGATAAAGGTTTTGGAAGATGCAAAGATAAATAAGAGCCAGTCTTTGCTCTTATAGAATTCACAGTCTATTAGAGTACAAGGACAATGAAGTAATAGCCATGAAACAAAACAGCTTATGATAACTATGACAAAGACATAATTGAAAAAGACATATGTACTCCAGTGTTTATCACAGCACTGTTTACAATAGCTTGGAGATGGAAGCAACTTAGATGTTATAAACAGATGAATGGATAAAGAAGCTGTTTTATAAATATACCATAGAATGTTACTCTGCCATAAAAAGGAACATATTTGACTCAGTTGTAATAAGGTGAATGAACCTGTAGCCTATTATACAGAGTGAAATAAGTCAGAAAGAGAAAAACAAATATCACGTATTAACACACATATATGAAATCTAGAAAGGTGGTACTGATGAAACTATCTTCAGGGCATTAGTGGAGACACTATACAGTCCATGGAATTCTGCAGGCCAGAACACTGGAGTGAGTAGCCTTTCCCTCCTCTAGGAGATCTTCCCAACCCAGGGATCGAGCCCAGGTCTCCTGCATTGCAGGTGGATTCGTTAACAGCTGAGTCAGAAGGGAAGCCCAGTGGAGACACAGATATAGAGAACAGACTTGCAGACGAAGTGGGGGAAAGAAAGGGTGGGATGGATTGAGAGACTAGTATTGAAACATATTCGTTACCATATGTAAAATTAGATAGCTGGTGGAAATTTGCTGTATGATGCAAGAAGCTCAAATTAGGAGCTCTGTGACAACTTAGAGGGGTGGGATGGGGTGGGAGGGGGGTTGGGAGGGAGGCTCAACAGGGAGGGAACATACATATTCCTTTGGCCAATTCATGCTGATATACGGCAGAAACCAGAACAATATTGTCAAGCACTTGTCCTTCAATTATAAATAAATTTAAAAAAATTAAAAATATATGAAATAAAGAGCAGTGTATAATACTACTATTAGTAGAATTTAGAAAAAATCCTGTAGAATTCCAGGAGAATGATTGACTTATTGGGAGGTGATAGAATGTGTCATGGTGATGTTATTTATGGTCAGCCTTTAAGAGTGAGTAGAACCATGCTAGGAAGTAATAAGCCTTGAATCAAGAGGAAGCCATGCCATAAAGCCTGGGGATATGAGATGGTGCTGGCTGGGAAGGAAGGTTGGTGTTGGGAAGACATGTGGAGAGCGATATAAGTTTGGAAATGTTGATACGAGAGCATTAAAATACAGATTTGTACTTTAGATTTTATTCTTTCTGCAATGGGACTCACAAAATATCGAGGAGAAAAGATGACAAAGATTTCATTTAAAGTTAGTTTCCTTCGTAGTGGTCAAGTCAGGAATCTAGTCTTGTATGGGCAATGACAGAAATGAAAACATTAGGCTTAGACATTACTATAAAACTTTCTGCTGTAAAATCCATACAAAAGCATTGTTTTTAAACAAAATGAGAATGGTTAACTGACTTAAGTTTTAAGATGCCAATTTCTTTTTAAGGTTTTGAAGATTTGCTAGAAAATTAAAACAGTTTTTTTGTGAACTTATTTCACTATCTATCAAACTTTATATAGCTGCAGTTAGCATGTATATGGGCTTCCTGTGGCTCAGTAGTAAAGAATCTGCCTATCAAAGCTGGAGACATTAAGACGTGAGTTCAATCCCTGGGTCGAGAAGACCCCTGGGAGAAGGAAATGGCAGCATACTCCAGAGGAGCCTGGTGGGCTACTGTCCGTGGGTCACAGAGTTGGACACGATTTAGCAACTTAACTACAAACTACTATAGCGTGTATATATCAATGATATACTTTAATCTATGATGTACATATGGAGCAACCACTTATTCTCAACTTTACTTACTTTATACATATTATGAGTTAAATCCTTGACAAGTGTCCAATTTTTATCTTGTGGATCCCATGTTTTTCTAAAGTTAGTAAAAAAAAAATTCAACTGGGTTGTGTTTTCAGTTCAGTTCAGTTCAGTCGCTCAGCTGTGTTCGACTCTGCAACCTCATGAATCGCAGCACGCCAGGCCTCCCTGTCCATCACCAACTCCCGGAGCTCACTCAGACTCATGTCCATCGAGTCCGTGATGCCATCCAGCCACCTCATCCTCTGTTGTTCCCTTCTCCTCCTGCCCCCAATCCCTCCCAGGATCAGAGTCTTTTCCAATGAGTCAGCTCTTCACATGAGGTGGCCAAAGTACTGGAGTTTCAGCTTTAGCATCATTCCTTCCAAAGAAATCCCAGGGCTGATCTGCTTCAGAATCGACTGGTTGTATCTCCTTGCAGTCAAAGGGACTCTCAAGAGTCTTCTCCAACACCACAGTTCAAAAGCATCAATTCTTCGGCCCTCAGCCTTCTTCACAGTCCAACTCTCACATCCATACATGACCACAGGGTTGTGTATTAACTAAATGTAAATGGATAACTGTATGAATGAAGAGGTCTTCTCCACTGCCTTACTGTACTCTGTGTTTCTATCTCCTTTTTGTTCTTTCTACTACATAAGAAAATCTGTCAATATGCACACATATGAGTTAAGAAATAAAACCTAAGACTATGGAAAAGGAAGTCATGGCCGGAGGTTAAAAACCGAATTGCACGGCAGAATTTGAAAATCTTTTATTAATCTATGGCATTTCAGAATTACATGTTGTACTATTTTAGAGTACTTGTTTGACAAGGGCATTTTGAAAATGTGACACTACTTCTTGATTTAAATAACATTCCTGTTTCCCATTTAAAGATTTATATGTTTTAAAAATTCTACAGAATAAAAATGTCAAAAAACTGCTTTGACATTTAGTGATTGCTTGTCTATTATACACATTTTTGCAATAGTGCCCAGGTCATAAGAAGTAATGTAAACATCCTTCAAATAAATTTCTTTTAATTCCTAAGGGTTAGTAACAGAAAGCTAAGAAAAGACTATTAACATTTATATTTCATCCATCTCATATTTAAGAGCAATAGGAGCATACATTTCATAATTCCAGGAATAAGATACAGCAATGATTCTTAGACTATAAATACACTGGTTTTTTTTTTTTTTTTTCACATTTTTGCTGTCAACCAGCAAGTTTTTCTTGTTTAAAAGAAGGAAAAGGTAAGAATCCAAGGTAGAGAAGATAAGTTCCTTTTTAAAAGCTTTATAGTTCTATCAGAAATTCTTTCATTTTACATTAAATTTGTTTACCATCCAGTTCAAACTTAAGAGAAAACTACTCCTTCAAAATACGTTTTTTGCTAGAGTCCAGCTCCAGCAGCCAGGGATTCAACCTGAAGAGACGAATGGTGTCGGCGAGTAATGAGACAGCCTCTCAGTTTTCTTGGACTGCCTATTTATTTCAAGTTTAAGATTCTGTTTTATACTTTTACAGAAACATTAGGTCAGAGGTTTGACATTTTCAGTTCCCCCTCACCCAGGTTTATTATCTCTATAAATCATTGTTGCTCTTCAAACAGATCTGCTTCGGTGATTCTCTCGGAATCAGCTTTACCATCTATTATCTGCTTCTTCTTATGCATCCTTGTGATTACATTGTAACTCAGGTTACATCCCTCAGTTTACTACTTATCTTCCTAAATCCTGTTTGCCCCTAACATCCTGAGCTCACTATCTCTTAACAAGGCTTCTAGCTATAGTGTCTCTAAAAATTCCTAACTTCTATAAGCTATAGTAAAATATGCTAACTTTACATCATTCCTTAAATCTCTAACTTCTATTTTAATTATTTCTAAGCCCTAAATTCAGTAAACTCCTTTGCCATACACATTTTCCTCACAAATAAGCTTCAGATAGCAATCCCTCCCATGGCCTCAAGCTGTGGCCTATGTACTCATCCTGGAACACTCTTTTGTAATAGTCCTTAAACAAAGGTCAATGATTAACTTTATGAATTATTCTCTGAGAACAGCTGCAGAAGGCTTTGTGTCTTCTCACGCTCCTCTCAAGAACAATAAGCACCTTAATATTCCTTTTCAGTCAACTCAGCCGAGGAGAGGAAAAGACAAGTCAGAATTACAAGGCCTAAATCCTTCATCCCTGGACCTTGCCTGCGGAATGAGGTGGAGTCTGGGGCCATGCCTCCATTTTGTCAGTAATGCCTAACGTGGCTCCCGACATGTTTTGAAAATGGGTGCTTATTCAGAAGAAGCTCAGTTGTTTACAACTGGACCCCAATCTTCTTTAAGAGCCCACATTAAGAAGGTAGATACAAATCATACACGAATAGAAACATTTGTTCTTGCAATGACTTATGTAGTTAATCTGATTATTTGATATTACCAAATAAAATCCTGTAGTCAAGTTCTTGCCCCCTTTATCTTTTTGCTCATTAAAGACCTGAGTGGATTATGGTGAATACCTTCCAACAAATAGACAGCATTTCATAACTGCTGCTCTTGGTACCAGTTTATATACTGAATTGGCAGTTGTCAGCCAGTAGTTTGATTAATTCACTTTCACTTTCATGCATTGGAGAAGGAAATGGCAACCCACTGCAGTATTTTTGCCTGGAGAATCCCAGGGACGGGGGAGCCTGGTGGGCTGCCATCTATGGGGTTGCACAGAGTCGGACACAACTGAAGCAACTTAGCAGCAGTAGCAGCAGCAGCAGTTTTATTAATATTGTGATAGCTATATTTCAACAAAAGAGAGCTTTAGTGGTGTAGCCCATTGATCAAAATTCCCACATCACCTTTGTGTTATTTTCCAAGCTAAACTTATAGTATTGGGTATTATGAAGTGTGCTGGGTGGGGATAGGAGGGAGAAAATTAAAATTGTGAGAAAATGGAAATAAGAGATTATATTGAGAATTCTCTCTAAAATGTTACTTAAAAAGTTCCTTAGTGAGGTATTTTAATGTTCAGATTCACTGAGCAGAGGAACTTTTTGTTGAAGAAATTATATTATCTTTTAGTTTCTTTGTGCTACAGTAAAGTTTATCTCCAAATGTTCTTCTAAAATATTAGAAGGTACACTTTTGATAATTTATTGCCTAATTATATTTTATTGCTATTTTCATCTTACATCAAATTATATTAAAATTTTATATTAGTGTTATGATTTATACTTGGTATGTTTATAATACTTTAGAGATTTTTCCATAATCCGTAGGGCTAGTACATTTTAGTGGCTTCAAGCATAATTTTTAAATTATAAATGTTTTAAAGGTTTTAGAGAATTATATAATATACCCTTGCTTTATGAAATAATGCTCAATATGGATCAATAATGCTATCTATCTCTAAAAGTCTTCGCTTTTTAAAAATAAAAGAGGGAAAATAAGCATATAAATTATACATTCAGAAAATTAATATTTTGGAAGAAATGAGAAATTAAGATAACAATAGAATTAGAAAACATGAAAGAGTAAAATTATAAATCTGAGCAAATTTTTAATTGTAAGTGAAAGATTTCAAAACATGGTTCTAAAATAATCAGTTAAGTATACAGTTACAATCAGGTATAGAAGAACAAAATTAATGCACTATCATACCCCTTAATTTTTTGAAAATGAAGATGGCATAATGAAAACTTAAGAGATTCAAAATATATATTTGACAGATTTCTTGATTTGGATAGGTTATGGATAAATGTGTATTATTAACATGAAGCCAAGAAGGAATAAGTAATTAAATACAACAATACCCTTGGAAGAAGTTTTAAAAAATATGTCAAAAACCTACTTTCATAAAAGGTTCTGAGCCCAGACAATATTGGGGAAAATTATATTCCAACTTTCATTGCAGTGCTCTCTAGATTGTTTTAAACGCACACACACACACACACACAATGGAGAGGTTTCAAATTGTTTTACGAAGCTAGCATAACCTAATACTAAAGCCTTGTCAAATCCTGTTCAAAGTAAGAAAAGCTCCTCAATAGTCATACTTATAGAGAACCCATGGGGTTGCAAAGAATTGGACATGACTGAGCTCAGCCCACATACACACATATAGAGAGAATAGAATAATTCAAAATACTTCTGATATCAACATAAATTTTATTTTCTCTGAAAGCATTCCCTGAGACAACTGGTTGAATCTATTTGTAGAAATGTTTTTAAAAAGCATTATCCTGAATATGTAAAAATACGTAAAAAATATAAAAATTAATATATATATTCATGCAAAATTTTAAAACCATATGGAACATGAAAAATATATAATGCATGTATTTATAGGCATAAAATACCACAATACTAACATTTGATTAATCTTTAACATGGGATTACATATGATTTAATATTTCACTCATGCTGGAAATACTTTGCAATTCTTTCTGTTGTTATGAAAGTACATAAGTAAATAATTCATATTATAATTACGATGTTCGTCTTATAGAGAAATATATTCCAGAGTGTTATTTCTAGGAACTCACAGTGATAAAAATTATTGCCCGTGAGTTAGTTCTTGTTTTGTTCTTAGGTTGTATTTTGCCTCTCCGAGGAAGACTCACTACTAACTGAGCTTTCCAAAAACTCTGTGCTACTTACATGCCTCAGGGTACCTGCAAGGGAGAGGAAGTCTTCTATGAGAAAATGGAATTACCATTCACCCAAGGGGGTGGATGTCAGCACAGCAGGTCCTGATCATGTTGCCCTCTGGCTGTTCATTGACAGTTACAAACAACAATTGTGTTTTCAGCCTGCACTGACTGGTGAATGACTCATTGACAGCTCTTTGATTTCACCCACCCATACTTCTTACTATTTCCATTTAATGTTATTTTGTATCTGTCTTACTTTTTTTCTTCTTCACTGGTTTTTCTTAAAAATTTTTTTGGAGTATAGTTACTTTAAAATGTTGTGTTAGTTTCTACTGTAAAACAAAGTGAATCAGCTGTATAAACACATTGTTGTTGTTTAGTTGCAGAGTCATGTTCAACACTTTGCAAACTCATGGATTTGCCTGCCCAGGCTCCTCTGTCCATAGGATTCTCCAGGCAAGAATACTAGAGTGGGTAGCTCTTCTGTTCTCCAGGGGGTCTTCCCAATCCAGGGATTAAAGCTGCATACCCGCTTGGCAGGCAGATTCTTTACCACTGAGCCACCAGGGAAGCCCTCATATATATATACAGAGCCCCTTATTTTTGGATTTCCTTCCCATTTAGGTTGCCACAGAGGACTGACTAGACTTCTCTGTGCTGTACAGTATGTTCTCATTAACTATCTATTTTATACATAGGAATGTATGAATGTCAACCCCAAACACTGTTTTTATTTAAATCGCTAACACATACATATGGTAAAAATAAAAAAAAAATCAGAAGTTACCAAGAGACATACAGTGTAAAACAGTTGTTTTCCTTGCCCTGTTTCTAATTCAATCCTATCTCTTCTCAGTGGGATGCCTGCTTGCCAGTTTTCTACATGTTGTTCCAGAGATGGTCCCTGAACATCCAAGCATGTGTTTTTGTATCTTTCTGAGAAAAATCAATGTTAGCATGTTACCATACTTTGACATCTTTAAAATTTTTAACAACGTATTTTGGAGGTTTTCTCACATTAGGACACGGAATTGCCTGACTCTTAGTAATGACTGACTATTGCTTTAGTAAATATACTTAATATATTCACATAAAATATATATAATATATTTGAATAGTTCTTTATGATGAACATTTAGGACACATGAACAAAGGGCATGAAAAAGAGTCCAATATTATGAAATAAAGGAAAATAGGTCAAGCACTCATGATGGAGAGAAAATATATTGTCCTAATACAGGTGTATCTGGTGTACTAACAAGTTCTCTCATGCTTGCAGACATATAAATAAATGAAACTTTTATATGTGTTTTGACCATACCTAAAGTGATCTTAACTTTTTTACCCAACACCTCCTTTTTAACATATGGGTGGGTGATGTGGGAAGTGGGAAGGAGATTTAAGAAGGAAGGGACATGTATACCTATGATTGATTCATGTTGATGTATGAACAATACAATCAGTTCAGTTCAGTCGCTCAGTCATGTCCGACTCTTTGCAACCCCATGGAGTGCAGCACACAAGGCTTCCCTGTCCGTCACCAAGTCCTGAGGCCCTCTCAAGCTCATGTCCATCGAGTTGGTGATGCCATCCAACCATCTCATCCTCTGTCATCACCTTCTCCTCCTGCCTTCAATCTTTCCTAGCATCAGGGTCTTTTCCAATGAGTCAGTTCTTCATATCAGGTGGCCAAAGTATTGGAGTTTTGCTTCAGCATCAGTCCTTCCAATGAATATTCAGGACTGGTTTCCTTTAGGATTGACTGCGTTGATCTTCTTGCAGTCCAAGGGACTCTCAAGAGTCTTCTTCAACATCACAGTTCAAAAACATCAGTTCTTCTGCACTCAGCTTTAAAGCAATTGTCCTCCAATTAAATATTTTTTAAAAGATCCAGAAAAATATTCAGGGAAACTATGAGCAAACATGGAGGTCTTGTCTTGTTTAAACAAAACTTGAAGTAGGAAGGTAACAGTTTGGGCAGCAATGCATTCAGTGAATGCCTGGACATAATCACCAATGAAAGGATGGTGGCAATTAAACATGACAAAAAAACATACAGTTTAAAGAAAAACAACACGGGAAGCTTATAAGTGTTTATGCCATGCAGCATAATTGATATCACCAAAGATTGAAACCATTTTCAATGGTTTTTAAACCTTTTTTCTCTAAGACCAAATGACAGAGGAAAGGTAAGAGACGCTGAAGAAGACAACACAAGTCTGTAATTAGTCACTTTTGCTTGGAGAAGGCATTTTTGATAAAAGAGTTTGTTAGACCAAAAAGTTGACAATGTAAACTGAACAATTTGGATTAGATTGCAGAATTTCTCTATGCTTTCCTATTTCCTTAAAATCTATCTGATGCCAAATGTATAAAAACCTAGTTAGTTTGGGTATACATGCAAACTGAACAATTTGAATTAGATTGCAGAATTTCTCTATGCTTTCCTATTTCCTTAAAATCTATCTGATGCCAAATGTATAAAAACCTAGTTAGTTTGGGTATACATGCTTTATGTCCCACCTAGAGAACTAGAAGATCTTGCCATTGGATAACTTATAGTCATATTGAACACAATATTTAGGAAGAAACAAAAGGTCATTAAAAGAGAGTAAAAAAGAGAAGCTGCACTTGAAAATAAGCTCACTTTTATCACTGGCCTGGCCTTGTCAAACTGCCCAGCTCCTAATGACTGCTACCATGAGGTACTGTTCGAAATTTATGGTTCCTTGAATCTAGACACCTAATGCCTATTGGAAAATTCACTCGCCTGGGATTCCCAATCTTGTTCCTTCTTTGCCTTTCATGGTCTGTGTGACATAGCACAAATATCTAAACTTCTTAGAGTCACCTCCAAAATATAGCCTAGATGATTATGAGTGTCTTCCCGATTCTAGGTTCTTCTTGGTTCTGGCTTCTTATTTGTTTTCAAGGGGGTGCAAGTCCTAAGGGAATGCTGGAAACAATCAGCATTCTAAAAGCAGTATCTGATAATTATATCCACTGGGTAAGCAGAGGTTCTACTGAAATATATGCCCCAGTGCTATTTAAAGCTATATGCACCAAAACATTATTTTTCAAAATTTGAACTGATGTTTTCTGCATGCCTGTGGGTTCTCGATAGAATAGAAATCCTAAAATACGGTTACTTCAATGCAAATTTGACTTCAGTTTAAAGTCACTAACTATACGTTTACTATTTTCATTTATTACAATATCCCAAAGGAATGACATTTATTCGTGTGTCACAGCTTGATCTAAAAGGCTGTTTTGAGTCAAAGCTGTGGACTTTGGCAAGAAATTACACATTAGATATCCATCTACTGGAGAACTTAGAACAAGCTCAAAAGTTTTCTGTGATAGTGGAAACTGACCGTGTTTTTTGTACATCCTTATATTGTACCCAGTGTTGGTTTTTTGCTCGCCAAATTTCAGATATACGTCTAGGTTCAAACCAGGTCTCATTTCATCTTGCTACATCCCTAGGCCAGTTAATTGTAGTTTCACAGATTCAGACTTTGTGAACTGCAGTTTCAGACAATTATTTTTATCATACCAGATCACTGTTATGAAACAGTCTATGTTATAGGCAAGACACAGTGTACATAACATTATGTTAGGGAGAAGTTCTCCTCAGTGTTCATGACAATCACAGAAGAGTTTAAAATGGGAATTAAATTGGTAGGACATATATAGGAAGAAGTTACGAAAGGATAAACAATGTTTTAAAATGAGTTCCACTTGAAGAGTAAGTGAAAAGTAATGTACATAAATTAACTAAAGGGCTTAGAGTTTTAGTAAATGCACGTCTATCTTTCATAAACCTTCTATGGATTAACAACATAGTTCTTTATTTTTTTCCAGTTCTGATTTTCTGGGAGGAATGTCTGCTGCATCTTCTTGTCATCTGCAGTCTAGGATCCTAATAAATTTGGCTGCAGAAAGAGGCACAATATGTCTCGTCTTAGTGTATTCTGCTGTTTTTGGCCCTTTGGTGCACATGACACCTGAATGCAGATGCACAGCTGAGAAGCAACAAGCAGAGCAGACAATGTGCCACACACAGGACTGAAGTCACTTCTGGGCTCTTCATTCATGTGACAATGTATGTGTTTTACGGTTATGTTCAGTAATTCACATGCTGTGATGTAACTGCACATGGATGCTTTTGTGTGCATATTTGCATATGTGTCTATGTATCTAAAAAGGTAGTAAACTTGCAAAGAGAAGCAATTACAATTTCTATCTTTATGTACAATTCCCTAACATTAGTAACCGATATTGAAAAGGAATAGGGCAGGGATTTGTAGCCCCGCAAAAGACTATGGTTTTTCCAGTGGTCATGTATGGATGTGAGAGTTGGACTGTGAAGAAAGCTGAGCACCGAAGAATTGATGCTTTTGAACTGTGGTGTTGGAGAAGACTCTGGAGAGTCCCTTGGACTGCAAGGACATCCAACCAGTCCATTCTGAAGATCAACCCTGGGTGTTCTTTGGAGGGAATGATGCTAAAGCTGAAGCTTCAGTACTTTGGCCACCTGATGCGAAGAGTTGACTCATTGGAAAAGACTGTGATGCTGGGAGGGATTGGGGGCAGGAGGAGAAGGGGACGACTGAGGATGAGATGGCTGGATGGCATCACAGACTCGATGGACATGAATCTGAGTGAACTCTAGGAGTTGGTGATGGACAGGGAGGCCTGGTGTGCTGCGATTCATGGGGTCACGAAGAGTCAGACATGACTGAGTGACTGAACTGACTGAACTGACCTGAAAAGATTTAATTATTCATGATATGATTTTGCTATTCATGCCTCAAATTTTTTTGAAATTCCAGTGTCATCATTTATTCAACATACATACTTAGTCTTTGGGCCAGTCACTGCCCTAGACATTAGGAATATGGTTGTGAGCAAAATAGACACTTATGAGGAGTATCACTAATGAAGCTTTATTTTCTCTGTTCCTATCTAAACATCCTTCTAATATTCCTAAATCTCTAGCCAAATGTACTAAATACTTTGTGATTAGTCAGTAATCACAGGATTATTTTCTTAGTGCTCTTCATATTATGTACAGAGTGCATGGTCTTTATAATTAAGAATTTATAGTCAATTAATACTTTGATTTGAAAAGATACATATATGCAATGTTCACAGCACCATTATTTACAATTGCCAAGATATGGAAGCAACCTGTGTCCAACAGCAGATGAATGGGTAGAAGAGATGTGGTGTATATACACTATGGAATACTGCTCAGACCAAAAAAAAAAAAAGGAAATTCTGCCACCTGAAACAATGTGGATGGACCTAGTGGGTATTATTCTTAGTGAAATAAATCAGACAAAGACAAATGCTCTTAATAGATTTATTTTACTGAGTAAAATAATCTTACAGATTATATGGAAGAATAAATTCTTCAGCAATAAAAGTATCATAAAGAAAATCAACAAAGGGAAACTTGCCTTTCCAGATACCAGATTATACTCTGATGCTACTGTAATACAAATAATAAGAATCGGTATCAGAATAAGTAGAAAACAACAGAAAGGACAATCTACTTAGACCCTACTACCAACCAAAATTTAATACAGCATTCTCAAAATTATATAATAATTCAACTTAGTTGAAAGAAAATAATTTAATAAAAAATCCTGCAACACTCCATATCCTGTGGAAGATCATTTAAAAATGGACCACTTTATTATACTATAAACACAAAATAATTCTAGATTGTTTAAAAATCTTTGTTGTTTGTTCTTTAGTTACTGTCTTGTCCAATCTTTTGCAACCCCATGAACTGTAGCTCCTCTGTCCATGGGATTTCCCAGGCAAGAAAACTGGAGTGAGTTGCCATGCCCTCCTCCAGGGGATCTTTCTGACCCCAGGGTTCTCTTATGCCTCCTGCATTGGTGGGTGGCTTTTTAACAACTAGTGCCACCTGGGAGAAGGCAATGGCACCCCACTCCAGTACTCTTGCCTGGAAAATCCCATGGACGGAGAAGCCTGGTGGGCTCACACGACTGAGCGACTTCACTTCACTTTTCCTTTCATGCATTGGAGAAGGAAATGACAACCCACTCCAGTGTTCTTGCCTGGAGAATCCCAGGGATGGAGGAGCCTGGTGGGCTGCCGTCTATGGGGTCACACAGAGTTGGACACGACTGAAGCGACTTAGCTGCAGCAGCAGCTGCCTGGGAAGCCCATTTAAGTTATAATGTGACCAAAAGGCAAAGGGAATCAACTAGAAGAAGGAACATTATCCAAAGATGGATAAAGGGACTTGTGTCTTCTTGGGAGAGGTTGCTTGTGATAACTGTTCGAGGGAGATTGCATCCTATTTGCCAGAAGCATGATTTGTTTTCCTTTTAATTGGATACTGAGTATGGTTCAAAGAGGCACATACATGTGAGAAGTGGTCAAGCAGTTGATTATGGTACCTTTTTTTTCCTGTGCAGCTTAGGTTCAATTGAAATTGTGTTTCTTGAAATCCTTCTGCTATGGTCCCAGGTTGGAGTGGCCCACGAGCAAAATTTGCATGAGATTTAGAAGGTGAAAGAGAATCAGCCCGCTCTACTTTCTGAAAGTCAATATAGGTCACCAGATCCACTGCAGCTTTCTTTTCTTGCTGTGAATTTGCTAGTTCATCTTGTTGCTACATAGAAACAGCAGCCAGGCTAACAAGCCCTCCAGATTCTATCGGATCTTCCAATTCACTATTTGCAAGTTCTGGAGCAAGTATATTGCTGAAGAAGTACAATATTGAAGCAGCTCTGCAGTGAAGGACACCGGATTCTTCTGTAGATCACTTATGCTAGGTTAGAAGCCGTGAAAATTAGGTGTGAGTTATGGTTTAGATTCAAGGGTTCCAGTTTACTTGAATGAGCACCAATTAATCCTCAACCCATCCATTACAGCTTTCCTTCCTAACTGTGGCCCTTTATAACCAGCAGTAACATAGACACAGCATTTGACATAGGCAACAAGCCCCTCCATGGACCTTCTCACTGGCTCCCATAATTGTGTAAAACCCAACCCATACAATAAATTCCTTACTCCATGTGGTTCTGCTTCTCTGATCAAACCCTGAGGGATTCAAATTCCAACTTTATTTTAGGCCAAATTCCTCATGCCTCATTTCTAATAATATTTCTATTACTTTGTTACATTAATTTAATTCTCCGAAATATATGTAGATTTTAATCTTAAAAAGTTAGGACCATATTTCCATCCTTATGACCTATAAATAGAAGACATGAATCATATTCTGAAGTAATTTCCTATGTTTTCTATTGCTGCAAACAGAGGAGGAATAAATAAATATTATTTCTCATAAGGAAAGTAGGCCCTATGCAGTAATAACTAATAAAAATGAATAGACTATGGCTTGTAGGGAACCTGGCTACACTGAAACACTAGAAAGGGCTTGAATGTATTGGATCATAGGCAAATAAAATAAGAGAATAAAGAACAGGAGAGACGAAAGAATACAAAATGGGGCATCAAGGTAAGGAAGAAAAAGAGGTAAGGAAGAAAAAGTAATATTTTTTTCCCAAATATTGAATTGATTGCCTTTCATTCTCTTGGAAAAATATGCATGAAGGATATATAGAGAGAAATTGTTTTATTAGTCATTTATTGCAATAGATGAATACAGATTTTAGGATACAATTTAGAGACCCTCATATTTGATCTTTAAACTAGTCACCACCACTTCATTACCTCCTGTGATGTCTAGAATTTTGTATGATTTCACTACAAGCCCAGGTCTTCCTCCCCTCATTTTTCTGATAGTAGCCATCCTACACCATCATCAGTATCCTTTATCTTCACTAGCTAAGGACCCTTTCTATGGGCCTCTGCCAACTCATACTACCTCACATCAAACATGGATACTCACACAACTGCACACAAACACAATTGCATCCACCGAGATTTTACAGTTTAGGGGAAATAAAAAGCTATTAATGGAGTAGGAATTCTATTTTTTCCTCTACTTTTAGCACTGTCATATACTACTTTTAATATATTTGTCACTAAAGTTACGTTTTAGCTTACAGAATACTTGAGGGACAAACTCTTCAAAAGAAAATTCCACAATTATCAAGCTTTGTGTATCTCCCTAACCCAGCTCCCCAAAGATGCCAATTTATGCCAGTGAAGATAAAGAACTTTGCAAAAATCACAAAGTCACAGTGATCTGGGTCATAGTAGATCTGCTGAATGGGTCAATAAAACACAAAAGCAGGGATTCTTTGTTCTCATTATATACAGAATCAGTATGTTAAAAAAGAAAAGCAGCACCCACTCCAGATTTAAAGAGAAGAAATAACAAGAAGGGAATAGATGAGGAGAGTTAGAGGAACAGGGAAAACAGCCATGAGCAGTAAGACTACTAAATCATCTTCATTTATTCATATATGTAAAATGGTTCATTCATCCTAAGTACCATCATGGGTTGAGGCTACTAATCAAAATAAAATTCATGCAAATATATGTACATGATTTGCAGATGAGCCATGGCCTCCAGGTTTTTGGAAAGTTGCCAGTATTGTCCTTGATAAAGCAAAGTTTAGGGCCTTTCTTAGCTCTGAAATTGTCACTCTTTGTTAGAAATGCAGAGTACATAAACTGATGAAGGGAGAGAGCGAAATTGGAGTGAGGGAGGTTAACCTAGTGGCGGTCTTTACAAGAAGAACATACCCAGGTTTTCCTTCAACTGCAGGATTTATGAGCTCTGGAATATTTAATATTTACAAATAGAAAAGAATCACATTCAGCACACAATCAGTATGAAAGAATATGTTATTCTTCCATAAACAGATTTTTAAATTGTAATCAGGTTGTGATTCTTTAAATTTTAAGTATTAAAGCAGTCTAATAATTTAAAATTTATCTCATTAAATGTTCTATGGGATATTGTTAATTATTACTAGGTTATCTTCCTTTGTTCAGATGAAGGACAGACACTGCACAGCAAAAATTATATATTTTGATTCTATATTATTCTGGATTATTTGGTGATTTTGAAGGTGGACATGCTTGCCAGGTGGACCTAGTGGGAAAAAAAACCCTGCCAATGCAGGAGACACAAGAGATACGCATTTGATCCCTGGGTTGGGAAGATTTCCCTGGAGGAGGCATGGCAAGCCGCTCCAGTATTCTTGCTTGGAAAATCCCATGGACAGAAGAGGCTGGCAGGCTACAGTCCAGATGGTTGCAAAGAGTTGGACATGATGGAAGGGACTTAGTATAGCATATGATGTCTTAGAGAAACAGTGTGATACATTTATCAAGGAGAGGATTGCATAAATAAGTAGGAGTTGAAGGAATTAATAAGGTTAATAAAAATTCAATAAAGTATTCATGAATATAGGTACATTTTTCATTCAGTCATTCATTCACCCCACAAGCATTATTAAAGTATTGAAGCAAGGTACTAGGGACATAATGTTTAGTCATGAGACACAGCCCCTACCTTTAAAGTACTAAAAATCCAGTAGAAAAGATAGACAAGCAATCAAATTGTATGGATGTGTAATGAGAGAGGTAACGGAGGCGCACAGGGTGCTGTGGTTCAAAGAAAAGTACAAACCATTTTACACAGATGGGATTTATTTTAAATGATCCCCAAAGAAGGCTATCTTTTTTTTTCTTCCTTGTACACACTTGGTGTTCCTTCTTTCAAGAGGCGGAGTGTCTTTCCCCTCCTCTGTAAATCAGGGTTCTCCAGAACAACAGAGTCAGTAAGATATATACTGATATTAGATATTTATTTGATATTTATTTAAAGGCCAGCTGAACAATGTGACTTAAAGTCAACTTGAAGAATGAGAAAGAGCCAGAGTGACAAATGAGCCCTACAGACAGTGTGGAAAGTGCGAAGACCTTGAGCAGAAGAAGTTGGCAAGTTTAAAGCAGTGAAAGAATGTCAGTGTTTCCTGAGCAGAGAAGGATGGGAAGATGAGGTGATAGAGGAAGGAAAGGCTTGTTTCTGCAATATCTTTTAGGCTGTGGGAAGGAGATTGGCTTCTATTCTGTGCTCTGTCGCTTCAGTCCTGCTGGACTCTTTGCGACCCTGTGGACTGTAGCCTGCCAGCCTCCTCTGTCCCTGGGATTATACTGCAAGAATATTGGAGTGGGTTGCCATTTCCTTCTCCAGGGATCTTCCTGACCCAGGGATCAAACCCACATCTCCTGAGGTTTCTGCACTGGCAAGCAGATTCTTTACTACTGAGCAACCTGCTTTTATTCTAGTAGCTATTGTAAATATGGTAGTGTCTTAGCTTTCTAAAACACTGTAACAAATTACCACAAATTGAGTTCTTAGAACAATACACATTTATTATCTTAACAGTTTTTGAGGTCAGAAGTCTGAAATAGGTCTTTATGGGCTAAAATTAAAATATCAGCAGGGCTGTGATCCTTTCTTGAGTCATTTTGAGGAAGATATTTCCTTGTCTTTTCCAACTTCTACAGGCCACGTGAATTCCTTGGCTTATGGCTGCTTCCTCCTCCTTCAAAGTAAACAGCGTAGCATCTTCAAACCTCTCTCTGACTCTTCTTCCTCCCACTTGTGACTGCGTTGAGTCCACTCAAATATTGCAGGAAAATCTCTTCATCTCAATATCAGCTGATTAGCAACCTTGAACTCCATCTACAACCTGAATTCCCCTTTTTCATATAACTTAAAATACTCGAAGGTCTTGGGATTAGGACATGGACACCTTTGGGGTTGGGCAGCAGGTTTATTTTTCCTGTGGATAGACTGGCGAGATGGGAGTCATCACGGAAGAAACAGCAGAGATGTCAGACTAAAGTTGATTTTCATATAATCAGGCTTCCCAGCTGGTCTGCCAATGCAAGAGAAATAAGAGATGCGGATTTGATCCCTGGGTCAGGAAGATCCCCTGGAGGAGGGTATGGTAACCCACTCTAGTATTCTTGCCTGGAGAAGCCCCAGGGATAGAGGAACCTGGCAGGCTATAGTCCATAGGATCACAAAGAGTCAGACATGACCGAAGTGACTTAGGATAGTCAGGAATTGTACTTGTATCTATATTTATGTATACAAACATATTCAACTACAATTTCTAGTAAAATAAATCATTTTTAAATATTGCAAATAATAAATCCTCCTAGATAATTAGCTTTCAACCAGGCTTACAGAATACTCATAGAAGCCAAATTGTAGTTCAGGTTTATATTTGGCCATCAAATTTCTGGTTGGTTGACTTTGGGGTCAATTTTCTTAAAAAAAAAAAAAAGAAAAAAAACCAGAGATTCCTTGTTTTCAGTATAATGATATCCTGTCTTGTTGAAAGCCTATCTCAGAAAACAGGGCTTTTAGAATTACTCTGTTTATCTGTTACCTTTGCAATATAGGCTTGTGGAAGGAAGCTTCTGTTCTTCAAGAGCTACTTCTAAATCATAAACCATGTCTTTAAATGATTGAATTTTTTTTTTTTTTAATTTTAGTAGAAAGGGGTTGGAGAAGGCAATGGCACCCCACCTCAGTACTCTTGCCTGGAAAATCCCATGGACGGAGGAGCCTGGTAGGCTGCAGTCCATGGGGTCGCCAAGAGTTGGACATGACTGAGCGACTTCACTTTCACATTTCACTTTCATACATTGGAGAAGGAAATGGCAGCCCACTCCAGTGTTCTTGCTTGGAGAATCCCAGGGACAGAGGAGCCTGATGGGCTGCCGTCTATGGGGTCGCACAGAGTCGGACATGACTGAAGTGACTTAGCAGTAGCAGTAGAAAGGGGAGAGACCAGGTTATCACTGTGGTCAGATTCTTTTCCTAAAACACATATTTGACCAAAAATGTTTACTTTTCAATTTCTGGATTCAGTAGTATTCATTTCATTTACACTCTATGGTGGTAAGTTGTGTCTGACTCTTTGTAACCCAATGGACAGCAGCCTGCCAAAGCTCCTCTGTCCATGGAATTTCCAAGACAAGAATACTGGAGTAGGTTGCAATTTCCTTCTCAAAGGCATCTTCCCAATCCAGGGATCAAACCTGGGTATCTTGCATTGTAGGTGATTTCCTGCCTTGCAGGTTGATTTTTTACTGAGCCAGCAGGGAAGCCCTTTACTGCTCTACAACCTGGTTCATTTTGATAAGTGTAACAGGACTCGAAGACTGAAAAACATTTAAAGACCTCCTTGTTATAATGTTTGACATAGCTATTAATAGAGCCAAGTAATATTGAGGTAAGGGAATTTACTTCCTTCTTAGCTTTGAGAAACCCATAGTGACATTTTAAAAAATCATATTTGCCAGAAATAATTTTATTACTCCAGTAGATTCATGTATTCCAAGAAACAGAACCAAGAATCATTCTATTTCTCTCTTTCAAGTTTCTTTCACCTGCAATATATAACTGTAGGGAAATTCTCCTTTGTTGAGATCCCCAAGTTTGCTAATGTTTCTGGTTTTCCAGGAAGTAACAGTCTTTACTACAGCAGTCCCCAGCCTTTTTGGTGCCAGGAACCAGTTTCATGGAAGGCAATTTTTCCATAGACTAGGAGTGGGGGATGGTTTGGGGATGATTCAAGCACATCATATTTATTGTGCATTATATATCAGTTATTATTACATTGTGATATATAATGAAAAAATTATGCAAATTACCATAATGCAGATTCAGAGCATCAGGCACTAGATTCTCATAAGGAGCACGCAACCTAGATTCCCTTGCCTATGCAGTTCACAGTAGGGTTATTGCTTCTATGAAATGATGCCACTGATCTGACAGGAGGCAGAGCTGAGGCAGTAATGTGAGCAATGTGGAGCCACTGTAAATACAGATGAAGCTTCGTTCCCTCACCCACTGCTCACCTCCTGTTCTTAATGGTGATAGACTGGTTCTATCGCCATTATCTGGTTGATAGCCCAGGGATTAGAAACCTCTGCTTTACTCTACATAAGGATAGGACCTCCTTAATCATAGAATAGGTATAGATGAGGTTTTCAAAAGAATTTTGTATGCATTATTTCCATACTCTCCTTTTAATTTAGCTGTAGATTTGGGTATAACTAATTAACGAGATTTGTTTTTAACTGTATTCTTCCTTACATATTTTGTTTATTGGTTCTATACTGGTGAGAAGTAGATTATGCAGTTATGCAAATAACTACATTATGCCATGAAATTAAAGGAGCTCGATAAAACTATTTGATTGCTGCTGCTGCTAAGTCACTTCAGTCGTTTCTGACTCTGTGCGACTCCATAGTCGGGAGCCCACCAGGCACCCGTGTCCCTGGGATTCTCCAGGCAAGAACACTGGAGTGGGTTGCCATTTCCTTCTCCAATGCATGAAAGTGAAAAGTGAAAGTGAAGTCGCTCAGCTGTGTCCGACCCTCAGCGACCCCATGGACTGCAGCCCTCCAGGCTCCTCCATCCAGGGGATTTTCCAGGCAAGAGTACTGGAATGGGGTGCCACTGCTTTCTCTGATTTGAATGCTACCAATATGCATCATTATTTTATGTAATTATTATTTTTTACTTATAGGGCTATAATCTATAATAAGTTTTTTGTGTGTAAAGTATCTTTCTTAAATTTTGAATGATCAGAAACAACTATAATGAGAAAATTTTCATTTCTGTTTGTAAACTTTTTTTACTAAGATGAGGGTTAGATATAGATGAAGAAATAACTTGTTCCATAAGACCACCAGAATTTGGAACATTATAAATAATACCATTAATATTTCAGTGAAAAATGCCAATTAGATTTCCCTTATTCTTTTGAAAATGAAAGTCGCTCAGTTGTGTCTGATTCTTTGCAATCCCATGGACTATACAGTCCATGGAATTCTCCACTCCAGAACACTGGAGTGGGTAGCCTTTCCCTTCTCAAGGGGATCTTCCTAATCCAGGGATAAAACCCAGATCTCCTGCATTGCAGGCAGATTCTTTACCAGTTGAACCACAAGGGAAGCCCAAAAATACTGGAGTGTGTAGACTATCCCTTTTCCAGCGGATCTTCCTGACCGAGAAATCGAATTGGGGTCTCCTACAATGCAGGAAGATTCTTTACCAACTGAGCTATCAGGGAATTTAGTCTTGTATAATTAATTCTTATCACAGCAGAATTTAGTTAGTAATCTACTTGCAGGATGTCTAAGCTCCTGGACCAAAGGAAATCTTGGCACAGTCCACTGATCCAGTCTGACAGATACCTGCTTATGGTAGCAATGTCAACTGACACTGGGGATCCCGTAAACATAAATCTATTCTTTTCAGTGCCAACCTCAATATTAGTTGCTATGGTTATCTACTGAGACAGTTCTTTTTGATGCTTCTTCCAAAAAGCAAAATTTCTGCCCTATGCTTATTCCGTCTGGCCTTCAGGCCAATGTGGAAGGAAAAGCAGGGAACACTTGTTGATGATAAGATTTAATGGTTTTGATAATTTTATAACAGTCATCAGAAATATGAGAACTGAGAAGGCTAGAAATGCCTATTCAGTTCAGTTCAGTCACTCAGTCGTGTCCGACTCTTTGCGACCCCATGAATCACAGCACCCCAGGCCTCTCTGTCCATCACCAACTCCCAGAGTTCACTCAGATTCACGCCCATTGAGTCCATGATGCCATCCAGCCATCTCATCCTCGATCGTCCCCTTCTCCTCCTGCCCCCAATCCCTCCCAGCATCAGAGTCTTTTCCAATGAGTCAACTCTTCGCATGAGGTGGCCAAAGTACTGGAGTCTCAGCTTCAGCATCATTCCTTCCAAAGAAATCCCAGGGCTGATCTCCTTCAGAATGGACTGGTTGGATCTCCTTGCAGTCCAAGGGACTCTCAAGAGTCTTCTCCAACATCACAGTTCAAAAGCATCAATTCTTCGGCGCTCAGCATTCTTCACTATTGGTATAATTCAAAATTCCCTGGAGAAAATCAAGTTAATAATGATCCAAGTATACCAACATATGATGAACACTGGTGGCACTGGAAAATCTGCAGAGCCTCTGAGCTGACTACTAGAATGTGCGTTACATGTGCTACCAGCCAAGAAGGGTATTATTATAAACGTAAAAACAAAATATTTAAAGAATCAATTTGTACAAGCAACCTTGTGCCAGGCTGTGCACACGAACACGAGGATGCTTAAATTTGCCCTGAAAACATTTATGATTATGGAAACATGTTCATGTTAATAACATCATGCGTGCCCATGTGCTCAGTCACTTCAGTCATATCCGACTCTTTGTGACCCTATGAACTGTAGCCCATCAGGCTCCCCTGTGTCCATGGGATTCTCCAGGCAAGAATATTGGACTGGGTTGCCAGTGCCCTCCTCCAGGGGAGCTTTCTGAACTGGGGATCGAACTCCCTTCTGCCTACATTTCCTGCTTTGCAGATGGATTCTTTACCCCCTCAGCCACCTGGGAAGACCTAATAACATCTTACTTGTATATAATTGACTCAGAGTAGGCTCAGCTTCTCTTTTTGATTGGACAGTTCTTCCTGCACTGTTAGTTTGACAAATTGTGTGGCTCTCACACAACAGTGTTGATCTTATTTAACATATGGAGAATACCAAACCTATCTAGTTATTTCCAGCCACTTCTATAGAAAGTGAGAAAATGTGTTTTGTTTTTTTTTTCCACAAGACAGTGCGGGTGTGAAAGATGTTTAAAAAGTTTTATAACTCTGCATTTGGTACACAAGTTTTGGAAAGGCAATATCAAAAAGCCTAAGGAAAGGAAAGTGACTATTGTATAAAAATATAAACATAAGTTATAGATAAATTATTACAGTCTTGATGAGTATTAATCAGAGTGATAATATATCAAAATAAGCTAGCAGAGGATACCATAACAAGGTAAATTTAGTTCTTTCAGAAATGAGAAACCTTTATCATTTATTATTAAATAATTTATAAGCATGGTGAAAAACTCAGATGAGAGAATTCTTGTGAGTTAAGGAAACTCCAGTACATGGTCAGAATACATAAAATGATTCATTATCTTGTTTGCAAGAAAAAATTGAATATTTCAAGACCAATTTTGAATGATCAATCCTCTCTTCTTTATCATACCAAAGCTTTATTATCTAAGTTGGATATAAGTCTACATAAACTTAAATAAACATATGGTTAGATGACAAATTAAATCTTTCACCTTTAGCTTTACGATACTAACTTAGCTTATTATAAGAAGATATAGAAAACCCATTGAACTTTCAACTCTAGAGGGATTAATCATTCATTAACTGAATTTAATACTGGCTCACAGTCTTAAAGTCAATTACGACTCTTGGAAATTATTTTTAAATTGGTCTGGCAGAGTAACACAATCAAAATATCAAATGTTTATCAGGGAGACAACCTTTTACAGTTTTATCAAGATAGGGTAAGTGTAGTAACTAAGTTCACATGATTGGCAACACTGTCACCAGTTTACAAGAAGATAGCTGTAAAAGACATCAATGTTTATAATTCATATTAGTCTAACTCAGATGTTTATATCCGTATGTGTGTGCTATGTTGCTCAGTTGCTCAGAGTCTGATTCTGTGACTCCATGGACTGTAGCCTTCCAGCTTGCTCTGTCCATGGGATTCTCCAGGCAAAAACACTTGAGTGGATTGCCATTTCCTCCTTCACAGGATCTTGCCGACCCAATGATGGAACCCAGGTATCTTATATTTCCTGCATTGGCAGACAGATTCTATTGGCAGACAGATTCTTTACCACATTCTATTGGCAGATAGATTCTATTGGCAGATAGATTCTTTACCACAGTATCACATGCGAAGCCCCTTTATATCCTTGTGGCCTGAAATAATTTAGGGAAATAATAATTACTGATCCTTTCCATAAACCTAGCATAGGGATTTTAGCAAACTTTAAATGATTAGATTTGCCATAAAATTATAACCAAGTCTTACATAAAACACACTTGCTGTGATAGAATTCAAAGTGGCCAGAGATTATCCTGCTCCTTTATGCATCTTGCTCTTTGTAATGTGACTTTATAACTGTATCCATCAAGAGGTGGAATTCATTTATCCATATCTTGAACGTGGCCTTCGTTAACGTGATTTACTTTGGACAAAAATGGATATTATCAAAGGTAACATAAAATAAGAGCAGAAAAACATTGCACACTGGAAACTTCTTTTGCACTCTTGGGTACTCAGCCATAACTGAATGAGTCCATAGTAATGTGCTGGATGATGAGAAACTCATGCCAAAGTCATTCCCATCACCCACACTTGATAAAAGGCCTACTGCCAGCTATGTTGGAGAAGGCAATGGCACCCCACTCCAGTGTTCTTGCATGGAGAATCCCAGGGACGGGGGAGCCTGGTGGGCTGCCGACTAAGGGGTCGCACAGAGTTGGACACGACTGACGTGACTTAGCAGCAGCAGCAGCCAGGTATGTAAATTAGGCTAATTACAAGTTTTAGCACTAGGCAGCTAGACCAGAGAAGACTAGTTCAGTTCAGTTCAGTCGCTCAGTCGTGTCCGACTCTTTGTGACCCCATGAATCGCAGCACGCCAGGCCTCCCTGTCCATCACCATCTCCCGGAGTTCACTCAAAATCATGTGCATCGAGTCAGTGATGCCATCCAACCATCTCTGTCAGCCCCTTCTCCTCCTGCCCCCAATTCCTCCCAGCACCAGAGTCTTTTCCAATGAGTCAACATTTCACATGAGATGGCCAAAGTACTGGAGTTTCAGCTTTAGCATCATTCCTTCCAAAAAGGCTGATCTCCTTCAGAATGGACTGGTTGGATGTCCTTGCAGTCCAAGGGACTCTCAAGAGTCTTCTCCAATACCACAGTTCAAAAGCATCAATTCTTTAGCACTCAGCTTTCTTCACAGTCCAACTCTCACATCCATACATGACCCCTGGAAAAACCATAGCCTTAACTAGATGGACCTTTGTTGGCAAAGTAATGTCTTTGCTTTTCAATATGCTGTCTAGGTTGGTCATAACTTTTCTTTCAAGGAGTAAGCGTCTTTTAATTTCATGGCTGCAATCACCATCTGCAGTGATTTTGGGGACCCCAAAAATAAAGTCTGACACTGTTTCCACTATTTCCCCATCTATTTCCCATGAAGTGATGGGACCAGATGCCATGATCTTCGTTTTCTGAATGTTGACCTTTAAGCCAACATTTTCACTTTCCACTTTCATTTTCATCAAGAGGCTTTTTAGTTCCTCTTCACTTTCTGCCATAAGGATGGTGTCATCTGCATATCTGAGGTTACTATTTCTCCTGGCAATCTTGATTCCAGCTTGTGCTTCTTCCAGCCCAGTGTTTCTCATGATGTACTCTGCATATAAGTTAAATAAGCAGGGTGACAATATACAGCCTTGATGTACTCCTTTTCCTATTTGGAACCAGTCTGTTGTTCCATGTCCAGTTCTAACTGTTGCTTCCTGACCTGCATATAGATTTCTCAAGAGGCAGGTCAGGTGGTCTGGTATTTCCATCTAACCAATAGGCAAACCACAGAATCATACAAAGTTATAAATGTTTATTTGTTTAAAGCAATATTAAAATAGCTAAAGCTAACTGATGTAAATATTGGTTTCAGAAAGCAGGTAATGCCCACCTTTTGTTTCTATAAAATATTGGCTTTGAATTTGGGCTGCAGATGGAGGTTAAAATTTGAGGCAACTGTTAGTAGAGACTGAAAAAAATGTATGAACCAGGTTATGACATAGTAGAACATTTGGCAAAACTTTCATCTACACGGACTTGTACAGACGCCCCCATGCAATAACTCTGAAACTTCTGAGGGAAATATAAGAGCCCTCAGCAAGATGAATAAGCTCTTAATAGTCCTAATGACATTTCCTCCTACAGCAGCTTGCCACATCCAAAGTAGAGATAGCACTGTCTTGAAAAAATTGGATGCAAACTTTAGAAGTAGAGAATTTTAGGACTCACATAGTATGGATATGTATCAGATTCATAGGCAATCCATGAAGTTTTAAAGACCATTTTACTGACAAATGGAGAAGGAAAGGACAACCTACTCTAATATTCTTACTTGGAGAATCCCATGGACACAGGAGCCTGGTG
This sequence comes from Capricornis sumatraensis, assembly GCF_032405125.1. Lineage (NCBI taxonomy): Eukaryota > Metazoa > Chordata > Mammalia > Artiodactyla > Bovidae > Capricornis > Capricornis sumatraensis. The sequence continues at coordinate 126,541,494 of NC_091069.1, forward strand.
TGTCCTTTGGGTCACAGAGATTTGGACACAACTGAGCAACTGAGCACATACTGACAAAAGGACTGTCTGCTTGAATGAAAAGGGCTTGCAATAGTTCAAAAAGAAGTAAGGTTTCTGGGCTTCTAATATTCTGTGGATAGAAATCAAAATGAGAACCACAGACATTTCTTACCATAAGAGATGAAAACCCTATAGGTAGAGCCAAGAGATTCAGAGGATTGTGGGCAAGCAAATTACTTTCAGGGAGTAGAAACGGACTCTAATCAAGGAACATCCCAGACCTAGAGGAGGGGAACCTTTTAACAAATGCCTGGATGGATTATAGAATTGGTTCAGACCAAGGACTGCTCTGTGCTTCCCATTCCTTCTCTTTTTGATTAGAAGCAACTATTGCCGTTCTTTCGTGTCCATCTCACCCTCTTATGTTAGGTTAATTGGCAGCAGATATCTTACGTTTTTAGTTCACAGTTGTCTGGATGAAGAGCAGCTGCATGCAATGAGCCACATCCACATCTAGGAAAGAAGCAGATCATGAGGATCTTAACTTCAAGCCAGATGCCATAAATGGCCTAATTAAATCAGACTTTTGGCATCTGGGAAGGGTGAGCATATGCTACACAAAGGCAGAATAATTTGTGGCCAGGAGGCAGTCTGTGGTCCATTGCAAAAATTGCTACAAATTTCCCATCTATTTACCATATCTCTTTGCATTCTGATTTTACAGCTCCTCCCATTAAGAGGTAGAATCTGTTTTTTGAATCTAGCTCTTGAATATGGGCTTGGTCATGTGACTTGCTTTCACCAATGAGATACAAATATGATACAAGCAAGACTCTAAAGGACTTGCATATTGGAGCTTGTACCCATTTCTGTATTTGAAACTCTGCATCTACAGCCATAGCAACAATCCTAGCCTGTTGGATGATGATAGCCATATCATCTCCATCATCCCACGTGACACTGAGCCAACCACCGGAGGCCATCCTAGAACATCCAGCTTCAGCCGAGACAGCCAGACAAGAAACATTGCTCAGCTAATCCATTATTTCATATGAAATAGTAAAAGTATTATTGTTTGAAGATACTAACTTTTGAGGTATTTTGTGAGCCATTAAAATATACATATTCAGTTGCTTCCTTTGTGTCTGACCCTACACAACCCTATGGACTGTAGGCCGCCAGGCTCCTCTGTCCATGGGATTCTCCAGGCAAGAATACTGCCATGGGTTGCCATGCCTTCCTGAAGAGGATCTTCCTGAGCCAGGGGTCAAACCTGTACCTTTTGCATCTCCTGCATTGCAGGCAGATTTTTTACTCACTGAGCCACCTCGGAAGCTCTGATATACTATTGGGTTGGCCAAAGAGTTCATTTGGGTTTTTCCATTAGATGTTACAGAAAAAAACAAATGAATTTTGGCCAACCCAATATATTTCTCATTGCAATAAGTAGAAGATGCCTCACTCATTTAAGAAAAAATCAATAAGCCAAGCTAATTCATTGAGAGTTACCTTAATAATACACAAATGAGAATGCTATAACTCCTCAAGATTTATTTGCCAAATACAAAGTATTTCAAAGAAGCTTTCACTAGTTCATTTACTGACTGTTAAGAGCTTAATGGTCATTTAAAATTATTTTTTCATGTCTAGAAATCAAACTTTAGCATCATAGCTTGACTTTTCCTGAACATGAAGAGAAAGATTCTTTTTCTTTAAGGGACAATACAGTTAAAGCACAAAAAATTTGTTTATTTTATTTATTTCATTTCAACTTAAGGATTCATATAATATAGTTTATTAATCCCTTCCCAAGGAAGCCAAAAGTACACCAGTTTGTTTTCTCAGGAAATATTTAACAATGAAAGAATCTTATCAAACTAGAGACATTTTAAAGGATCTTGTCAAAGTAGAGAACGTTTGTGCTGCCAGAATATGTCATTTTCCCTAGCGTTGAACTTAAATATTTAGATTGGATGGAAGTGTATAAGCTAAGAAAGTGTGGGGTATGGAGTTTATCATTAAAAATATTTCTACCTATTTTTCCAAATAAAAAAGAAAATTATAGACGTTTAGAGATTTCTTGAATAGTAATTAACACAAGGTCATGCAGCTTCATCCAAGCCAGCAGATCACTGTCATACCATTTACTTTCTTTTTCCATACACTTTTCAGGCCCCTTCAAATAAATATTGACATCAAAGCAAGGTGTTTGCTCTTTAAGCCATGCCAAATCCACTTCTGTGTCTTTATTTGCACATTTTCTATACTTTTGACAATAGATCTATCTTATTAGGTATGCAAATAGTGCATGAAAATGAGTCTTACAATCTATAAGCTTTTAAGAATATTTCCAAATGAAAATGACATTAAATAAAAGGAAGTACAATTGCAGATTTAAGTCCCTTTCTTCTGCAAAAATGACAGAAGCTTTCTGAGTGACAAGCAATGACATACAGAAAAATGATTGTGCTGGACAACTTAAGATGAATTGATTACAGGACGGGAGAGAAATGTAGGAACCAGGAATCATTTCAATGTTCTTGATGTTAGCAAATTAGAAGAAAGTTTTGCTGCTATTAATGGGAAGAAAAATTAAGAAGAAAAAGATTTAAAGGAAGAAGAAAATGGAGAATCAGTTTTGGATACATTACATTTTAAGTGCTTGTGACACATCCAAATATAGACATCAAGTAGGGAGATGGATGTATGAGTCTGGATTTCAGGAGAAATTTCAAGCCTGGATATATAAATTTGGGAGACTTAATAAAGCTAATGGAATAGATGAGATCACTCAGGGATAGATTTTAGGGAGAAACCACAATGAAGCTTAAAACTGAAGCATAATAAATCATTTGACATAAACTCACAGAGGGTCAAGAATTTGGATGCTTTTATATTTTATTTAAGACACTGACATTCTCAGAGGAAATTCTACAGGAGATGAGTCAATAATGATGTGTTTATCACAATAGTAGAAAACCAGAAGGGATTTACCTAAGCTGGAAAATAACTGAGTAAATTATGAACATCCTTATGATATTTCAATTGAGTGTGAAAACTTCATCATAGTAGAATTTTTTGGTATGAAAAATTGCTGATAATATATTACTAAGAGGGAGAAATAGACTATGTATTCTTTATGTAGAATAAAATAATATTTTAAAATTAGTATAAATATAGAAAAGACTAGAAGTACCATAGAAATATTGAGTGGTTATTCCTTGGTACTGTGAATATAGATATTTCTGTGTTTTTATTTTCTTTACTTGGTGGTAAAGGTTTACTGCACTGAGTATAGTCATGCCTAAAAAAGATTCTCTGAATAATTCAAATAGAAAATAATACTAGTAATAATACTAATACACTAAACAGTTGCAACAAAAGAGATGGAAGAGGAAATTTCCGTGAAAATAACATTATAGTTTTTGAGTGCTTAATTTTTGCCTGGTACCATGCTTTGCTAAGTGCTTTATGTGGACTGTCTCATGCAATTCTTATAAAAATTGTATAGGATGGGACTATTTTTATTACCTTTTTAAAAAGTTTAAGAAAATTTTATTGAGTCTATTTTTAAGAGCAGTTTTAGGTTTAGAGCAAAATGTAGGGGAAGATATAGAGATTAGCCATATACGCTTCTATCCTGGCGTATGCATAGCCTCCTCTATTAGCAACATCCCCCATAAGAGCCATACATTTGTTACAACGGATGAGCCTACATTTACACATCATAACCATCCAAGGTCAGAGTTTACATTATGGTTCATTCTTGGTGTTGTATCTTCTATGAGTCTGAATAAATTTATAATGACATATGTCCATCATTGGGATTCCCCAGTGTCTCAGCAGTAAAGAATCGCCTGCAATGCAGGAGACACAGGTTCAATCCCTTGGTCAGGAAGATCCCCTGAAGGTGAGCACAGTAACCCGCTCCAGTATTCTTGCCTGGAAAATCCCATGGTCAGGGGAGTCTGGTGGGCTACAGTCCATGGGGTCACAAAGTCAGACATGACTGAAGCAACTGAGCATGCATGCATGTATCCATCATACAGTACCACACAGACTATTTTCACTGCCTCCCCAAACGTTCTGTGCTGTACTCATTCTTCCCTCATTGCTCCCAACCCCCAGAAACCTCTAACCTTCTTTACTATTTCTATAGTTTTGCCTTTTCCAGTGTCACATAGTTGGAATCATATATTATGTAGCCTTTTACTTCTTTCACTTAGTAATATGCGCTTACAATGCCTTCATGTCTTTATGCATCTTGTTAATTTAATTCTTTTTAGTACTGAATAATATTCCATTGTCTGGATATATTGCAGTTTGTCTATTTGTTCACCTACTGAAGGACATCTTGGTTGCTTCCAAGTTTTGGCAACATGAGGGAAGATGCTCTACATCTGTGCGTAGGCTTTTTTGTGGGCATAAGTTTTCAACTACCAAAGAGTGTGATTGCTGGATCAGATGGTAAGGGTATGTTTAGCTCTGTGAGACACTGCCAAACTGTCTTCCAAAGTGGCTGTGCCATTTTGCATTCCTACCAGCTGTTATTACCTTTCAACAGTTGAAAATCATGAAGTTTAGAGAGGTTACATTGCTTGGCCAATATCACGCAACTAAAAGGAGAAGAGATGGGATTTGTGTCCAAGCATATTTAATTCGAGAGAGAGCCCTGGGCATATCCAGGACATATGGACAGCAGGAATGAGAGCCGCCCACCTCCTGATGGTTGTCTCAGTGGAGGAAGGAGGCACTGAAAGTGTTAGTTGCTCGGTCCTGTCAGACTCGTTGTGACCCCACAGACTGTAGTCTACCAGGCTCCTCTGTCCGTGGAATTCTCCAGGCAATAATACTTGAGTAGGTTGCCATTTCCTTCTCCAGAGGATCTTCCCAACCTAGGGCTCAAACCCAGGTCTCTGCACTGAGGGCAGGGTCTTCACCATCTGAGCCACCAGGGAAACAGGAAAGGAGGCAGAGGTTAGTCATTTGTCTTCATTCCTCCAATAAAATAAGCTGTATCTACACCAAATAAGCACCCACATAGAAATAATGACAAACTAATTAAAGAATCCACCTGCAGTTCAGAAGATGTGGGTTCGATTCCTGGGTTGGGAAGATTCCCTGGAAAAGAATATGGCAACCCATTACAGTGTCCCAGCCTGAGAAATCCCATGGATAGAGGTGCTTGGCTTGCTACAGTCTATGGGATCACCAAGAGTCGGACACTACCGAGCGACTAACATTTTCACTCCATTTAACACATGACTATTTGCCTATAAACCTTTTTTAAACCTTTATCTCAATTATAATGTCATATATAAATATATTGTGGGTATGGATTAACATGATGATGAAGACAGTTTTTGAGGACAATGGGAACATAGATATGACCTCATAGATAATCTTATTTAGCACCTTCATTTTGCAAATGAGAATTCAACTCAAAGTGAAAAGTCGGGCCAATGACATCATCAAAAACAGAAATCAGTCTACAATATCCCAATTTGGAGCTGTTTTCCTCAGCTGTTTTCTAAGTGTAAACAGGGGTCCAGCGGACCTTGGCTGGGATTTGTAATGTCACATTTGTGTACTGTGTGGGAAGTCTTCTTCAGTCATGTCCGGCTCTTTATGACCCTGTGGACTATATAGCCTGCTTGGCTCCTCTGCCCATAGGATTCTCCAAGCAAAAATACTGGAGCATGTTTCCACTTCCTTCTCCAAGATACCTTCCTCACCCAATGATCGAACCCATGTCTCTTATGTCTTCTGCATTGGCAGGCTGGTTCTTTCCCACTTTACTCTCATTCTCTCACTGGTTTACAGCAGTTTTCCACAAGCTTCACTGTCTGTGATTTCAGAACAGATTGAAGGGAAAAGAGATATGCAAATATAACCAATTAAGCCATCCAGTAAAAATATTTATAAAAATGTGAAAATGCCACTCTTCTCAATAATATATATATATATTTTTGGAATATAGCACACTTTCATAAAAATGCATTGGTTATTTTAACATGCAAACTATTTTTTTATTTTAGTAAATTAAATATTTCAAAAGTTTCTCAGTTTTAATTTCTTAAAGAGTAAATAACAATAGGTATAATCTACAGAAATGTGCTTTGACATCTTCAATAATTTTTAGTAAATGAAAGGGGTCTTAAGGTCAAAAGTTTGACAACTGCTTTAGTAAATAATATTTACTTAATATATTTTTATGCTTATTAGAAAAGCAGTACCACTTTAATAAATACTACAGTTAAGTGCTTCATGTATTTATATATTCTAAGAGTTTTCCTTAAACGTTTTATACTGGCAACCCAAGAAGATTTTCATGTTGTAGTGAAATTTACCTTGTATCTACAAATTTCATATATCAATGTTTAATCATGCTTTCTGATGATTAAATTAAATCCTACTTAAATGTATTCTTTTCTTATTTTCCTACAGAATATTTCAGCACAGAAAACAATTTTATAACCTAAGTTAGATTACTTTTCATCTTTATTACTAATTTAAATCATATTTCCTGAAGTTAAAGAAGCATATTATTTCAGGAAAATTGGATGCTTTCCCTGGGTATTATGGCATGTTTAAAATATATGCTAATATTGCAGTAAGAATCATTATTGAGTTTCTCTATATAGTGCTGAAAGGAAAAACAATTAAAACTGCTTTAGAGTATCAATAATTCATGAGGGTAAAGTCTATCCCTACTAGACTATGTCTTTAAAAAATCCTGTTGAGACAAGAGAGAGCCTCACGGATCTTTCCCAGGAGAGAAGCCCTTCCCTTTATGAGGGAGTTCATTTCAAGCTGCCCTTAGGCTTCTAAAACAGCTATATATCTTCCTCTTCCTAATTTGTCTTCTCCACAACTTAAAAGTAGAAATGAAACTTTACCAAGAAGCCACTTGTAAAAGGAAATGAATGAATGAATGAATGAATGTCTTGGGAATACTTTCTGCATCTTTTTGATTACCCAGCAGAGCACCTAGCAGGATGCCCTTCATGTTAAAAGAGCCAGTAGAAAGTGTTTAGACACTCCATCCCCACCTACGTTTTAGATTTCCATCCCTCAAGCCCTGCTTCTTAAATCTCCCACTTGCTTGAAACCTGGGGTTTCCTAAATGATTTCGAGGCCTGCTGCCATATCCGATTTTTAATAGGAATCTCTAAAGTGAACTATAATTTGAAAATACGTAATCAAGGACACTGTGGGATTCTCAGCTTTAGGCAATATGTTCTGTCGGGTAAAAGAAAGCTCTGGCAAACAGCAGACCCAGATCCTTTCACCAGCTGTGCCCCTGACTTGTTCTATAATTTCAATCAAGTCACCCTAGCAGTCATTGTCTGTCTATTTCAGCACTGGAATCAACAAAAGTCCTAGTCCGCCTGACTCCGAAACAATGATCATGTGAGGATTAATGAGATAAAGGCTATAGAAATATTTTGCTCCCTTTGGGGAAGAACGCTCTGAAAATAAAGGTATTAGAGAAAATCTCTAAATCTAACTTTCAAGAACTCAGATTCCCAAGTCTCATGTTGTATGCGTATTTTCTGGCAATTAGATCATTATTGGTTTTTCTCCGGTAATAAAAACAATACCATAAAGCAATCTCCTTTTGAAATAGAACAAAGAAAACCATTTTTTTTCTTTCGTTTCTCTCATGTACTATGTATTTTCTGAATATAAGCATATCGTGTTGTAGCGCAAGTTGGCAGTTTTGCCCTCAAATACACTCACATCTGTTGACTGGACGTTGGTTTTACACATACAATTGCACATTGTTTAATTGCCCATCTCTGCCAGTAGCATAAGTATATATTTATATTACTAAGCTCTTGTATATGTTTCACATGCATGTATACATGTATTGATTCTGCTTTTACTGAATTTTGGGGCTGTGTATTTTTTAAAACATGGTTCTGTCTGTGCATTTTAGCAGAAATAACCCCCCTCAAGCTTTCTGTTTCATGCCCACAGGCATAGATTGAGAGGCATACCTGCTATGATTTCACCTTCATATACTTCAAAAGAATGTGTGCATGTTTGTGTTTGGAGAATGGATGATGTAGGGAAAGGAGGTTAGGAAGAAAATCTTTGGTGAATCTAAAACTGTCCCCGTGTTTTCTTTAGCATTGAAATATCTGATTCAATACTTCTTACGGTTCTTAAGTTTAAAATGTTGGGCTTTGACTATATTTTATCGCAGCCTAATTTGATATTATCCCATCACCAAATACCCTAGGAACATTCTTCCTTACACATTAATCTCTGAAAAAATGGATAAATTGCTCTAAGCTCCACATTAAGGCCAGCAAAAGCTTTTGAAGAAGTTGCAAAGAATTGAAAAATGAAGTTTAGCATGAAAATGACTTTCCAATAAACCACAAAAATGTCTTCTGTGATGGTCTGTGATGAGGGAACCTGCTGGCTGCATGGTAATGACGTGAAGAGTTCCAACAGCTCCTTCTGAGTTGGAGAGATAATTGCTGCTATGGAGTTCATAAACTTGCAAGTGCAATTCATCTAGTGAAAAATCCTAAATAAACATCACTGGAAAATAAAATCTCTACACATGGATATCTGCTGCTTTGCAGCACAGAGAACTACTCCTCTGAAGACTGTCAGTTTTGAAATCTAAAGTAATGCATTACCCTGCAGGGTCCCATCCATGCCAGCTGAAACAGAGGTAGCATATTTGTTTCTGGAGTGTGCTCTGCTAGGGAAAAATACTATTTTTTTTTCCCTTTCTCATTTAAAGATTGAATGTTAAGAAAAAATAAAACTTGTGGATTATGATTTGTGCAACATTTTAATATTGAACAAATATGCAGGACTGCTTTATAGGTGCCCAAAAATAGAGAATTAACACAGGATCATTGTCACAATTCATATCGTGGTATTAGCACTTTCTACTTTTGCAAAGCGTGATTATTTTAATATGAGAGGACATAGTAAAAACATAACATGGTTAGGAAAGAATTAACCATATACGGCAAACGATCAACTTATCGCTAATGGCGTAACCAGAAACACACCCTAGACATCAAAGTAACTGTGAAATTCACATTTGTTCATAGACTATGGAATGAAATTCATTGCTAATAATAATATTCTAAAGCTTTCAGAATAGTTTTCAATACACTTCAAAACTGAATTATGGTTATATCCTTTATGTAAATGAATGTCCCCTTCTCCCCAAAAAAGAATAGAAAAATCTGTATAAGTCAATGAATATATATTAAATAAAGTTTATCCCCTAAAACAAATCAGGATTAAATCAAACATCTTTGTATATAATTTAAGTTCTTTAAAGTTTTCATATTAATTTCATTGCTAGAGTATATTAAATCTACAAGCTGACGTAAGTTTGAGACTAATTTTCCCTTCTTGTTAGAAAACTATTGGTTACTCATTTTACATGCAAAATCTTCTTATGTGACCTACTCTTTCTTGCTTATATGATGGAAATAAATCAGTGCTGAGAGAGAGAAATTCTAATGAAAGCAATGCAATAGTGTCAAAAAATAAAGCAATTTATTTCAAAGGAAATCAGAGCTAGGGAAGTTTTGTTCTAGAAAGAAGCCTAAAAAAAGAGTGAGTCATATTCTCCCAGGATTAATACTGGGTCATAGTGGTTAGACAAGGAACATTGGAAGTTACTGGCCACTGTAATAACACATGACCTCTTAGTAGATAACGTGCTATTATTGTTGTTATTGTCTAGTCACTAAGTTTTGTCTGTGTGCCTGTGTCGCTTCTGTAACCCCATGAGCTGTAGCCTACCAGGCTCCTCTGTCCATGGGATTTCCCAGACAAGAATACTGAAGTGGGTTTCCACTTCCTTATCCATGGGATTTTCCTGACCAAGGGATGGAATCCATGTCTCCTGCATTGACAAATGGATTCTTTAAGCCACGAGAGATGGAGAAGGCAATGGCACCCCACTCCAGTACTCTTGCCTGGGAAGTCCCATGGGCGGAGGAGCCTGGTGGGCTGCAGTCCATGGGATCGCAGAGTCGGATACGACTGAGGGACTCCACTTTCACTTTTCACTTTCATGCATTGGAGAAGGAAATGGCAACCCATTCCAATGTTCTTGCCTGGAGAATCCCAGGGACGGGGGAGCCTCGTGGGCTGCCGTCTATGGGGTTGCACAGAGTTGGACACGACTGAAGCGACTTATCAGCAAGCCACGAGGGAAGCCCAGATAATGTGTTACAGTAAAATAAATAGTAATCTTAGGATCAAAAAAGCTATTTTTTTTTAGCTTCAAATATGAACATCTATGTCTCAACTTCTTTTCTTATTTTAAGGGAAAAACTTGAACTTCCTATCTGGGTTTCCCATTTTGTTTGGAAAGTTAATTTCTTAATATACTTCTGATGAAGTTGACTCTTGCTATGGAAAAAGCAACATTGTTGCAGAATTTAAATTGCATTTCAGGAAGAAAACAGGGGAGAGTTCAGCAGTTGGCTGTCCACACCCTTCTTTGGTTTAAATGTATATCCTTTCTAATACAAGAGTACATCCCAAGAGCATCCTGACAACTGCCTGTGATCAGAAGGAGGAGTAAGGGCTTTTGTCTCTGGGAAAATAGAAAGGAAATGAACTTGGGAATCATAAATTAGCAAAGATCAAGCAGACAATTTTATTATTTTATCATCTTAAGAAAAATTTCCCTTCAAAGCAATTTATTTATTTATTTTTATTGGAGTATAGTAAGCAGACAGTTTTAGAATGTTCATGCCATTTGTCCAGTAAAAGATGAAGTAAACGAACTCAGAGTGGTTTGAAGTGATACCCTATATTGCAGAGGCTGATTTGTAGAAAACTGTTTCAAGTTCAAATGCTTTCAATGGGCAGTACATCAAAACATAATATACTAAAAGTGATTGGTGCCACTTTTGGATCTCCAAGGATTTCTCTATCTGGCTGCCGCAGGGACTGCTGCTTAGATCTAGGATTGGAGCCACCTTACTCCCAACCTTGGGCATCCAGGTGACTATGGTTGGGACATATAAGCCTTCTGATCTTACCTAATGTGCACATTTCTCCTGGGAACATTCCCATGATAAATTTCTTGCACAAGAATTTCCACTATAACAACTGCTTCTAGGGAATCCTCTCTAAGGTATATGCAAAGTGTGAAAGGGTCTGACTTGCTCAGTTGTGTCTGCTTAATTGTGACCCCATAGACGGCAGTCTGCCAGGCTCCTCATTCCATAGAATTCTCCAGGCAAGAATACTGGAGTGGGTAGCCATTCCCTTCTCCAGGGCATCTTCCAGACGCAGGGGTCAAAGCACGTATACTGCATTGCAGGCAGATTCTTTACTGTCTGAGTCACCAGGGACTCTCCTGGACACATAACATACCAAAATTGGCAAAGTTCTCCATGTACCAAGTGAAGAAAGAGTTTTCCAATTTGATAGTCCTTTGCAACCCAACCACACAACGTTAGAGTTGGCAATGGCAATATCATTGTCTGGTAAACTTAGGAAACTAAGGTCCCAAGGTAATTTGTACAAGGTCACCCCAAAATTTAGAGAAAGTCTCAGGACTAGGACCCGAAAGCCCTAATTCCCTGTCTAGTACTCATTTCACTTCAATATTACAAGAGAATTTTAAAAATAGATTTCCCTTGTTGATTTTCAATTCACAAAATCATTTTCAGAATGGCTATTATAATGTTTAGCTGTGAAAACTGTCCTTCTCTGATGAAGGCTTAAGCATGTCAGCTCAATAATCAAAAAATATTGCCTTAAAATGGAGAAGTTCTGAAGTGGGTACCTTTTATAACAATCAAAATACAAAAATAAATAAATAAATAAAACCTAACATTCATGGAGATTTTACTATGAACTGGGTCCTCTGCCAGTTATGTTACATGTATTATTCCATGATATACTTAGACCAACCTAATGTGGCAGGTACTATTATGATTCTATGTTTAGCGATGGGGAACTAGGCTCAGAGATGAAAATGTATATGCAGCTACTTTATATTAAAGTTGGGATCAAGGCCAGATCTGACTTACCAACCTTTGTCTTCCTTATCTCCAGATGGCATAATCTTTCTAGGCTTTATAGGACTTCCCTGGTGGCTCAGATGGTATAAGCGTCTGCATACAATGCAGGAGAGACTTGGGTTCGATTCCTGGGACAGGAAGATCCTCTGGAGCAGGAAATGGCACCCCACTCCAGTACTCTTGCCTGGGAAATCCTATGGACGGAGGAGCATGATAGGGTACAGTCCATGAGGTCGCAAAGAGTCAGAAACGACTGAGACGTCAATTCACTTCACCTCACTTTATAGGCTCCAGGTTGCACATCTGGCAACAGAGGCATCACAGTGACCCCTAGAATACCCTCTTTTACCTTCTGTCATTAATGGTAATTCTATAATGACATTAACCAAAGGAAACATGGCAAGCAACTGAAAAAAAAAAGGGAGGGTCTTTAATTTGGATGAAAATATTCAAAAATACTTTTATTAAAGTAAAACAAGTGCATGCTATTTCTACAGTGATCCAAAAGTAATATATGATTATACTTATTGATGTATTATTTTATTTATCAGGGAAATAATCAATTGATGAATATTTCAGAACTATAGTAGTTATATTATACTGCAGTGGGCTAAACTGTCAGCCCTTGTCTTGGAATATCCCTGTATGAAAGTCAGTTTTAATTTGTAGCCATGTATGACTTTGCAGTCCTTCCTTACTGACAATGCAAATGTAATTCCCCACTACAAAATATGACACTCTCTGAGTGATGGATAAGAAAGGCTGTGGGTTGTAAAGGCAATCATTTACTATATTTCCATTTGCTGGGTCTCATCTGAGAGTAGATGCTACCTCTGAAATAGTGAAATAGTTTGATCTTTGGATTGGGTTTGCTCCAACTGGAATATTAATTCATGTTTTATAACAGTTTCATGAGCAAAACAACAATGTGCATTCTTTTTTACTTTAAATTGATAATTCAGTTAATAAATGCCATGCATTTGGTATTCATAAATTACATAAAAATAAATCATGGAATTTTAAAACTCACTTTGATGGAAAAGTCAAGATTAAAGGTTTATAGTCCAGAAATCTGGAATTTTTTGGGCCCCAATTTTAACTCAGTAGGTTATGAGCTACCGCAATCTATGAATATCTGTATTTCTTTTCCCCAAGTGACACTTAATAGTTTACCTATACAACAGTTTATACCTTACACAATCTAAAAATTTTAGAGGGAAAAATATCTAAAGCATCTTTTACTATTATTTTTAAACTAGTAATAGAAACTCCATCCTGTTATGAGTTGCTACATTTGATTGACATTTTGGCCTGTTTGTACAGTGTCCTGCAGGTGTTCTATGGATAGTTCCCATGCTTATCCCAACATTCCAGTACAAAACTCACTTCCATCCACCTGCTCTTATGGTGGGGAAAGTCCAGTGGACAATCCCCAGGATGACAGTGTAGCAAAAATAAAGATATCAGAAAGTTTTGATAGTTTCTTGAGAATTAGGAAACTAAAAAAAATAAAAGCAGCAATATATTCTCAAAGGTCATTAGTAGCTAATTCAGAGCAGGTAGTGTAGAAAGAAAAATTGGAGTGAATTCTGTGGGAAAATAGATCTAACCCACATGACATTTGTACTGACCAATCTTTGAGAGTCAGTTGGTTCTAGAGATGGCTCATTTTTCCAGGAATCATAGTGCATGATAAGGCCTTCTCTGATGGCTCGGACAGTAAAGAGTCTGCCTGCAATGCAGGAGACCCAGGTTCGATCCCTGGGTCAGGAAGACCATCTGGAGAAGGAAACGGTAACCGACTTCAGTATTCTTGCCTGGAAAATCCCATGGACGGAGGAACCTGGTGGGCTACACCCCATGGGGTCGAAAAGAGTCAGACACGACTGAGTGACTAATGCATACAAGTCCATGATAAATTCACTGTTGTTGAATGCCAATGCCAACCAGCCACCCAGGATAAACACTTACTATGAAAACATCCTGTCAATCATCAAATGTACTGCTCAACCTCTATACAGCCAGGTCTCCAATTTATTTGCACCATTTGTTATATAATTAGTTTACATTTTCTTACTCCAATCTAATTATAGCCTTTTAAAAAAATCTTCACTCAGGAAGGTGTAACTGTGGTATTCTAGGAAAAGCACTCTTATCTGATTATTAGAAGAACTGGATTTTATGAACCATTTTGACATAGCTAACCATCTCTTTGGGGCAAATCACTTAAACTGTTAATGCTTGAACTTACTCATCTGTTAAACAGGTTAACTGAAATGACTTTTTATGGCCTGCCATTCTGAGATGATGGGTCTCAATTTGAGAGCTTTAACTTCCATAGCAACTGGATTACAGGAGGCCTGTCTCTATAAAGCCAAAAAAAGAATGAAAAGAGGTCTAGAAGAAAATCAGTGAGCTGAAATGTAAAGGGCTTTCTACCCTAACCAAAGTGTGTGTTTTCTTAGGGCCCTGGGCATATTCTTATCGGTTTTATCAGCAGTTTACAAGCATTTCTCTGACTTTTTGATATTTGAACTGCTTAGTCTTTAAACATTGTGTCCTGTACCTTGAAACTGACAGGTATTATAACGTTAATGAAGATGTCCTTGAAAGGAGACCAAGAAAAGCAAATGCATCAACTAGTATTCCTGGAGGTTACCATTCCTAATTTCATACTGAATGAGCTTTGCGAGAAAAAATTTATTCCTGAAATACTGTGCTCTCACTTGACATAGATTTTTTTAAAAAAATCTTCTGAAGCATATTGCTCATACTTGTGTCAGGGTTGCCCTCAATTACACCCAGTCACTAGTTAACTACATTTGGCTGAGGATGACTGTAGAATAACGCAATTTCTAAAGTTATCTGTTTGCATATGGTTCCTTCAGGATAGATTCAAGGGATTCATTTATCGTGTTTGTACAGAAGACATCCTTCTGTTTCCCTAAGCCTAAATATGCTTCTCTAAATGCTCTTTCAGAATCAGTGCTTGCTTCTACACAAATAATCTGCAGGTATTTCTCAATCTAACTTTGTATTGGAAGAGGAGACATTGTTTAGACACATAGTCATGCTACTACTGACTGTTGCTATAAAAATGAAGTTTAATCTCTGCACAATTGCCATTGCTTTTACTTTGAAATCTGGTGTTTATTGCAACAGAATTTCAGATTTTGCAACATGAGAGCCTGAAAGACAAGCCAACACAGGCGGTTTTTTGGAAACAAGAGACCTGGTACTTCCAACTGTCAGAAAGCTGGCGAAACACCAGGAAGAAGGGAAAGACACATCAGGTAGATTGTGTTGATCCCATAGACCTCTTTTCATTCTTTGCTAGAGCACTTCTATTGACAAAGAATTTACCTTTTGTTGTTATTTTTGTTGGCCTGTGTTTTTGTTAACCATACTCTCCTGGATGAGACTTTGACTATCTGGATGTGGTTTTTGTTTCTGTGAGAAAGAACTTTTGTGTCCTTAACATGCCACTAGTACGAATAAATGCTCAGTGAGGAGAACATGGATCAAGGTGCCATATATTTCCAGAGCAGATTAGGACAAATACTAGAAGCTATTTGGTGTGTGCAATTAAGCATATAAACATGAAAAATGTACTTATTAGAAATATATTTATGGGAATTCCAGGATAACATGACAGCTAGTTTGGAACAGTCACCATCAACGTTACCCTCTGCATTCAACATGGACATCTATAGGATAAAAGTCAACTGAAATGAGTTGATGTACTATAGAATATAGTGAGAATTGTATAATTCTATTTCAAGAGATCTCGATATACTTGTTTTTCCTTAAAACATTCATGGATTTAAGATATAGATTTGAATTTTGCAGCAAACTGTAGCAAAAGGCCAGCTAAATGGACAAGTCAAATGAAAGAATAATATTCAAGGAGCATATCATTTTTCTACTCTTCATTGTTTACTCCATTGACAGGTCTTCTGCTGTAATTCATCCTCCAATATTGTTAAGAGCCATGTCTGCTCAGTGAGGGTTTTTTCCCCCCCCTGAATTTGAAAAGTGAACAGGCAGTGAGGTTGATTCCTTGGCCAAATCAAATTGTATTGATGTTGATCCAAAAAGTACAGTTTTACTCATTTTATATTTGAAATAAAGACAAAAATCTTACTTTAATGTTGGGTGTTATTTTTAGCTGGGTCCTTATTTCTATTATTGTTATTGTTCAGTCGCTAAGTCATGTCTGACTCTGTGACCCTGTGGACTGTAGCATGAAAGGCTTCCCTGTCCTCCACTATCTCCTGGAGTTTGCTCAAGTTTATGTCTGTTAAGTTGGTAATGTTATCTAACCATCTCATCTTCTGTCACTTCCTTCTCCTATTGGCTTCAATATTTCCCAGAATCAGGGTCTTTTCTAATGATTCAGGATTTTGCATTTGGATAGCCAAAGTATCAGAGCTTCAGCTTTAGCATCAGTCCTTTCATTGAATATTCAGGCTTGATTTCCTTTAAGATTGCTGATTTGATCTGGCAGTACAAGGGGCTCTCAAGAGTCTTCTCCAGCACCACAACTTGAAAGCATCATTTCTTTGGTAGGATGGAGGAGCCTGGTAGGCTGCAGTCCATGGGGTTGCTAAGAGTCGGACACGACTGAGCGACTTCACTTTCACTTTTCACTTTCATGCATTGGAGAAGGAAATGGCAACCCACTCCAGTGTTCTTGCCAGGAGAATCCCAGGGACAGGGGAGCCTGGTGGGCTGCCGTCTATGGGGTCGCACAGAGTTGGACACAACTGAAGCGACTTAGCAGGAGCAGCAGCAGCAGCAGCAGTCTTCTTTATGGTCCAACTCTCACATCTGTACATGACTACTAGAAAGGTCATAGCTTTGACTATATGGACCTTTGCAGGCAAAGTTACGTCTCTGCTTTTTAATATGCTGTCTAGGTTGGTCACAACTTTCCTTCCAAGAAGCAAGCATCTTCTAATTTCATGGCTGCAGTCACCTTCCTCAGTGATTTTGGAGCTCAATGAAAGAAAATTTCTCACTGCTTTTATTTTCTCCCTTTCTATTTGCCATGATGTGATGGGACCTTATTTTTATACCCTCATTCTAAGGAACTAAATCTCCATTCTGATATAATGAAATTCTGTCTCATCTAGGTCTGTGGAGAAAATGATTGAGCTTTCTGAAGCTATGGATGTGGAGATAACTTCTACCAGTCTTCTCTCTCATTAGAGTTTGCATTCTCCTGCCTGGGGTGGTGAGATATTACTGTGGTCCTTAAATTTGTTTTTGACATTACCCTTCTTCACTATTGAGTCTTAAGAACTAGCACAACAGAGATATCATGAAAGCTTTATCGCATTCTGTGACTTAGATTTTCTTGTTAAAGGCTCACCCTCTAAAAGGCATGAGAACCTTTCCTAAGTTCCACCATTGTAATTAGGAAATTACTATTTAATAAGTTGTGTTCATATAGAACATCATTTGTGACTTTTAATTACAATGTAGAAATAGCCTAGAGCAAATTAGATAAACCTAATAACTATCCACTGAAAAATTCTTATAGAAGAGTTACTAAATTTTCAGAGTTCTGCATATTTAGAGACTTGGTTTGTAATTCTGCAGTTCTTAATCATTGATACCATAATTAACGTCCTTAAATATTAGATCCTTGTGAACATAGCAACATACCTTTTAAAAAAATGGAAGTAAAAAAGTTTGTTTACATGATTTTTAAAAGATTCCATTTGTAAGTGATATTGTATGTTTGTCTTTGTCTGATTTACTTCACCTAGTATAATAATCTCTAGGAGGAGCCTGGCAGGCTACAGTCCATGGGGTTGCAAAGAGTTGGACACGACTGAGTGACTTCACTTTCTTTCCACCCATACTGCTGGAAATGGCATTATTACATCATCTTTTAAAAATGTCTGAGTGATGTTCCATTGTATATATTAAACATGTATACCACATTGTTTTTGCCCATTCCTCTGTTGTTAGACTTTTAAGTTGCTTCCATGTCCTGGATATTGTAAATAGTGCTGTAAGGAATATTAGGGTGCAGGTTATTTTCAAATTATAGTTTTCTCTGAATATATGCCCTGAAGTGGGACTGCTAGATTCTGTGGTAGCTCTATTTTTAATTCCTTCATAGTGGCTTCACCAGTTTACATTTCCACCAATAGTGTAGGAGGGTTCCTTTTTCTTCACATTTACTCCAGCACTTATTATTTGTAGATTTTTTAATGACAGCCATTCTAACTGATGTGAGATGATAGCTCATTGTAGCTTTGATTTGTATTTCTCTAATAATTACTGATATTGTGCATCTTTTCATGTGTTTGTTGCCAATCTGTGTGTCTTCTTTGGAGATATTCTTTTTAGTTCTGTACATTTTTGGGGGGGGGTGGGTTGGTTTGTTTATTTTTATATATTTAGGTATATGAATTGGTTGTATATTTTGGAAACTAACCCCTTGTTGGTTGCATTGCTTGTGAATATTTCCTCCTGCTCCGTATGTTGTCTTTTCATTTTTTTATGATGTACGTTGCTGTGTATAACTTTTAAGTTTAATTAGGTTCCATTTCTAAGTTTTGTTTTTATTTCCATTATTCTAGAAGATGGATGCACAAAAATGTTTTGGTGCAATTTATGTCAAAGAGTGTTCTGCCTTTGTTTTCCTCTGGGGGTTTTATATGATTCAATCTTGCATTTAGGTTTTTAGTTAATTTTGAGTTTACTTTTGTATATGGTGTTAGAGATTGTACTAATTTCATTTTCTTACATGTAGCTATGCAGTTTTCCCAGCACCACTTATTGAAGAGACTGTCTTTTCTCCATTGTATATTCTTGCATCCTTTGTCTTAGTTTAATTGACTAGAGAAGTGTGGGTTTATTCTAGCCTTTCAATCCTGTTCCATTAATCTATATGTCTGTTTTTGTGCCAGCACCATACCGTCTTGATTACTGTAGCTTTGTAGTACAGTCTGAAGTCAGAAAGCCTGTTTTCTCCAGCTCTGTTTTATTTCTCAAGATTGCTCTGGCTATTCAGGGTCTTTTGTTTCTCCATACAAATTTTAAGATGTTTTTTTTGTTCTAGTTCTGTGAAAAGTGCCATTGGTAATTGCATAGGGATTTCATTGAATCTAGAGTGACTTAAGTAGTATAGGAATTTTGGCAATCCTGGTTTTACAACCTAAGATCATGATATATCTTTCCATCTGTTTGTGCCATCTTTGATTCCTTTCTTATAGTTTTTGGAGTTTAGTATAGTACAGTTTTTGTTTCTTTGCGTACGTGTGCTAACTCACTTCAAGTGTGTCCATCTCTTTGTGACCCTATGGATTGTAGCCAACCAGGCTGCTTTGTCCATGTGGATTCTCCAGGCAAGAATACTGGAGTGGATTGCCACGTCCTCCTCCGGGGGATCTTTCCAACTCACGGATCAGATCAGCATCTCTTAGATCTCCAGCATTTGCAGATGTGTTCGTTCTCAATAACACCACCTGGGAAGTCCTTTGTCTCCTTAGGTAGGTTTACACCTAGCTGTTTCATTGTATTTATCTATTTTTTTGATGCAGTGATAAGTGGGATTATTTCTTTCATTTCTCTTTCTGAACTTTCACTGTTAGTATATAGAAGTGCAAGATGTTTCTGTGTATTAATTTTGTATTCTGCAACTTTAGTTAATTAATTGATGAGCGCTAGTAGTTTTCTGGTAACTCTTTAGGATTTTTACATTTAGTATCATGTTATGAGCAAATAGTGACAGTTTTGCTTCTTCTTTTCCAATTTGGATTCCCCTTGTATCTTTTCCTTCTCTGTTTTCTTTCCTTTTTGTTCTTTTTCCTTTTTTTCTGTTCAGTGTTAGTGATTTTCACTCTTCTGTCTTCCAGCTGTCTGATGCAGTCTTCTGCTTCATTTAATCTAGTATTGATTCCTTCTAATGCATTTTTCACTGCAGTTATTGTATTCTTTAATCCTGTTTAGTCATGTTTAATGTTTTCTAATTCTTTGTTAAAGCTTCTAATTTCTCCTTCTGTGCATCCCTTTTCCTTCTGAGTTCTTTGATTATCTTTACAGTGGTCTCTGAACTCTTTCTTGGGTAGATTGCCTATCTCCATGTCAATTTGTTCTTCTGGAGTTTTATCTTGTTCCTTCATCTGAAACATATTCTTCTGACACGTCATTTTGTCTAAATCAGTACTTGTGTTTTTATATATGTGGTAGGTTGGTTATGCTTCTCAACCTTGCAGAACTGGCCCTCTGTAGATGTCCTATACATCTTAGCACTACCTTCCTCTCTTGCCTCCCCAGACCCAGTGGCCAGCTGATTCCAGGTTAGTGTTTTTTCTGTGTTTGTGGACTTGCTTTACAGGCTGCAGGACTATAGTTTTCTTGCTTCTGCTGTCTGCTCCCTGGTGGTTGAGGCTGGACTAGGGGTGAGTTCAGTTTCCTGGTGGGAGGGGCCTGTGCCTGCCTCCTACTGGGTGGAGCTGAGTCTTGAGCCTCTGGTGGGCAAGGCTGAGTCTGTGGGTCTGTCTAGAAGTGGCTGTAGACTTAGGAAAACTTTAAGCAGCCTGTCTGCTGATGGGTGGGTCTGTGTCCCTATCCAGTTTGTTGTTTGGCCCAAGGCATCCCAGTGAAAGGGCTTTCCAGGTAAATAACCTGCGTGACAATGGAGGAGACGAGAGAGATGCAGGTTTGACCCTTGGGTCAGGAAGATACCCTGGAGGAGAGCATGGCAACCCACAGCAGTATTCTTGCCTGGAGAATCTCATGGACAGAGGAGCCTGGTGGGCAACAGTGCAAAGGGTCCCAAAGAGTTGGACATGACTGAAGTGACTCAGCTTGCTTGCACACACATCCCCAGCATAAGACAATAGGCAGTTTCATGGAGTCAGGTTTTGAGAATGGCATGTCAGCCAAAGGGAAGTTCATGCAGGTAAATGCTCCTGGATATATCCACTACCAATATCTCAAGCCCTTCCTTGTTGGCTCAGTCGGTAAAGAATCTGCTTCCAATGCAGGAGACCTGAGTTAGAATCCAGGGTCAGGAAGATGCTCTGAAGAAAGAAATGGCAACCCACTCCAGTATTGCCTGGAAAATTCCATGGACAGAGGATCCTGGTGAGCTACAGTCCATGGGGTCACTAGGGTAAGACATGACTTTGTGACTAAATCACCACCACTTTCTGGCCTTCAAAGCTGGTGCCAGATCCTCCAGGCTGTAGAGCCTGATGTAGGGTCAGAACTCTCACTCATGTCAGAGAACCTCTGTAATACAATTATTCTCTAGTTTGTGGTTTGCCCACCTAGAGGGTATGAGATTTGATTACATCACGGGTCCATTCCTCCTACCGGTCTCATGGTGGTTCCATCCACGTCTTTAGCTGCAGAGAATATTTTCTGATAAGTTTCAATCTTTTTCAACAGGAGTTTTTCTATAGATTGTTGTGATTGTGATGTGCTCATGAGGGGAGGAGTGCTTCTGGTCTTTCTTCTCTGCCATCTTGACTGCTTTCTCAAGTTAATGATCTTCAATAGATCTCTGGAATCAGTATGAAGACAGGGGGTACTACACCTGAAGGGAATTCTGGTCTATTCAATGTGTTTGATCACCTGTCTTGGATAAACAATCAGGTTATATCTCTTGCCAGAAAAGGCTTTGGAAATTAGAACAGAAGTTATAATCAAGTTTTACTTGAATACCATACACTGTGCAATTATAAAATAAGCTGGATAAGTGAGGCTGTGTTCCTAGTTTTATTCTAAATATCAGTAATAGGCATTTATCACTAGACTATTTAAAAGCCTCCACATTTTGAATAGACATAATGATGAGTGGTTTAAATCCAGACAATAAAAGACCTAAAAGCAAGATAAGCCACAAGGAATTATTTTCAGTTCGAGGAAGCTTGGCCCTCTTAACAAATCAGTAGATGATATACTATGTGATTTTTATGTTAATATACTACTTCTACCATTTGAACTTGCTGCATCATTCATAAACTAAACAGATAAAAAGATTTATCTAAAAATAGGTTGCCCACTAGCATCTTGTTAATAGAGAGTGAGCCAATCATTCAATTATTTGGAACATTAGTTAGGAATTTTTCAGGAATGGATGTAGTTTTGACCAGTTATTTTGCACATAAGCAGTTTCATTCAAGACATGTTATGTTGCACATAAACAAGACAATAATGTTAGGTCTACTCTAAATTTAGGTCTTTATTACTCATAGCCTGCCACTGTAACTGATTTTTCTTTTCTTTAGTGCTATAAGTCATCAGAGGAATTATTATATAATAGGAAGGGCTGACTGATATTCTTATACTTTCACTTCCAAACCCGAGACATGAAGAAATTCTACATGGTGAAAACAAGCAAATAAATGAAAAACCCAGAACAAAAAAAGAAAATAAATATCTGTGTATAAGGGTGTCAGACCTTTATGGTTAGTAAAATACAGATTATAACACATCACATGGATACATTATGTTATAAGCTTATATCAACATCAGTGTATCCAGAAACGCTGTACCCTATTCATTCATTAGGTACTTTTTTACTTAGAAACGTCTGTATCATAAGAGTTTTGCTATGTGGACTTTGGGTTGCAAAAGGACAGGAGTCGTTAAAGTGGCAGATGGTTATGTGATAAAAAATACAGTTATATAAAAGTAGTGTGGGGCTGGCAAATAGTTTAAGTCCAGAAAGGCAAAGGGCCACTTCACTGAGATGAGTCAAGGGAAAAATGAGTTTTCTGATTTCATGGTCTGAGGAAGTAGGGAATCAACTTGATAAGTTTTGAAACTAAAATCAGTAGCTGACTTATTATAATGATTTCACATTTACTATTTCCATCATATTAATCAGGAACCTTCTCTAGAGAACTTATACACACAAGGAAAGGAATTCCAGGCAGCTTTGGAGTATAAAAATAGTGAATAATTTAGAGATTCTAAGTGACAGGTGCATAATATCAACTGTGGGGCAAATGTCCTTCAGATTACTGAAGATAACGGTATCCTTTTTGTTTCTTATTCAGTATCAAGCCTGTGTGTAAGGATACTCTGTGCACTGTCTCCAGCTCTTCTATTGCCTTCCTAATTTATAACTGTAGTTATTCACTGTTAGAACTTTTCTTCAGAGCACCACATTAGCTCTATCCTGCAGATTTTGATATATGATATCTTCATTACTGTAATCATAATGGAGTAATAAATAGTAGATAATCAGCAAGTGTGCTGACAAGATGTAAAATTTAATTTCTATTTTAGATAGAATCTCTTCATAAAATGCAATAGATGAATATTGTAAAGTATTAAGATATTATCTATCTCAACCAAAAATCTGCACTTATTCCCATACAAATTAGAGGAAAAAATTGATATTATGGCTATGACTTAACCTTCATTAGCCTTATGTGAAACTACCTGTATTTTCACATCTGTATTAAAGCTTTTTATCTTTGGCAAAATATTAGGTTAAAAATTGTAGGCTGGTTTTAATTTGTAATTATTATCTAAAGAGTGATATTGAGCATTTCTTCATGTTTAGAAAATGATTTTCTTTTCTGTGAACTATATCTTCATAACTTTAAAACATTTTTTCTTGATTTATAGGAGCATGTTAATTAATTCAAAATTTGTTTTTTTATTTTTAAACGTGTCATGTTGCTTTATGATTGATTTTCCTGTTTTGGACTTTTTGTCAGGAATTGAAGTTTATCCATTATCTTTTTAATTATTTCTGGTTTGTTTTTTTTTGTTTATTCATTTACTTGTTTTTTTTTTAATATTTGTTTTGCTTTGCAAAGGCATCCACGCCTCAGCAATAATAGTCAATGCAAATAGAAACCATGAAAATAATATAAAATAATATTTTCTAAAATAATGTAATATTATATTATTTATTGACTTTATATTTTGTAATTGGAGGATCTTGAAGAAACAAGTGAGCAAGCATAGAATGAAAGAATTAAGAATGTATTTGAATATAAAGTTAAAACACATAGATAAATAGACATCATATATAGAAGAAACCCATTCCAGTGTTCTTGCCTGGAGAATCCCAGGGACGGGGGAGCCTGGTGGGCTACTGTCTATGGGGTCGCACAGAGGCGGACATGACTGAAGTGACTTAGCATAGCATAGCATAGCATAGCATAGAAGCAATACACTAGTTACAATATTAGAAGAAAATCTCATGCTAAAATTAACCATAAAATAAAATAAAATATCTAGGAATAACAAGAAATATCTTAGATGTATATAAAGAAAACTCTGGGATGTAGAATATGTTTTGATGAAATTGTAGGCCATGTTCTTTTACAGGAAGCTTCAACATTGGAAAAAGGAATAAGTCCCCCTAAATTAATCTATAAATTTAAAGCAATCCCAATAAAAATATTAGAAATTTTAAAAATTAATTTTTTTGACATGAACCATTTTAAAAGTCTTTATTGAATTTGTGGCAATAACCTTTTATTTGACATTTTGGTTTATTGTCTACAATGCATGTGGGATCTTAGCTCTCTGTCCAGGGATCGATCCCACATCCTCTGCATCAGAAGGCAAAATATTAGCCACTGACTGCCAGGGAAGACCCCAGAAATTAAAAACAAACAAACAAATAAACAAAAAACTATAAAGTTTATACGGTACGACAAACAAGAAAAATAAATTGGAAATTTGAGAGGAAGACCAATGTCATATGAACACGCCTGTCATACACTTTTAACTTAATATAAGGCTGCAATAATTTAAGGTGGAAGCAGTGATGGGTTTCCTCTTATTGTGCTCCAAAATCACTGTGGATGTTGACTGCAGTTATGAAATTAGAAGACAATTGCTTTTTGGCAGGAAAGCTATGACAAACCATTTTGCTGACAAAGGTTTTTATTATCAAGGCTATGGTCTTTTCCGGAGAAGGCAAAGGCACCCCACTCCAGCACTCTTGCCTGGAAAATCCCACAGATGGATGAGCCTGGTGGGGCACAGTCCGTGGGGTCGCTAACAGTCGGACACGACTGAGCGATTTCCCTTTCACTTTTCACTTTCATGCACTGGAGAAGGAAATGGCAACCCACTCCAGTGTTCCTGCCTGGAGAATCCCAGGGACGGGGGAGCCTCATGGGCTGCCGTCTATGGGGTCGCACAGAGTCGGACACGACTGAAGCGACTTAGCAGCAGCAGCAGCAGCATGGTCTTTCCAGTAGTCATGTACAGATGTGAGAGTTGGTCAATAAGGAAGGCAGAGCCCCGAAGAATTGATGCTTTTGAATTGTGGTGCTGAAGACTCTTGAAAGTCCTTTGGAAAGCAAGGAGATCAAACCAGTCAATCTTAAAGGAAATCAATCCTGAATACTCTTAGGAAGGACTGATGCTGAAGCTCCAATTCTTTGGCCATCTGGTGTGAACAGCTGACTCATTGGAAAAGACCCTGATACTGGGAAAGATAGAAGGCAGAAGGGGAAGAGGGCAACAGGGGATGAGATGGTTGGATGGCTTCACCAATTCAATGGACGGGAACTTGAGCAAACTCTGGGAGATGGAGAACAACAAGGAAACAGTCCATGGGGTCATGAAGAGTCGACATGACTTGGCAACTTGACAGCAAAAAGAACAATAATTTAAACTGAACTAATGGTGAAAGTGAAAGTTGCTCAGTAGTGTCCGACTCTTTGTGATCCCAAAATTTTCCAGGCCAGAATACTGGAGTGGGTTGCCTTTCTCTTTTCCAGAGGGTCTTGCCAACCCAAGGATGGAACCCAGGTCTCCCACATTGCAGGCAGATTGTTTACAGTTGAGCCTCAAGGGAAGCCTGAAGTAACGGCATTGAGATAGATACATACAAATGAAAATGAAGCAAAGTTTGAAAATAGGCCTACATACATTTGGATGTTTAGTATATAATCAGTATCACTTCTAATTAGTAAACAGTAAATGAAAGAGAAATCTTGAAAAAAAAGCAAGTTGGTGATAGCCCTTATACCTTGCACCAAATAAACTCCAAAAGGTTAAATATTTAAATTTATGAAGAGAAATAATTGAAATCCTAAGAAAAGTTTTCCTTAAAAATGTCAGAATGTGGATGATTCTCAAATAAATAAATAAATTTCACTTCCCATAAAAAGTTCTGCTTAGTAATAACCACCTAAAGGAAAGTCAAAAGGCAAATTACAAATTGAAAAAAAAATTTTTTTGAATTCACTGAGCATGAAAAAGTTTTCAGTCACACTTGTCATATGACAATTACAAATTAGAACTATTCTATTGTGCTACTTGTATCTAGAAGTTTGGCAAAGATCCATAGTCTTAATTATCCATTGTATTGGCAATGATGTGGAAAAAAAAAAGCACTTTTCTATATTATTTGTAAAGGTTTAAATTGGTATAATTTCTTAGAAGGGTAACCTGTCAATATCTACCAAAGTTAAAAATATGTAATCTTTTTAAAAGTGTGCAATTTTGACCCAGCAGTTCCACTTCTAGTACTTTATGCTATACTTAAATGTGGGTATAGACAAAATTATACATGGACACAGCTATTCAGTGAATAACTTTTTTTGCAAGACTCAAATCACTTAAAGTAATGTGAAGTCCATTCTTAGAGGATGGAGTCACTATAATACCCATATTCAAAAAGCCATTTAAAAGAATCAGGAAAATTTTGTTATGCTGAGATATAAAAATCTCCAAAATTTGATATTAAATAATAATCTGTCCAATGTAAATAGAGATAATGTTCTGCTGTTTGTGTAAAATAGCAAGATACCAACATCTTCTGAATTTTGAAACATATGAATGTATTAACTATTCAGACTAATAATAAAATACCATTTTAAGAAATATGTAAATACTGGACATAAGTATTCTTTAAAATACTTGAGCCTTTCTTCTTCTGAGACCCAACATTTCCCTCAGTTCTCCTTTCCTCTTCCAAACCCAATCTTTGCCAGATGATGGGGAGAGATTAAAAAGTATAACAGAGCACAATGTTTCTTTTACTTTCTTATGATAATTTCAACTCTAAATCAATTTTATAAACTAGCCTCTGGATTGAAACTTATATATCAGCAAAGCATTTATTGAGGTAATATTTTAAACTGTAAACATTACTCCTTTTATCTCCCTTGGTAGTTTTTTAAAGAAAAGTTTTTAAAATTATCGTTCT
Organism: Capricornis sumatraensis; assembly: GCF_032405125.1. Lineage (NCBI taxonomy): Eukaryota > Metazoa > Chordata > Mammalia > Artiodactyla > Bovidae > Capricornis > Capricornis sumatraensis. Next base: position 126,568,686 of record NC_091069.1, read on the forward strand.
TCTTAATTTGGCTCAAATAAGTGTTTGTATTACTTTTCTATCCCACTTAACAGGCCGCTATTAAAAAAAGTTTCCATTATATTACTTTGAGTTCTGGATTGTCTGACATTTATTAATAATTATAGACCACCTTTAGGCTAATTTAGAAATTATTTTCTCCAGCTGTACAAAGTCTGTTCATTTTTCTTCATCAAATGTCAACTCTTGCCATTAGGAAAGCCTACCATCAATCTTGCATTTTGATTACTGTTCAGATGCAGGCAAATGTGTTGATTTTCCTTACCTTCTCCTCTGACTCTTCTGCTTCCTAACTCTCTGAAGCCTTGTAAAAGAGAAGGGAATGTGAAATTTACAATACAGCTCCAGTATAGGCCTTTAAACACTGAAATTTTTAAATGTAGTCATCCAAGTTTGGAAGAAAAGACTGATTCAAACTAGAAGATAGAATGGGAGTAGATAGTATATGGGATTCCCAGGTGGTGCAATGGTAAAGAATCTGCGTGCCAATGCAAGAGACGAGAGACGCAGATTTGATCCCTGGATTGGGAAGATCCCCTGGAGAAGGAAATGTCAACTGCCTTCAGTTATTCTTGCCTGGGAAATCACATGGACAGCAGAGCCTGGTAGGCTACAGCCCATGGGCTCACAGAATTGGACATGAGTGAGTGACTGAGCAGACACGCACACAGAGTATACATAGTAGATATGTTTTAAGCAGAGAACAAAGGGATTGTTGAGCAGTCTTCCAAATAATAAATTCTGAGTCGAAAATGTTAGAAATTCACAGGATATCTTCATATATAGATGCCAAAAGAAACCACACACTTCAAAGCTAAGTAAAAGTCATTGTTATTATACACTTTAATGGTCAATAGATAAACTAGAGCAAACTATGTATCACAGAATAATAGGCAGATGAGTTGGTGTATGGCTTGGTTTCATTGAGTTAGACCCAAGACGGGCGGGTCATGGTGGAGAGGCCTGACAGAATGTGGTCCACTGGAGAAGGGAATGGCAAACCACTTCAGTATTCTTGCCTTGAGAACCCCATGAACAGTATGAAAAGGCAAAATGATAGGATACTAAAAGGGGAATTCCCCAGGTCAGTAGGTGCCCAATATGCTACTGGAGATCAGTGGAGAAATAACTCCAGAAAGAATATAGGGATGGAGCCAAAGCAAAAACAATATCCAGTTGTGGATGTGACTGGTGACAGAAGCAAGATCCGATGCTGTAAAGAGCAATATTGCATAGGAACCTGGAATGTCAGGTCCATGAATCAAGGCAAATTGGAAGTGGTCAAACAAGAGATGGCAAGACTGAACGTCAACATTCTAGGAATCAGCGAACTAAAATGGACTGGAATGGGTGAATTTAACTCAGATGACCATTATATCTACTACTGCAGGCAGGAATCCCTCATGAGAAATGCAGTAGCCATCATGGTCAACAAAAGAGTCTGAAATGCAGTACTTGGATGCAACCTCAAAAATGGCAGAATGATCTCTGTTCATCTCCAAGGCAAACCATTCAATATTACAGTTATCCAAGTCTATGCCCCAACCAGTAACGCTGAAGAAACTGAAGTTGAACGGTTTGTGAAGACCTACAAGATCTTTTAGAACTCACACCCAAAAAAGATGTCCTTTTCATTATAGGGGACTGGAGTGCAAAAGTAGGAAGTCAAGAAACATCTCCAGTAACAGGCAAATTTGGCCTTGGAATGTGGAATGAAGCAGGGCAAAGACTAATAGAGTTTTGTCAAGGAAATGCACTGGTCATAGCAAACACCCTCTTCCAACAACACAAGAGAAGACTCTACACATGGACATCACCAGATGGTCAACACCGAAATCAGATTGATTATATTCTTTGCAGCCAAAGATGGAGAAGCTCTATACAGTCAACAAAAACAAGACCTGGAGCTGACTGTGGCTCAGATCATGAACTCCTTATTGCCAAATTCAGACTTAAATGGAAGAAAGTAGGGAAAACCGCTAGACCATTCAGGTATGACCTAAGTCAAATCCCTTATGATTATACAGTGAAAGTGAGAAATAGATTTAAGGGCCTAGATCTGATAGACAGAGTGCCTGATGAACTATGGAATGAGGTTCATGACATTGTACAGGAGACAGGGATCAAGACCATCCCCATGGAAAAGAAATGCAAAAAAGCAAAATGACTGTCTGTGGAGGCCTTACCAATAGCTGTGAAAAGAAGAGAAACAAAAAGCAAAGGAGAAAAGCAAAGATATAAGCATCTTAACCTAGAGTTGCAAAGAATAGCAAGAAGAAATAAGAAAGCCTTCTTCAGCGATCAGAAATAGAGGAAAAGAACAGGATGGGAAAGACTAGAGATCTCTTCAAGAAAATTAGAGATAGCAAGGGAACATTTCAAGCAAAGATGGGCTCAATAAAGGACAGAAATGGTAGGGACCTAACAGAAGCAGAAGATATTAAGAAGAAGTGGCAATAATACACGGAAGAACTGTACAAAAAAGACCTTCATGATGCAGATAATCATGATGATGTGATCACTAATCTAGAGCCAGACATCTTGGAAAGTGAAGTCAAGTGGGCCTTAGAAAGCATCACTATGAACAAAGCTAGTGGAGGTGATGGAATTCCAGTTGAGCTATTTCAAACCCTGAAAGATGATGCTATAAAAGTGCTGCACTCAATAGGCCAAAAAATTTGGAAAATTCACCAGTGGCCACAGGACTGGAAAAGGTCAGTTTTTATTCCAATTCCAAGAAAGGCAATGCCAAAGAATGCTCAAACTACTGCACAATTGCACTCATCTCACATGCTAGTAAAGTAATGCTCAAAATTCTCCAAGCCAGACTTCAGCAATACGTGAACCGTGAGCTTCCTGATGTTCAAGCTGGTTTCAGAAAAGGCAGAGGAACCAGAGATCAAATTGCCAACATCCACTGGATCATGGAAAAAGCAAGAGAGTTCCAGAAAAACATCTATTTCTGCTTTATTGACTATGCCAAAGTCTTTCACTGTGTGGATCACAAGAAACTGTGGAAAATTCTTCAAGAGATGGGAATACCAGACCACCTAACCTGCCTCTTGAGAAATCTGTATGCAGGTCAGGAAGCAACAGTTAGAACTGGACATGGAGCAACAGACTGGTTCCAAATAGGAAAAGGAGTACGTCAAGGCTGTATATTGTCACCCTGCTTATTTAACTTCTATGCAGAGTACATCATGAGAAACACTGGACTGGAAGAAACACAAGCTGGAATCAAGGTTGCAGGGAGAATTATCAATAACCTCAGATATGCAGATGACACCACCCTTATGGCAGCAAGTGAAGAGGAGCTAAAAAGCCTCTTGATGAAAGTTTTAGTGGAAAGTGAAAAAGTTGGCTTAAAGCTCAACATTCAGAAAACGAAGATCATGGCATCCGGTCCCATCACTTTATGGGAAGTAGATGGGGAAACAGTAGAAACAGTGTCAGACTTCATTTTTCTGGGCTGCAAAATCACTGCATATGGTGACCTCAGCCATGAAATTAAAAGATGCTTACTCCTTGGAAGAAAAGTTATGACCAACCTAGATAATATATTCAAAAGCAGAAACATTACTTTTCTGACTAAGGTCTGTGTAGTCAAGGCTATGGTGTTTCCTGTGGTCATGTATGGATGTGAGGGTTGGACTGTGAAGAAGGCTGAGCACCAAAGAATTGATGCTTTTGAGCTGTGGTGTTGGAGAAGACTCTAGAGAGTCCCTTGGACTGCAAGGAGATCCAACCAGTCCATTATGAAGGAGATCAACCCTGGGATTTCTTTGAAAGTAATGATGATGAAGCTGAAACCCCAGTACTTTGGCCACCTCATGCGAAGAGTTGACTCATTGGAAAAGACTCTGACGCTGGGAGGGATTGGGGGCAGGAGGAGAAAGGGGCGACCGAGGATGAGATGGCTGGATGGCATCACGGACTCAATGGACGTGAGTCTGAGTGAACTCTGGGAGTTGGTGATGGACAGGGAGGCCTGGTGTGCTGCGATTCATGGGGTCGCAAAGAGTTGGACAAGACTGAGCGAGTGAACTGAACTGAGTTGGTGCATCTGAAAGACTTTGTTAAGCCCTGATGTGATCTAGATGTGCTAACTATATTTTTATCCTAATAATTAAAATTGTGTTAAAAATGGCCAATGATTCAATAACGTGCATTGAGCTTTTCCTTTGTATTGCAGCCCTGTTATAGGAGGTGTGAGTGATAAGGTAGAAACAGCCGTCTGAGAAGTTAACTGGATGATACAGATGTAAACATATGCTTGTGAATGCATTCACACACACAGAAAATCTTATGGACAAACATCTTACAAAGAGTAAATTGCAGAGTGAACTGCGAAGTGAAAGAGTGGTTAACGTCAGTAGACAATGAGAAGAAAAGTAATCTCTGAGCTGCTAAATTTTGAGCCCTGTTTTGAGGAAGGAATGTTATAGAAAAAGATAAATGAAGGTGGATAATCCCCAAAAGGAGATGTCAAAGTCATTAGTAGGAAACTGATGTAAAATTTGTAGCAAAATTTGAAGTGAGAATATGAAGATGGAATTTGTTCAAAGGAGCATGATTGAAATATTGATTCAATATGATGAACTATTGATCAATAGTCATGATTTTTAAAATGCTCTGGTATTCTTATAGCTATCAAATTTATCCTGTCTTTCTAAAGATCATTTTCAATTATATTTGCATATGGCTCATTACAACTTCATAAAATCTACTTATTTCTACCCCTTTTCTTGATTTTTAATCACCAAGTCATGTTTGACTTTTCGTGACCCCATGGACTGTAGCATGCCAGGCTCCTCTATCCATGGGATTTCCCAGGCAAGAGTACTGTAGTGGGTTGCTATTTCCTTCTGCAGGGGATCTTCCCGACCCAAGGATGGAACCCAGGTCTCCTGCATTGCAGGCAGACTCTTCACTGTCTGAACCACCAGGGAAATCCTTTTCTTGCCTTTAACTAAATTTCTGCCTTCTATTACCAGTTTGATTTTTATCTTCAGAATTTTCATTATAGACAATAAAGGTATATATCACTTTATAAATATTTTTATCCTCTCTTCTTATTGAAAAGTAACAAGTGAGAATACTTTGACAGCCTGAAAACTTAGCTTTTTGAGATTAGAGTATTAGAAATTATTTGAAAAAGAAGTCTTTTTTTTTTACAAATACATAATAAAGTTAGATATTACTTTTACAAGATCATTTGATGACAAAGCCCTTCTTTATTTTCAAGATAGCTTTCTACTGTGAGCTCTTATCCAAACTTTCATTAACAGAAAGAACATCAAAGCTGTAGATGTCAGATCTGCCATTTATGAATTTTCCAGGATTTCATGATCCTACCTTTAAAAGTGATCTTTTTTCCTACATCAAGATTATGAAAGAAAGCATCTTTTGATTTGCAACTATTACGATTTTTTGCAGACTTTGGTGGGATTTCCCAGGTGGTTCAGTGGTAAAGAATACAACTACCAGTGCAGGAGATGCAGGAGACATGCGTTTGATCCCTGGGTCTGTCTACATGGCATTGCTAAGACACGACTGAGCAACCGAGCACGCATGCACAGAGTTTGGTGGTCTTGGCAGATTTATGTGTTTTCAAGAGAATTGACTCTGTGTGTTTACTGCACATCAAAGTGTAATATATTCTTTCTTCCTAGTGTTCCAAGGCTAGCTCTGCTGCTGAGGATCCACTTCAGTGCCTCTTCATAATGTTCCTAGGTTTACAGTTTCATTTACTTAGCAGAGTCACTTTATGCAGATTTTTTAAAAAAAATAGACTTCATTTTTTAGAGCAGTTTTAGAGCAGAATTGAGTGGAAAGGATAGAGAATTCCTATATACCTTCTATCCTCACGCTTGCATAGCTTCTACCACTATCTATACCTTACACGAAAGAGGTTTATTTGTAACAATTGACTAACCTTCCATGACACAACGTTATCAGCCACAAGTCTCTATTTCACTTCTGGAAAACTTTACCTCATGGATTTTGACAAATGCATCCCTCATTACAGTATCCAGTAGAACAGTGTCACTAATCTAAAAATCCTCTGTCTTCTGTCTGTTCATCTCTGCCTCCCCTCTGACCCCTGGAAACTATTGACATTTTTAAGGTCTCCATAGCTTTGCCTTTCCCAGCATGTCATATAGCTGGAATCATAGAGTATGTAGTCTTTCGATATTGGCATCTTTCACTTAATGTGTTTAAGATTCCTTCTTTTTCTTTTTTTTTTTTTTTAGCACTGAATGATATCTCATCATCTATATCTACCTCAATTTATTTATCTATTTACTCACTGAAGAATATCTGCTTTTGTCAATGTTCTGGATTTTGGCCATTCTAATAGTGGTATGTCATTGTTATTTTAATTTATGATTCCCTAATAACATGCTGAACAACCTCTCATATGTATATTTTACCATCTGTATAACTTCTTTGGCTTGATGTCTGTTCAGGTCCTTTGCCCACTTTTAAATCATTTTTTTTGTTTGTTTTGTTTTTATTGAATTTAAGTTATTTGTATATTTTAAGTCACAGTCTTTTATCAGATATTTTTATCAGATATTTTTCAAAAATATTTTCTTTCAATCTGGGTCATGTCTTCTCATTCTCTTGACAATGTCTTTTACAGGGCAGAAGTTTTCATTTTAATGAAGTCCAGCTTATCAATTATGTCTTCGGTGTTATATCTAAAGAGTCATCCTGAAATCTTTACATTTAGGTCTGTAACCTACTTTGAGTTAATTTTTATAAAGTTTGTAAAGGCGGTGTCTAGATTAACTTTTTGCATATGGATGTTTCATTATTCCAGCACCATTTGTGAAAAGAACTGCCTTTGGTCTATTGTATTATCTTTGCTCCTATATCTATCAAAGATCAGTTTTCTATAGTTATGTGAGTTTCTGTTCTGTTCAACTTGATCAATGTCCTTATTCTTTCACCAAGATGGCACTGTCTTCATTATCTGAGCTTTACAGTAAGTTTTGGAAGTCAGATGGTGCCAGTCCTCCAACTTTATTATTCTTCTTCCATATTGTGTTGGCTATTCTGGGTCTTCTGCTTCCCCTTATAAATTTTAGGTCAGTTTGTTGATACCCATAAAGTAACTTGCTGAGGTTCTCAGTGGGATCATGCTAAATGTAAAGATCTACTTGGGAAGAACTGACATCTTGGTAATATTGAATCTTCCTACCCATGACCATAAATATGTCTCAATTTATTTAGCTCTTCTTTAAATTATTTCATTAGAATTTAGTAGCTTTTCTCATGTGTATCTTGTACATATTTTGTTAGATTTAAATCTAGGTATTTCAAATGGTGGAATTAATGTAAAAAATGATAATGTTTTTAGTTTCAAATTCCACTTGTTTATTTATGGTATGTAGGAAAGCAACTGATTTCTGTATATTAACCCTGTATCTTACAAATTTGCAATAATTCCAGAATTTTTTGTGGTTGATTTGTCTGAATTTTCTACATACATAATAATATTGTTTGCAAACAAGTACAGTGCTGTTTCTTCCTTCCAAATCTGTATACTTTTGATTTCCTTTTCTGGTCTTATTGCATTACATAGGACTTCTGGCTCATTGTTGAAAAGGAATGGTGAAATGTGACATCCTTAATTTATTTCTGATCTTAGTGGGAAAGCATCTAGTTTCCCACCTTTAAGTATGATGTGAGCTATATTTTTAAAAGATGTTCTTTATCAAATTAAGGAAGTTCCCATCTATCACTTCGTCTCTTCCTTCCTTCCTTCTTCTCCTTCTGGTATTGCTGCTACCCATGTTCTATGTCATTTGAGTTGTCCCATAATTCTTGCATATTCTTCTCCCTTTTTCTTTGGTATTTTGACTCTTTGTTTTTGGTTTTGAAAATTTCTGTTGACGTATTCTCAAGATCTGAGGTTCTTTCTTTAGCAGCATCCAGTCTACTAATGAGATTTTTCAAAGTCATTCTTCATTTCTGTTATAATGGTTTTGGTACATAGCATTTCTTTTTTATTCTATCTTAGATTTTCATATTTTTTGTTACATTAACTATCTGTTCTGGCATGTTTACTTTTTCTGTTAGAATCCTTAGCATATTAATCATGATGATTTAAAATTCAAATTGGGATATTTACCTTTTAGTATATCTCGTCATTTTTTTGTTGTTGTTGAAAGCTAGATGTGATGTACTGAATAAAAGGAACTCTGGTAAAAAGGCCTTTAGTGACATGGTGATCAGGTATGCAGAAGGGGAAGCATTCTACGGTGCTATAGTACTTACTACGAGTAGGTCTCAATCTTCATTAGAGAAGATTGAGACCTCCTTCACTAATGGAGGATAATTGCTTTATAATGTTGTGCTGATTTCTGCCGTCCAATGCAAATCAGTCATAACTGTATAAATATCCCCTCTGTCTTGAGCTTCCTTCTCCCCTGAATCCTCCGACTCCAGATCATCACAGAGCACCAGGCTGGCTCCCTGTGTTTCTATAGCAGCTTCCCACTAGTTATCTGTTTTATGCATGTAGAGTAGCTCCTTTCTCAATTTGTCCCACTCTCTCCTTCCCCTGCTGTGTCCACAAGTCTGTTCTCTAGGTTTGTGTCTCCATTTCTTCCCTTCAAATAAGCTCATCTGTACTGTTTTATTAGATTCCATATATATGTGTTAATATATGATATTTGTTTTTCCCTTTCTGACTTGCTTCACTCTGTATAACAGGCTCTAGGTTCATCCACTTACTTACAACTGACTCAAATGCATTCCTTTTTATGGCTGAGTAATATTCCATCATGGCTTTTCAAGTGGCACAGTGGTAAAGCAACTGCCTACCAATGAAGGAGATGCAGGAGACGTGGGTTCAGTCCCAGAGTCAGGAAGATATCCTGGAAAGGAAATGGCAACACACCCCAGTATTCTTGACTGGGAAATCTCATGGAGAGGGGAGCCTGGCAGGCTACAATCCACGGGGTGGCAAAGAGTCAGACATGACTTAGCTACTAAACAACAACAATATTCCCTTGTATATATGTACTGCATCTTCTCTACCTATTCACCTGTTGGTCTCAGTCTTTTGGTGAATGTGTATATCTGGGATGCGTCGTTCTCAGCTCCCTCTCTCTACCTTCTATCTCCCATCCTTTAGGAAGAACAGGATTGCTAGAAGAGTCTGGAGTTGATTATTACTTTCTTCCAGGCCAGTTCAGTTCAGTCACTCAGTCTTGTCCGAATCTTTGCAACCCCATGAATTGCAGCACGCCAGGGCTCCCTGTCCATCACCAACTCCCGGAGTTCACTCAAACTCACTTCCATCGAGTCGGTGATGCCATCCAACCATCTCATCCTCTGTCATCCCCTTCTCCTCCTGCCCTCAATCCCTCACAGCATCAGAGTCTTTTCCAGTGAGTCAACTCTTCACATAAGGTGGCCAAACTATTGGGCTTTCAGCTTTAGCATCAGTCCTTCCAAAGAACACCCAGGACTGATCTCCTTTAGAATGGACAAGTTGGATCACCTTGCAGTCCAAGGGACTCTCACGAGTCTTCTCCAACACCACAGTTCAAAAGCATCGATTCTTTGGCACTCAGCTTTCTTCACAATTCACCTCTCACATCCATACATGACCACTGGGAAAACGATAGCTTTGACTAGACGCACCTTTGTTGACAAAGTAATGTCTCTGCTTTTGACTATGCTATCTAGGTTCGTCATAACTTTTCTTCCAAGGAATAAGCGTGTTTTAATTTCATGGCTGCAATCACCATCTGCAGTGATTTTGTAGCTCCAAAAAATGAAGTCTGACATGTTTCCACTGTTTCCCCATCTATTTCCGATGAAGTGATGGGGCCAGATGCCATGATCTTCGTTTTCTGAATGTTGAGCTTTAAGCCAACTTTTTCACTCTCCTCTTTCACTTTCATCAAGAGGCTTTTTAGTTCCTCTTCACATTCTGCCATGAGGGTGGTGTCATCTGCCTATCTGAGGTTATTGATATTTCTCCCGGCAATCTTGATTCCAGCTTGTGCTTCCTCCAGCCCAGTGTTTCTCATGATGTACTCTGCATAGCAGTTAAATAAGCAGGGTGACAATATACAGCCTTGACGTACTCCTTTTCCTATTTGGAACCAGTCTATTGCTCCATGTCTAGTTCTAACTGTTTCTTCCTGACCTGCATACAGATTTCTCAAGAGGCAGGTCAGGTGGTCTGGTATTCCTATCTCTTGAAGAATTTTCCACAGTTTATTGTGATCCACACAGTCAAAGGCTTTGCCATAGTTAATAGAGCAGAAGTAGATGTTTCTCTGAAACTCTTTTCCTTTTTCCATGATCCAGCAGATGTCGGCAATTTTATCTCTGGTTCCTCTGCCTTTTCTAAAACCAGCTAAAACATCTGGAAGTTCATGGTTCACATATTGCTGAAGCCTGGCTTGGAGAATTTTGAGCATTACTTTACTAGCGTGTGAGATGAGTGCAATTGTGTGGTAGTTTGAGCATTCTTTGGCATTGTCTTTCTTTGGGATTGGAATGAAAACGGACCTTTTCCAGTCCTATGACCACTGCTGAGTTTTCCAAATTTGCTAGCATATTGAGTGCAGCATTTTTACAGCATCATCTTTTAGGATTTGAGATAGCTCAACTGGAATTCCATCACCTCCATTAGCTTTGTTTGCAGTGATGCTTTCTAAGACCCACTTGACTTCACATTCCAGATGTCTGGCTGTAGGTGAGTGATTCCACCATTGTGATTATCTTGGTCATGAAGATCTTTATTGTACAATTATTCTATGTATTCTTGCCAACTCTTCTTAATATCTTCTGTTTCTGTTAGGTCCCTAGCATTTCTATCCTTTATCGAGCCCATCTTTGCGTGAAATGTTCCCTTGATATCTCTAATTTTCTTGAAGAGATCTCTACTCATTCTGTTGTTTTCCTCTATTTCTTTGCATTGATCACTGAGGAAGGCTTTCTTATCTCTCCTTGCTAATCTTTGGAACTCTGCGTTCAGATGCTTATATCTTTCTTTTTCTCCTTTGCTTTTCACTTCTTTTCTTTTCATAGCTATTTGTAAGGCCTCCCCAGACAGCCATTTTGCTTTTTTGCATTTCTTTTCCATGGGGATAGTCTTGATCTCTGTCTCCTGTACAATGTCATGAACCTCCGTCCATAGTTCAGGCACTCTGTCTATCAGATCTAGTCCCTTAAATCTATTTCTCTCTTCCACTGTATAATCATAAGGGATTTGATTTAGGTCATACCTGAATGGTCTAGCGGTTTTCCTTACTTTCTTCAATTTAAGTCTGAATTTGGCAATAAGGAGTTCATGATCTGAGCCACAATCAACTCCCAGTCTTGTTTTTGCTGACTGTATAGAGCTCCTCCATCTTTGGCTGCAAAGAATATAATCAGTCTGATTTTGGTGTTGACCATCTGGTGATGTCCATGTGTAGAGTCTTCTCTTGTGTTGTTGGAAGAGGGTGTTTGCTATGACCAGTGCATTTTCTTGCCAAAACTCTATTAGCCTTAGCCCTGCTTCATTCCATATTCCAAGGCCAAATTTGCCTGTTACTCCAGGTATTTCTTGACTTCCTACTTTTGCATTCTAGTCCCCTATAAAGAAAAGGACATCCTTTTTTGGGTATTCATTCTAGAAAGTCTTGTAGGTCTTCATAGAACCATTCAGCTTCAGCTTCTTCAGCATTACTGGTTGGGGCATAGACTTGACTTACTGTAATATTGAATGGTTTGCCTTGGAGATGAACAGAGATCATTCTGTCATTTTAGAAACTGCAACCAAGTACTGCATTTCGGACTCTTTTGTTGACCATGATGGCTACTCCATTTCTTCTAAGGGATTCCTGCCCACAGTAGTAGATATAATGGTCGTCTGAGTTAAATTCACCCATTCCAGTCCACTTTAGTTTGCTGATTCCTAGAATGTCGATGTTCAGTCTTGCCATCTCTTGTTTGACCACTTCCAATTTGCCTTGATTCATGGACCTGACATTCCAGGCTCCTATGCAATATTGCTCTTTACAGCATCGGACCTTGTTTCTATCACCAGTCACATCCACAACTGGGTGGTGTTTTTGCTTTGGCTCCATCCTTTCATTTTTTCTGGAGTTATTTCTCCACTGATCTCCAGTAGCATATTGGGCACCTACCGACCTGGGGAGTTCCTCTTTTGGTACCCTATCATTTTGCCTTTTCATACTGTCGATGGGCTTCTTGAGGCAAAAATACTGAAGTGGTTTGCCATTCCTTTCTCCAGTGGACCACATTCTGTCTGACCTCTCCACCATGACCCGCCTGTCCTGGGGGGCCCCACATGGCATGGCTTAGTTTCATGGAGTTAGACAAGGCTGTGGTCCGTGTGATTGGATTGACTGATTTTCTGTGATTATGGTTTCAGTGTTTCTGCTCTTTGATGCCCTCTCGCACCACCTACTGTCTTACTTGGGTTTCTCTTACCTTGGACGTGGGGTATCTCTTCATGGCTGCTTCAGCAAAGCGCAGCCACTGCTCCTTACCTTGGACGAGCGGTATCTCCTTACTGCCACCCTTCCTGACCTTGATCGTGGGGTAGCTCCTCTCTGCCACCACCTGGGCCAGTTAGGCACTGATAAAACTCTAATAGGTTTAGCTCTGGTTAATATCTTCTCTTGAGATCAGGCTTAGTTAAAAAGAACAGAATGCTCTGGCTTATTTCAAAATGGTTACTTTTCCCTCCCCTTGCGTGAAATATGAGAGGACTTTTCTGTGATATTCAATGTGAGACATAGATAGACCTACTGGAGGTAAAACTCACAAAATGTGATTGCTTCCCCAAGATTGATCCACCCTGGAGTTTTTAATTTTCAGACTTGTCCACATTGAGCCTGCCATCAATTCAGTCACAGTTCAGTTTTTCTTACCCCAGTACTAGTTTCCATGGACGTTTCCGCTGGTGAGTTTCTATTCTGGTAAGTTGTAATTTTCTATACCTGCCTGGTTGTTTCTCCAATTTGGGGCACAGCAGTTTGCCCTGTAACTTCATATCTCTGGTGGATCTAAGAAGAGGTGTTGATTTTGTAGTTTGTTCAGATTTTTATTTTTTTTGAAATGGAGTGCCAACTTCCAAGCTTCTTATGTGCCAGACTGAAAAGCCAAATTTTTTCTCCTTAGATTTAATTATTACTGAATTTTCATATTAGCCCCATATTTGAAAGCATCTAAACAGATTTTTTGCATTGTTAAACGAATGTGTTTCCACTGGGTTCTGCTGTTAAATAAACTTCCTACCCCATGGGAGAAAACCAGGCCTAATTTTAAATGGGCAACATGCTTAATTATTTCATTAAAAAGCATAAAAATTCCATTTTCTCTATGGCTTGACTGCTTACTTTAAAATATTTATGAGGAGACTAGAAAAAGAAAAAGAGACTGCTAAGTATTTTGTTTAAAGTAGTTTTTTTTTTTTCTTCTGCAAAAGTAATTATTGCCCCTAGTTGGATGATGAACATTTTGAGACTAAAGCTATTAGACTCTCTCTCCAGAACAAAAGGTATTTAAACACAAACTTATATATAAAATTTTAGTGTCAGTGCAAGTGTGACAAAGTCTATGGAACCCAGGTAAAACGTCTTGATGTAAAAATTTTTCCTTCTTAGAGCATACAGATAATTACCTCAATTTCTAGTATTTACAGTAGAAATTCTCTCTATAACATTTTATTCACTTGAATGTTGCTAATTGGTTATCACAACTCTATTATATATGATTTCCAAAGTTACCGTTTTTCCTAAGTATTACTTTTATAATCTCTTAAAAAATCTTTTATCCATTGAATTATCTCTAAATCTCCTTTTAAAACAGGGAATATTATGCAATTGATAGGTTATATACATTTACATTTTTCAAGCTAGATACATTTACACGTAAGGTCAACCACTTTTTCCTATTAACCATCTTTACAAACTTTGAGTAAATTATTTTACCTTTCCTAGTCTTGGTTTCACCATGAGTAATATCGGGACTGGATTGCCTATATCATAAAATGGCTAGAAGAAGTACCTAGTTTTAGGGCTTCTCTTAGGGGCTGCTCTATAGAATGCTCTCTGGAAGTTTGAGCTTTTCATTTCATTTCCTTTACTTATGGGGGTTTCTCTGGTGGCTGAGGAAGTAAAGAATCTGCCTGCAATGCAGGAGACCTAGGTTCAATCCCTGGGTTGGGTAGATCCCTTGGAGAAGAAAATGGCAAACCACTCCAGTATTTTTGCTGGAAAATTGCATGGACAGAGAAGCCTGGTGGGCTATAGTCCAGGGGGTCACAAAGAGCTGGACATGACTGAGCAACTAACAACCCTCCAGGTTAGGTATATCTGATGTGACTATCTGGTGCCTCTCACTGGCATATGTACCAGTGGGTAGAGTTACAGTCTTTATAGGATCTGATTGCAGTTTATCACACAGTGCCAAATAATGTCAAATTATGCTTGTAGTTCACCTGTCTAAAATGCTTTCCAAACTAAAGTTGACATTTGGGAATAGTCTCAGGCTTAGAGCTATAAAAAAGTTGAGCTTGAAAACCTCCCTAAAGACCAATAGAATATCTAAAACTAAATACCTTGTGTAAGTAGTAGAGAAATTCTTTCCACAGAGTAGGTGAGCAGAAAGCCCTGGCTTCTGAAGGTAAAATTTTTCCAAAATGTAGACTCTTCAGAATCCAATATGAAGAAGGAGGTAAGAGAAGGAAAAGGCCAGAGAACTTTATTGTCCTACTGTGTATTTAATAGAGGAAGAAGTGAAGTTTTGGAAGCAATTTGAAAACATCATAATTTATCAGATAGTTTTACACATGATCTCCTTTGAACATCATTGAACTGTCACAGAGCAAAACAGATAAAGAATTATGGAGTGGCTCAGTGACTCACGGGATGTATATGACTCACTGATGGGGCTTTTCATTCTTCCAATATTTCTTACACAATTTGGAAATTCTTATTATAATAACTGAGAAAATAAATAGAGAGAAGCTTTATTTAAAATGGACTCAGGAAGCCCTGAAGAGCAAGCTCTCACACATATATTGCTTGTTACAGCCTGTGTAACCAGCAGGAAGAAGGAAGATAAGAATTATTTAATAAGGTCTCTGTATAGAATTCTTTGTTTAAAACTCTCTCTCTCTCTCCACTTCTTCTCTGTAATGATAAAGAAAGTCTCTTTGTATAGAATTCTTTGTATGAAATTCTCTCCCTCTCCACTTCTTCTCTGTGATGATAAAGATGGTACTTTTCTTCTGGCACTCTGTGTTCAAGCTAGGTCGTGACTGACTCTTGTGACCCCATGGACTGCAGCCTGCCAGGCTCTTCTGTCCATGGGATTTCCCAGGCAAGACTGCTGGAGTGGGTTGCCATTTCTTCCTCCAAGGGATCTTCCAGATCCAGGGATCAAACCCGCATTTCCTGTGTGGTGGATTCGTTATCCAATGAGCCACCAAGAAAGCACCAAGGTGGCATTTTTCACATAAGAATTCCATCTCTTGTTTTAAGAAAAGACAGGAAGATCCTTTACTGTCCAGGAACAAAGTACTATGCACCTGGACAGACAGTAAGAAACCACTGCAACTTTGAACTCAGTCATCTCCAATAAATTTACTGAAAACAACCCTCCTCAATTTTCTCTTTATTGTTGTTCAGTGGATAAGTCATGTCTGATTCTTTGCAATTCCATGAGATGCAGCACGCCAGGCTTCCCTATTCTTCACCATCTCCTGGAGTATGCTCAAATTCATGTCCACTGAGTCAGTGATGCCACTAGTAAAAGTTTCCTTTTGTATCTTTGGACTTGCCTATGATTCACCAGGACAAGTTTTCAAGTTGCAATTCCTCTGCTATTCCCAAATAAACTCAACTTGCTGGTAAAATAACGGCTATTTGTTTTCAAAGTTGACATAACATGATTTCTTCATTCAGTTTGTTTCCCGCCTGTACTTAGCCATGGATTAACTCTTAATTGCTTCTTACTGGTGTTTTCCTGAGAGATTTGCTTTTAATGTTCTACATAAATTCTCTGTTTGTTTTTGAAGAGGTATTTTCATGCTTTATTGGAGAGAGAACAATTTTACTCACTGTGAACATACTTTGAGTAACTCAGGTGGCTAATTCAACTTTTGAACTGTGGTGCTGGAGAGGACTCTTGAGAGTCCCTTGGACTGCAAGGAGATCAAACCAGTTAATCCTAAAGGAAATCAGTCCTGAATGTTTATTGGAAGGACTAATGCTGAAGCTGAAGCTCCAATACTCTGGCCACCTGATGCAAAGAAGTGACTTCTTAGAAAAGACCCTGATGGTAGGAAAGATTGATGGCAGGAGGAGAAGGGGATGACAGAGGATGAGATAGTTGGATGGCATCACCAACTCAATGGACATGAGTTTGAGTAAACTCTGGGAGTTGGTGATGGAAAGGGAGGCCTGACGTGCTGCAGTCCATGGGGTCGCAAAGAGTCAGACATGACTGAACGACTGAACTGAACCAAATGTCAACGTTAATGTTTGATCATTATAGATTTAGTAATATCCACTTTTTACTTCATTCCATCCCACAACTGATACCATGTGGTGTGAATGTAAATGTTTCTTAGATTTTTCCTATAGAGTTACCCTTGTCCAAGTGAGTATTTAGTATAAAACTCAAACATGTATATAAAGTTTCAGTTGTACTTATTTTCATCTTCAAAAGTTACCACTTCAACCATCTAAAAAATAATCAATTTATTTCACAAATTGTATTTTGTTACTGAAATAAAAATATCTGGAAATTCTGGATAAATGAAAATAATAGCCTCTTGGTTATTTCACATTATCACATTCAATAACAGATAATTCTCATGGTGTGATATGCATGCAGAGGGGTACTGACTGTGCCCTCTGTTCCTGGGCATATCTGAGTAATTGGCTATGAAGTGAGGTTCCTCTTTTTTTTTTTTCCCCCCAAGCATTATGGCTTAGTGCCAAGAATGATTGTGTTTCGGAGATCAACATATTAAAACTTACCTTCATATATTTGAACATTAAAGAGATACTTGAAAAATTTACAAAACAAAATAAAATAAACAAGTCACACATGTGGCCAAGGAAGAAATGGAAGTTCCTACTCTTTCATCTTGGCAGTTTGGGTGGTAGAAGGATGGAGACTATGGCCTGTCTGGGTGTTTATGAGCTTCTTCATGCTTCTTGAACTGTTTGGTGAAGCTATGACCCCTTCCCTTCTCCACTTTCACTCTCTGAGTCACTGGCAAACATTAGCAAAGGATCCCTGAAGATGAACCCTGCAGTAGCCTGTCTGATTCTATATGTTTTAAGGGTGGCCCTGATCATACATGGTTTAGACGGGCGTGTTCTTTTCCTCTTCTCCTGTAAGATGTTCACTTTTATGTTACATAAGCAATAAACATCGATATGAAAATGAAAACTCTCAGTTTCACAGGACCTATTATGAAAATGTATAATGCCAGCTGCAAACAGTATAATTAGAAAATAAGAGAGAATTTTAAGTTTTAACTGCATAACTTAATATATGTTCATTAGTAGTCTATTCCTTTTAAATATCAGATCGTTATCACACTGCCTAAATCTGTTTTCTGGTTAAAAATTATATAGTTTCCCAGGTAGACATTATACATTTCTTTTCATTATCTAAAGAAGTGGATGTAAATAGCATGCATCCAGTCATCTCTTCTCATCCGTTCTAGGCAAGAAAACATTTTTATTTGAGTGCCTACTATAAGAAGAACCCTTTATCCAGATTTCACTTAGTTCAGTTCATTCACTCAGTTGAGTCCAACTCTTTGCGACCCCATGAACTGCAGCACGCCAGGCCTCCCTGTCCATCACCTGCTCCTGGAGTTTACCCAAACCCATGTCCATTGAGTCGGTGATGCCATCCAACCACCTCATCCTCTGTCGTCCCCTTTTTCTCCTGCCCTCAATCCTTCCCAGCATCAGGGTCTTTTCACAGGTCACCAAAGTATTGGAGTTTCAGCTTCAACATCAGTCCTTCCAATGAACACCCAGGACTGATTTCCTTTAGGATGGACTGGTTGGATCTCCTTGCCATCCAAAGGACTCTCAAGAGTCTTCTCCAATACCACAGTTCAAAAGCATCAATTCTCCGGCGCTCAGCTTTCTTTATAGTCCAACTCTCACACCAATACATGACTACTGGAGAAACCATAGCCTTCACCAGATGGACCTTTTTGGACAAAGTAATGTCTCTGCTTTTTAATATGCTGTCCTTGGACCTTCCTTCCAAGGAGTAAGCGTCTTTTAATTTCATGGCTGCAATCACCATCTGCAGTGATTTTGGAGCCCCCACAAATAAAATCAGCCACTGTTCCCCCATCTATTTGGCATGAAGTGAAGGGACCAGATGCCATGATCTTAGTTTCTGAATGTTGAGCTTGAAGCCAACTTTTTCACTCTCCTCTTTCACTTTCATCAAGAGGCTCTTTAGTTCCTCTTCACTTTCTGCCATAAGGGTGGTGTCATCTGCATATCTGAGGTTACTGATATTCCCCCGGCAATCTTGATTCCAGCTTGTGCTTCTTCTGGCCCAGTGTTTTTCATGATGTACTCTGCATAGAAGTTAAATAAGTAGGGTGACAATATACAGCCTTGATATACTCCTTTTGCTATTTGGAACCAGCCTGTTGTTCCATGTCCAGTTCTAACTGTTGCTTCCTGACCCGCATACAGGTTTCTCAAGAGGCAGGTAAGGTGGTCTGGTATTCCCATCTCTTTCAGAATTTTCCACAGTTTATTGTGATCCACACAGTCAAAGGCTTTGGCATAGTCAACAGAGCAGAAATAGATGTCACTTACTTAAGTCACACAAAATCTCCATCAAATGTGATGTGCTGTGCTTAGTTACTCAGTCATGTCTGACTCTTTGCAAATCTATGGACTGTAGCCC
This sequence comes from Capricornis sumatraensis, assembly GCF_032405125.1. NCBI lineage: Eukaryota > Metazoa > Chordata > Mammalia > Artiodactyla > Bovidae > Capricornis > Capricornis sumatraensis. The sequence goes on from NC_091069.1 coordinate 126,587,655, forward strand.
ACCAGGCTTTTCTGTCCATGGGGATTCTCCAGGTAAGAATACTGGAATGGGTTGCCATGCCTCCTCCAGGAGATCTTCCCAACTCAGGAATCAAATCCATGTCTCCCACACTGCAGGCAGATTTTTTACCATCTGAGCTACAAGGGAAGCTCATAAAGTGTATCACTCTTTAGAAGAAAATGGCAAAGAAGTTACACAGCTACTAGTGACCAGATATAACCTAGAGTTCAGATTTTTCTGTCTGAATTCCAAGCAAATCATTAATCTACCTAGAATTCCCAGTGTATAATTTTTACATCTCAATGATAGTAGTTGAAATAGCTTTCCTGTTTTTTCACCTTTAAACTATTCCCTATCCTTTCCTTTGTTTTCCTTTCCTTCCTTCTTTTCCCTATTTGGTCTATTATTAATGTAACCCAACAAGCGTGACAAGGAAATTCAAGCTTGGAATACAGTTTTGAGAAGTGATCTCACGGTCACATAGCAATTTATGTAACTACATACAAAGAGAAATGAATTATGCAAACCATTCAATATGTTCATATGTTCAATATGATATTGAACATAGTTTTCTATGCTGCTTAATCATTCCATATATAGAAACCTTCATCAGCTAACCCCAACCTCCCACTCCACTCCTTACCCAACCCCTTCCCCTTTCACAACCACCATTCTCTTCTCTACATCCATGACTCTGTTTCTGTTTCATAGATAAGTTCATTTGTGTCATATTTTAATTCCACACATGAATGATATAGTATGTATGATAAACTTTAGTTACATTCATGTTCTGCTGCAAATGGCATTATTCCATTCTTTTTACAGCTTCCCTCATAGCTCAGTCAGTAAAGAATCTGCCTGCAATGCAGAAGAACCGGGTTCGATTCCTAGGTCGGGAAGATCCCCTTGAGAAGGAAATGGCAACCCGCTCCAGTACTCTTGCCTGGAGAATCCCATGGACAGAGGAGCCTGGCAGGCTACAGTCCATGGGGTCGCAAGAGTCGGACATGACTGAGCGACTTAACTACTACTACTACTAGTATTCCATTGAGGGTTTCCCAGGTAAGTTGCCTGCAATGCAGGAGACCCCAGTTTGATTCCTGGGCTGGGAAGTTCCCCTCTAGAATGGATAGACTATCCACTCCAGTATTCTTGGGCTTCCCTTGTGGCTAAGATGGTAAATAATCCACCTGCAATGTGGGAGACCTGGGTTCAATCACTGGGTTGGGAGGATCCCCTGGAGAGGACACAGCAACCCACTCCAGTTTTCTTGCCTGGAGAATCCCCATGAACAGAGGAGCCTGGCAGGCTACAGTTCATGGGGTCACAAAGATTTAGACATGACTGAGTGGCTAAGCACAGCACAGCATTCCACTGTATATGTGCACCATATCTTCTTTATCCATTCGTCTGTCCATGGATGTTTAGGTTGTTTCCATGCCATGGCTGTTGTGAACGGTGCTGCTATGGACATAGGAGTGCATGTATCTTTTTGAACTGTAGTTTTGTCTGGATATATGCCCAGGAGTGGTATTGCTAGATCATAGAGTAATCCTATTTTTAGTTTTCTGAGGAGTCTCCACACTATTTTCCACAGTGGCTGCATCAACTCAAATTCCCCCTAACAGTGTAGGAGGGTTCCCTTTTCTCCACATTTTCTCCAATATTTGCTGTTTGTAGGATTTTTAATGATGGCCATTCTGACTGGGATGAGATGGTACCACATAAAGCACCTTTCACAATATTCAAGCTTCAATATACCTCCTCATATTTTAAGAAAGGTGATTGCATTTAGCTCATATGCTATCTTGGTTTGACATTAAATTTCAGTTTAAATGAGTCTAAATTATAATTATTTCAAGGCACTTTCCAGCTGGTTGATCCAGAATAATCTGAAGTAATTTAGATAGGACATTGTTTTGATAGATCAAGTGGTCCTCTAAGTTTATATTAGGTAAAGATCTTGATACTGTCCTTGCAGGGGTCAGTGCAACTGAGCCCTGGCCATTATTGTTGATATTTGAATATTTGCTAAGAAGCCAGTGAAACTGAGTCAATTCCAGAACTCATACATTTTTCTTATATTTTACTTTTTCTGTTATTCCCACTTGGTTTGGGAAGTGTGCTTATCTTTTATGAGACATTTAAAAAAAACATTAACTATTATAAAAGCAAGTGGGCTCAACGTAAAGGAAATCAAGCTACACACACACATACATACACACAAACCTAAAACCTCCAGCTTATACCCCAGTTTAGATATGAGTGTTGTCCCATGCATTTTGATTTCATCCAACATGGAGCTCTTATTTACTTTGTCCTCTGTGCTGCAGGTTATTCTACAAATCTCAGAAACCCTTTTTCTGTAGTCTCTTCCAGAAACACAAAATGAAACTCAATTTTCTCTAATCTAATACACCCTAAAGTATTCTATGTGTTGTTCTTTAAATGTCCTGTTGAGCTATGGAGCTCGCTTTCAATCTTTACAAAAGATCTCCAGCTTCTCAATTTTTAAGACATTATCCCTTGGGGAAAATTATTGCTCCCAATTTGGATCTGCTGCTGTGTTTTCTAGCCATTAGTAGGTTCACCATGTTTCATATCTCTTAAGGAAATCAACAGGGCCTAGGAAACTGAATCTTTCCCAAGACATATTCTATGGGCTCATTTCACTAGTTCAAACTCAGTTCATTTGATCCTTTGCAACTGATGCCTTCTCAAAATCAGGCAGTGTTCGAGTAAGAAGAGCATACAATGTCCCTGATTCTTTTTTTTTTTTATAACTTGGTGGGGCTGGAGGAGAAGAGGGAGGAAAATGAGAAGCACTTCCTCAACATGTATGAGTTCTTACTTTGGGTCTGCTGTGCCTTGATTCTCTCAGGAGTAAGCGTGCCACACCAGGAAATGTCAACCCCAGTTGTTCAGCAGTCAAGCACTCTTAATCCATAAATATTTTATGTATAAATTTTTAAATATATACTTACAAATATATCATGTACAGGGTACTAATTTGTAATGCATTGTAGAAATGTTTTGTAAATATTTATTAATATTGGATAAGGGCCTTGTTAATGGTTATAGGAAATCAGGAAAGATGCCAGAAGAAACCTGATGGCCATGAACTCCCCAGCTTCACTCTTCCTGGATTCCCTGATCTGGGGTTGCGCTTGCAGTTACGCTCAGGAGCACAAACCAATTTATGGCTTTTATTCTGACATTTTCCCTAAAGTTAGAAGTTGGGGGTGCCATGCGACAAAATTAGGCTAAGGCTGCAGTCTTTAGTCTGGAGAAGCCAGTCATAACTTTGCATTGTAGTTTGGTCCAAAGTCTTCTTTTCCCCTCTGCTTACAATTATCAAGCCCGGCACTAACTAATTTAATACTTAAAATTGCACTTTCAGGTCAGGTTGGTATTACCATTATCTTCATTTCATAGACTATGAAACTGATACACACAAATACAAACCTATTAGTTAGTGCCAGGATTCAAACAAAGGCAACATGATTCCAAAACATGCGCTCTTAAATATTACATGTTTCTTCCTCGAATCGATGTTGATATACTATATTTTCAGTTTATGACCTGCTTATACTTTGGAGGGCTTAGTTAACCTTATGTGAAACTATGGAAAGGAAGTTGTGCTATTGTGTTTTCCAAGCTGACAGATCAATAATGTAGATGTTGCATGGAAAATAACACATTGTAAGTGATAATGCAAACATCCATGAGTGAGAAAATAGTAAGCAGAAGAACTTAGGGGCCTTGGGATACTGAACAGGCAAGAAGTAAGGAAGAGGGAAAATATTATATGCTAATAATATGGAGAATAATTTTATTTTCTAGAAATATCATATTAGGAATTTGCCTTTCCTTTTTTTGCAGGATATTTTGTCCTGACCAATATCTTGATTTATCATCCTGTTGTTCCAGATGTCCTCAGTTTCAGTTTTGTCATTGTTACTTGTCTAGGAGCTCTGAGTCCAGCTGAACAGGAAGAGAATTTACTCACCATCACTGAAAAGCCCATAAACTCCTGTGACCTCATTATGTTTATGTGACCTCTCCTCTTTAAAAAGGAGACCAGAAATATTCGCAAGACTCTAGTCCTGGTAGACTCCATTTTCCTACCAAGATTTATCAAGATGACAAAGCATAATTGAAAACAACAATAAAGAGTAATTAGAATGCAGTCTCTCTATCTCCGTGGCATTCTTCCTCTCCTCCTCCCAAAACATGACTTTGCCATATTTTGTTATCCATGTATTTTCTTTTCAACTGGGATTATTTGTTTTCTTATGTTTCACATGCAGACTTCTTGGAAATGGGGCTGGGGGATAGTGAGAAAGGGACAGAGGAGAGAGGGGGAGACAAACTCTATCTCCTACTCTGTGAAATTGTCCTGTGGATACCTACTCTCCAGACACTGAAACTTTTATGGCTCTCTTGCCGTGCTGCCTTATTCATTTTGGCAGTTGTCAGACATTCCAGCTATATAAAATGTTCACCCTTGTAAGTCCTTAACCGTAGCAATAAATTAAGGTAAGAATTGCAGGGGAACCTGATAGACAAATGAATAGGTAGTAGTATATAGAGGGGATTTAACAATATCAGGAGATCCATTTTGGCAAAAATAATCTGATTCTTTTTGCTACCTGAGTAGCTGATCACTCACTATATTTCCACCTTCATATTTCCATACTCCTAGGCAGAAATAGCACATCAAATCCATTACAGCATATTATGAACCGTGGCCAGGGACTACGAGCTTATTAGCACTTGGAACAAATAAAAACAAGTGGTTGAAATAGATATAATTGAAGTTGTAAAATTCCTAGAAGGGGCAAAGTTTCATGGTATTGCTCTTGGCAATAATTTCTTGAACAGGCCACCAAAAGTACAAGCAACAGAAGCAAAAATGAACAAATGGGACCACATCAAACTAAAAAGCTTCCGCAAAGCAAAAGAAACAGCAAAATAAAAAGATACCTACAGAATAGGAGAAAACATTTGCAAACTGTTTATCTGATAAGATGCTATTATTCAAAAACATAGGAACTCCTAGAACTTAATAACAAGAAGATGAATAATCTTATATAAACATGGGCAAATGATTCGAACAGTTACTACCTCAAAGAAGATAAACAAATGGCCAATAGATATGTGAAAAATGTTCAACATCAATAATGATCAGGGGAATGCAAGTGAAAACAAAGTAAACTATCACTTTACACCTACTAGGATGGCAGTTATAAAAAAAAGATAGTGAATGCTGCTGAGGATGCTAAGAAATTAGAACACTTGTACACTGTTGGTGGAATGTAAACTGTAGAGAAACTACCATATAACCTAGCAGTTACTTTTCTGGGTTTATAACCAAAAGAATTGAAAACATGACATTGATGAGACATCTGTTCAGTTCAGTTCAGTCGCTCAGTCGTGTCCGACTCTTTGTGACCCCATGAATCGCAGCGCGCCAGGCCTCCCTGTTCATCACCATTTCGCGGAGTTCACTCAGACTCAAGTCCATTGAGTCTGTGATGCCATCCAGCCATCTCATCCTCGGTCGTCCCCTTCTCCTCCTGCCCCCAATCCCTCCCAGCATCAGAGTCTTTTCCAATGAGTCAACTCTTCGCATGAGGTGGCCAAAGTACTGGAGTTTCAGCTTCAACATCATTCCTTGCAAAGAAATACCAGGGCTGATCTGCTTCAGAATGGACTGGCTGGATCTCCTTGCAGTCCAAGGGACTCTCAAGAGTCTTCTCCAACACCACAATTCAAAAGCATCAATTCTTCAGCGCTCAGCCTTCTTCACAGTCCACCTCTCACATCCATACATGACCGCTGGAAAAACCATAGCCTTGACTAGATGGACCTTAGTCGGCAAAGTAATGTCTCTGCTTTTGAATATACTATCTAGGTTTGTCATAACTTTTCTTCCAAGGAATAAGCGTATTTTAATTTCATGGCTGCAACCATCATCTGCAGTGATTTTGGAGCCCCCAAAAATAAAGTCTGACACTGTTTCCACTGTTTCCCCATCTATTTCCCATGAAGTGATGGGACCGGATCCCATGATCTTCGTTTTCTGAACGTTGAGCTTTAAGCCAACTTTTTCCACTCTCCTCTTTCACTTTCATCAAGAGGCTTTTTAGCTCCTCTTCACTTTCTGGCATAAGGGTGGTGTCATCTGCATATCTGAGGTTATTGATAATTCTCCCGGCAACCTTGATTCCAGCTTGTGTTTCTTCCAGTCCAGTGTTTCTCATGATGTACTCTGCATAGAAGTTAAATAAGCAGGGTGGCAATATACAGCCTTGACGTACTCCTTTTCCTATTTGGAACCAGTCTATTTTTCCATGTCCAGTTCTAACTGTTTCTTCCTGACCTGCATACAGATTTCTCAAGAGGCAGGTCAGATGGTCTGGTATTCCCATCTCTTGAAGAATTTTCCACAGTTTCTTGTGATCCACACAGTCAAAGGCTTTGGCATAGTCAATCAAGGAGAAATAGATGTTTTTCTGGAACTCCCTTGCTTTTTCCATAATCCAGCAGATGTTGGCAATTTGATCTCTGGTTCCTCTGCCTTTTCTAAAACCAGCTTGAACATCAGGGAGTTCACAGTTCATGTATTGTTGAAGTCTGGCTTGGAGAATTTTGAGCATTACTTTACTATTGAGACGTCTGTAGTCCCTGGTTTATTGCAATCTCATTCACATTATCCAAGATACAGAAACAACCTATAAAGCAATCAACAGATAAATAGATTTTAAAAAATGTGATATATATATACACAATACATACACACAATGGAATATTATTCAGCCTTAAAAAGGAAATCTTACCGACTGATAAGATGAATGAATGTAGAGGATTTTAGGCTAAGTGGAATAAGCTAATCACAGAAGGGCAAATGTCCATGATTCTAATTGTATGAAGTATCTGAAACAGACTCATAGATACAGAGTAGAATGGTGGTTGCTGGGGGTATGGGATATGGGGATTTGCTGTTTATTGGGTGTAACATTTGAGTTTTGTAAGATGAGTAATTTCTAGAGATTGCTGTGGGACATTGTGCATATACTTATCACTGTATCATGCACTTAAAAATTTGTCAAGAGAGTGTATCTCAGGTGTTCTCGCCACAATTTAAAAGAAAGGGAAAGAGGAGAAAAGTGAAGAAAAGGAATGTATCAGCATCTTGAGCTGAAAGTTGAAGTCAGCATCCTGAACTGAAATAGTGCTCATTCTGATGAAATTCTTTTAAAGGTAACAACAAGTGATGTTGTGGTACCCAGGGACTAATACAGTGTGAGGATGTCACTGCCTTTAGGCCTGAAAAGCAGGCAGAGGCAACAGTATTATTGAACTGATGTCAAAGGCAGGGTGACGCTCTGCCTAGCAATACGGCAGTCAGAGGGACACAACCAAAGGATAAACCATGGAACTGAAGCATGAAGGGAGCAGGTTAAGTGCTTTAGGCTGGTGGTCTGGGAACTCTTATATTTTGGGCTAGGCAGAAACCAGAGAGCAACAATGCCTAGGTTCTACAGTTGATAAAGCTTGTCTCTAGGACAAAGTATAGAACACTGAAGGGTAGCCTGTGAATTTAGAGGGAGCAAATGGAGAAAAACTCAATTATGAGAGTGAAAAAGAAGAGATGTCATATAAAGGATAATTTTGTACATTGATAGAATGGGCAGATACACAAAGCTCATAAGAAATATAGACCTAAGAACTAGTTTCCTCATTTTTCTTTCTTATTTTATACTTGTCTCCATGTAGTAGCAAGATTTTGTTTTGACTTAATGCAACTATTTCAAAGAATTCCATGTTGTCAGGAAGCATTTCCAATATTCTTGATTATTCTTGGATGAAAAAGACAAAGTGTAGGTGAATCCTTGAATAATATTTAATCTGTGTTGCCATCAGTATTCAGTCTATGAGAAAGTTTTGAAAGGCTGAAAGTCATGTCTTCAGGAAAATAATCACATGGGGTATTTAGTTTCAACTGTTTACAACTAAAGTATGCCGAGATTTATTTAGAAGCCTGGTTCTCTTTAGACATTTCCCTCTAAAGTTTGAGAGCAATCGTATAGTTATTAAGGTGATATTCATGATGAAGGGAGTGAGTAACTCATCCCTCTTGAGGAGGAAAATTTTGTGTTTGATTTTTCTGAACGCACAGGTGGGAATGTAGATGAGATATTTTTGAGAAAGCTAAATTGCAGATATAAAGTATTTTTCTACTTTTAGTTTTAAAGCTACTGGTATAAGAAATGCTTCAGCAACTTTATAGCAATTTTGACATGCTTTATTACTTTCACATCCATTTAGCTGTGTTTGTGTGGCAAAATAGTTTTTGCAGACAAAAGTATAATGCTTGGTTATTTTGTTATTGTTTAGTCACTAAGTTGTGTCCCACTCTTTTGTGATCCCAGGGACTGTAGCCCATCAGGCTCCACTGTCCATGAGATTTCCCAGGCAAGACTACTGGCATTGCCATTTCCTCCTCCTGGGAATCTTCCTGACCCAGGGATCGAATTTGCATCAACTTCATTGCAGGCAAATTCTTTACCACTGAGCCATTTGGGAAGCCTGCTTGGTTATTTAAATGAATATAAATACTAAAATTTCAGCTTACATTTTCAAGAGTTAAAGAAGCAAACTCAATTTATTTGACTAAAATAAAAGAGAACACAACACTGAAGCATTCTTAGTAGGATTTCAGAAAGGAGAAAATGAGGGAATAAGAGCTACAGGCCTTGGGGTTAAGTTGTTTTGTTAAAATTGCAATTATTCTTCAAGATATATTTAAAATTTTTTATTCTACTACTAATTAGTTTCATAAATGTTCAATTATTAAATCAGGCTTATGAGGCAGAAAATTGAGGATGTTAAAGTAAAGACACAAGTATCAATTAGTGTTCTAGAAGGAAGTGGACAGTAGAAATGGGGTTATAGAAATGAGTTTAGTAGGCAGATTTTTTACCATGATAATGGAGAAGGAGCATCCAGGGTAACTGATGAGATACAATGAAGGATCTAACTTAGTAATATTGGAAAGCCTTTATCATCACTTCCAAGACTAAAGAAGTGAGCAGAAGGGAACAGTTATTGAAATGTTATGGTACAGAGTGAAGCAAGTCAGAAAGAGACAAACAAATATGGTATATTAACACACATATAAATGGAATATAGAAAAATCGTGTTGATGAACTTATTTGCAGGGAAGGAATGGATTCTCAGATAGAGAGAATGGACTTGTGGACATGGTGGGGGAAGGAGAGAGTGCAATGAATGGACAAAGTAGCATCGACATATACGCAGTACCATGTGTAAAACAGATGGCCGATGAAAAGTTCTTATATAACAGAGGGAGCTCCGCATGGTGCTCTGTGATGACCCAGAGGGGTGGGATAGGGGGAGGAGGAAAGCTCAAGAGAAGGTAATATATGTATAATTATGGCGGATTTGTGTTGTATGGCAGAAACCAACACAGCATTGTAAATCAAATTTCCCCCAAATAAAAATAAATTAAAATAAAAAAGTCTATGAAAGCAGTAAATTTGAGAGAATAACTCTGCCAAATAATGTCTTTTCATTAGAGAAATAAAGCCTCTGCTGATCCTCAGCCAAGCAAGGAGAGAGTTGGGAGAATAAACAGTCCTGATTTCGTCTCCTTCTCACTTGTTTTCCATAGCTGAACCAAATAGATGCACAGAGGAATAAAACCAGAAGAATGTAATTACAGAGATCATTGTAGGTACAGAATAGAGTAGAAAAGCTGGAAAAGTGTAGAGCATTTAGATGGAGGGTGAAAATCGGATATGCATGGTACAAGATGCATGCCTGGTAGCAAAGGGACTCTATGGTGTGGTTAACTCCTACTAAAGCTAACATTTCTGCATGAGGATATATCTCAGGATGGTATTTACTACCGATAATTTTACCAAGGCAAAGAAGTAAAAATAAATTAATTTTTGAATTCAGTTCACTCTGAGTTTAAAAGCTTTATCTTGGGCTCCACATTGAAGAGAGATACAGTTTTTCATAGGTAATCATTATTTTATAAAAAATAAAATAGAAACAGGTGAAGAGTGGTGGGCAGCATGGACAGATGCTATGTGAAGTAATAACTGGGAGACAGAGCCACAAATCAAGCTAAGACACTACATTTTCAATGTTATTGCCAGCAAAGCTCCTGAAATTTAGATCCAGTAGTATTTGGAGATGTTGTAGTCAATACAAGGGTGCCTAGCCTATTTTCCATGAAGAGTGAGACATGGGTTTATTTGTTTGTTTGTTTCTTGAGTCAATTTTTAAAGCTTCATGAAGATATAATTTTGGGCTTCCCACATGGCTCAGCAGTCTGTTTCTTGCCAATGCAAGAAACATGGGTTTGATCCCTGGGTTGAGAAGATTCCCTGGAGAAGAAAATGGTGACTCACTCCAGTATTCTTGCATGGCAAATCCCATGGACAGAGAAGCTGATGGGCTGCAGTCCAGGGGGACCACAAAAGAGTTGGACATGTCTTAGCAACTGAACAACAACAACTGCTACAATGACAACAGTGTTTGGAGAAGGCTTATTAGAAATTAATGATGGAAGAGGAATATCACCAAGACAAATATCAAGGAATAACATGAAGAAAATATTTTAAGAAATAAAAGCCATGGAGGAGACTGAAAACAAAGAAAGGAATCCTTGACTAAAATCAAGTACAAATGAAGCATCGATATAATCAACTCATTTATATTAATTTCCATTATGTCTAGTTCTGTTGGAGAAATCTGTGATATTTGAGGTTGTATATCTTTTTCGTTCCTGTGTGTATGGGTGTGTGTGCACACATGTACACACACTCAAATGTGTAGCTATAATCTAGAATGTGGCATAGTTCCTGTCACCAGACACTAACCATTAGTTGGCCTCATTTAAGTAAAACGTGTCATCTTTATTCAGACCAATGTAATGTAAAAATATTAGTTCAGTTCAGGCAACTGTAAGAATTCCACACTTTCAGTTTGCAACTGAAACACTTGATAATCATAATGACAAGAAAAACAATTGTGATTAGCCAAAAGAACTTTTCAGATTTAGGTTATGGAAACGTTGAAAAAAAAAGTCCATCTCTATCTTGAAGTTGAAAAGGCAATTATAAAATAAGGAGCCAAAGTGAATGGTACCGAAAATATAATAAACGCTTTTGGAACCCAGAAGAAGCAGAGAAGGTGAGAGTGAAGAAGAGAGTCTGGGAATGAGCTGGAGAGGTAGCAGATCACGGCCCAGATAATACAGTGTGTTGAAGTTGGGAGTGCGATGGCGTGGATATCCAGGAGCTCAAGGCATTCCAGGAGGATGCTCTACATACAGCAACCTTAAGGGAACTGAAGAGTTACCGAGAGTTTCTCATGGGGGTGGCTATGCTAGAAGTACTGGGGTAGGAAGGATGACCTGCAGCAGGAAGGTGGAGCCACCATGATCGTTGCCAGGCCTATCCTTAAACTCAAGTTTTTACAGATTATTACAATTACCTTCTATTAATGATTGGGAATAAGGACATGTGTTCCAGGACACTGTTGAAAGGAATAAATAAATTAATGCACATGCAAGCAATTAGCATAGTGCTTGGAAATTCAACCAGCACATTAGTTATGGAACTTCCTTTCCTGGAAACTGAAATAGAGAGGATGAAGCAGATGATGAGAAAAGAGGGTGGTCAAAGAGAAGTTCCAGCCTGGAGTCAAGGGTATGACAGTCAAATCTTTGTGAAGAGACTTATTGGCAAATTTCTGCTCCTACTAGGTATCGCTATCATTTCCACAGAGAGGGAAACGATGACTGGTTTCATTTATAAGTTGGAACAACTCCAAGTTTGATGGAGGTTTCCAGTCTATAGTTTGCAACTTCCCTGATTTCTGCTGAGTTTCATATACATCCCTTAGTAGTCTAGCTCTCCTTGCTTATGTTTTCTGAACATGTCATAGAAGAATTGAAAAGCTGAGCACTGAAATTTTGTTTAGAATTTGGCATAACAGTGTCACTCATGGTTTTTTTCCTCTCTTAGAATGATGGCTGGTGATCATTTGCCTCAGGTACACACCAAAAGGAACAGTCCACCATGACTGTTTATTTCCTGTTGCTGGCCATACCTGATGAAAGAAAGAAGGATGGTACCCAGAGCCGCTGGTGACAGAAGCATGCAGGACTATGCAAAATGAGGGGAATACAGAAGACGGGGGAAGAGCCAGGTTAAGGATGAGTGTTTTGCTGCTCACCGCATAGGAAAAGCCAAAGTGAAGCAACTAGAGTAACACAAAGGAAGTCATCTACCTGAGAACTTATTCTCAGAAACACAGATTCCCGCCCCCCCCCCCCTCATAACATCTGCAAGTGCATAAGTGCCTAGTGTATTCTTTGGAGCAGGAAATGAAAACCCACTCCACTACACTTGCCTGGAAAATCCCACGGACAGAGGAGCTTGGTGAGCTACAATTCATGGAGTCTCACAGAGTCAGACATGGCTGAGCAACAGAGCATGCAAAAATAGTGTATTCTTGGGAATTGAAATAGTTCACAAATGTAGTACTTGCTGAGAAATTCTGTCAGATTATCAACTTTTTTTTTTTTTTTTACTCCTACGAGTAAAACAAATTTTGTCATTGCTCTTTAATTTTTCCTCCTTTGCCTGGAGTTCCTTGTGAAGGAGAAGGCCTGCTTACCACCTTTTTTCTCTGCCATCCAGTGGTCTGTTCTTTTCTGCTCTCCTCTACTCTCCAGGTCTTCTCCTTATCCTGGAACCACTACTTTTCCTTCTGATTGCGATTGGATCATCTCCTAATTCAGGAATATGCCTATGTTCAATTATCATCAAATACCCCTTAAGCAGCCCTCAGGAATACGGCCAAATGAATTCTTTCTTTTGTTTGTTGTCCTTTTCTAAAAAGCATTCAGATCTTTTAAATTGTTTTCGTTCACATTCCAGCCAGTCACCCAACCTATTTCTGAATATTATTTTCTAGGTATTTGGTGAAAGATAAGATTAGCTTGTAGCCATTTTAAATAGTGTTCTTTGTTCTTAAGATATTAATGTAAGGCAGATGATTTTTAATATTCATATTTTATTGCCTTATACTAATACCAATATTAAATTCTATCACACACTGAACATGTAAAATATGAGATATGTACACACATTGTTAAAACATGCATGCATGCATGCTTAGCAGGGACTGTAGCCCACCAGGCTCGGTGATCCATGGGATTTTCCAGGCAAGAACAGTGGAGTGGGTAGCCATTCCCTTCTCCAGGGGATTTTCCCAAACCAGGGATCGAACCCGGGTCTCCTGCATTGCAGGCAGATTCTTTACTATCTGTACCATCAGGGGTGAGTTTTCCCTAAATTAAAATTCTAATTGATTTAAGTGTATCATTTATTTTTACAATTGTTTCATAAACAATTATAATTCGCTTTAAGAAGTAATAAAAAAGAATTAAGCCAAAAATATGTCCTCTGGGAAGGACATGAAACCTAGACAGATCAACATGAGTTCTTCTAGATATATCATTGTCCAAATAATTTAATATGCATCTGTTTCTGTAAAATGGGCATGATAATTCTGTCTCCTTCTGTGTTGCAACATTTAATGAATGATTATGTGCTTTTGCATAATGTGTGTTCATATATTAATAGGTTAATAATGCACATTCTCAATGTACTTTAATAAAGGACATTGGGAGCTAATTAAAAGGAATGTAATTTGTGCTTTTGGGAGGAAAAGTGTTATCGAAGTGTAAATTAGGGAGGGAAGTGGCAGTTAATTCTATACAACGTATCTATTACCACACATTGGAGGCTTAACTCTAATTACAGATTGGACATGTGAGCAAACAGTATCTGGGACACTTTCTCTCCTTTCGGAAGGCCCTTCTCCACGTTTACAAAACTAGGCTATCCTTTTAATAACTAGGAGTATTAATAAGCCACTTTCTGCTCAGAACAAAAGGTTAGTGGGAAAAGACCCCTTTCAAAGTCAGCATATTGACAGCATTTATTGTTCTTTTTGGTAGATGGTATCTCCCCAACAAGTGTCAGGGAAGGTAGTTTTTTATTCAGTCCTTTAGACTGAAGACAGTACTTTTGTGGCTTGATAACGCTACCTGGAAGAAAGGGCATTTATACCTGATGGAAGAGGCAAATTCTGCAGACAGATTTGTGCCTGTCTTCAAACATTTCACCATCTGAATAACCCCTGAGGTTAAATAGCTGGTAGACATCTGTAGGCAGAAGTAAGAGAAATGAGATCATCAAGGAACGGTATCGTGCTTACAACATGTGGCGAGATGAGTGTTCTTCACCATCTGTTATTTGTGTGTGTATTTTATTATGTAAATGTTCGTACACACTGCATTCTAAACAAAGGAACATTACTTCCACTTTGTTGGTGCTGCCAAGCTTGCGTATGTGTCCTGGAAAAATAAAGAAAGTGGCAGACAGAAAATTCAGGGTTCATCTAGCCACTTGTGTCCCCACTCCTTTCACCAAGAGGGTGAGAGACTCTAAGTAGGTTTGATTCCTTTTCTACATCCTGTTCACAAAGACAAAGCTTGACTGTGAATGGAAAACAATGTCTTAAATACGACAGTTATGGTCTAAAGCTTCTTTTGCTGGCGTACACAGGGAGAAAAAAGATAGTGGAAGCTCGGATGCTCTGGGATGGTTCCAATGTACACTAGTGATAAATCCAAGCTTGAAAATAAATTTGGACAGAGAAAACAGGCTCTGTTCAATTTTCTCTCATCTGTTTAATTCCTGGCACATAGCTCTGGGTCATGGGAAGGTTCTGGTGGGCTGCTGTCATTGTCTCCCCCAAAACAAGAGGGGTGTGTGTGTATGCATGTTTGGGAGGAATGAAAGTGAGGAGATTTGGGCGACATATTCTGGTCTAAATTTTCATAAAATTACCAATTTAAATTGAAATGTAATTATCCTAACTGGCATCTTTTTGGCAGCAGCTTAAAAAAAAATATCCCTCAGCTTTACTGTACCCAGCAAAAGCCCAGAGGAGTCCTGACACTGGCCTTTAATCAAAAGCTGAAAAGACACAAAAGCTTTCAGATAATCTATGCCAAGCTATCTTGGACAGCACAGAATTGCCTGGAGCACCCTTCTGGTGGCATTTAAAACACCTGGTGCCCTTAGAAAAAAAAACTACATCTGCGTCTGCAATTTCTCCTTCTGTAATTCCCTTAAATCTCTATCTCAACCGATTCTTCTATCTTTAAAAGTAGGGATGCTGCAGTGTCAGTAAAATAAAGCAATTTTATTTACCCAGAGAATGATACTTGTCATTGGCTATGCCTGGAGGTGACAGACTCAGGTGCCCATCTGCACAAACGCTTCCTCACTGTTTATTTCATGTGGATTAATATAATTAAACTATCATTGTGCTCACTGATTCAGCTCAAATTTTAATTTGATAATTGGGGAAAAGGTGTGCATTGGAAATGGAGGCAATTAATTGACACTTTAAATGCACTTGAACAGAAATAATTTAAGTTACACTATACTTAGTGGTGACTTATAATGTTGTGTTTATGCATACTTTTTCCTTTGGCTCCTAATGGATAGAGGTAAATAATGTTACTCATCCTAAGTCCTTTTGATATTGGCAGTCTAATTCTGCAATTTGAAAATATTTTCCCTGCCACAGACAATTCCCTTCATTTTGTAGTCATTGGCTTCTCTAAAATAAAGACATTCTCACTTTGAACAACAATCTAATCATTCATAACTAGTCTCACATATATGCAACATAGTTATGCAGATTGTCACACAATTTTGTCCATAGACAGCCTGATTCTCATTCTAACAAACATCTTGCACAAAGAAATAATGAGAATAACAAAGACATAATTTCTCAACTTATAATGCCCGTCTTTCCCAGGATTTGGAAAGAAAAATAGCTGGTTCAATACTTAAGTTTTCTCCAATACTAGTTTTACTTTGATTTGTTCCAAGGGAATTTATATATTTTGGTGAACTCACAGAAACTTAAGAAGGAAACATATTTATGGATAAAGAAATTTTTTGGTGTTAATTATCTTCCATTTGGAAACAATGCTTTCTTATTTTTTAAAAATTTAAAAACAAAAGCTAGTTTCTTTAAGCAGCTTGCAAAATCTTGTCAATTTGACTGGAGCTCTTCTATTCACGGGGTCTGATACACTGTTAATGAAAACTGAAACAAATGCAATTTTGCAAAATGTTAACGACCACAAGTTATACCTGTAGTAAATAAAGTTACTTAGTAAGAATTATGAGTTGTTTGTATAGAAGCCCTGAGAGGGCTTCTTCTTAATATAAAGTCTTGGAACAACCATTTTGCCTTTTAGATGAAAACTTATGCTCTTGCTTGAATCTATTCAATATTTTTAATATTCAGTGTAACCACGGATGAACCTAAAAAAGTTCTGGCAGGTCATTTCAGTTAAGCAGCCACACTCTTTTTATTAAAGCTGGAAACCTCATTAAAATAGGCTCTGTGAAGATTTTGTAAACTCCAGCTTTAAATCAAGGTTAGCAATATGCTCCAAAAATCTTTTCATATAAATGTGGTTTGGGGGGCATTTTTGAGTTTCTGAAAGTAAGAACTGCTTAAGAGCCAAAAGGCAGGAAACAAAGAAAACAAACAAAAGAACAGACGAAGTGCACACACTTAACGCACATAGTTATGTTCATAACTGTGGGTGACCCCAAAACAAACCATTTCTCCTATCTTTTTCCCCATTATCTACTTATAGACAAAATTATCCCAAAACATATTTGCTGAATCAGTTAATTTAATAGCTTACGAAGAAAGAAAAGCATAATCTTAAACATAGCCTTTAACCATACTTAAAGGGCACCCTTAGTTACTGAGCAGAATTGAAGTGTTCTGAAAGTTCAGAGAATTTTAAAGAAAGATAAGCACTGCTAGATCACTTGATCTGATAACCCAGCAACAGCAAAAGAGATTAGGGGCCAGAGATTAATGACTATGAAAATCCAACAACTAGTTAGTGACAGAGACCAGAATTATAAAACAGATCTGTGGGCTCCCAGCTGAATACTAATTCTATGTGGTATTGTTGATTATTTCAACATTCCTGGATGAAATGCTGTCAGTTCAACAAACAGTCTGATATCTAGATTAGTAAATCCATTCATAATTAGGGCAATTTTTATTGTTTTGTTTCTTTCAGAAAAACCACATTTTTACAAATCTAGATTCTTACTTTTTAAAATATCCTCATTTTCATCAATTCAATAAACATAAGAGCATTGATATATTGCTGTTAATATTCTTCAAAATTTGAAATAATCAACAACCCTTTATCTGATTCTATGTTATTTGTTAATTAATCCACAGAAAGATCCTCTTTTTAAATTTTTTTAAAATTTATTTTTAGTTGGAGGATAATTGCTTTATAATTATTGTTGGTTTCTGCTGTATAACAAGATAAATCAGCTGTAAGTATACATATATTCCCTCCCTCTTGAGCCTCCCACCCACCTCCACCCCACATCCCACCCATCTAGGTCATCACAGAGCACCTGCAGAGTTCCCTGTGAGAAAGATTCTTCTCTTTATCACCAGTATTTTCTTTCCAATATTGAGAACATTTTTTGAAAACTTCTTAATTACATAGAAGTGCTATTTAAGTAAGTGAAGATATTAAACACTTAACTCACAAATAATGGCTAGTTAATAGGCAATTTTCCTTCAGTTCAGGCTCAATATCTTATTCAAACAATTTTTCTTTAAAAAAAAATGGAGTATCAAGTCAAATGGCCAACATATTTTGTTGATGCTTATTTAAAGGGCAAAGGACATCTCTCAAGAACGAAACCCCAAATTCCTTAATTTGATTTTAGGTTGATTCAACAGAATTAGTGTCTAGTCTTGGTTTGGATTTATAGAAAAAAAAAAACATTTTTGATGAAGTTACTTATTTCAAACTAGCCAAGAAATTCATATGCATACACAAACCATTCAAGAAAGGTACAAGATAGAAATGAAAGTGATTAAATGGGTTGTACTAGTCCCAATGGGTGTTAAACTGATAGTTTTTTGTCTGTGGAATAATTGACTATATTTTGCATTTTAAATGTTTTTTTTTTCAGACTAAATATCAAAATAAATTGTGTGAAGAATGTAACTTCTGGTTCTGCTAAATAAACACTTTTTCTGTGACCACTATTTGACAAAAATAGTATCAGGTAAATAAAACACATTGAGTTTATTAAGAAACTACAGTCTAATAGTACTAAACATGGTTGGGATGAAAAACTAAAAGCTAGGTCCCTCATACTGTATGGGGATAATTGAGTAGGATATTTTCGAGCTGTGGATATTTGGAAATGAGCAAGGGATAGGTAGAAATGGTTTATATAAATTCAGTGCCTAGAATAAGACATAATGTTACTGAACAACCCACACATTACCTATTGATATCAGTAATAGTTTGGGGGGTATTTAGAATTTTTTTTCCCAATACTGAAACATATGGTAGTTACTCAGAACTCCTAGTTTTATTTACAAAACTATTTCTTTTACTTCAAAAAAAAAAAAAAAAGACTGATATATTCAGTAAATTGCAATCTCAATTTTCAATGTGAAAATAACCTGAAGGTAAGTTGAAACAATTCACTGTGGCCACTACAAAAAAGTTGGCAATCATGTAAACATTCCCCTGATTTTCAAAACCTTAACTTTTAAACAACAGCTTTTACTTTGTTATACTGTCTTCTCCCCTCTCTGTGTATTGCCGTTGGCCTGCTGTTTTATAGGCTTTCCAAGTGTGCAGGAAATTTGGTTGAGTTAGCAGTTTTGTTTTAATATATTCCTGGAAATTTTATCTTCAGCAGTTCTGCATGCTTTCAGCAAGTGGCTAAAATGGATGCAGGTTTTCTAAATCTGATGTGGTCAGAATGAATAGCACCATTGGCTGCAAGAAAAAATCACGTAACAGCAGGTTGAGATGGCACATAAGAAATGCACGTGTGCTAATTTGCCATCTTCCCCCCACTTTTAGTTTCATTGTCATAAAATCAGAGGGAAGATTTCAGGCACTGAAGCTGCCACACCACTTCTGAAAGTCTTAATAATTGCACTGACAGCTCAGAGGCCTATTAAACCAAGAGGTGCCATGCTTGCTTGACTCCTTTCCTAAAGCACTGCCAGCGGCAAAGACAGGTGCTTCAGACAGCATCATATAGTGAGTGGTGAAACCTCTCTGATCAAGTGTTTGTCCATTTACCAGCTTTTTCTGTGGTCATCAGATTATACATGCTGTCTCAAGTGTGTCTTAACAGAATGAATGCCAAGGGAAGAATTGGGAGAGTAGAATTGACATATATACACTATCACGTGTAAAACAGACAGCTTGTGGGAAGCTGCTGTATAACGCAGGGAGCTCAGCTCAGTGCTCTGAGATGAGCTAGAGGGTAGGCATGGATTGGGATGGAGGCACAAGAGGGAAGGGATATATGTGTGTGTGTATATATATATATATATATATATACCTGATTCATTTTATTGTAATGTGGGAGACCTGGGTTGCCTCCCTGGGTTGGAAAGATCCCTGGAGGAAAAAATGGCTACCCACTCCAATATTCTTGCCTGGAGAATTCCATGGACAGAGGAGCCTGGTGGGCTACAGTTCTTAGGGCTGGAAAGAGTCATGTCTGACTGAGCAACTAACACTTTCATAGCTGATTCACTTTGTTGTACAGCAAAAACTAACACAACATTGTAAAACAATTATACTCTAATAAAATATAAAGTTAAAAACAAGAATGGATGCAAGGGTAGCACTCACTCTGCAGTCTGCAAGCTGAATTGAGATATTGTGTGTGCCTCACTCTAATTTCAGTGTTCAGTGTCCAGCTGCGAGCTGATGTGACTTCCTACAACACCTCAAGTAATGAGAACCATCTCTGCCTCAGAGCCCCCACAAGAAATTGCTAGTACAGTTTCCAGACTGGTGATGAGGTCAACTCTCACTGAGGAATCAGCCTTTCCTCTGTCCAGGGCCACCTCACTATAGAACATCCATCTGCTAGAATACTGACTTTTATTTATCAGATGGGACATGTCTTGGCCATATCATTAGAAGAAAGGTACCCATAGTTTCCACTTCAGTTAAAAGTCTGCAGAGCTGAAACTGACTTTCAATTTAAATTGTATTCTCAAAGAGTTTAGATTTAGTATGTTTTGTTTGAGACTGAGAGGCAGAGAACTCTGAGATAAAAACTACTGTTTTATGTGTTAATAAGGATAAGAATGGTTTTTCTGGAGCTAATAGTGCTCCTCTGAATCACTGTCTTATTTACAGTGGAGGAATGTCATAGATATCATATTTCATCAGCCATGATGGCTTGATTATGTTCCGTGAATAATTGCAGTATATCTTTTCATCTCCCTTTTGTTATAGGAAACCTTTATAGTAAAGGCTTTTAAATATGCAGTGGGAGTGTGTAATTCAAGTATCAAGTCTAACGAGAAATTGTTTTGGCAAGTTCAGAACCCTCTCGAAATTCATGGGTTTGGAGTTTCATATCTAATTGGAAACTTTTAATATTGGAATAGGCTTGCTGTTAGGAAAACAGTGTAAAGCTTTTAAGCAAGGGGTTGGGGGGTACGCTTTAAGAAATACTCAGTAGGATTCTGTGACATTCAAATTATGTTTATTTAAAAACAGAAACTCCTGTGTTCTGATGTCTTAACATAAAGAGAGTCAAAATTACATACACGGCTACAAGAATTACAAAGCTTTGAAAAATTGCTTGTGCAAAAGACTCTGCTGCTGCTGCTAAGTCGCTTCAGTTGTGTCCAACTCTGCGCGACCCCATAGACGGCAGCCCACCAGGCTCTGCCATCCCTGGGATTCTCCAGGCAAGAACACTGGAGTGGGTTGCCATTTCCTTCTCCAATGCATGAAAGTGAAAGGTGAAAGTGAAGTCGCTGTCGTGTCTGGCTCTTAGCGACCCCATGGACTGCAGCCTACCAGGCTCCTCTGTTCATGGGCTTTCCCAGGGAAGAGTACTGGAGTGGGGTACCATTGCCTTCTCCAAAAGACTCTGAGTTGAGCCAAATAATTAAAAAATACCTTGAGAGTATCAGAGGTATAATGGAGATTCTCATCAACATGTTACCATTTGCTAGAAAATTTTTCTCAAGAGTACGTGACAGCCGTGTAAAGATCTAATTCAGGTTTTTACCCTCCTAACTTAGCCTGTCCTGAAATCACTAACTGCTGCTTTCCTAGGTTTTCCAGTGATGAGAACAACCTTCTCTCCTTTTTTGAATTTTTTTTCCAGTTCTCACGTTTGAACTTTCATCTGTACCATAAAATAGGCAGATTGGTTATGCCAAGTGGTCAAACAAACAACCAAAAAAAACAACAACAACAACAAACCCTAGAACATCTATCCTCTGTCTCTCTGCAGTTTCTGCATGTTCAGTGCAAATGACTCCCATATGGTTTAACCTTAGTGACCATATTATGTCTACTGAGTCGGAAGAATCCCTTCTAAACATTAAGCTTAGAAGGAAGTTGCTAATATAAAACATCATAATGTACAGATAAAGCTAGTTTTAAAAACTTGCTTCTTGTCAGGAACAAGCAAAAAATGCTTTGGCAGCATGTGCCAAATAGGGTTTTTGGAAAAGTAGGTCTCAAAGATGGAAATAATTAAAAAGAAAGTCTTGAGTGGGGTGGCTCCCTGGTTATATAAACATATACTTGATGTCCATTTTGGAGTCTCATGTTTTAATTTTGATCATTTAATTTATCTGTTTTTGTACATAAATCAAGCATTTTACATCCTATCAAAGATATATTTACCTATCTCATGAACACAAGGACTTTTCCCCCTTATTTCTTTTAGGAGTTTTTTTATTTTTGATACTGGGTAGTGGAAATAATTTTGGATTAGGTGTTGAATATAGTGTTGATATGAATCAATGTTCACTTCCCCAAATAAATATCCAGCTATTGCAGTGTTATTTTGGAAAAGAAATTTTATTCCCTCATTGGGAAGCCTTTATACTATTTTTTAAAAATCATTTGGCCAGTTATGTTTGGATCTATTTTTGAACTCTATCCTCTTCCATTTATCTATATCTGCATTTTTCTACATTCTCATGATTACTGTATATTTATAGTAAGTCATTAAATCAGAACATTGAAGTTCTCCAATTTTCCCATTTTAAAAAAATTGCTTTGGATATTCTTGTTTATCTGCATTTTCATTAAAAAAAATTAGAACCAACTTATCAACTTCTGCAAAAACATGCTAGGATTTTGGTTGGGATTGCACTGAAATTATAAATTTGGAGAAAGATTTCTTAACAATGCAAATGTAACGAGATACAATTAGCAAAATCACAATATTAACATTAATATAAAATTCTCATTTATGGGAGAAGGCAATGACAACCCACTCCAGTACTCTTGCCTGGAAAATCCCATGGACGGAGGAGCCTGGCCGGCTGCAGTCCATGGGGTCGCGAAGAGTCACTTTCTGAAGAGAAGAGACACGACTGAGTGACTTCACTTTCACTTTTCACTTTCATGCATTGGAGAAAGAAATGGCAACCCACTCCAGTGTTCTTGCCTGGAGAATCCCAGGGACAGCGGAGCCTGGTGGGCTGCTGTCTATGGGGTCACACAGAGTTGGACACGACTGAAGCGACTTAGCAGCAGCTCATTTGTAGGCCTTACTCAAATTTTATCAATTGCTCTATTAATCTTTTCTTTCTGGACCTTGATCTATCCAAGGTCACACATTGCAGTTCATTGTTCTGTCTCAGTCTCTTATTCTGGAAGAGCCTCAGTCTTTCTTTGCCATTTGTGTCCTTGACTCATTTGAAGAGTACTGGCTGGCTATTTTGTAGACCACCTCCCAATTTTGGTTTGTCTGATGTTGCCTTGTGATTAAATTCAGATTATTCATTTTCAGAAAGAAAACCTTAGGAGTCATGCTGTATGAAATAGAGGCTGTCTATCTCTTTACTAGTGATATTAACTCTATCACTTGGTAAGGGTGGTGTCTCCAATTTTCTTTACTATAAAGTTACCTTTTTTTTTTTCTTTAAATTAATAGATTTGTTGTAGGGGATATCTTCCTTCAGATTAGATGTGTTTTGTTAATACACTTTCAAAATTGCTGACCCTTTACTCTCTATTTCTTTTAAGCCTATCCAGTGGCTTTTTTATTTCTAATATTGAAATTTTTGATTTAAATTTTCCAGTTTTCAGGATCTGCAGAGGTATCTTATGTTTTCATTCATTTCAAGTCTCATTTCTTTCTGTCACTGGGCATAATTGTAACTGCTTCTTTCAAGTTCTTGTCTAATAATTCCAACAGCTGTTAACCTTGGGGTTGCCATCTGTTTGTAGTTTTTTCCCTGGAGACTAGATCACATTTTCCTGGTTATTTATATGTCCTGGACATTCTAAATATTAGGCTGTGGAGAATCTGGATTCTGTTAGATTGCTCCAAGAAGTGTTGATGCTTTTGTTTTAGCAGGCAATTAACATAGTTAGACTCAGAGTGCAAATAGGCGTGTCTGTGGTGGGTGGCTGCTTAGATCTCAGATCAGTTTCTTGAACCATAGCTCTGTGTAGCTTTCCACTTGCCCCATTCAACATGTGGTTCAGTGGTCAGCCAGAGACTCGGGCTGAGTTTACACGTAGACATTAAAACAGTCTTTCCCTGGCTCTCTCCTCTCTAATTCCCACTTTCTGGTGACTCTGGTTGCTCTGTATTTCTTGCCCTGTTTCCTTAGTCGGTAAGCTAGTGGGCTTTCTAGCCATGTTGGAATCCTCCCTGCACCACTGCCACTGCTACTGAGACGGCCTTAGGACAGAACTGCAAAAAAAAAAAAAAAAAAAGTGGAATTCAATCTATGTGACGGCTTTTCCCAAGTTTTATATTTACTCCCAAATCTCCCTATGGTATTTCAGTCACTAGAACTCTCAGATAGTTATGACTATAATTTCTCCAGTTCACAGGGACTTTATCTTTATAGGAGGATTGCTTTGTTGGATGATCATTTCTCCATTACCTTGAAGACTTCAGAGATGTGTTGGGGGAACTTACCTGGCAGTCCAGTGGTTAAGACTTCGCCTTCTAATGCAAGGAGTATGGATTCAGTCTTAGCACGTGGGAGCTAAGATCTCATATACCTCATCGCCAAAAATCCAAAACATAGAACAAAAGCAATATTGTAACAAATTCAATAAAGACTTAAAAAAAAAAGGTCCGCATCAAAAAAAAAAAAAAAGAGGTTGGGCACTAGATTATGCATGGTGAAAGATGTTGTCTTAGTTATGGTAGATATCAAGAATAAAGACAAAGGAGTAAAGAAATATATACCCATTTCAATGCAGAGTTCCAAAGAACAAGGAGATAGGAAAGACTTCCTCAGTTATCAATGCGAAGACATAGAGGAAATCAATAGAAAAGGAAAGACTAGAGATCTCTTCAAGAAAATTACAAATACCAAGGGAACATTTCATGCAAAGATGGGCACAATAAAGGACAGGAATGTTATGGACCTAATAGAAGAAGAAGATATTAAAAAGTGGGGGCAAGAATACACAGAAGACTGATACACAAAAGAACTTCATAACCCAGATAATCACAATGGTGTGATCACTCACCTAGAGCCAGACATCCTGGAATTGGAAGTCAAGTGGGCCTTAGGAAGCATTACTACGAACAAAGCTAGTGGAGGTGATCGTATGCCAGTTGAGTTATTTAGATCCTAAAAGATGATGCTGTGAAACTGCTGCACTCAATATGCCAGCAAATTTGGAAAACTCAGCAGTGGCCACAGGACTGCAAAAGGTCAATTTTCATTAAATCCATAAGAAAGGCAATGCTAAAGGAAGTTCAAATACACAATTGCACTCATCTCAACACTAGCAAAGTTATACTCAAAATTCTCTGAGCCAGGCTTCAACAATATGTGAACCATGAACTTCCAGATGTTCAGGCTGGATTTAGAAAAGGCAGAGGAACCACAGATCAAATTGCCAACATCTGTTGGATTGTCGAAAAAGTGAGAGAGTTCCAGAAAAACATCTATATCTGCTTTATTGACTTCTCCAAAGCCTTTGACTGTGTGGGTCACAACAGACTGTGGAAAATTCTGAAAGAGATGGGAATATTGGACCACCTGACCTGCCTCCTGAGAAATCTGTATGCAAGTCAAGAAGCAATTGTTAGAATTGGATATGGAACAATAGACTAGTTCCAATCAGGAAAGGAGTACGTCAAGGCTGTATACTGTCATCCTGCTTATTTAACTTATATGCAGAGTACATCATGAGAAACGCTGGGATGAATGAAGCATAAACGGGAATCAAGATTTCCAGGAGAAATATCAATACCCTCAGATAATCAGATGACACCACCTTTATGGCAGAAAGTGAAGAGGAACTAAAGAGCCTCTTGATGAAAGTGAAAGAGGAGAGTGAAAAAGTTGGCTTAAAACTCAACATTCAGAAAACTAAGATAATGCATCTGGTCCCATCACTTCATGGCAAATAGATGGGGAAACAGTGGAAACAGTGAGAGACTTTATTCTGGGGGGCTCCAAAATCACTGCAGATGGTGACTGCAGCCATGAAATTAAAAGACACTTACTCCTTGGAAGAAAAGCTATGACCAACCTAGACAGCATATTAAAAAGCAGATACGTTACTTTGCCAACGAAGTCCATCTAGTCAAGGCTATGGTTTTTCCAGTAGTCATGTATGGATGTGAGAGTTGAACTATAAAGAAAGCTGAGCGCTGGAGAATTAATGCTTTTGAACTGTGGTGTTGGAGAAGACTCTTTAGAATCCCTTGGACAGAAAGGAGATTCATCCAGTCCATCCTAAAGGAAATTAGTGCTGAATGTTCAGTGGGAGGACTGATGCTGAAGCTGAAACTCCAATACTTTGGCCACCTGATGGGAAGAACTGACTCATTTGAAAAGACCCTGATACTTGGAAAGATTGAAGGCAGGAGGAGAAGGGACCGACAGAGGATGAGATGCTTGGATGGCATCATCAACTCAAAGGACATAGTTTGAGTAAACTCTGGGGGTTGGTGATGGACAGAGAGGCCTGGTGTGCTGCAGTAATGGGGTCACAAAGAGTCGGACAAGACTGAGTGACTGAACTTGAAACTCAAAGTACTTGAGAAGGAGACTTTCAGATAAAACATACTTGTATAACATAGCAGACTCCTTCTGAGAATCTCTAAACTTACAATGAACCGTTTAATTTCTCCACCTTCTTCTGACTTCCTCATTCTGCACTATGTACTTAACAACCTTGTTTGCACGTTGGTACCTAGAGTCTCTGGCCAGAGTTTTCTTTTTTATCAATTTGGATCATTTTTAAAGTCTTTACTGAATTTGTTATAATATTGCTTCTGTGTTGTGTTTTGAGGTTGTGTGTGTGTGTGTGTTTTTTTTTTTTTTTTTTTGCTGCAAGGCATGTGGGATCTTAGCTTCCCCACCAGGGATTGAACCCTCACCCTCTGCATCGGAAGGCAAACTCACACCCTCTGGACCACCTGGGAAGTCCTCCTGGCCAGAGTTAATTGAGAAATAATTGGAAACCTCATCTGGTCTGGGCCCAATTCACTTCCTCGAGAATTAGGATCGAGTCCATCTCTCCAATAGGGCTTGAATTATACCAGCTATCGTGTCTCTCTGCTTTTTCTGCCATCATGTGAACTGAGCAGGACAAAAAGGCAGTGTGCCCAAAACCAGAGAGACAATGAAAATGCACGGAGAGAAGTAGAATCAAGAAACGGTGAGAGAATTGTCCCAGGCTTCTCATGTGCCTACCTTGCATCTGGCTGCATTATTTTCTATAACTACTATTAGTGGTACTATATCCTAATGAAAAGTTCACTCTTTTCCCTTAAGCTGGCTCCTGTAATTTGCAACTTTAAAAATCCTGACTGGTTTGTATACTTTCTAAAAAACAGGCATTGTGAAAAGGCTTATATAATGATGGTGATGGGATACACAGGACAATATGTCAGAGGATGTCAAGGGAGCAAGAAAAGGCTTACAATTTCTTAGCATTTAAAATGAGATAATTTTAAAATTATTTTGTTAAAATCACCATATAAGTCTTAGACAAGGATGCTAACAGTTAAACTGAGTATAGTCAGAAAATAGAAGCAAAACATATTATAAACTATATATTTCCTCCTTTATTTAAGTAAAAGTTAAATAAGATAATGATAATTATAAACTGTAAAGGCAATATTTGTGTCTCGTCCTGGTACTCATCCCCCACTTCAGGGTCAATTTCATTACTGTAATTAAGTTTCTGCTTAATTTTATTTCTGTACTTAATAAAAAGAAACAGTTTTTTTTTTTTCTGGATGTTCTGTTTTTCCAATTAGATAACGACTAAGAAATCAACTGCTTAACAAAAGTTAAAGTAATATGATTTGAACATGAATTACACGCTAACAGAAAGACCTAATGAGTCAGATGAAAAATCAGAACCTGTCTCCCCATGCCCCAGATAAACAGATAAATCTCAGCAAAAGCAAATCTTGGGATCCTTTGGATTTGTCAAACATTTCATGGATCTTCCAAAACATTTTGGCAGGATAATTCCCTAAAATGATTCATTATCCGTCAATTCATATTTCAATGTCACTTAATATTTGTTGAATATTCACAACATGCTAGCACTGCACAGCTGCTGAGAACATGCTTCTCTGTCTCTCAACCTCACACTGTATGTTTTTTTTTTTTTCTCAAAATGAAAACATAACATATATTTTAAATTTTGTTGAGAGGATACAAGAAAATTGGTATAAAAACAGAGCAGCACACACACCCTTCAAGAATTAATCTTCATACCACTATTAGGATGATAACTATTGTTTCTAAAAGCACAAAACTGTTCCCCTTATATCTATTACATATTCCCATTATTTTTATTTATGTATATAAACTTACATACATATATATCTGGAAATATAATTTTATATTACTTTTATATATCTACATATATTATTAATACTACTATTATTTCTATAAAATGCTGCTTTAACTACAATCTAATTTTTGTCCATGACCTACTTTTTAAAAATATCCATGTATAAATAGAGATGCATGGGCATTCCCCATATATAAATATATATATGGGTCTTTCCATTTCTTAACAAATAAGAAAATTTCCTCTTACTTGTTCCTTTTTTATATTTTATTCCTAATTTGAAAATTATTGCATACATACTTCTATACTATTTTGGTTCCCATAAAGGAAGTTTTTAATCTCCATTTGCCCCATAAATCAACAAGCTTCAATCCTTCATTTCATTTAAGGATCTGTTTCAAGAGGCCTCCTCAGATCATACTATGAAAAATAATATTTATATAACTCCTGGCCACACTCTCATTTCTTAGACTTTATTTCTCTTCTTTGAGATATTGGATTGTTTTGTTTATTGTTTCTTTCTACCCACTGTAATATAAAGTCCATAAAACCGGGACTTTATTTTTATTCTTTTTTGTACTTATATACATTAGAACATGTGTAGCACCTGTTGGTATGTCACAAAGATTGTTGAATTAATGAATGAATTTTCGAAGAAAAAGTATTGGTTTCCTCTGTATTCAAATCTTAATTTCAAACTAGAACTCAGTTTGCAAATTGGGCTATGTGCTGTCTTCTGTGCTGTGCTAAGTCGCTTAGTTGCGTTGGACTATTTGAGACCTCATGCACTGTAGCCCACCAGCCTCATCTATCCATGAGGCTTCTCCAGGCCCAAGAGTACTGGAATGTGTTGCAATTTCCTACTCCAGGGGATCTTCCCAAGGCAGGGGTTGAACCCAGGTCTCCTGCATTGCAGGCAGATTCTTTACAGACTAAGCCACCAGGGAAACGCAGCCATCTCATTTTTTTCCCTCTTCCTTTTGAATTTAAGCTGTGTTCCTTTTGGTCTAATCTTCCCCTCCATCCTGATTATACAGGGCGAGCATTGCTTATATGTATGCAAACATCTCCTGGGTTTTTTTTTTTTTTTCTGGTGGAAATACTCCTTAATCAGTTTTTTTTTTTTCCTTTTTATACTCAAATCCATCACCAAGACTTTTTATAAGAATGTACATGGTGAGTGTTGAGAGTATAAGGTAAATAAAATGAATTTCCTTGCACAAATGCTTAGAGTCAACAGTTTGGATATTTTCATGCTGATTTTGCTGTAAGTTCTCTAATGTTTTGATGAATTCTGAGAAGCTTCAATTAAGAGAAAATATAAAAAAGCAAAAGTTTGAAAAATGCTTATATAAAAATCTCTTTTGATATGAATGAATAATAATATTTTGTTACATTTCACTGACCTGAAAGATAA
Source organism: Capricornis sumatraensis (assembly GCF_032405125.1). Classification (NCBI taxonomy): domain Eukaryota; kingdom Metazoa; phylum Chordata; class Mammalia; order Artiodactyla; family Bovidae; genus Capricornis; species Capricornis sumatraensis. Next base: position 126,617,087 of record NC_091069.1, read on the forward strand.
CAAGGGGATTTAGCAGTATAATTAACTATTATATTGTGTCATTAAGGGTTATTTTTTCATAAGGAAAGTAGAGACTCTTAAGAACATGAAACCTACAAGAAGGCTAGAATGTTGGCTTTGGGAACAAATAAGATTGTCACTGCAGTGATTTTGTGAGATATATTAATCACTGATTCAGTATGGCTCCAGAATATCCACCCCATTCCAGTTAATTAGCAGTAAAGGGAAATGATTCTGATGAGCATCATAAATATTCAGTAATAGCCCAAACAGCTTCCTGACTCTCTTTTTTGTACTTGTTTGGAATTTTCTTTCATATTTTCAAGGAGGGAAAGTGTGGAAAATAACCTTCTTGATTGAAGTTGTGTGTTTTCTGAAGTTAGGAATATAAATCATATTGCCTAGAGGTTTAGAAAAGAGATTATCTCTGTTTTCTCTAAGGAGTACTGAAGAATGATGAAAGGTTATAGTAATGATATCAACACACTTTTGTTTTTCTAAGAAGAGAGTACTACTTCCCAACAGCAAGTTTTTTTTTTTTCTTTTTGCAGACAGAAACAAAATGATGGTAGTTACTATTATTATCTGAATAATACCTGGCTATTTTAAAAAATTAATTTCTTGACCTAAAAATCTATGTGATAAGTGACCATTTGACCATGGATAAATATTGCTGCTGTGTATTTTCGTGACATCTTATGCATACCCAAATCTCAGCATCTTCCTTATTGAATTGCATTGATTTGTTTATGGGTTTCCTCCTCATTAGACCACATGCTTTTAGAGAGCAGGGTTAGGTTTCCTTCCAGATACCTAACTAAGGATGTGCAATTAAATGATAATTTTTATCCCAGACTTTTAACTTCTTAAGTTTCTCCAAGATATTTGTAAGCATAGCCAACTGTTTATGTATCAGTGATGATGTTTCTAAAATAACCTAGACATATCCTATCCAATATATCTTTATGTAAGATAAACAAGGGACTTCCTAGATGGCTCAGTGGTAAAGAATCTGCCTGCCAATGCAGGAGACGCAGGAGATGCAGATTCAATCCCTGGGTCGAGAAGATCCTCTGGAGGAGGAAATGGCAACCCACCCCAGTATTCTTGCCTGGAAAATCTTATGGGCAGAGAAGCAGGGCAGGCTACAGTCCATAGGGTCACAAAGAGTTGGGCAAGATGTAGCAACACTGCATGCACCCACACACCTTTGTTTTACTGGTGTTGTGCTGTGGCAGCAGCAGTAAGATAAGAAAATAACTTGGGATTTAATTTTCTCTTCATTTTCATGACACTATTAGAAAAAATATTGGGCTGGAGTTTTAAAAAAATGTAGTTTCGAACTCATGTACACCCGTGGCTGATTCATGTCAATGTATGGCAAAACCAATACAGTATTGAAAAGCAAAATAAAGTAAAAGTTAAAATTAAAAATGAAAGAAAGAAATGGTCCTCCAACCACAAAATAAAATAAAATAAAATAAAATAATGTAGTTTCTATTTTCCCTTTGGTGAACTGCTATTCAGTTGTAGTAAATCAGCAAGCTTCTGTCGGTTTAGCCCTTAAAGAATGGAAAGGGGGAAGGGTGGTTGAAATCGTCTCTATGGTCCTGTTCAATTTCACCATCTCAGACTCAAATTTAATTTCTTAGTTATTGTCCATAAACTGTTGCATCTGAATTCTCACCACTCCATCACAATAGATAATCTATGTCCCAATTACCTCTCTGACAACTTTACTTTATCATGACCTTAGAAACCACTGGCTCTGATAGATAATAACGATAACAATAACAGCAATCATAAGTTACCTTAATCTGTATTTCATTTTGTTTCTATAAATTATACTTGGATGGCTTTGCAAAATTAAATGGGGTAATTATACCTGTGATTTAAAGTAGAAACTCAAAAATGAGAGCTCAATATTAGTGCTATTAAGAGCTACTATTTATTGATTGCCTATGTGATAAGGAATATGAAGTGACTTTCATATTTTTACCCTCCCAAGAGCTGGTTTGAGATAGGTTTTTGTTGTCTTATTGTTCCAGCTATGTTGTTGGAAACCAAGTCTTAGAGAAGGACAATCATTAGCTACAGGCTACATTCAAAAAATGTTGAAGCAGTGATTAAATCTAACACTTGTTTTTTCTTTTCTCAAATTAAAAAAGAAAAAAGAATATCAGGCAACATCCTAAATCTAAAAACATGTGTGTCACATGGGCAGCTAGAAGTCATAGAATAAATGGATGTTTATAAAAACATCACATGGATTAAAAACTGCAAAGGAGTCAGTCACCCAAAATTTAAAGTATGAAAATGGAAAGCCTTTAAAAAGTGTACCTATTAAGCAATAACTCCCCATTTCTCCCTCCACACAGCCTAGGCAACCGCCATTCTACTTCCTGTTTTTAAGAGTTTGACCAATCTAAGGACCTCATAGGGAAAAATCACATAGTGTTTGTCTTTTTGCGACTGGCTCATTTCACTTGGCATAATGTCTTCCAGATTCACCCAAGTTGCAGCATGTGTCAGAATTTCATTTCTTTTTAAGGCTGAATTCCATTGTATGTATGTACCGCATTTTCCTTATTCATTCACCCAGTAATGGTGAATGACTATTTCGAGTTGCTTCCACATTTTAACTGTTATAAATAATGCTGCTGTGAACTGGGGTATGCAAATATCTCTTTGGGGCTCTGCTTTTAATTCTTTTCAGTATATAGCATAGGTGGAATTGCTGGATTATATGGCAATTTTATTTTTTCGAGGAATCACCATATACTTTTCCACAGTGGCTGTACCATTTTACATTCCTATGAATTGCACACAAGCATTCTCGTTTTTCCACATGGTCATCAACACTTTTTACTTTCTGTTTTGTTTATAGTAACCATTCAAATGGGTATGATGTGATATTTCATTGTAGTTTTGACTTGCATTTCCTTAATGATTAGTGATATAGAACATCCTTATACGTGCTTAGTGCCCATTTGCATGTCTTCTTTGAAGAGATGTCTATTCAAGTCTTTTGCCCATATTGAATTGGGTAATTTGATTTTTTTGTTGTTGAGCTTTAAAAGTTCTACCTATGTTCTGTATACTAATCCTTAATCAGAGATATAGTTTGTAAAAACATTTTCCATAATTGGCTTCCTAAATGGAGATGTTGAAGAGGCAATCTTATATGTGGTGTCCGAACTAGAGAGGAATGCACAGAGAGAATCTGAATGCAGATGCAGGAAATTGACAGCTTATGGTCCTCAGTGAATGATGCCACTGGATTTGTGGTCTCCAAAGGAGAATATTTAACTCTCAGACAAAAGACAGTCTCAGTCACTCAGAGCTTTGTGTAAGAAAAGTTTTATTAGAATGAAAAAGATAGAGAAAACCTGAAGCAAAAGACATTGGAAAGGAGTACTGGTTCAAGTGGGGCATTATATACTTTGCAAATGCTGAGTACAGATAAAAGGAACACTTCAAGGTTGTGAGAGTTCCATTAGGCCCTTTCCCAAGCCATATACTTGAGATAAATTCAGTACAAGATTAGCCAGAAGAAATGAGTTCCAGGCAAGGTATTTCTGGGCCAGATATACTGTTGCTGAGAAACAGGTTCTCAGGCAAGATTTGTGACAATTATAATTATTAGCATAGAGTGTAAGAAAAGTATTTCCATGAGTAAGACATTGTATTAGGTAGTCATTAGTTCCAGACCCAAGAAAGGCCAGTTCTTGGGCAAGATACATTGTTGCACAAGGCTTAAAGAAAGCATGAGCAAAAATGTTCACCTCTTCCTTAAATGGCCCTAAGCTTTAACTCTCTCAAAATCAAGGCATAGTTAAGAGTGTGAAGGTGGGCCATCAGGAATGAGAAGCAGAGCAAAACAGAATCACTGACATGACTGAAACCTTAACATTCAGAAAACTAAGATCATGGGATCCGTGGCATGGCATCAGTGGCAACACTTCATGGCAAACAGATGGGGCAACAGTGGAAACTGGCTGACTTTATTTTTCAGGGCTCCAAAATCACTGCAGATGGTGATTGCAGCCATAAAATTAAAAGACGCTTACTCCTTGAAAGGAAAGTTATCACCAACCTAGATAGCATATTAAAAGGCAAAGACATCACTTTGTCAACAAAGGTCCATCTAGTCAAGGCTATGGTTTATCCAGTAGTCATGTATGGATGTGAGAGTTGGACTATAAAGTAAGCTGAGCGCCGAAGGACTGATGCTTTTGAACTGTGGTGTTGGAGAAGACTCTTGAGAGTCCCTTGGACTGCAAGAAGATCCAACCAGTCCATCCTAAAGGAGATCAGTCCTGGATATTCATTGGAAGGACTGATGCTGAAGCTAAAACTCCAATACTTTGGCCAACTGATGTGAAGAGCTGACTCATTTGAAAGGACCCTGATGCTAGGAAAGATTGAGGGCAGGAAGAGAAGGGGATGACAGAGGATGAGATGGCTGGATGGCATCACCGACTCAATGGACATGGGTTTGGGTGGACTCTGGGAGTTGGTGATGGACAGGGAGGCCTGGCATGCTGTGGTTCATGGGATCACAAAGAGTCGGACACGACTGAGTGACTGACCTGAACTGAACTGACATGTTTTACCTGATTTCTTTGCTAGGAATGAATGACCTTCATGGTCATAAATTCTCATAGTGGCATAATGTCTATCATTTTATATTTTGTTTAGTATCTACCAACTTTCATGAATTAGGCCTGAAAATTCCACATTAGTGTGGTCTACTAAAGACAGAAATACTTCATGTGGGACAGTTGTAACACAGCACTTGCTTGTGACTGAATGGAAAATACAGTTTGCAGAAACTACAAGTATTTTCTCTAGTCCTTCTTGCTCTTCTTTAAAAATGCACTTCAGCATTGGCTGTGGAAGGAAAGGGAACAAGAACAACTTTGTCTGCGGCTAAAGAAAGTTTTGAGTAGCAGTAAAGACCTCCAAAAATAGATCATGTCTCCCTAATGCTTTCAGTTAAAACATAGACGCCACTGACCTTCCACGAGTCAGTGGTGGAAGGTCACATATTTTACATAAAAGCTACAAATAAAATCCTTGGTATGTAACAACCTGCATTTCTTTTTGCTGCCCTAACTCAGTTCCTTCAAATAGCTTTACATTTTCTTCAGATCAGAGGTTCTGCTGTTTGTACTCATGCACTCACATACAATTACCCTTAGTTGTCAATCAATGTAGTAAAGTAGCATCAGAAAAATACAACACCCCATGGGATCAGTGATTTTCCCATGTAAGCCTGTCAGCAAAAAATAAAGCTAGTTTCCTATTAAAATCTGTAATGCTAAATAAACCATAAGCATTGTGAATAACAGTAAGTTCTCTTAAATGATTAACAAAGAAGGTAAATTTTTGGCTCCCTGGTTGTTGTTTTAATCTGTGCTTGCTCTCATCATGAGATCTACTCTAAGTTGCCTTAAGAATGACATAACTCACTGGTTAAGTAAATTATGCCATTATAAATTACAAATACAATGGAATCCCATGCAGGCATCTTAATGAGACAGATACGTATCTACTGACATAGAAAGGTATTCATGACAGGATGCCTTAGGTTAGGTTCCCAGGAAACACCTCCTGATAAGGAGAGACATGTCCAGAATGTTTACTGAGGAGAGAAAGGCTAAGAAAGTAGGATTAGGTACAGGGAGAATCTGATGTGCAATGTAATTATAACTAAGACTATAACTGATATTACTGAAAACTTTTACTAGGGTGATCCTTCTGAGTTCTACAGAATGTGATAAAGTGGAGAAGCATATTCTTGCACCATGTGGTCATTGGCCATGGTCTTTCTTGAGAGGGAACGTTGGGCAAGGAGATTCTTTGTGACTGAAGATGATTCTTAGTTTAGGGTAGAGCTAAAACTGTCAATAGCTGATATCCTGAGCCTCTATGAGTGAGTACTTTGGCCCTGATGAGGGATCTGGTCTGGGTCCCATACTATCCACTACAGTTCTCCCTTTGCAATGCTCAGATCTTACTCAGTTCAGTTCAGTTCAGCCGCTCAGTCGTGTCTGACTCTGCGACACCATGAATCGCAGCACGCCAGGCCTCCCTGTCCATCACCAACTCCTGGAGTTCACTCAGACTCATGTGCATCGAGTCAGTGATGCCATCCAGCCATTCATCCTCTGTCGTCCCCTTCTCCTCCTGCCCCCAATCCCTCCCAGCATCAGAGTCTTTTCCAATAAGTCAACTCTTCACGTGAGGTGGCCAAAGTATTGGAGTTTCAGCTTTAGCATTATTCCTTCCAAAGAACACCCAGGGCTGATCTGCTTCAGAATGGACTGGTTGGATCTCCTTGCAGGCCAAGGCACTCTCAAGAGTCTTCTCCAACACCACATTTCAAAAGCATCAATTCTTTGGTGCTCAGCTTTCTTCACAGTCCAACTCTCACATACATACATGACCACTGGAAAAACCATAGCCTTGACTAGACGGATGTTTGTTGGCAAAGTAACGTCTCTGCTTTTGAATATGCTATCTAGGTTGGTCATAACTTTTCTTCCAAGGAGTAAGCATGGCTTAATTTTAATTTCATGGCTGCAGTCACCATCTGCAGTGATTTTGGAGCCCCCCAAAATAAAGTCTGACACTCTTTCCACTGTTTCCCCATCTATTTTCCATGAAGTGATGGGACCGGATGCCATGATCTTTGTTTTCTGACTGTTGAGCTTTAAGCCAACTTTTTCACTCTCCTCTTTCACTTTCATCAACAGGCTTTTTAGTTCCTCTTCACTTTCTGGCATAAGGGTGGTGTCATCTGCGTATCTGAGGTGATTGATATTTCTCCCGGCAATCTTGATTCCAGCTTGTGCTTCTTCCAGCCCAGCGTTACTCATGATGTACTCTGCATATAAGTTAAATAAGCAGGGTTACAATATACAGCCTTGACGTACTTCTTTTCCTATTTGGAACCAGTCTGTTGTTCCATGTCCAGTTCTAACTGTTGCTTCCTGACCTGCATACAGATTTCTCAAGAGGCAGGTCAGATCTTATACTTGATGCTAATTTCACTCCATTCATTTCACTCCATTCACATCTTCAAGATTATGACTCATCAAATGTCCTAGAAAAATTTACAAAAAAAGAGGTAGCAGGATGAATTACAGTCCTCAAAGAAGCAGTTGATGTATAGTTCAAATTCTGATATAGGAGACTGTATGTAGCACTTTATCTCTGAGTAATCTCAGGGTTTACATCTATAATCATAAAGTGAGGAAAAACAAGATTGAGCAAAGGGAGAAGCTGGTTTATAAGATCACAGAGAATTCTGGATCTTGAATGACCCTTCAAAATTGTCCAAATTAAGGCTAACAAGCCTGAGCATTTGTATCCTCATATTAGTGAGTCATTAACTGTGGATTATACCCTGGAATGTGAGCATAACTTTCATAGCAGTTCATTGTGTCCAAGGGTAACTACTAGTAAGGGGCATAGTCATGAGTCATCAGAAGTGTTCTGAAGAGGGGATCTGGGCAAAGTACCACACCATCCACTATGTGTAACAATGAAGATGATTATGATGATGTTGGTGATGATTATCAAAATAATAGCTAACGCTTTCAGAGCACTTTGATGTGTCAACACTATCCTAAGATCTTGTGTATAGTCCTTCATTTACTCCTCATATAAGAAATAGGTTCCATTATTATCTCTGATTTCTGACGGAAAATTTGAAACACGAAGAATTCGGGCATATCTTAAAGTTACATGGGTATTTAGTGATGGAGTCAGGATTTAACCCAAGGAAGTCAGATTATATTGAATTTAAAAAAGAAGAAATTAAAATAGAAAATATAAATGCATTTCCATCAAAAGCCTATGTGAATGTAGGGATGTAAATACACATTTATATTAGTAGCTGCACATGAAATATAAACATTTCAATAAATGTTTCATAAACATTTTATTTGAAATATATATGTGTTTATATACATATATGTGTATACAATGAGCATTGAACAATGGGAGGCTTAGGGGCAGTGACATTCTGCACAGAAATTGTGTAATACTGTAGTATTTACTACTGAAGAAAAAAAAAATCTGTGCGTAACTGGACCCAAACTTTTGAAATCTATGTTGTTCAAGGAACAACTGTATGTGTATGTGAGTGTGTGAATTTGTTGCACACAGTGTCACAGTTTGTCAACTGTTAGAGACCAGGATTGGGGGGCTAAAATAAGGATTTTTAGTCATTAATTTTTGAACTTCTTTTACAATTAGAATAGCTTATTTTTTCAAAGAGTCAACCAAAGCAGAATTAATTATTTAAGTTCCCCAATTCAGGTTACATCTATTACTCAGCCTCTGGTGCATCCTCCTTTATGTGGTCCATCCAGAGCAAAAATATATTTCAGATATTGGGGAAAAAATTGTTATCCCAGTTCCCCCAGACTTTTATATTTTGATTCTAACTAATCTTGTTTTTTTTCTTTTCATTTTATCAGACACTTTTATTTCAACTCTGAGTTTTCCACCTGCAGGGATTTTATTTATTTTTGAACTCATGTATTTACAGCATGATTCACTAGTCTTCATCTTTCCACTTGAGCTAAGCTGTACGTGAATATAGTTATGTGGATTTAACTTCAGCAGTGAGGGGATTGATCGCAACGTCGTCATAATGATCATAATGTCTTCTTCTCCATGGACTTTGGGTCTATTTAAGTAAGGAAGAGGGGCTTCTTTGCAGGGGCCCTGGGGCATTATTATTCATGACTCTCTGCAGAAGGAGAAGGGCTAAGGGGAGCTGTCAAGCACCAAGAGAGCATGTGGCAGCTTTCTGAGGTTGAGGGCTGGAGGAGAGCTGCAATCCATTTACAAACTCAAATGCCCATGTAATCAGAAACCTCCAAGTTTAGTACTTATCTACTTGACCTTGCTGACACCTCATTGGTGCAAGTTCCCATCTTCAAGAATTATGTACATTAGGTGTCTATGATCTCACTTCTTCCTCTCTCTTTTTTGTTACCTAAATTGTTACTCCTCATCTTCTGTGCTTTGCACTAAGCCCATTAATTTCCTTCTAAGGAAAGGTAGTAATCTGTTGCCCTATCTCAGAGAAGGAAGTGCTGAAGCAAAATGCAACTGGAAGAAGAGGAGGAGGAGAATATGAGGCTCCATGGTTAACCTGGAAGATAGAGGAACATCCAAGACCTTTTATGTCATTGAGATTTCAAAGCTAATGATAGTAATTAACCACTTTGTAAAAAATCTTGCAAAGAAAGAACGTAAATTATTGTAGCAGCAATCAATTTTGATAATTCTCTAGTCTATTTCATTTTACAGATGAGAAAAGAAAGGTGGAAATAGCAACCAAATTTAGTGCAGCCCTACAATCCTACAAGGAAGGGGTTTTGTAGTCTGTTTGATGTTCAGTCGCTTAGTCATGTCCAATTCTTTGTGACCCCATGGACTACAGCATGCCAGGCTTCTGTGTCTGGCACATGTATAAAATAAGATTGGGAGCATGTGCAGTCTGGAGCATGTATAAAATAGGATTTGGAACTGACAGAGCAGCTAGTAGAGTTAGGTTCTCAGAGTGACCTTTGGGGTCTGAAATACATAGCCCACCAAGGCAGAACTGTTCAGTGTCTTAGATGGATCTGCAGGCTAGAGAAATCCCCCAAATCCATTCTCAGGGACACAGACTTTTGTGTTTGTCCACATCCTTCTGAGAAATTTCTTGTTGATAATGACACTGGGCTTCATCTTCCCAGATTAAAGGGTAATGTTAAAGAAAGCATCCTGTCCCACACGAATCTTTCCAATGCTGCATTGGAAAGAAACTTTTTAAATTGGGGTTCCATCTTTGCGGTGGGAATGGGAGAAAGAGAGAGAATGAGAGGTAGGAGAGGCGAGAATAGGAGAGAAGAGATCTTTGCTTTGTGGACAATTCTTTCTTGAGATGTTCCCTCAAAGAACATTTATGAAATGCTGGTGACCTAAATGGGAAGGAAACCCAAAAAAGAGGGGATGTATGTGTATGTGTAGGGATGTGTTTGTTTTTTTGATCCACTTTGCTATACAGCAGAAACTAATACAACATAGTAAAATAACGATAATCCAATAAAATTAATTTAAAAAGAGAAAGAAATGGCACTATGGCAGTCATATCCTATAGTCCAGCTTATCCTTCCACCATGAACTTTGCCAGAAGATAATATGAGATCACTCCCCACTAATAACACACCTTATAGAAATGGCTGAACCTGCTCTTGCATTGTGTTAGTTTCTAAATGGAATGTTATAAATATAGTTTATTAAACAGTGATTGGGCTTCCTTGATAGCTCAATTGGTAAAGATTCTGCCTGCAATGCAGGAGACTCTGGTTCAATTCCTAGGTTGGGAAGATCCTCTGGAGAAGGGATAGGCTACCCAGTCCAGTGTTCTTGGGCTTCCCTTATGGTTCAGATGGTAAAAAAAAATCCACCTGCAATGTGGGAGACCTGAGTTCGATCCCTGGTTTGGGAAGATCCCCTGGAGAAGGGAATGGCTACCCACTGCAGTATTCTGGCATAGACAATTCCATGGAATATACCCATAGGGTCGCAAAGAGTCAGACACGAGTGAGTGACTTTCACTTTCACTTCCAAAGAGTTATTAATTTAAAAAGAGTCCAGGAAAATTAAGCAAAGGATCTTTTAAAACTACACATAGTTTGTTTATAGTTGAGCTATATTCTTATCCAGAAATATGTCTCATTCCTGACTATGTATTAGACTTAGAGAGTTCTAAATAACACTATGGCCAGGGCCCTCCCGAGACAAATTAAATTCCCCAGGGATGAGATCTAGCTATCAGTATTGAGCATCAAAGAGGTACTCATGTGCAACCACAGTTGAGAATTTGTAAACTCCTTCCTGGAAGAATATGTGTTTAATTCCCCCCACCCCACTGAAAATCCTAGCCATTTTGAATTATCATTACTAGTTGAAAGGAGAAGGAAATGGCAACCCACTCCAGTGTTCTTGCCTGGGGAATCCCAGGGACGGGGGAGCCTGGTGGGCTGCCGTCTCTGGGGTCGCACGGAGTCAGACGCAACTGAAGCGACTTAGTAGTAGTAGCAGTAGTAGTTGAAAAAAGTTGAGGCAGCAAAATCTGGTAAACATAACTCCTGCTGTTTCTTTAAAGTTGGGATAAAAGTCTGACTTAGAGCTAGTATGGTGATCACCAGGACATGAAATTTAAAATGTAATTTACATCATTATCACTGTTATCTCAAAAGTAATATTAATGAATAATTACTTCTCTTCCATTTGTCAGAAGTAGGATAATTATTTCACTAGCTTATTTTTATAGCCAGATTTATATTTCATGAGACAGTAGTATCTTTACAAGTAACTAAAAATTTACCTCAGTTTTTTGAGGTTATCAAAACATCACTATTGAAATTAACTGGTATAAGTGAAAAAAATTATAATGAATTGGAAGCATAAATGAGCAGAAACTATGCTATTTTAAAATATATAGATAATGGAACATCCCACAGTTTAGAGATATATAAAGTCCTATATGATTAAGATTATTTTAAATTTACCTCTTTATATTATGTTGAAAGAGCTTCCCTGGCAGTAGTGGTAAAGAACCTGCTTGCCAGTGCAGGAGATGTGAGAGGCACAGGTTTGATCCTTGGATCAGGAAGGTCCCCTGGAGAAGGGCATGGCAACCCACTCCAGCATTCTTGCCTGGAAAATCCCAAGGACAGAGGAAACTGGTGGGCTATAGTCCATAGGTTCACAAAGAGTTGGACACCACTGAACTGACTTAGCATGCACACATTGTGTTGAAGGATCTCATAATGTGGAAAATCTATGTTGTTTAAAGTAGGAAATGGTTTGTCAATTTTATTTATCCTTTCAAAGAACCAGCTTTTGGCTTTGTTGATTTTTGCTATGGTCTCTTTTGTTTCTTTTGCATTTATTTATGCCCTAATTTTTGGGATTTCTTTCCTTCTACTAACTCTGAGGTTCCAATCAAAAAATGGGCCAAAGAACTAAATAGACATTTCTCCAAAGAAAACATACAGATGGCTAACAAACACATTAAAAAATATGCTCAACATCACTCATTATTAGAGAAATGCAAATCAAAACCACAATCAGGTACCACTTCACACCAGTCAGAATGGCTGTGATCCAAAAGTCTGCAAGCAATAAATGCTGGAGAGGGTGTGGAGAAAAGGGAACCCTCTTACACTGTTGGTGGGAATGCAAACTAGTACAGCCACTATGGAGAACAGTGTGGAGATTCCTTAAAAAATTGCAAATAGAACTGCCTTATGACCCAGCAATCCCGCTGATGGGCATACACACTGAGGAAACCAGAATTGAAAGAGACACATGTCCCCCAGTGTTCATCGCAGCACTGTTTATAATAGCCAGGACATGGAGACAACCTAGATGTCCATCAGCAGATGAATGGATAAGAAAGCTGTGGTACATATACACAATGGAGTATTACTCAGCCATTAAAAAGAATACATTTGAATCAGTTCTAATGAGATGGATGAAACTGGAGCCGATTATACAGAGTGAAGTAAGCCAGAAAGAAAAACACCAATACAGTATACTAACACATATATATGGAATTTAGAAAGATGGTAATGATGACCCTGTATGCAAGACAGCAAAAGAGACACAGATGTGTAGAGCAGACTTTTGGACTCAGAGGGAGAGGGAGAGGGTGGGATGATTTGGGAGAATGGCATTGAAACATGTATACTACCATGTAAGAAATGAATTGCCAGTCTATGTTCGATGCAGGATACAGCGTGCTTGGGGCTGGTGCACGGGAATGATCCAGAGAGATGATATGGGATGGGAGGTGGGAGGGGGGTTCATGTTTGGGAACTCATGTACACCTGTGGTGGATTCATGTCAATGTATGGCAAAACCAATACAGTATTATAAAGTAAAATAAAGTAAAAATAAAAATTAAAAATATATATATATAATAAAAAATAAAATAAAATAAAATAAAAAGTAGGAAATGTACAAAGAGGTGATAAAGCTGTTGAATTAGTTTGCTTAATGCAACTTGTCCTCATTATACACATTTTCTAAAAAAACCTAAAATTGGAAAATCTATTTCTGAAATTTAAAAATAGAAAATTATAAAATAAAATTATGTAGTCTAGATTTTTTGTTTTTTGTTTCTGTATTTTAAAAGCAGGATTTGGACTTGTCCTTATCATGTGATCCCATCCACACCAGAGGTGCAAAGCTGGGGACAAGTTTGTGCTTCCTCCAGGGGACATCCGACAATGTCTAGAGACAGTTCTGATTATCATTCTAGAATGATGAGGGTGCTACCAGCATTTAGTAGGTAGATGCCAGATGTGCTGCTAAAGATCCTGTAATATTGGGAGTTTCTCACAGGAAAGGATGATCTGGCCCAGTGACAATAGTGTTGAAGCTTTATGGTTTTAAGCTAATTTGTCTGAAGCTTTATGTTTTCTTTAAAAAGCCAGTAATTACTGATATTATAATAATGTAATTCAATGACTGTTTATAAATGTCAGAAAGTGTCCATTTGAATCTCCGAGATAATACCTGCACTTTGTTATAAAACCAACAGAAATCTATCAAGTATCTCCTAGGATGCTTATCCCTTGTTTGTTATTGTCCTAAGTTTCACAGATAATCTCTCTTCATTGGTAGAAAAGAGCAGGTGCATACAATGTATGAACCAACTTGCTCAATACACATTTCAACGTGCATTTTAGTGTATGAAGCACCTATTAGGCCTTTGCAAATGGAGTTTTAGAACTCATGTTTACTTAGATAAATCTTACATTATTACTTTTTAAATTCTTTTCAACAATTCATCAGTCATTCAAGAACATGGCAACTCATCATTTTTCTTCTACCTTTATTTCTCTAACATTTAAATAAAGTGTCTTGGAAATAGTAGGACCTCTATAAAGTTGTATTAACTTTAATTGGGTGGGGAGAAGTCTTCCAGCTGATACACAGCCTTGCTAATATTGGGTTGGCCAAAAAGTTTATTTGAGCTTTTCCATACCAGCATATGGGAAAATCTGAACGAACTTTTTGGCCAATGCAATGCTATTTTTATTCATTATATATCCTGATCCACTTGGTCTTAGCAACTCAGGAAGGAAGGAAATTTACTAAAAGTTTTCCATGGTCTTTACTGAAGCAGCCTTCATAGTTTTTAATGTAGCAAAGAGGTCTAAGAGAGACTGGAGAGGGGAATAAAGCAGGAACAGAAACCAGATGGTAGTATGTTAAGAAATTGGGGCAAAGAAAACATGTGCTTTGGATGCAAAGTCTTTTAAATAATTTTGTCAGCAAATAATTCTAGACTTTCCAATAAATTTGTCAGCAAATAATCATATCAGCAGGAGGAAAGTAGATTGGGAGCCACAGTTCAAGTGACATTTATTTTTAAGAAAAAAAAAAAGAGTAGAAGGAGTAGTGCTGATTGTACATTACAGTTAGAAATCTAAGGCAGAGACAGAATTTGAAAATATGTAAACGGAAGAATGTTTTAGATAGAGCAGAAAGCCACGGGTTTTATCTTGAGAATGAGAAAAAGAAGGTGTGTTCAAGATGACACAGGAAAAGCAAAGAGGATCTTTTAAGTATCTTTAAGTATTACTTTAAATATCCCTGCATCCAGAACCTCTCATTCATGTTATTAGAGAAAGCAAGATGATCTGATAGGTGTTGTGAGCAGATGTATTGGATTGGCCAAGATGTTCATTCAGATTTTTAATGGAAAAACCCAAATGGACTTTTTTGGCCAAACCAAGAATTCCTAGGGTCAGACAAAATTCTATCACTCTCCTTCTTCACTTCCTTTGTTCCTTTTCAACTTAGAATCTCTGCACCTGCCCCTTACTCACATAGTCACATGCTCCTCCTTGTCCAGAGTTCTATGCTTTATGTTCTCAGGCATCTGCATCAAACAAGGAGGATCCTTGAGCACAGACTAAGCTGCAGTGCAGTGTTTGTAGAGTCTAGGTCACGATCAGGGGAAAGGCCAGAATGTAGAAATTAAAGCCAATCAAAAGAGAGGAATCTTCCAGGGGAGTAACTTATTGCCAAGTTACAGACTGGCCAACTGAGTCACTGGTTCAGAAGAGGGCCATGCAAAGAGAATGAAAAATCCAGGAGAGAAAAAGAATCCAGGAGACTAAAGGGAGTGTGCTTAAAGGCAGAAGACTAAAAGAGAGACTAACTGAAAAAAAGAAGGATAAGTTCCTTTGGAAAACACACTCTGGGCCTCCAGCACAGGCATGAGTGTGTGTATGCTCAGTCACTCAATCATGTCTGACTCTTTGTGACCCCATGGACTGTAGCCCGCCAGACTCCTCTGTCCATGGAATTCTTCAGGCAAGAATTATGGAGTGGGTTGCCATGCCCTCATCCAGGGGATCTTTCCAACCTAGGGATTGAACCCACATCTCCTGCATTGCAGGCTGGTTCTTTACCATCTGAGCTACCTGGGAAGCCCAGCACGGGCATAGGAGTTGCTAAAAACTCAGGCTCTGACTTGTTATTCTACTGCATTTCGTGTTCTGAAATTGACTATTTAACTCTGCTCCTTTCCAATTATTTTAATTCTGTATTAGGGAAAAAAAAGCAAAACAACACAAGATTATCTGATTAAAATTTATGATAGTTTCAACCTCCCTAAGGAGTAATTTGTAAGTTTAAAAGGAGTGCTTTTTTCTTTTTTTTTTTTTCCAAACATAAGCAAATCTCTAATCAGTAGAATGTATTGGAGGAAGTGAGTAAAACTGTGGCCTGAATGCTGGTAAGTTGGACCAGTTAACTTGTGGTTTCAATTCATGTTTGGGTTGGAAATCTGTATCTTATTAAGCTAAGCCTTTTCTAAATTTGCATTTCCTTTATTTTCTCCTTAGTTTCTAGTAAAATTATTTTCAAAGTTTAGCTTTTCTTTTTGAAGAAGGAGCAAGATGGGAAGGGAGTTTTTGTCCACTTCTGGGTTTTGCAGTGGGCTTCTCAGGTTGTAGTAAAGAATCCACCTGTCAATGCTGGAGATGTAAGAGACTTGGGTTTGATCCCTGGGTCAGGAAGATGCCCTGGAGGAGGAAATGGCAACCAGCTTCTATTGTTCTTGCCTGGAAATTCCATGGACAGAGGAGCCTGGGAGGCTACGATCCAAGGGGTCGCAAAGAGACACAACTGAGTGACTGAGAATACAGGTCTTGCTGTAAAGTGACAACCATGTGTCCATGGAGGCTGGAGTAAAGACAAAAGAACCAAGAGAGAAATTAAATTCTTGGAAGGGAGAAATCATTCCTACAGCCACGCTTTTTTTTGCCTATGATGATCTTCATCTTAGTTTATCTGGTTTTCTGTAAGAAAATACTAGAAAAATAGGCTAGTTCAGTTCAGTCGCTCAGTCGTGTCCAACTCTTTGTAACCCCATGAATCGCAGCACGCCAGGCCTCCCTGTCCATCACCAGCTCCCAGAGTTCACTCAGACTCAAGTCCATCGAGTCCGTGATACCATCCAGCCATCTCATCCTCCGTCGTCTGCTTCTCCTCCTGCCCCCAATCCCTCCCAGCATCAGGGTCTTTTCCAGTGAGTCAACTCTTTGCATGAGGTGGCCAAAGTACTGGAGTTTCAGCTTTAGCATCATTCCTTCCAGAGAAATCCCACGGCTGATCTCCTTCAGAATGGATTGGTTGGATCTCCTTAATAGGCTAGGTGGCTTACAGAAATCTACTTCACACAGTTCTGGATGCTGTAAAGTCCAAGACCAAGGAGGTGACAGGTTCATTTTCTGTTGAGGGCCTGTTTCCTGGTTCACAGGTAACTGTCTATGTTTTCATATGGTGGAAAGGGGCAAGGGATCTCTCTGGGCTCTCCTTTATAAGGGTACAATTCTTATTCATTAGGTCTCCATCCTCATGACCTAATCACTTCCAAAGGCTCTGCCTATAAGTACCATCACATTGCAGGTTAATTTTCAATATGTGAAGTGTGTGGGTACATAAACAGTCTATAGCAATCTCTCGTATAGACCTTTCTCTTTTTTCACAGTTTTTGCATATTTCTTTCTAAATTCTCTCTCTCTGTAATGCTATTTTAAGAACTTGGCTACAGAGTCTTGCTAAAATAGAATCTCCAAAATTAGGTCTTAAAATCTGCATATTTATCAAGCTTCTCTGATGATACTTAAACTGCTGAGATGCATGCTGTACATGACACAGTAAAGTACAACTACTGTGAATGAGTCCTGTTTTGTTTTTGTATTTCTATCAAATTCTTTAAGTGTTAGAAAGGTATCATTGTGAAGATGGTAAAACATCAGATCTTTCATGAGGACAAGGAGTTTCCCAAACCAAAAAACATTTCCCCAATTGTTTCATAACTGAAAAATTTCTAACCATAAATTATTTTCCCATATTAATTTTTCCAATTTTCTTACGAATGGTAAAGAAGAGGATGCATGTGATGTTCCTGTAACATAATTCATTAGCTCTCTCCTTTTGTATATCACATATGGGAAACCTGAGATTACAGTGCTTCATCTATAAGCATGCTCACCAAATATTTGTCTGCTGACTAATAACAAAAAGGACACTTTATAAAGAGAAGACAAAATGGAATTATGAGGTCACTAAAAATGACCAACTTATAATTTGGTTCTGACCTTCCCAGAAACATTGCAATGTGTTGCTCTTTAATAGTTTCATGACATAAATTTCATTTCCTATTTAAAAAATTTTTGAAGTATAATTTTTACACATTGGGATACACTAATTTTGAGTGTGCTCAGTTGCTTAAGTTGTATCTGACTTTTTGTGACCTCCATGGACTCTAGCCAGTCAGGTTCCTCCGTCCATGGGATTCTCCAGGCAAAAATACTGGAGTGGGTGCCATTTCTTTCTCCAAATCTTGAGTGTAGAGTATAAGAAAAATTCACCTGTGTGACCCACATCTCTATCAGGATAGAGCATTCTCACACCTCAGGATTATTTTTTCTTTTTCTTCTCAGTCAATTAGTTCCTCAGAGCTAATTATTTTCTGATTTCTATTGTCTGTTCTAGAAATTCATAAAAGTGGAATTTTTTTGAAATCATCCAAGTTCTTGAGTATCAGTAGTTCACTGATTTTATTATTGAGTAATATTCCACTGTGTGAATGGATACTCTTTTAGTTTTTGTTAAGTGGGTAAGTTGTGTCTGAATCTTCAGTGATACCATGGACTGTAGCCCACCATGCTCCGCTGTCTATGGGATTTCCCAGGCAAGAATACTGGAGTGAGTTGCCATTTCCTTCTCTTCCCAGCCCAGAGATGGAACCCATGTCTCCTTCATTGGCAGGTGGGTTTTTTTTGCCACTGAGCCACCAGGGAAACCCTGTGAATTCACTACTATATGTGTATTCATTTTACTGTTGAACATCCGTATTGTTTCTAGCTTTGAGCTATTATGAATAAAACTGCTATGAACATTCTTTTAGGAAACTTTTATTTGGCATATGTTTTCATTTACTCAGGTAAATACCAAGGAATGGAATTGCTAGATGAAAGGATAAATGTATGTTTAATGTTATAAGAAATAGCCAAATAGTTTTCCACCAGCAGTGTATGAAAATTTTGGTTGCTCCAAAAGCCAATATTTTAGGCTGTCAGATATTTTAACTATAACCTTTCTAATTTGTGTGAAGTGATATCTCATTGCAGTTTGACTTCGCATTTTCTCGATGACTAAGGATACAGAGCACTTTTTTACATGCTTCTTTGCCTTTCCTGTATCTTCCTTAGGTTCCTCTGTGACATGACTATTCAAGTGGTATGCTATTGTAAAAATGTTGTCTCTTTATTGTTATTGCAAGAGGTTTTTATATGTACTTCATATTCCTGTGCCAGATTCAAGTGTTCTGAATATTTTCTTCCAGGCCTTTTCACATTTTAAACAGGTGTTTTGTATGAGCAACTGTTTTAGTATTCATGGAACCAAATTTATCCTTTTGTGCTTGTGGTTGACGCATTGTATGTTTTATCTAAGAAACAAAGTGTTTGGGGAAATTCTTCAATCATTTGTTCTATAAGCTTTATGATTTTGGTGTGCACTTTGAAATCTATGATGCATCTCAAATTAGTTATTTTGTGTGAAGTAAAGGTAGTGGTGTTCATGTTTTTCCATATAAATATTTTAGCATCATTTGGAAGGAGGATTTTTCATTCTCCTAGCATTTTTGTTGAAAATTAAGTGTGCAAATTGGTCTATTTCTCAATTCTCTCTTTAGTTTCATCAAATCTATGTGTTTATTCTTGTACCAATCTAAATTGTTTTGTTTATCATACCTTATTCTAAGTTTTGAGGTCAGGAAATGTAAATCCTTTAAATCTATTTTTGCAAAGATTGTATTAGATCATCTAAATACTGTTTATTTACATACATAAATTAGAATCATCTTGTGAAATTATACCAAAAGAATGGCAAAATTTTTAAATGGGATTATATTGAATTCAAAGGACATTTTGGGATATTTGACACCTTAGCAATATTAACCCTTGTACCTTATTAATATATCTTTACATATTTTTAAATAATCTTTAATTTATTTTCAGCAGAATTTTTACAGGTATTTGTTTTTGGTATCACAGATCAGACTCTGAGACTGATTAGCTTACAGGAAGTTTATAGCAGCTCTTTTCTCTTGGGATAAACCTATGGTGAAACATGAAAATGGAAGCAGTTAGAACACAACAAAGGCTTCAGCTGATTTGACAGGAATACTACAATCTGGAATAAACCTTAAAAGTTCTTCACTACAGCAAAATGATTGGTCTTTTACGACCCTGTTTCAATCAGTTGTTGGCTTTAGGTCATAGTAGGAGGAGGTACAGCCTTAGAGATGGTTCTCTTTAGGTGAGAGCAATTTGCAGAGATGGTTCACATCTGAGAACTGTCAACAGCACATCCATCAGCTAGGAGGATAATTCCTTCAGTTTTAAAGGGCTGGGGTGTTGGGCTGCACAGGACTGCACCCATATATTTCATTCTTTGTGACACAAGAATCCACTTAATTAATAAAATTCCTACAAACAGATCCATTAGGACTCTGGTGGGCCTCCTTTCCCCCAATACAATATAATGGTTCACAATTTTTAAAGCTTATATTCCATTTATAGTTATAAAATATTGGCTACATTCCTTGTGTTATACAATATATCTTTGTAGCTTATTTTATACATAATAGTTTGTACCTCTTATTTCCCTACCTCTGTATTTCCTATCCCCTCTTTTCTCTCCCTACTGGTAACCCCTAGTTTGTTCTCTGTATCTGTGAGTCTGCTTCCTTTTTTTTGATATTCATTAGTTTGTTGTATTTTTTTTAGATTCCACATATAAATTATGTCATACACTATTTGTCTTTCTCTGACTAATTTCACTTGGCATAATGCTCTTCAAGTCCATTCATGTTGTTGCAAATGGCAAAATTTCATTCTTTCTAATGATTGAGTAGTATTCCATTATATAAATATAACATATCGTCTTTGTCCATTCATTTGTTGATGGACAGATCTAAATGTAAGACCAGATACTATGAAACTCTTAGAGGGAAACCTAGGTAGAACACTCTTTGACATAAATCACACAATTTTTTTAAAAATCTATCTCCTAAAGTAAGATAACTAAAAATAGACAAATGGAACCTAATTAAAACATTTTTTATAGTTGTCATTTGTCTAATAAAACTTTTTCCATCTGTTTATTTATTAGATCAATTTGTTCTTTAAATCCTTGAAAACATTTATCATAGCTATATCAATATCTTGTCTGATAATTCTACTATCTGTGTAATCTATGTGTCTGTGTCTCCTGACTATACTTTCTCTGTTCATTAACATGTCTTGTATTTTTGTTTTTATACTGGACACTGGATATTTTGTTGCTTAAAACCAAATTTTGTAGTCTCTTTCAAAGAATATTAAGTTTTATTCTGGGAAGTGATTGACTTACTAACAGTTCAGCTTGATCCTGTCAAGGGTTGGGCATGTATAGAATGGCCCTATTCCTAGAACTTGGTCTTCTCTTTAATATGAAATGAGTCAGTGGTTTTTGTAGTGAAAGTGAAAGTTGCTCAGACGTGTCTGACTTTGCGATTCCAAGAACTGTAATCCATGGAATTCTCTAGGCCAGAATAATGGAGTGGGTAGCCTTTCCCTTCTCCGAGGGATCTTCCCAACCCAGGGATCAAAGCCAGGTCTCCTGCATTGTAGGCAGATTCTTTACCAGCTCAGCAACAAGGGAAGCCCAGTTTTTGTAATAATGATTATCTACTCTGACTGGTTATCTCTCTAGTACTCTCAAAACTGAGAAACTTCTAGAACTTTTATTCAGCTTCATTTATACCTCTTTTAGACCCCATGATGTCACACCCTGTGCAAATGTAACTTAGTACTTCATAAAAAAAACCAAAAGACACATCATGTAGATTTCTGGATTTCCTTCTCTGTGTATCTCTTCTCCTCAGTATTCTGTCTCATAAATTTCAGCTATCTCAACAGCCCCACATCCTTCTTATCTCTGTTTATCTGCCCAGCGATACTATTGCTCTTTTTTTGTCTCCAATTCTCTAAGGCTCAGTTTGGAAAGTGTCTCCAGATGGGAAGCTGGGATAAATATGAAGTTCACTGTGCATGTGTTCCTTTTTTTAAGGATCATGGCTCTGTACTATCTGTTCATGACAACACCATTTTATTGCTGTTTATGGTAAGAGAGCAAGTCAACACTTGATATTTTGTATTGGTTGTAATCACAATTTCTTCCTTTTCTCTGTAAAACCAAATAGTCACCTTTGCATTGTTGCTCATTGTTTTTAAAGCACTTTCATACGTTGTCTTATTTTATGCTCAAAACATTATCAAGTGAATTACCACTCCTGATGATAATCAGGAAAGAAGGGAAATTTTAAATTCCATATTTCTGACAAAGATATTAAGCCTCAAGAAGAGTAAATGATTTTAGCTTAACATATGTAGATTAATATTCAGTTTTCTAATCTCAGTACTTTGTACACTAAGCAGCATTGTCTCAAGGGAAAACTTAGTTCTTTGCTTTTAAGTGTTTGTTTTCTGGGGTTTTATTTTTGTTTTCTGTTTAAGCATATGCCTTCTTTTTACAAGTCACAATTTATTGGAAATCTAGAGATGCTTTATCATGTTTTCCCTTAGGCTCTTCCTTTTCTGGTTTTGCTTCTTTCACACACTCTGAGATTCAGCATCAGATGTGTCTATTTTTATGACTGATCTTATTAGCAAATTATATGAAAACATGAATGACCACTAGCTTTATTTGTGTTACAATTTTGGTGGAGATGTTAAAAACACCAACACTGAAATTCCCTGATGGTCCAGGGGGCATGGATTTAATCCCTGGTTGGAAAACTAAGATCCCTCAAAGCCCTGTGGCACAGCCAAACACACACACACACAAAACAAAAACCAAAACTAAAAGCACTAGCATAATTTTAGATTTTTGTAATATAATTGTAGCATCCAGAGGAAGACATTTCATCATGATTCTGCTTATAAAATTACCACAGTTGTATTAAAATGGTTATCTCTACCACAATCCCAGTACCATTTTTGACTCCTAAGACTAGTAAAGGCTACCTGTCTTTTTTAGCCACTAGTCCCTTCTACAAGGCTTCCCCACTGGCTCAACAGGTAAAGAATCTGCCTGCAGTACGGGAGACATGGGTTCAATCCCTGGGTTTGAAAGATCCCCTGGAGAGGAAATAGCAACCCATTCTTTACGACAATAGCTGGCTTTTGCTACTGCTGCTACTGCTGCTAAGTCGCTTCAGTCATGTCCAACTCTGTGCGACCCCAGAGAAGGCAGCCCACCAGGCTCCCCCATCCCTGGGATTCTCCAGGCAAGAACACTGGAGTGGGTTGCCATTTCCTTCTCCAGTGCATGAAAGTGAAAAGTCAAAGTGAAGTCGCTCAGTCGTGCCCGACTCTAGCGACCCCAAGGACTGCAGCCCACCAGGTTCCTTCGTCCATGGGATATTCCAGGCAAAAGTACTGGAGTGGGGTGCCATTGCCTTCTCTGTGGCTTTTAATAGGTGATTATTAAATATTTATTGAAACAGTATAAGAACTGATTAGTTCTTATCAGAAACTTTGCATTTAATTCTAAGGATTAAAAATTACCATGGTTATGACACATTGGATGAAACAGAGGCTAGAATGTCCTAGGTGGTGAAGGGTATAAAAATAATGGTTGAAATTGGAGATATTAAACTGAAAAGAGGTCTCTGAAAGAGTAAATCATAGCTGTTTCAAAATATTTGAAGTTATCTTATTAGGTTATGTAGTAGATTTTTCTCTGTGATGTTTCATAGAAAATCACAAGGCCTAATGGGTGATGTTTCAGAGAGGCACATTTTCAACTCAATATAGGTAGTATTTCTCCAGATAAAGGCAGTGGGATCAAGACCTTAAGAGTATGGGAAGACCCATGCTTTTCCTTGGTTCTAGGGAGTGAATTTGCCAAGTTGGGTAACCATGGAAGAAAGTTTTGCACTATCTTGGGTAATATCAGTTGAGTTCTCTATTTAATCCCTAGTTAAATTTATAAAAATGTGACTCCATAACTCAGCAAATATTTATTGAACTCCCAGCATGTACAAACCCTCAGGATGTAATTTACACTATGCGAGCATGGGAAGTTGTT
Source organism: Capricornis sumatraensis (assembly GCF_032405125.1). NCBI lineage: Eukaryota > Metazoa > Chordata > Mammalia > Artiodactyla > Bovidae > Capricornis > Capricornis sumatraensis. The sequence continues at coordinate 126,640,832 of NC_091069.1, forward strand.
TCAGTCTTGTCCTACTCTTTATAACCTCATGGACCATAGCCCACCAGGCTCCTCTGTCCATGGGATTCTCCAGGCAAGAATACTCAACTGGGTTGCCAAGTCCTCCTTCAGGGGATTTTCCCAACATAGGGAAGGTCTCCCACATTGCAGGTGGATTCTTTACCATCTGAGCCACCAGGGAAACACCACCAGGGAAGCCAAATTTATAATATGCAGAGGGCTTATTCTCAGGCTCTTTCAAAGCATTCAGAAATTCCCTCCTCACTCCCTTATTTGCAATTGTGGCTTTCTTTGAGAGATGTTACTAGAAGTGTTTATGCAAGCAAACTCATACACATACTTGTACCCACCCACATACACACATACACACACACAAAGACACACACACATCCTCCCCCCACACAGACATACATAGAAAAAAGAACAAAGAAAGCTCAAGAACTACTATCAATCTGACATTTTCTTTTCTGAAAATTAGAGTAATTATATTTTCAAAGCATTGTCAACATTTCAGAAAATAAATTATTAGGGCAAAAGATAACTAAAACAGAGATCATGGAAAGCACAAAACATTTAGATGAAGAATTGCTTCTTATAACTTATGCTGAGAATAATCTACATAGCTTGTTTTGGATCAGTTTTCAAAGTGTCATCTTTCTGGAAATTTTCTATCCTCTGGTACACTTTGCAAATAATTTATAGGAGAATCAAATTGCTCCTGGAACTGTCATTAACAAATATGAAGCATAATCTAACACAAAACTACTTAAATGTTTGAAATAGTTACACTAAGAAATTTGAACTTTCTCAGCCTCACCAGTTTATGAGTATACATGAGGTCTTACACATGTCTAAATTAATAAGAAAGATGATTACCCTCATCTACTAATAATGCAGGTACTTCAGTATCCTGGAAAGACTCTGGACTCATATATGTTAGTCTCCAGAATGTGAAAGTGTTAGTTGCTCAGTCATGTCCAACTCTTTTCAACTCCGTGGACTGTAGCTCCCTAGACCATGGAATTTTGTCCATGTCCATGGAATTCTCCAGGCAAGAATATTGAAGTCAGTAGCCATTCCCTTCTCCAGGGGATCTTCCCAATCCAAGGATGGAACCCCAGTCTCCTGCACTTCAGGCAGATTCTTTACTATCTGAGCCACCAGGGAAGCCTGTGTTAGTCTCCAAGGATCTGTCAAATGTGAAATAAGCATACATGTAGAGAAATAACTGGAAAAATGACAAAAACTTTTCTGCCATTCTTTCCTGCCATGGCCACTGTCCAAGACTGGAGGTCCTCAGATTTAGAGGACCTTCAGATTTAGGTCCTTCAGATTTAATGTTATGCTGCTTCCCCTTGTCCCTGTTTTAGATACAGCAGTTTATTCTCTAATGACCACTCCAGTTCCATCAGTCATAGAGAATGTACTTGCCTCTCTGTGGGTGTGCTGGACATCTCCATTGCTATGTTCTCGCAGATCCAGAATCTCCTTTCTGATGGCTGCCTCTCTTCTGCCAGCAAAGCAGCCATTATCCACATTTTTGATGTAGCAAGCACCAGCATGAGTTGTTTTCCACTTCAGAATGTGATGGCTTTTTTGTTACTCTGCTGGGCAGAGACATTGTTTTTTAGTGATTCTGGGTCCCATGGAATCCCCAAACTGTGTGGAGTATGAAGGAGATTATAGAAAAAGCTCTCTCCTTTTTGTGCGTTTCAAAGAGTATTTCTTGGGCACCAGTGTGTGACAGAGTTCAGCAAATCTACTCTTTCAGTAAACTTTTAGAATTTTCTCTTCCTAACACATGGATGTGTGTGCAAGGGCCTGTGTCAGCACTGGATTTTTACAGGAGCAATCAGACAAAACTCAGAATCTCTATTCCGCAGAGTCTTTTCTGATAACCAAAGTCTAGTAACTAGGTTGAAATTGTCATCCTAGGATCTGTGATACATTAAGAATAGCACTTTCCTAGGAAGATTTTCATTCTCCATGCAAATAGATGTTTTCAGTTTTGTCCCATTTGTATTCACCCAACTGCTCAGTTATATCTGAATGCATGTATATGTATAAGTGCTCAGTCATGTCTGACTCTTTGCAAATGCATGGACGGTAGCTCACCATGCTCTCTGTCCATGGGCCTTTCTAAGCAAGAATACTGGAGTGGGTTCCCATTTCCTCCTCCAGAGGATCTTCCCAACCCAAGGACAGAACCCACATCTCTTGCATCTCTTCTATTGGCAAATGGATTCTTTACTACTGGTACCACCTGGGAAACCATTATGTCTGAATGTCCAGGAGTAAACACAATATAGGTATATGGCTGTAAGTCAGGATACCAGACAGAGAAGAACTTTAGGAAAGATCTCCAAATTTGGGAAATCACTGCTAGTGTGCTCAAATTTCCTGGCCTACATTTCAGACATACTCTATAGAGCAAGCAAACATGAAGCTCGAAGGAAAGATGGATGTCATGTTGTGGAAAAATCAAATAGCCGAGATGTATGAAAATAACCATTGTCTGATCTGACAGTTTTTCTCTGCTTTCTACAAAATGTGCCATGTTTTCTCATTACTTTCTAAAGCAAGTTCTTTTTAAAAAAATAATTAATTTATCTTAATTGGAGCCTCATTAATTTACAATATTCTAATGGTTTTTTCCATACATTGACATGAATCAGCCATGGGTATACATGTGTTCCCCATCCTGAACCCCCCTTTCACCTCACTCCCCATCCTATCCCTCAGTGTCATCCCAGTGCACCAGCCCTGAGTACCCTATCTCATGCATCTAACCTGGTTGGGCAATCTGTTTCACATATGATAATATACATGTTTCAATGCTATACTCTCAAATCATCCCACCCTCACCTTCTCCCACAGAATCCAAAAGATTGTTCTATACATCTGTGTCTCTTTTGCTATCTCGCATATAGGGTCATAGTTACCATCTTTCTAAATTCCATATATATGCGTTAGTATACTGCATTGGTGCTTTTCTTTCTGACTTACTTGACTCCGTATAATAGGTTCCAGTTCCATCCACCTCATTAGAACTGATTCAAATGTATTCTTTTAAATGACTGAGTAATACTCTATTGCGTATATGTACCACAGCTTTTTTATCCATTCATCTGCCGATGGACATCTAGGTTGCTTCCATGTCCTAGCTATTGTAAACAGTGCTGTGATGAACACTGGGGTACACATGTGTCTCTTTCAATTCTGGTTTCCTCCGTGTGTATGCCCAGCAGTGGGATTGCTGAGTCGTATGACAATTATATTTCCAGTTTTTAAAGGAATCTCCACACTGTTCTCCATAGTGGCTGTACTAGTTTGCATTCCCACAAACAGTGTAAGAGGGTTCCCTTTTCCCCACACCCTCTCCAGCATTTATTGCTTGTAGACTTTTTAATAGCAGCCATTCTGACCAGTGTGAGATGGTACCTCATTGTGATTTTGATTTGCATTTCTCTGATCATGAGTGATGTTGAGCATCTTTTTATGTGTTTGTTAGCCATCTGTATGTCTTCTTTGGAAAAATGTCTGTTTAGTTCTTTGGCCCATTTTTTGATTGGGTTGTTTATTTTTCTGGAATTGAGCTGCAGGAGCTGCTTTTATATTTTTGAGATTAATTCTTTGTCAGTTGCTTCATTTGACATTGTTTTCTCCCATTCAGAAGGCTGTCTTTTCACCTTGCTTATAGTTTAATTTGTTGTGCAAAAGCTTTTAAGTTTAATTAGGCCCCATTTATTTATTTTTGTTTTTATTTCCATTACTCTGGGAGGTGGGTCATAGAGGATCTGCTGTGATTTATGTCAGAGAGTGTTTTGCTTATGTTTTCCTCTAGGACTTTTATAGTTTCTGGTCTTAAGTTTAGATTTTTCATCCATTTTGAGTTTATTTTTGTGTATGGTGTTAGAAAATGTTCTAGTTTCATTCTTTTACAAGTGGTTGACCAGTTTTCCAAGCACCACTTGTTAAAGAGATTGTCTTTTCTCCATTGTATATTCTTGCTTCCTTTGTCCAATATAAGGTGTTCATAGTGAAGTAAAGTCACTCAGTCGTGTCCGACTCTTTGTGACCCCATGGACTGTAGCCTACCAGGCTCCTCTGTCCATGGGATTTTCCAGGCAATAGTACTGGAGTAGATTGCCATTTCCTTCTCCAGGGGATCTTCCCAACCCAGGGATTGAACCCGGGTCTCCCACATTGTAGACAGACGCTTTACCATCTGAGCCACCAGGGAAGTCCAAGGTGTTCATATAGACACATGGATTTATCTCTGGGCTTTCTATTTTGTTCCATTAATCTATATTTCTGTCTTTGTGCCAGTACTGTCTTGATGACTGTGGCATTGTAGTATAGTCTGAACTCAGGCAGGTTAATTCCTCCAGTTCCATTTTTTTTTTCTCAAGATTGCTTTGGCTAGTCGAGGTTTTTTTATATTTCCATACAAATTGTGAAGTTATTTGTTCTAGTTCTCTGAAAAATACCGTTGGTAGCTTGATAAGGATTGCATTGAACCTATTGATTGCTTTGTGTAGTATACTCATTTTCACTACATTGATTCTTCTGATCCATGAACATGGTATATTTCCCCAACTATTTGTGCCGTCTTTGATTTCTTTCATCAGTGTTTTATAATGTTCTATATATAGGTCTTCTGTTTCTTTAGGTCGATTTATTCCTAAGTATTTTATTCTTTTTGTTGCAATGGTGAATGAAATTGTTTCCTTAATTTCTCTTTCCATTTTCTCACTGTTAGTGTATAGGAATGCAAGCAATTTCTGTGTGTTAGTTTTATATCTTGCAACTCTACTATATTAATTGATCAGCTCTAGTAATTTTCTGGTGGAGTCTTTAGGGTTTTCTATGTAGAGGAGCATGTCATCTGCAAACAGTGGGAGTTTCACTTTTTCTTTTCCAATCTAGATTCCTTTTATTTCTTTTTCTTCTCTTATTGCTGTGGCTAAAACTTCCTAAACTATGTTGAATAGTAGTGGTGAGAGTAGGCACCCTTGTCTTGTTCCTGACTTTAGGGGAAATGCTTTCAATTTTTCACCATTGAGGATAATGTTTGCTATGAGTTTATCATATATGGCTTTTATTATGTCGAGATATGTTCCTTCTATGCCTGCTTTCTGGAGGGTTTTTATCATAAATGGATGCTGAATTTTGTCAAAGGCTTTCTCTGCATCTAGAATCAGACACAACTGAGGTGACTTAGCCACAGCATTGATATAATCATATGGTGTTTATCTTTCAATTTGTTAATGTGGTGTATCACACTAATTGATTTGTGAATATTGAAGAATCCTTGCATCCCTGGGGTAAAGTCCACTTGGTCATGATGTATGAACATTTTAATATGTTGTTGCATTCTGTTTGCTAGAATTTTGTTAAGGATTTTTGCATCTATGTTCATCAGTGATATTAGCCTGTAGTTTTCCTTTTTTGTGGCATCTTTGCCTGGTTTTGGTGTTAGGGTGATGGTGGCCTCATAGAATGAGTTTGGAAGTTTACTTTCCTTTACAATTTTCTGAAAGAGTTTGAGTAGGATTAGTGTTAGCTCTTCTCTAAATTTTTGGTAGAATTCAGCTGTGAAGCCATCTGGTCCTGGGCTTTTGTTTGCTGGAAGATTTCTGATTACAGCTTCAATTTCTGTGCTTGTGATGGGTCTGCTAAGATTTTCTCTTTCTTCCTGGTTCAGTTTTGGAAAGCTATACTTTTCTAAGAATTTGTCCATTTCTTTGAAGTTGTTCATTTTATTGACATATAGTTGCTGATAGTAGTCTCTATGATCCTTTGAATTTCTGTGTTTTCTGTGGTGATTTCTCCATTTTCATTTCTAATTTTGTTGATTTGATTCCTCTCTCTTTTTTCCTTGACGAGTCTGGCTAATGGTTTGTTTATTTTATTTATCTTCTCAAAGAACCAGCTTTTTCTTGATTTTTGCTATGATATCCTTTGTTTCTTTTTCTTTTATTTCTGCCCTAATTTTTATGATTTATTTCCTTCCACTAAGCCTGGGGTTCTTCATTTCTTCTTTTTCTAGTTGTAAAGAAAGTTCTAATTGGGTGAAGAAAGAGCCATTTGTTTGCTTTGTGACCCTTGTAATCTGATCATTTTTTGGGAAAATAATCCTGGAAACACTGACTCCCTAAAGCATGTGTGAATCATGGCACTAGATAGGAATCTGATCTTCCACTTAATGATTTTCCTACAGTAAAATTTAAACATACTGCACCTTGGTAGCACTCTTTTTAAAATAAGCAAAAGATGTATTCATTATTGGGAGATATTATGAGTGAAATTATAATTTGAGTCCATCCAGTGTCTCTCTCTCTCTGCCTTTCTCTCCCTGGAATATGAATGACTATGATGAACACAGTTGCCATGCTAACTGGCAAGGCTTGGACTTGGTCAGTAGAAAATAAACTTTCATTAAGAAAGGTCACTGAGATTTGGGTGTGTTCCTTAGAGGCATTACTTTGCCAACAAAGGTCCATCTAGTCCAAGCTATGTTTTTTCCAGGAATCATGTATGGGTGTGAGAGTTGAACCATGAAGAAAGCTGAGTGCCAAAGAATTGATCTGTTGAACTGTGGTGCTGGAGAGGACTCTTGAGAGTCCCTTGGACTGCAAGGAGATCCAACCAGTCCATCCTAAAGGAGATCAGTCCTGAATATTCATTGGAAGGACTGACGCTGAAAATGAAGCTCCAATACTTTGGCCACCTGATGCAAAGAACTGACTCTTTTGAAAAGATCCTGATGCTGGGAAAGATTAAAAGCAGAAGGAAAAGGGGAAGACAGAGATTGAGATGTTTGGATGGCATCACTGACATGATGGACATGAGTTTGAGCATGCTCCAGGAGCTGGTGATGGACAAGGAAGGCTGGCATTCTGCAGTCCATGGGGTCACAGAGTTGTACACGAATGAGCAACTGAACTGAAATTAGTTCATAGCCTGGCCTACACTGATTAGTATACTTATTAATGTAAATTTAAAAAGCTAGTTTCTTGATGTGTGATCCCATTTAAATTACAGTCACTCATTTAAATTATTTGTGCATAAGGAATAGCACTAGGTATTTATCTGGAAAACAGATACAGAAATTTTCCAGATACACTGCTTTCTCAGAATTTATTCCCATGAGAGGATTATCTTTCATAGTAGAGTACAGGTCTTGTTGTGTTGGATAATTCTATTCTGCATAATGGAGAAATAAGGATATGGATTATCAAGAGGTAGAGTACACATTTGTGTGTGTGTGTGTGTGTGTGTGTGTGTGTGTGTGTTTGGGAGGGGAGGTAGTTTATTTCTAGAAATCAACTACCCAAGTACAAAGTGTATACTGCTGTTGCTGTTTAGTCACTCAAATGGGTCTGATTCTTTGAGAACCCATGGACTATAGTTTGACAGTCTCCTCTGTCCATGGGATTCTCCTAGCAAGAATATTGGAGCGGGTTGCCGTCCCCTTTTCCAGGGGATCTTCCCAACCTAAGGATCGAACCTGAATCTCTTGTGGCTCCTACATTGCAGGTGGATTCTTTACTTCTGACCCACCAGGAAAGTCCAGTACCAAGTATAAGAAATGCAAATTTAAGTGGTCCAATAGCCAAAGTGTTTATACCAGAGCAGCAAGATGAGAAGTATAGTGGAAGGTATTACCAATGATTAGATACCAACTTCAGCAATATAATGTCAATAGAGAATCCTGGGGAAAGAAGTCAAAGGAAACATAGGTGAGACTCTCAGTTGCTTCAACCTGCAATACTGAGGTTTCACGCAAATATAAGTGTAAAACGAGATCTGGGGTGGGAACCAGCAATGATTCCCAATGATTTCTGGTGGGAACCAGAAAAAAGGACAATCAGAAATATCTGCTTTAAATGAGTGGTTATTTACTTAGGAAAGCTGTGGATTGAAATCATAGAAACACTACTCATTTAGTGTGAAAACTATTAATTTTTCACTAAACACTATTCGTTTAGGTGAAAAGAGATGACAGGTCCACATGGAGTTAGGGCATCCAATCAGATCATTTCTATGGACATGAGTTTGAGCAAGCTCTGGGAGTTGATGATGGACAGGAAATCCTGGCATGCTGTAGTCCATGGGACTACAAAGAGTCGGACATGAATGAGTGACTGAACTGAACTGACAGTATGTAACACTGATGTAAAAAGCAGAGGTTCTGTCTTGGTATTGCCATTCGCTTGTGCAAATTTGTGCCTGTTGCATAGCTTCTATGTGCTTTAATTCCCTAATCTGTACAATAAGATTAATTTAATTGTGACTTCTTTATAATTGTATGTGAGCATTAAATGAGTTAAGACTTCCTAAGTGGCTCAGTAGGTAGAGAATCCACCTGCCATGCACGAGACTGGGGTTCGATCCCTGGGTTGAGAAGATACCCCAGAGTAGGAAATGACAACATGCTCCAGTATTTTTGCCTGGAAAATTCCATGAACATAAACGACTGATGGGCTGAAGTCCCTGGGGTCGCAAAGACCTCAGACACAAGTAAATATGGTTAAACACACACATTAAATGAGTTGATCCCATGAAGTTTATGTGATAGTGTTTGGCAGATATTAAATGCTTAGCATCTTAAAAGATATTCAACATCACCATTCATTCAGTTCAGTTCAGTCACTCAGTCGTGTCCAACTTTTTGCAACCCCATGAATTGCAGCATGCCAGGTCGCCCTATCACCAACTCCTGGAGTTCACCCAAACCCACGTCATCGAGTCGGTGATGCCATCCAGCCATCTCATCCTCTGTCGTCCCCTTCTCCTCCTGCCCCCAATCCCTCCCAGCATCAGAGTCTTTTCCAATGACCCAACTCTTCCCATAAGGTAGTCAAAGTACTGGAGTTTCAGCTTCAGCATCATTCCCTCCAAAGAAATCCCAGGGCTGATCTCCTTCAGAATGGACTGGTTGAATCTCCTTGCAGTCCAAGGGACTCTCAAGAGTCTTCTCCAACACCACAGTTCAAAACCATCAATTCTTTGGTGCTCAACTTTCTTCACAGTCCAACTCTCACATCCATACATGACTACTGGAAAAACCATAGCCTTGACAAGACGGACCTTTGTTGGCAAAGTAATGTCTCTGCTTTTGAATATGCTATCTAGGTTGGTCATAACTTTTCTTCCAAGGAGTAAGTGTCTTTTAATTTCATGCCTTCAGTCACCATCTGCAGTGATTTTGGAGACCCCCAAAATAAAGTCTGACACTGTTTCCACTGTTTCCCTATCTATTTCCCACGAAGTGATGGGACCAGATGCCATGATCTTTATTTTCTGAATTTTGAGCTTTAAGCCAACTTTTTCACTCTCCACTTTCACTTCCATCAAGAGGCTTTTAGTTCCTCTTCACTTTCTGCCATATGGGTGGTGTCATCTGCATATCTGAGGTTATTGATATTTCTCCCAGCAATCTTGATTCCAGCTTGCGCTTCTTCCAGCCCAGCATTTCTCATGATGTACTCTTCATAGAAGTTAAATAAGCAGGGTGACAATATATAGCCTTGATGTACTCTTTTTCCTATTTGGATTAATTAGGGAAAGACAATTAAAAACCAGAATGAGATATATCACCTCACACCTGTTGAAAGACTGTCATCAAAAAGACAAGAAATAATATGTGTTGGTGATGATGTGGAGAAAAGTAGAATACTGTTTGCAGAATATACTATGGAAAACAGTATGGAAATTCCTCAAAAAACAAAATAGAACTAACATGATCCTGGGTATTTATTCAAGGAAAATGAGAACATTACTTGAAAAGGATACATGTACCCCAGTGTTCATAGCAGCATTATTTACAGTAATCAAAATATGGAAGCAACCTAAGTGTCCATCAACAGATGAATGCATAAAGAAGATGTGGATAAAGAAGATATTCAAAGGAATATTTCTCAGCCATTACAAACTAGTGAAATTTTGCTATTTGCAGTAACATGGAGGAAACTGGAGGGTATTATGCTTCATGAAATAAGCCAGATAAAGACAAATACTGTATGTTTTCCCTTATATGTGGAATCTACAAACAAAATGAACATATGAATATAACAGAAGAGAAACAGACTCACAAATACAGAGAACAAACTAGTGTTACCAGTGAGGAGAACATTGGGGAAGGGGAAAAATAAGTATAGGAGATTCAAAGGTGCAAACTACTAGGTATAATATAAATAAGATTAAAGAATGTGATGTACACACAAGGAATATAGTCAACATTTTATAATAACCTTCTATGGAGTATAACCTATAAAATACTGAATCACTAAATGCTTAGCAAAATTAAAATGTCATTTTTCTATTATGGCTACCATTATGTGATCATCCTTTCCCTGGATTTCTGAGCCCATGAATGCACTGATTCATTGAATTTGGTGACACCATTAAAAATAAACATGTAAAATAATACAAAATCCTGGCTTGTTTGTTTGAACCAACATGCAGTGTTAGTAATTAAATTGGTATAAATTATTTTTCATTTGCCTTGGTGTCTAGTTTTATAATTTTGGTTATATGAAAGTATATATTTGACTTTCACAAGTGAACTTTAGCATTTCTCTCTAAAGGAAAATTAAAAGCTTTTGGCGATGCCATTACTTACAGTTGCCTCTTCTGATTTTTATTCCTTCCCTTCTAATTCATTAAGCTTTAAAATTTAATTCAGCACAATTTGGTTAAAATTCTTTTCCCTTCTTCCCATTTGCTTCCAAAAATGGATTTGCTATTAAACTCATTTTGTAGATGTGGTACATTGATATGAGCTTCTTTCACATTTTTATGATGCTGACACCAGCAAAAGTTAAGAGGAAGTTGAAACTGTTGGGGTTTTATGTGACTTTGGTGACCTATATGTTTAAGGCTTTCTTTTCTGTCTGTGAATTTGAGCAATGTAGCTCTTTTTTTCCCCCATAATACATAAAATATCTTTCCTATATTGTTAAGAAAAGAAACAGTGATTAGAAAGGTTAAGTAGATATCCTGGCTCTAAGAAATAAAGATATAAGAAAAAACAAAAATGCACAGTCTAGATTTAGTAAGCATATTTCAGGGTTCATATCTGTTTTTGACAATGTTTATTTAGGTGATAAATACTATACATTTTCTTATAACAAAGCCAGACCAGCCTCTGAGTCAGACAACTTGGTAAACAATAAAGAAGTGTTTTCAAATATTATTTGCTCTCTTGATGACTGTGAAAAGGAAAAGGACGTATAAATCTTTGTGTATAAGTTGGTTTAAAGTCGTACTATAGAAGACTTGCATTTGGAGCAAGAAGGAATTTTTTAAAAGGAGGCAGATGGGTAGAAACTATTTGTGAAGGATTAGAGGCTAACTAATTTGTGTAATAAAAAACACTAGTATTTAGCAGTGACACTCATATTTTCAAAACTATGTCCCTCTTATGCCCATCCTTTCTTTTCTTTCTAAATATTAGCTGTGCTTATTTGTTTATGTGCCTAATTAAAATTATTTATTTATTTACATGAATCCTCATACCCTCTCCTATTCTTTCCCACCAATCCATTCAGATGTGTTGCATGCCTGTGAGTTATACCCTAAGTGTGGGAGATGATGACTAGACAGAGAATGCCAAGAAACAGTTGCCCTAGCAACAATAACCAGGGGGTACTTCTCAGAACTTCTGCCTCCTCTCTTCCTCTATCATTTTCCCTATTAAGAAAGTTGGATAACATGGTTATCAGAATTAGTTGAGTCTGGTTCCCACTTCCTAACCCAGCATAGAGAAAGAGAGAAAGATTAGAAAGGTCTGTTTCGTTTTTTTTTTCTTACTGTCAAGGGAAATTCAGAATATCTCTTCAGTCAAGACTGGAAGGAAGGGCACTCTTACAAAAGGCCTGTATGCTATCATATTAATGAATGCTTGATGGTGGGAGAATTAATTGTCAGAATCGCTACCACAAACCACTTGTGAGGAATGAAAAAAATCATTGTTGAGTTTGTACACATGAGCTAAAAGAAGGGTATGTAAATTGGATTGCAAAATGCAATGTTCTGTGAGTGGAAATTTCTGGTCTGTTCTGAATCTGATATTGTAGATTTAATTTTACTTTCTTTGTCAAATGAAGAAAACCTAAAAAAAAAATCAGAGTGTAATCTAGACAGCAGGATGGAAAACTTTTTCAATTACCTATGACTTTATTGTTATTTACATCTCCTTCTGAGTACAAATATTCAGATTAAATCTCACAATAAAGCTTAAGGAAAATTCCATTTGCTAAGAAAAGCAGAGTAGACTTCTGTGAAGCAAAAGAACTTTAAGTTTCAAGGTTCCCTACTTGCAAGGCTCCCTTTCAAGGTCCAGTATCTCAACTTGCATTTGTACATATACTACTTTCAGTCTTAAAAAGCCACTCCCTGCTTATACACGCTTTAAGATGCATAGATTCTGGAGCAACTCCTCAAGAGAAGGGGATATATAAGTGCTTAATTTCATCATATATTATTGCTATTGTATCACATTTTATGACATTCAGATTTCTAATCTTATAATTCTATTTTGAATACTCAGGTATGGTTTTATATTTTTTCATCTTGCATTAAGGAATTATATAAATCTTAAATCTTTCATTAATCTCAAGCTTGCAAGTGATTATAAAATAATAAGAAATATGTGTAGTTTGTATGCATCTCTGTACTTTTTTCTTTTTTAATTTTTGGTGAAGTATAGCTGATTTACAACATTGCACTAATTTCTGCTGTACAGCACAGTGGTTCTTTTTCATATTCTTATCCATTATGTATGGTTTATCACAGGATATTGAATATAGTTCCCTGTGCTATGCAGTAAGACCTGCTGTTTATACCATCTATATATATTAATTTTCATCTGCTAACCCAAGCTCCCACTCCATCCCTCCCACAAAGGCCCTGTCCCTGGTAACCAGTAGTAAGTTCTGTTGAGTTTGTTTCTGTTTGGTAGATGTGTTCATTTGTGTCATATTTTAGATTATACATATAAGTTTCATCACTGTACTTTCAAAATTAATTTAAAAAATTGAGTAGAAAATGGTCAATAATAGAAAAGAAACAGTTCAAGTTATTTAAATATAGTTAATCTGCTAACCATGTTATTTGAAGTGTATTCTATATAATTTCTATGGGAAACATTAAATTTCTGACTGGTAGAAATTTTTGTATAATCTTAACAATATATATAATTTAAAAAGTACTTAATTCAAGTTTCTTTAGGATTCCTTTACCATATATTTGAATGATAGTTTTCATAATATATATATACCAATAATATTTGAAGGATGTGCCCCACAATACCTTAGTGGTTTATTTAAATAGATAGATAGTATTTCATAAATAACACACTAGAAACTGTTAGTAATTATTTAAACCCAGTACTTCATGGTAATTCTGGAAGAATTTTGAAAGGTAACGGGGAAATTCTTTGGACACCTGATTCGAAGTGCTGACTCATTGGAAAAGACCCTGAGGCTGGGAAAGATTGAAGGCAGGAGGAGAAGGGGATGACAGAGGATGAGATGGTTGGATGGCGTCACCAACTCAATGGACATGAAATGTGAGCAAGCCCTGGGAGATGGTGAAGGACAGGGAAGCCAGGTGTACTATAGTCCGTGGGGTCACAAGAGTCGGACATGACTGAGTGACTGAACAACAACAATAGTGAAACGTCTTTGTACTCTTACTAGTCACATTTATCAACATTTACCTTTTATGAAAATATCCAGTTCTTCCATTGAGGTGTATTCTCTTGAAAGTTTAAATTTTAATTTTATATCTCAAGATGTTAGCACCTTGAGTCTAGTAATATCTGCAGTGTATTATTTAAATTGGATCTGACATAATACATTTTTAAAGAGCTTTACTCTTGGAGCCTATAACTTACTCTTGGAGCCTATAACTTAGAGAGCTTATAATACGAATCCCACAGTAGACATCCCTAGGAATTTTTATTTTTACAAAAATATTTAAATATTTTAAAGCATATTCAAAAATTTCAAAGTTTATGACCAACCTAGATACCATATTAAAAAAGCAGAGACATTACTTTGCCAACAAAGGTCCACCTAGTCAAGGCTATGGTTTTTCCCAGTGGTCATGTGTGGATGTGAGAGTTGGACTGTGAAGAAAGCTAAGCACTGAAGAATTGATGCTTTTGAACTGTGGTGTTGGAGAAGACTCTTGAGACTCCCTTGGACTGCAAGGAGATCCAACCAGTCCATTCTAAAGATCAGTCCTGTGTGTTCATTGGAAGGACTGATGCTGAAGCTGAAACTCCAGTACCTTGGCCACCTCGTGCAAAGAGTTGACTCATGGGAAAAGATTCGTATGCTGGGAGGGATTGGGGGCAAGAGGAGAAGGGGACGACCGAGGATGAGATGTCTGGAAGGCATCACCGACTCAATAGACAGAGTTTGAGTGAACTCCGGAAGTTGGTGAAGGACAGGGAATCCTGGCGTACTGCGATTCATGGGATTGCAAAGAGTTGGACATGACTGAGCAACTGAACTGAAATGAACTGAACTGAAGGTACAAAAGGAAATATGTACATTGAAAACATACTCCACTTTCACTTCACTCCACTTTTAAAGTTGCTTTAGCCATATACAAAAACAAATACACATTCTTTTTTGCATAGTATACAAACTGCATAATTTTAATTACTTTGACACTTTTAAAGATTGGCCCACATCTGCCAACAAACAAAAAATTGTGTTCTAATTCTCTTTTATGGCTACATTGCATTCTAAATTATATATATGTAGTATAATTTATTAAATAGATATTTTGTTGATAGATGCTTAGCTATTTTCCAATCTTACAAAAAACACATTATAATAAATAACTTTGTATGTGACACCATTTTACATAAATGAGAAAGTATAAATAGGTCATACTGCTACTTCTAAAATAAGGCTTTAGAGTTATTTTTTTTAATAATAGATAATGCCAGATTACTTTTCATACAAGATGAATTGATTTATATTCATGATCAAAATACCCTCTTTTTCATTCTTACTTATAGAATGTGCTATTGAAAATTTCAATCGTTGTTAATAAGAGGTAAAATATTGCTGTCACTGTAGTTTTAATTTATATTTATTTTCTTATTTTTTGAGTTTAAGCTTTCTTCATATGTTTAAGAATATTTGAATTTCTTTTCACTTTGTCATAATTATTTTTATCTCTCATCTTGCATTCAATACAACGTCATTATTTTATTCATTTTTTTGTGTCTTTGGTTATCATTTGCCTCTTTGACTATTGTATAGACTTCAGTGTTTAGCTTTCTTGTTCATCACTATCTCATCAGCTCCTAGCACAACACCTTCTTTAGCAGACGTTTAGTAAATATTTGTTGAACAGGGATTTAATGAAGTAATGTGGGGGGCCTGGAGGATGTTACTACAGAATTTTGTACTTGATTCTCTGCCCAGTTACTTCTGAGTCTCCTAAGACAATAGATATTCCTTACTAGATTTTGAAAGTTTACTGAGCTGTTTGAAAAGGAATTGAAAAACACAACACTTAAACTAAAGAGATTTATAATTAATACTTTAAAACATTACCTCTTTATAGATTCTCCAAAATATCTAAATTGTTTTCCATGGTTCTCCAGTGAGAATTCTAGGTTAGCTTAGTTTTTCAATGCTATCATGGAAAGGCAAACAAAGGTGAATCTAGGAAACAGGAAGAGACTGTTTAGAGACTGCAATGTTGCATATTTGGAGCTGTAAAACTTTTCTGTTAAGTGGTACACAAATTTTGCTTCACTGAACTTTGTCATTGCAGAAGAATGTAGAGTTTTCAGGAATGCAATTATTTAAAAAATTACCTATTAAAATATTGGGTCCCAATCATAAAATATATAATGATTTAAAACTCTCTTTCCACAGGAAGTACCATACCCTGTGCTGTGTGAATTCTTTCAGCAATTATAGATACATAGTGATTGTTGAAATGTAAGGTAGATTTGTAATGTATTTGAGTGGCTAATACCAAAACAATGGATAAACAGTACTACATTTTAAAGCAGAATTCAACAAATAGTATCTAGGTTTCACCTACATTTGAATATTAATAGCTAGTGTAAAGAACTGGTACTTACAGGTCTACCTAGTCTTGGAAGTCATATTAGATTACAAGAAGTCTAGAAACAAGTCTTTGTTTTCCTCCGCAATGCATGAGAATTACTAATCATAATAAGACCCGAAACTAACTCTGTAAGACACGTTTGAGATGAGATGGTTTAAAAGGCTTTATCAATTATGTAGAAGTCTGACTTTACTTAGAGCGGGGCCACACTACCAAGATGTCATGTTGTGGTTTTGGGATTTGCAATGAGGAAACCAGATATAGGAGGTCAGAAATCTAGTATTTGAGAGAGAAGTGTCTCTGATTCCAGAGGAAGATAGAAGGGTCTTGCAATATGACTTGGCCAAAAAAGACCACCCATAAGTAATACACTCCAGGAGACATGTTACTTTATAACCTACTCTATGTTTATTTTTCTGCATTGTAAATCTTTGATGTAATCCTTAAGATCTCTATTTGATTTGTTAAACCAACACAGTCTTAGGTAAACTGTTGTAGGGAGCCAAAGTGTGTGTTCATGGGTATAAGTCTTGAGATGAAATTGAATAGACAGGATGAATTCAGCAAAGAGATACAATGAAAGGATGGACAGAGGTGATAGCTGAAGGATCTCAACTGTGCAGTGTGTATTGAGAAGTGACAAGTGACAGTCTAGGTGTTTAAGTGCAGTCCATGTGTGGGAACCTCAGAAACAGCTGAAATTGTGCCTGGGCTTCCTGTATTCATGAGGGTGAGATTACATTACATTTAAATGGGAACAGGTAAGCTCAGAAGACAGTAAAGGTTCAGCATACATCAATGACTTAGACAAATTGCTTATGGATATTTGTTACAAATCCACAATAGAGTTCAAGAGTGATTCTTGTTGCATATTTCAGTGCTTACATTACACATTTTCAAAGATTCATGGCTACAGATAAGTGTACATTAGTATCTTCTCCCTAACAAAATTATAAAGTCCCTGAAATTACCAGAGTCCATTCTTATATAACATGCTTATCTCTCATAATATCTAACATGGTATTGAGCCATTATGGGGATGTTCAGCATATATTTATTAAATGAAAATCTTATTGGACAATTCTTCTGAGGATTTTATAGCCTATTATCTCAAATGACTGTAATATCATAAGATAGAATCTTAAATATGTTATATATCTTCTTTAATTTGGAATGTGAACTTTTTACTTGGGATACATATGCTTTTCTCCTTTCATTACCATATTCACTTAACATTGAATGTCTTATGCTCCCTCAGTAGCACCTGATTTTTAAGGTTCTTCTAAAGAACAAGATAACTGAGCCAAATTCTTCTCTTATGCTTATATAAAATCAAAAGTTAATTCACATCTCAAATCTCTAGTCATATTTCAGGCATAATTCATGAATGTTTAAGTCCATATGTCATGTGGTTGTCCAGCTATTTATACAACATGAAGTACAAACGTGTTTTGAAGCTTTGAGCAGACCTGTGACCAGCAGATACTTCTAAAAATACATCTTTTTTTTCCTCCAAAGGATCTTGTTTCCAAAGTCATGTAAGTTTAACTTATGTAAGTATTCTCATTATATAAGTTGAACTTCTTTCTTGTGACTGTGAAAGCCCACAGGTTGAATGCACACACGTGTGCGCACACACACACACACACACACACACACACACACACACACAGAGTCCCTCAATCATGTTGGACCATTTGTGACCCTGTGGACTGTAGCCCACCAGGCTCCTCTGTCCAAGGAATTTTCCAGGCAAGAATGCTGGAGTGGCTTGCCATTTCCTCCTCCAAGGGATCTTCCTGAATCAGGGTTCGAACCTGCTTCTCCTTCCTCTTGTACTTGGGCAGGTGGATTTTTTACCGCTGAGCTACCTGGAAAGCCCTCTCATCCTTTTCTTGGATGGAAAGGATTGAGGAGGGGAGGAGAGGGAAAGAAAGCAATTGGTTCCTCAGTCCCATGTGTACACAGTCTCCTCACTGATGGGAGTGCCAAGTTCATTCAGCCATCCTGTCCGCTCCAGCCTTGAGTTAAGGAAACATACCACCCCAAGGATGGACATGCTACTTGCTTTTCCAGTCGTTTTCAGGAATAAGGCAACTAGTCTTTCCAATCAGACTGGGCATTTCAAGTGGCTCATCATGATTTTGAACCATTCCCAGGACTGGTAGCTTGAGAAAAGTTCTTGTCAATTAATTTGGAATTGGAGGTGCGGTGGTGGATTCTTTGTTTCCTCTGCGGCTGCTACTGCTTATGCGCAGCACGTTCCCCGCGACTGTGCAGCTGACGCACAGCAGACTTTCAGTTTTTGTTCAGGTCTGGTTTTGATCTGCAGTGTTCAGGGATGAGCAATTCCTTTCAAGTTATTTGCAAACCTTGTCAAAGCTTGATTGCAGCATGACATTGATGACAGACTGATTATCACTTGTCTCAAAAAGCAGTGTAAGAACATATTGGCTTTCATGCAAACATCCAGCTTGTCATTAGCGTACAGTGCAAATGGCAGCGGTTTTTACACCGGAATCCAGGAAACATAGGCAAAAAGAAGCGTCTCTTTCAATAGGTCCTGAAAAGATTTCAATAAAATTTTAGGGACAATTTTTTGTTCAGTGAAATTCTTATAGAGAGACAAACGGTCTAGTTTTGACATTTCTATTGGTTATCTAGAAATACCTTTGCTCCAGTAAGCTAGACAGAAAAAAAAAAAAATGTATAAAATGATATTGAAATATAAACAGTTTAATTTTTCTTCAGTAAAGCAAATCTACAAGTGAATTCAGTTGCACAGTTCTCCTTACTTCTCAAGAACTTGACACAGATCCACCCAGATGTATGAATTAGCTCCTTGAGGTGAGAATTAGACCTTGTAATAGACACTTTGCCTTTTAATCCACAGGAACTCAGTTGCATTAAAAAACATATGTATTCTTAAATCCTTTCCAGGAATTAAAACCTCGAAGATTTCCATTTTATTTGAGATTTATGAAACTTACCTGTATGTGTACTCGATGCTTAGGTGAAAGTTGCAGACGGGACACAAGTGGTATCAACAATCAGGATCATATACTGCCTTCTCACATATGTATTTCTCACTTCTCTACATAGAAAGGTTAGAGGCTAATCTCATTCAGCCACAGCTATATTCCCAGAAGGAATAACCACCTAATTTCTTTTTTAGAAATACTAACTCTGTAAGGAGATGACTTGTTCAAAGTTACTTGGAACTTTTAATTAAAAATATATGTGCATGTGGCAAAATTTAAATTAAATATGTAAAGATATTTAATGAAAGATAAACTTTTCTCCTACTGTAGTATAGTTACCCAATATTTTATTCTAAGGGACAGTCACTGATATGTGTATATATGTTTATTGTCTCCCACTTTTCATGTAAATTGATGCAAAATTTGACATGGTATTATTACTGACCAAGTTTCTTGATCTCCTTAATCAATAGAAATTGATTAATGGCCAGACAAGAAATTCAGGCAAGGCTTTATAGGGGTCCGTGCTGCCACAGGGGTGAGCAAGAACAAACTACAGTGTCCTTTGTTCACTTACGCACTGACTAGGGTGACCTTGCTCCTTAAATGGGGTCAGAGTAGGGGTGTGTCTAGGGGTTGGGCAGAGGGGTAACTTAGGTGGTTTGTTTGTTAGGTGATGTATGCAGGAGGCATGCACAGTACCCTGCTTTTGCTCTAGGCTCTTCAAAAGTGGTAGTTGATTTTTTTTTTTTTTTGGTCTCTTTATAGCATTTGTCCAGAATTTTTCCCAGATGTGCATGCATGCAGTTATTTTTAGTTCCATACAGTTTCTTTCTGTTTTGTTGCTCTAGGAGAGGTGTGTCCAGGTGCAAGCATTGCGGCACTGTAGCAAACACCTGTAGCACAGGTCCCAGCCTGTCTCCACATTATCTGTGTTTTATTCTCTTAGCAGTATTAGAAAAATGAAGATAGGACTTTAGATGGTCTGGAATTTCTGTCTTATTTGGGATGGTCAGACCCCAGAGATGACTATAACTGACACTTGATTCATGTTAAGTCTGATATATTTGCAGGTGAATTTCCATATTAGAAATTTTCCCTTGTGGCTCAGTTGGTAAAGAATCCACCTACAATGAGCAAGACCTGGGTTCAATCCCTGGGTTGGGAAGATCCCCTGGAGAAGGGAAAAGTTACCCAATCCAGTATTCTGGCCTGAAGAATACCATGGACTGTGTAGTCTATGGGGTCATGAAGAGTCAGACTCGAATAAACACCTTTCACTTTCACTTTCCATATTAGATTACAGATTGTTAAAAGAGATATAGATAATTATTCCAAGAATAAAAAGCACTAAAACTCTGACACATTTGAGTTTTAGGCAGTCAGTTCTGGGCCATAGGGAATACCCCATCATCCACAGAAGGGAAACTTGGTGAGCAGGGGAGCTTGTATTTCCACCATGAGGGATGCAGCTGAACCTCTAGCCATGTGCAAATGGCTTAATATAATTAAAATCTCATTTCTGTTATCTAAATAGAAAGACTCAATATACTCTGCCCATTAGAATCTATCACTCACCCTCAGATTATAATAATAACTCAGATGCTATAGTTCTAAACCAATTCTTTCCCTAACCAAACTTATAAAATAGAAGCTTCCACTTCAGGATGGGGTACTCAGTGTACATATCTAACCCTCCTATATTTCTAAATCCCATTAAAATACAAAATAAATTTTCAAAAATCCTAACTGTATTTTATAGCCTGAAAATCAGAAACTAGAACCCAGAATCAGACTCTTTCCAAAATCAGAATTGCCTGCTTTTATGTTTATGGTTGTGATCGTTTATTTTATGTGTCAAAATTGGTGGGGCCAGGGGCTGCCTGGATATTAGGTCAAACATTTTTCTAGTTATTTCTATTGTTCTGGATGAGTTTGACACTTAAATTGGTGGACTTTGAATACATTACATTGTCCTCTATGAAGTGGGTGGGCCTTATCCATTAGCTGGAAACCTAAATAGAACAAAAAGAGCAGCCTCCCCCTAAACAGGAGAGAATTCAAGAGTAAGAGGCTTTGGACTTGAATTGAAATGTCACCTTTTCTTGATTTCTGCCTGCTTGCTGGCCCACCCAGTAGATTTTAAACTGCAGGAGAAAACTTCCGTATATACGTATTGTTGTTCAGTCATTCAGTCGTCTCTGACTTTGCGACTCCATGGACTTCAGCACACCAGACTTCCCTGTTCTTTACTAGCTCCCAGAGTTTGCTCAAACTCATGCTCATTGAGTTGATGATGCCATCCAACCATCTCATTCTCTGCCACCCACTTCGCCCCCTGCTCTCAATCTTTCCCAGCATCAGGGACTTTTCCAATGAGTTGACTCTTTGCATCAGATGGCCAAAATATTCGTGCATCAGCTTCAGTATCAGTCCTTTCAATGAATATTCAGGGTTGATTTCCTTTAGGACTGACTGGTTTGATCTCCTTGCAGTCCAAGGGACTCTCAAGAGTCTCCTCCACCCCACAGTTCAAAAGCCTGAATTCTTCAGCATTCCTCCTCCTTTATGGTCCAGATCTCACATCTGTACATGACTACTGGAAAAACTATATTGACTATATGGATCTTTGTCAACAAAGTGGTTTTATTTTTTCTGGTGAACCTTGGATAATACAATGAATAGATAAGAGCAGAGTTAGCAGCCACCTTAAACATGCACAATAAGTTACATTTGAAGTAAGAACGGTTTTCTCCACTAAACTTTAGGAAAGGTTTAAGTATCGCACTGCCAGATAGAGAGTAAAAATGGACAATAATACCAAATTTCAGGTTTCGTAACCAAAATGACAGATTAAAAATATGCTTATAGTTCAGCTGATACATTCAACTGTATATGTGTGTCTGTATGTGTGTGTGTGCATGTGTGTGTGTTTTCTCTTTATCTATCTACCTATCTACTCTCTATCATCTATATAAAGTGGTAAATTTGAGGGCTTACTGTGCAAGGTACTATATTGAATATATTACATGGAATGTTCAATTTAATTCTCACAACAACTTTATAAAGTAATCATTATTATGCTTGTTTAACATATGAAGGTAAATTTTAATGTAGTGATGAAATTAAAAGATGCTTACTCCTTGGAAGAAAAGTTATGGCCAACGTAGATAGCATATTCAAAAGCAAAGACATTACTTTGCCGACTAAGGTCCGTCTAGTTAAGGCTATGGTTTTTCCTGTGGTCATGTATGGATGTGAGAGTTGGACTGTGAAGAAGGCTGAGCACCGAAGAATTGATACTTTTGAACTGTGGTGTTGGAGAAGACTCTTGAGAGTCCCTTGGACTGCAAGGAGATCCAACCAGTCCATTCTGAAGGAGATCAGCCCTGGGATTTCTTTGGAAGGAATGATGCTAAAGCTGAAACTCCAGTACTTTGGCCACCTCATGCCAAGAGTTGACTCGTTGGAAAAGACTCTGATGCTGGGAGGGATTGGGGGCAGGACGAGAAGGGGACATCCGAGGATGAGATGGCTGGATGGCATCACTGACTCGATGGATGTGAGTCTGAGTGAACTCCGGGAGTTGGTGATGGACAGGGAGGCCTGGTGTGCTGCGATTCATGGGGTTGCAAAGAGTCAGACACAACTGAGCGACTGAACTGAACAATTTAATATAGTGAATAGTTTTTCTAAGGTCACATATCTAGTATGGGCTGAGATTTCTAACACCAATGCTTAGAATTATTTGGTCCAGTTACATAGTCAGTAAATAAAGGAGCCCAGGCTGTCAGAGACTGTGCTGTTAAAGCACCATGCTACATGAAAATTCTTCAAAAATTACATAGAGCCATATATCTTTAGTAGTAAATCCTGATTAAGACAGTATGATAAAAGAAAATTACAAGCCCAAATCTCCTATGCACATTTTTGCAAAAGGTCCTAAGCATAATATTAACCAACTATATCTATTATGTTTTGCCTGAAAGGTTCATTCAGGTATTTTTTCTGTAAGATGACTCTAGAGTGCTTGTGTGTTTGCTAAGCCACTTCACACAAGCGGCTCTTTGCAACCCTATGGACTGTAGCCCTCCAGGCTCCTCTGTCCATGGGATTCTGCAGGCTAGAATACTAGTGGGTTGCCATGCTCTCATCCAGGAGATCTTCCCAATTCAGGGATCAAACCTGGGTCTGTTATGTCTCTCGAATGGGCAGGTGGGTGCTTTACTACAAGTGCCATTTGGGAAGCCCCTAGTAGTGCTTAATCATCTTTAAAACTTCATTTGAAACAATTTTGTTAGATTGTATTATGACAGGTGTCATATCAAGGTTCATTTAACAAAACTTGTCAAGATGGATGATTTTTTTGTGTAGCCATATTAATATTGAACATGGAAGAAAAAAGCAACATTTTTTAGCATATTATTCATAAAAATAGTGATAATTGCTTTCTACCTTGATACAAAATACAATAATTTCTTAAATTAGATGAAATTATTAGTTATAAAAGAAAATATTAATAAATTGGACTTCCTTTAAGTTAGTTGATTCTGTTCATTAAAATATAGCATTAATAGTGTTAAAAGTAAAACTAACAAATGGGAAAAATGATAAATAAATAAATAAATACGCACAATAAACACACACACACACACAAAGCTAAAGGACTTATATGCACAATCAATAAAGAATGTCAACAAATCATAGAGGAAAAAATGCTTAATGAGCAAAATACTTGAATAGTTACTTAAGAGAAGATAAGAGAGGCTATTCAAATGACCAATAAACACATGAAAAAGTAATCAGCATCATTAGTTATCAGCTAAATGCAAATTTTAGCCTTAATGAAATAATGTTATCCCAAGCTGAATGACTAAATTTTTAAAAAATTGAAAATATTGTGTTAGATATTAATCAAATAAGATTCTCAATGTTAATTAGAAATATTATTAGACTTAATTAAGAATTAATTAATAGCTAATATTCCAATTAGTAATCACTTTATCAGAAAATTACTTGGTAGTATTTACCAAAGCTCAACATACACATAATCCTGCTGAGTTGTATTTGTGTGCTCAGACACTCAATCATGTCCAACTCTTCGTGACCCCATGGACTGTAGTCTGCCAGGCTTCTCTTTCCGTGGAATTTTCCAGGCAAAAATACCAGAGTGTGTTGCCATTTCCTACTCCAGGGGATCTTCCTAGCGCAGAGATCAAACCCATGTCTCCTGCATTGGCAGGTGGATTCTTTACCCGAGATTCAGTGTAATCTATCAAAATACTAGCTGGCTTTTTTGCAGAAATGTATAAACTTATCCCAAAATTCACATGTAAATACTAGAGCCCTAGAATAGCCAAAATAACCTTGAAAAAGATAAACAAGTCAGAGGACACATTTCTAAAATTCAGAATTTACTATGGAGCTACAGAAGACAAAACAGTGTGGTACCAGCACAGGATAGATAAATATAGATGAAGGGAATAAGAATTAAAGTTTGGAAATAAACCCTTACATTTATGGTATATTAGTTTTCAGCAAGGATGCCAAGATACTTAAACAGGAAAAGAATAACCTTTGCCACAAACAGTGCTAGGACAGCTGAATAGCCACACGCAAAAGAACAAATTAGATCCCTTCTCTCATACTATACCCCCAAATTAATTCAAAATGCATCAAAGGCTTAAGTCTTTGCTAAAGCCGTAAAACTCTTAGAAGAAAAAATAGAAGTACATCTTCACGACCTGAGGTTTAGGTAAAACTTTCTCAATAAAATATCAAAAGAACAGTGACCAAAAAAACATAAACTGGACTTCATCAAAATTTACAACTTTCATGCTTCAAAGGACATCGTAAAGAAAGTGAAAAGACAATCCACAGAATGGGAAAGAAAATACTTGTAAATCATAAAGTTAGGAGACCTACATCCAGAATATTTAAAGAACTCTTACAATTCAACAATAAAAAGACAAATGACCCAATTAATAGAACTTTTTCCAAAGAAGATATACAAATGGCCACCAAGTACATGAAAAGATACTCAATATCCTTAGCCACCATGAAAATGCAAATCAAAACCCCAATGAGATGCCACTGTACATCACTAGGATAACTATAAGTAAAAAGTCAAATGTTGGTGAAGGTGTAGAGAAATTGGAACCCTCAGAGGCTGCTGATGGGAAGTAAAATGGTTCAGCTACTTTGGAAAATACCTGGAAATTCCTCAAAATATTAAAAATGGAGTTATCAAAAGCAGATACATTACTTTGCCGACTAAGGTCCGTCTAGTCAAGGCTATGGTTTTTCCTGTGGTCATGTATGGATGTGAGAGTTGGACTGTGAAGAAGGCTGAGCACCGAAGAATTGATGCTTTTGAACTGTGGTGTTGGAGAAGACTCTTGAGAGTCCCTTGGACTGCAAGGACATCCAACCAGTCCATTCTGAAGGAGATCAACCCTGGGATTTCTTTGGAAGGAATGATGCTGCGGCTGAAACTCCAGTACTTTGGCCACCTCATGCGAAGAGTTGACTCATTGGAAAAGACTGTGATGCTGGGAGGGATTGGGGGCAGGAGGGGAAGAGGACGACAGAGGATGAGATGGCTGGATGGCATCACTGACTCAATGGACGTGAGTCTGAGTGAACTCCGGGAGTTGGAGATGGACAGGGAGTCCTGGCCTGCTGCAATTCATGGGGTCGCAAAGAGTCGGACACGACTGAGCGACTGAACTGAACGGAACTGAACTATCATATATTTCAACAATTCCAGTCCTCGGTATACACTTAAGAGAAATAAAAGAGTTATAAATACAATAGAAATAAATGCTCATAGCACCACAAAGCAGATACAGTAATATTTTCTAAATTTATTCATATTACTCCCAAACAGGAAACAACCCAATTACCTATAAGAAGGAAAATAAATGAATACATTAGGGTTCACTTATGTATGAATTCATGAATGACACAGTAATAATTACAATATAGAAGGAAAAACTTATTTGATAGTAGTGGGAAGATCACTTGAAATTCTGGAATTCTAATTTTTCATTGACATAGTAGGAAGCAAATAGATATTTTCTAATATTGATGGATCAATTAAAAAAAAGATGAGACATAAAAATATTATTTAGAGTAATTACTAACAAAGATTGAAAACAACTGATTGAGAATTTTATTCCTTATTTTTAAACAATATATATGCGTTGTTTCATAGTGAACATTTTAAATTTGTGAAACATAATTCATATTTGAGCTTATTGAATACGAAGTAAAAGCTGCAGGACTCCCATTTTGCTAATGTTGATGTAGATACAACAGGACAGCCATTAAAAATACAGCCGAAGCCAAAACCTGTCCAAATCAAGACTTCAAATAGGCTGCAGCTGAAACTCTTCTCACCTACCAGCCTCAATAAAGACCACTTCCTGGAACCTTACACAAACAAGCATATGCATTAGTTAGTGCGTGAGATTCAGTAGGGCAGACTTGGCAGAAAGACAAAAAAAAGAGTCTCCAAACTTCTTTGGAAAGTGTTTTGCCACTTATCCTAAAGCTATAATTCTGCCAACTGGAGTCAGTGGGCTATTATAAATTTATATATGCATTTGATCTGCCTGGAGAATTTTTTTACTTATATGGTACGTCAACATTTCAAAACAACCTTTTAAGATACAGAATCTTCCAAGAGGAAGGCTCTTTATATGTGAGAGGCAGCTTTCTCTCTGAGGGACAGCAATGACTGGTTTGTTTGAGTACAAAACTGACAGTTGGGAAAGTCTGAAATATGATTCTGGCTTTTCTACTCCCTTAGGTTGGCCATACAGAATAAACATGAACCTGTTAAGCAAGCAGGGTTTTGGAGGAAATACATATCCATATTAATGAAGAACTAGAAACTCTACTGTATTAAGGGTTAGAGAAACCTCTTGGCTGCCACCTGAGTGACCTTGCTTGATTGAGTTTGGATGGAAATCATTGGCAAATTTTGCACACAAACTTCAGGAGGCTTTACCAAATTAAATGAGATAAAAGGATTCCATAGAAAAAGCACAGAATTCTTTGAAATTGTTTTTGGCTTTATAATTTGGAAAGAAAGAAGTTTACAATATTACAAATAAGTGGTTTGTTGAAATTATTTAAAATTAAAGAAAAATTTAATGAGATAATGAAATAATGCTATGATGCTAGAGCCTGAAAGAAATTTCATTGCATTCTGGAAAAGGAATCTTATCATTTGATGAGTCTCCTATATGGAGGCTGTCCTCTGTCAGTATATAGCCTTTAGCCTTAGGCATCCCAGAAAGACTGTACTCAGTAACTACTGATTGAGGTATAGTCTGCAAAGAGTATGACTAGTGATTTATGGGGAATGTTTGCAGTCTTATTAGTTTGACTTGCTGGAAAGGAACAAAATTCACCATAGGATTGGAGAAAATTCACCTCAGACTCTCTGGTGGGAGTGAAAGTACCTCAGTTGTGTCCGACTCTTAGCAATCCCATGACTATACAATCCATGGAATTCTCCAGGCCAGAATATTGGAGTGGGTAGCCTTTTCCTTCAGGGGATCTTCCCAACCCAAGGATAGAAACAGATCTCCCACACTGCAGGTGAATTCTTTACTAGTTGAGTCACCAAGGAAGCCACAGTGGAAAATGGAAAAAAAAACAAAACAAAAACACCTGATCTCAACAGCAAGCAACTATGGGATTACAGGATTAAATAAAGGGTATAATAAATAGATAGATAGCAAGCACTCCTTTCCAATAATAAAAGAGAACACTCTACACATGGACATCACCAGATGGTCAATAGTGAAATCAGACTGATTATATTCTTTGCAGCCAAAGATGGAGAAGTTCTATACAGTCAGCAAAAACCAGACTGGGAGCTGACTGTGGCTCAGATCATGAACTCCTTATTGCCAAATTCAGACTTAAATTTAAGAAAGTGGGGAAAACCACTAGACCATTCAGGTATTACCTAAATCAAATTCCTTACATTTATACAGGGGAAGTGAGAAATAGATTCAAAGGATTAGATCTGATAGAATGCCTGATGAACTATGGACAGAGGTTCGTGGAGACAGATATCAAGACCATCCCCAAGAAAAGGAAATGCAAAAAAGCAAAATGGCTGTCTGAAAAGGCCTTATAAATACTGTGAAAAGAAGAGAAGCAAAAAGTGAAGGAGGAAAGGAAAGATATATCCATTTGAATGCAGAGTTCCAAAGAATAGCAAGGAGAGATAAGAAAGCCTTCTTCAGTGATCAATGCAACAAAATAGAGGAAAACAACAGAACGAGAGTGACTAGAAATCTCTTTAAGAAAATTAGAGATACCAAGGGAACATTTCATGCAAAGATGGGGTCGATAAAGGACAGAAATGGTAGGGACCTAACAGAAGCAGAAGATTAAGAAGAGGTGGCAAGAATATACAGAAGAACTGTACAAAAAAGATCTTCATAACCCAGATAGTCATGATGGTGTGATCACTCACCTAGAGCCAGACATCCTGGAATGTGAAGTCAGGTGGGCCTTAGGAAGCATTCCTACAAAGAACAAAGCTAGTGGAGGTGATGGAATTCCAGTTGAGCTATTTCAAATCCTGAAAGATGATGCTGTAAAGTGCTGTACTTAACATGCCAGCAAGTTTGGAAAACTCATCAGTGACCACAGGACTGGAAATGGTCAGTTTTCATTCCAATCCCAAAGAAAAGCAATGCCAAAGAATGCTCAAACTACCACACAATTGCACTCATCTCACATGCTAGTAAAGTAATGCTCAAAATTCTCCAAGCCAGGCTTCAACAGTATGTGAACTGTGAACTTCCAGATGTTCAAGCTGTATTTAGAAAAGACAGAGGAACCAGAGATCAAATTGCCAACATCCTCTGGATCATCAAAAAAGCAAGTGAGTTCCAGAAAATCATCCATTTTTGCTTTATTGACTATGCCAAAACCTTTGACTGTGTGGATCACAACAAACTGTGGAAAATTCCTAAAGAGATGGGAATATCGGACCACCTAACCTGTCTCTTGAGAAATCTGTATGCAGGTCAGAAAGCAACAATTAGAACTGGACATAGAACAACAGACTGGTTCCAAATTGGTAAAGGAGTACGTCAAGGTTGTTTATTGTCACCCTGCTTAGTTAACTTATATGCAAAGTACATCATCAAAAACACTGGGCTGAATGAAGCACAAGCTGGTATCAAGATTGTCAGTAGAAATATCAATAACCTCAGTTATGCAGATGACACCACTGTTATGGCAGAAACTAAAGAAGTAAAGAGCCTCTTGATGAAAGTGAAAGTGGAGAGTGAAAAAGTTGGCTTAAAGCTCAACATTCAGAAAACTAAGGTCGTGACATTCATGGCAAATAGATGGGGAAACAGTGGAACTAGTGACAGACTTTCTTTTCTGGGGCTCCAAAATCACTGCAGATGGTGATTACAGCCATGAAATTAAAAAAAAGCTTACTCCTTGGAATAAAAGTTATGACAACCTTGACAGCATATTAAAAAGCAGAGACATTACTTTGCTGACAAAGGCCTGTCTAGTCAAGGCTATGGTTTTTCCAGTATTCATGTATGAATGTGAGAATTGGACTATAAAGAAAGCTGAGCACCAAAGAATTGATGCTTGTGAATTGTGGTGCTGGAGAAGACTCTTGAGAGTCCCTTGGACTGCAAGGAGATCCAACCAGTTCATCCTAAAGGAAATCAGTCCTGAATATTTATTAGAAGGACTGATTTTGAAGCTGAAACTCCAATACTTTGTCCACCTGATTTGAATAACTGACTCATTTGAAAGACCCTGATCCTGGAAGGCCTGGCCTGCTGAAGTCCATGGCGTCACAAACATTTGGACATGACTGAGTGACTGAACTGAACTGAACTGAACTGAACTTCTGAAGTAGATAGAGCTAATAGCAGAACAATTCCAATGTTAAGGACACCTCTTTCAAATGGGCCGTCTAAACTCTGGCTTGGAATTGGCTGGAATTATGAAATTGGTTAATCAGTTAATTAGATTATTTTCAGAGCTTCAAACTTCTCCAAAATGGAAGCCTAAACTCTTAAGAAATGATTAGCAAATTCAGTCCTGAGCTAAATCTTTGAAGTGGGCTGAAATATCAGAACAGGAAATGAAAAACTGATATAATAGTGTATGATTTTATTAGTTCTGAGTTCATAACTTAAGCAAGTATTTGTTATTGTTTTTTACTCACTAAGTCATATCCAACTCTTTGCAACCCCATGGACTGTAGCCTCCCAGGATCCTGTGTCCATGGATGGGATTTTCCAGGCAAGAATACTGGAGTGGTTGCCATTTCCTTCTCCAGGGGATTTTCCTCAACCAGGAATCAAATCCACATCTCTTGCATTGGCAGGCAGTTTCTTTTACCACTGAGCCACAAAGCACTGTGACAAATTTTAATTATATGTGCACCACACATACACACATGCATATACCAACATACATCTGTACATAGTTTATTTTGCCGAAGAAAAGTAACCAGCATACCATTCATTAGCACAAACAATTGCAGAAATGCTGGGCGTGAGAAGGCTTTCAAGGAAAATGATAACTTGAGATGGAGGATAAAGGTTTTACAAGGATTAGCAAAAGAGAATCAGGTGAAGTTCTACTAATTTCAAAGAAGTTAGTCAAAGATGGCTCTCAGAAAAGGCAAGAATTTTGCTTATGGAGGAAGAATTAGGGATTAACCTTGTGTGCAAAAAGGAGTGGGCAAGAACAGCTACAGGGATGAGGACATGTAAGCACCAGCATGGAGAAGTCACTGAATAATTCAGGCTCTCTCAGTTTCAAAATAATAATAGTAAAGGAATCCTGAGTAATCTCTATATTACACTAGAATTAGCAAGCTCATGGTGCCTGCTTCTTTATTGCATTTCCAATGTTTTTGCTTTGAAATCTTCCTTGATTATAGTCCTTACTAAACAAGAGTACACTTGTATTTATGGAAATATATTTAAATTGCTTAAATATATCTATTTTACATCAACAATCATGTTTCAAAAACATCTTCATAACCTGAGTTTAAACAGAAGCATCAAGTAGTAATTCAAAAATTATAGATATCATTATGTTTTTATAAATGTTCTAGTATTTGTTAACAAGGGCTTCCCTGGTGGGTCAGTGGCAAAGAATCAGCTTGCTGTGCAGGAGATACGAGTTCATTCCCTGGGTTGGGAAGATCCCCTGCAGAAGGAAATCGTAGTTCACTCCAGTATTCTTGTCTGGGGAAGAATGAACAGAGGAACCCGGCAGGCTAAAGTCCATGAGGTCATAAAGGAATCAAACAGGACTTAATGACTAAACAACAACATCTGTTAGTAAAGTCCTCAAACAGATGACTGTACCTCCCATTCTGAGGTCAAAGTGGAAATAAAGCAATGTCTTATATGTTTTTATTCTTTTTTAAAAAATATAACTGAATGATTCCTACTCCCTCTACTTATATTTAAAATGTATATCTGGTGGGTATGGGATTAAGTTAAAGAATTTTGGAATTTGCAAAACTGGTGTTCATATAAAAAAAAAAAGAACATCAAAATGGAAAGAATAATATACAGCATATGTTGAAACAATTGCAGTGAGAAAAGGGGAAACATAAATAATGCAGAAACTTCTTGACAATATCAGCACTGATATAAAGAGACTTCACCAGAAACTAGGATCTAGAATTGAATGAGACATTACCAGTCGAATAATAATAAAGAAGTGAGGAGTAAGTTAAAATGTGTAATAGGTTAAATATCTGATGGCATAAATGCGGTCCTGAAATATGCCTAACTAATAGAGGGATTAAAAGAAGAAAAATAGGAAAAAAATGCTTAATAGACTTGCCATAGAGTTTAAATGAAATAGAATAGTATTTCTAAGCAGAATATCTGGAATATTAATATTAAAAGCAAGAAGAAAAAAGATTTGAGTAAAACTCTGGTCTTCTGTCAGTCCAGCCTGCCTTCCATTTCTGTTCTCTTTCTTGTCAGATCTCAAGGCCCCTAGCATAGTTACACTCTTCTCACAGTCTGAAGTGTTGTGGCTGTGCCCTTAGGCACAGCCTCTTGGACTGCCAGCGATCTTTGAAGAGTCCTAACTATTTCATGTCCTAATACTTCAGCAAGTATGCGTTTTCCAACACATGAGACTGAAATGTCTGTGAGACGAGTGATGTAGAAGTGAGGATGGATTGTTTGCATCAAGATCACTGAGCTAACGGATGAGTCATACATTCAGCTTTGGCAAGCATATCACAAAAATGTTAGTTCCTTCTTGATAAAAGTACAATATAGAGAGTTGTGATCAGGAATAGGAGAGCAAACAAGACCTGGTGACATTAGGGAGCCTTAGCGATATTAGGGAGCCTTAGTTACTCCAAGAGCCAAAGAATAGAAGAAGGACACAGAATTATGCTGGACCACTGGAGAAGGACCATGGAGGAAGAGTCTCTGATGAAAACATTAGCTGTAGAGGGAAACCAACACTGCCACACTTCTGGCACCAAAGCAGGAAGAAAACAAAAGTATTATATGCAGATTTTTCTCTCTTCCTACCCTCCTCTCCTCTGATGCTCTTCTTGGCCTAATCTAACTGAAGATAGGGCTTTCCTGGTGGCTCAGACAGTATAGCATCTTCCTGCAATGCAGGAGACCTGGGTTTGATCCCTGGCTTGGAAAGATCTCCTGGAGAAGGCAACGGCGAAATGAGGACACAAAGAGTCAGATATGACTGAGTAATTAACACACACACACAATGGAAGGTAAGCCTGCAGGAGAGCCAAGGACACAGGGAGGCTGCTATGTCCTTGCAGCTAAGGAGAGCTAAGGAGAGCTGCAAGGACACTACAGCTTATAGCAATCACCTGTAGGACACCTGTATTAAGGGTCTCCAGTCAAACAGGACCAAGGAGATATATACATATATAAAGAGAGTTATTACAGAATTTGACCGACATGGAGGCCCAGAAATATCACAATCTGCCATCAACAAGATGGAGACCTAGGGAAGCTTGTGATTTAATTCCTTTGGAGTCTAAAGAGGCCTGAAATTAGAAGGGACAGGAAAGCCTGATGGTACATGTTGCAGTCTAAGTCTTAAAGCCCCCCAAACCAGTAATGCCCATGTCCTAGGGGAAACAGATGATAATTAGGGGGAATAGATTTCCTCTATTTCCTAGAGGAAATAGATGATGTCTCAGTTTAAGCAGAAGAGCAAAATCAACCTTTCTCCACTTTTTCAATTTATTTGGTCTCTCAGTGGAGTGGATAACATCCACACACATTGGGAAAGGCCACCTATCTGCTTTACTCAGTCTACTGATGGAGATGCTTATCTCTTAAATATCCACACAGACACACCTAGAAATAATGTCACCATCGATCTAGGCATCCCCTTACCCCATCAGGTTGACACATAAAATAAACCATCCCAAGCTCAAAGAGATCAGAAGGGAGAGGAGAATGGGACAAGGAAGATGAGACAGGACACATGCTCAGACACAGGTTTCTAACATCACTGGGGAGCTTCGTGCACTTTGCTCTTTAGCAAGCTTGTAGCTGCCAAATTTCCTATGCTTAACACCTCAGAAATACACTTTTAATTTGCTTCAAAAGATGCTTCCATACACAAGTGGTATCATCTCTACTTTATTAGAAGGAGTTTGTACCTTTCTCTTGCTCTTGAGAAATCCAATTTGTTGTTCCACTGAGACAAAAGACGTCAGGTGCATGTGTGGATAAGGTGGTCATAAACAAGTCTATGTTCAGCACACACAATCTAACCCTGTTATAAGCCATCAGTTAGGGTATTTTCAGGGGGGTTGAAGTTTGTTATGGGAGAACAAAGAAGCAAAAGTCATACTCCATAATAAAAATGGAAATCAGTTAAAATTCTCAGTTCCACTTCCTGAGCCAATGAACATAAAGTTCATGTTCTGCACATCTGTTTGCTGGGATGGATCTATAGTTATGTTAGAGTAAACTAAAATAAACCCCAAGTAGGTTTCTAGGGTCATCCTCAAAGCTGAAAACATATATCTTGGTCTCTCTGTGGGCAGATTTAGGGCCATACCACTTGGGGTTTTTGCAAAGGCAGTGATTTCCTCATTTTTACAGGAACTATAAAATTACAGTCTTTCCCATTATATTTTCCCTTTTAAGCTTGGCAAGCAAGCTGTACTGATCTGGTGCCAATATTACATCCATGAGATACTTAAGGCCAAATGTCTGTATTTTAGAGAATTTAATTATAAGGAAAAGAAGAGTTTATATAAAGCCTACTACTGATAGAAATGTTTTCATTCAACATATTGTCATCCAATTGTGAACCAAAGCAGCCTTTGTTTTTTGTTTTTTTTTTTCTTCCCTGAACCATTTTGCTGCTGTGTTTACAGCCTGGTACTGCAGTGCTGGGCTAGCAAGGGAGACTACAAAAGACGTGACCAGACATAAAGGTGATAAAGGCTTGTCTCATTTCCGTGTTCAACCAAGGTGGAATGCAAATAGCAAGCAGTGCATGACAAAAAGTAAATTAGATCTTTAAAATCCTGCTTTTAATAATCTGAGATGATATTGGCAGCTCAGGTAAGGCTTTTCTACAGAGTATAGAATTGCTAACTCAGTTAAATAGCCTTAAAAGCCAGATACAGAGTAATATAATTCTGTCCCTTCAATATAAATGACATTTCTTCCTTTTCCATGCTGTCTTTCAAACACAGGGACACATCCACACCTATAATTTTCTGATAGCATCTCATTCTTAAATTGTTTAATTATATACTTTCCTAGCAAATGTTTTTAATATCTGCTATGATAGCACATTGACCTGGTACTAGAAGTTCAAAGGTCAGCATGATACAAAGCATCCTTTCTGAGATCATAGGTTGCTTAGCCGAGACAAACAAACTGGTACAACTCAACAGCATACACTCATACAGGTTCAATACTGTGCTTATTGCAGCACCAAAAAGGGGGCAACTAGTTCTGAAAGGGAGTGACTAGTTTTGCCTTTCTGAATTAAAGAGTGTGTCCAAAAAAATGTACACCAGAACTAAACTGTGAAGGAATTTTTCAGCCGTAATAGAAGTACATGAGCTTCCCAGGTGGCTCAGTGGTAAAGAATCAGCCTGCTAATGCAGGGAACGTGAGCTTTATCCCTGGGTCAGGAAGATCCCTGGAGAAGGAAATGACAACCCACTCCAGTATTCTTGCCTGTGAAATCCCATAGACAGAGGAATCTGGTGGGCTACAGTCCATGGTGTCACAGAAGGGTCAGAAGCGACTTAGCAATTAAACAACAACTGTAGAGGTACATACTTTCCTGGCAGACGGAGCAAGATATTAAAAAGCACAAAGTCCTGTGATGATAAAGTCCATTCAAATTTGCATCAATTTTTTTAAATTTCAAAATGGCATAATATCTTCAAGAACAGTGGAAGAGCTCTTTACTCTCACTGGAGTTGAGATCAACAAATCTTTCTGACTAGCTGTGAAATATACATGGAGGTTGACTCATGTTTGAATTTTGATCCAGCCTTGGGTCACCAGAATGTTGATAGTTTCACCATTCTAATGTCAGAAATTGCATAATACTCCACTAGAGGACTCCTTTTGTGTTGATTAAATGATACAACTTGTAGAAGTGTAGGGCACTTGAGAGACCCTTGCAAATTGACTTATTTGTGAATGGAGTTGATTTGCACAGGTTTTGAAATCAGATAATGTTGGTTTCTGAATCTCTCACACTAATTAGCTGAATGAGCCTGGACAAGTTAACCAACTGCTCTGAATAGCACTGTTTTTATCTATCAGATGAACACAGCGGAGCTTAGTAGCACTGTTGGGAAGATTGGAAATCCTGAACTGAAGATCATGCTCCTAACACACTGCTTAGCTCAGAGCAGGTACTCAATAAATGAGTGAAGGGAGAATGATGCAGAAGAGAAAAAAATTGCATTTATCCTAAAGCATGATGTGGAGACTAAGGGCAATGCTATATTTACATGAGAAAGTATTCATTTCAGTTTTTAGGGAACATAGGCCATCCTACTTCTTTTTTTAAATAATATTTTGTAGCCCCCAATACTTCTGAAATGGTACTTAGCACTTACTCCCTTTATTCTGCCATTTGTGAGCAGGATGATGGTGAGAAGTATGGTAAATGCCAAATGGAGGGTAGAAATAAAGAGGAAAGAGATAAACAGGAATTTCTTGTTTTTGCCATTCTAGAACTTTCTTCCCCCATCCTCACCTTCAACAGAAGGTGTATGTGTGTTGAATCACTTCAGTCATGTCCAACTCTTTGCAACCCCATGGGCTGTAGCCCGCCAGGCTCCTCTGTCCCTGGGATTCTCTTGGCAAGAATACCAGAGTGGGTTGCCATGACCTCCTCAAGGGAATCTTCCCAAACCAGGGATTGAACTTGTTTTATCTTAAGTCTCCTGCATTCGACATGTTCTTTACCACTGGCACTACCTGGGAAGCCCTCAACATAACAGGTTTCTGACATAAGAATACAATGGAGGGACACACACTGAGGAAAGGTCTTGTAAGGACACAGCAAGAAGGTAGCCACCTACAAGCCAGGAAGAGAGCCCTCACCAGGAACTGAAGGGACCTGCATCTGACCTCAGACTTTCAGCCTCCAGAAATGTGAGAGATAAATGTTGTTGTTTGAAAGAAGGAAAAAAAAGAAGCAGCAGCACAATGCATACGATGTAAGAGTCTCTTAAAACATGCATCTGGGGTAGATTCAAATCAGTGTGAGGATCTCCTCTCTTGTTCTCTTCTTGCAGCAGGTTTCTTTGTCTCCTGCAGCCATGCTCAAGCTGAGCTTGTCGGCAGCAGCAGAGGAAGATTTGTGATCTGAATCTCAGGCGCGGAGTTGTTTACTGTTGAGTATTGTCAGGCATCATTGCGTTTTCTTCTCTCCTTAATATGTTACTGGCAGTTGGGTGGCTTAAAACATCTTTGTCCAAGTGAAAGATTTTTTTTTTCCCTTTGTTCTCCCTTCCCTCTGCTTCAGACACATGGCCACCTGGCATATGCTGTGTATGCTCCGTGCAGAGACTGCCAGCTTACAGACAAAGCCCGGGTGGACACGTATGGCCAGAACAGCCATGATGGCTGTCAGCTCAGTCAAACTGCTGGTCATTTGGTCAAACACTCAGCTCAGATGCTTTCTTTGACTGAATTAACTGTCGGAACAGTAGATCCTGTCACATATAGACAGAAAAGAATGGTAGTTCACAAGTTTCTTTTCAGTGCCCCACATTGCTGAAAGACCATTCCCTAAAAACTATGATATTAAAAAAAAATCAAAGTATATCATTATTGGCCAAAAGCACTCTAATTACTTTAGAATTTACAGAGGAAAGAAAGGAAGAAGAGTCCAAATTGTTACTTGGAAAAGACAGTCCCCATATCTCCCTAAAACTTATATTTTTAGAAAGCTTTGTAATAACTATTCTAGACATAGCAGGCATTATTCAAGATTGATATATTTCAGGAGGCAGGTTATTGATGTATAAATTATGATAAAAATTTGTAAAGAAAAAGAAACAAACTTGCAAATAAACATAGCTAATAGAATTTTTTAAAGTGATAGCCACACATAATTTTGGAATTCTTTTTTCTCGAGGTGATACTTTATAAAACACCATTTGCTTTTCACAAAGAGAAAACTTAATAGAGAGGGCATAAAAGATTCAGTGTCTTAATTCCATTGGCTTTCTAAAGTTACATTTCACTGTTGAAAGATAAATGCAGTATATTTTTGAGCTTTAGATGGGTACACAATTGTTGTTATCTTTGCTAAGAGTAATTTGTTTGCAAAAGTGGTACATCTCATTAAGGTTAGCATAAAAAAATGGTTTACTTGATGTTATGATAAGACAGTGTTTCCTCAAGCTGGGAGGTTTTTTTTTTTTTTTTTTTCCATATGTAGTATGATTAAATAGCATGGGTCTTTGACTTATATAAGAACATTGAAGTCCCAGGTCTTTGAAAGGCAGTGTATGGATTTGATTTGTGACCAGATAAACCACTGACAGGTAAATCTAACATAGATATGCCCTTGCCATGGCCCAGGAAATCCAAATTTCAAAGAAAATAATCAAATGCCATAGATGGCAGAAGCTGTAGCTAGGACGTAGCATTGACTCTTCAGCTGTGGTCAGATCCATTTGATTTTGTTGATTACTCCAAACTGATCACATCCCATGTTGAGTGGTAGGGTTTCAAAAAAGATAATGAAGGACCCTACCTTAGTAAACTTGCCCAGCTTTATGCAAATAAAGGAAATTAATAGCACAAAATAATAGATAAAAGATGCCAAATCAGTGGGTTCTTTGATTCATCTCTGCCCTCTCTCTTCCCTTTATCCTAATTCCAGTGCTGCAAACTCTCTTCTAGAATCTTATATACCCTAAATTGCAACTATTAAAGTTCAAAAGTTGCCAAAAGTCGTCTTCTACATTATGGTCAAATCCTACTATTTCATTTATTAAATTTATCAGAATATCTAGGTCAATATTTCTATCAGAATCTGTATCTCTCTCTGTTTCTATGTTTGTGTCTGTAGCTATGACTATAGCAGTGTCATCTATTTATCTTTTAATATAGCCATATTTTCTAGAGGAAAACATTGTATGTAAATGTCCATAATATCTTTCCTAAGCTGACTTTACTACTTAAGTTATTGTCATTCCTTTCCCTGACAAAATATATGCGATTGTTTTTGTGCATAAAGACAGCACTCCTTCAATATATCCATATTTTATTTCCTAGAGAAAAACATGAACTGATACTCTTTAGACAGATATTCACAATCTCTAGCAATCTATTATCGAGGCAACTTTTCCACCTTATTTATTATAGTCCTTTATCTTATATCCATTCTCTATTGAGTCCAGTTCCTCATTAACAGGGAATATTTTTTTCCATTTTCCTCTTATTGATCATGCAATTCTCCAAGCAAAGCATTTTGACTCTTCCATTTCCATGTTTTTAAATTCTATGCATTCTTTTGTTTGACTCAAATATAACTTATACCAGGAAGGTCTTTCCTGATTTTATCTACTTGATGTAATCTCTCAACTTAGATGTAACTATTCCAGCATTTTTCACAGGCTGTTTTGGGTTATCACTTTATAGTTGTATTTTCAAGTCAATGTTTGTTGACAATTTACTTTGTGTTTCAGAACTGCAATAAGAACTGGGCTATGAAATGAAAAAAGAAAAAATTAATGTTGTCTCTACTCAAGATGTTCCCAATCTAGTGGTGTGACAGACATGAGAAAAAAATATGACATCATGTTGAAAGGGCTCTGCAGGTAGAGAACAACAGATGTTATTATATGAATAAGTGGCTATGTTATTATTTAGGTCATTAGGGCAAATACGTCATAGGATGAAGATTATTTGGACTGACAATAAAGGATGAAGGAGAGCTCACAGCAATCACATTGGGTGTCCAGTAAAGTGGCACAGTGCTTTTCAAACAGATGAACATGTGTGAAAGCACATGTCTAATCACTTCTCTGAGGACAATTAAACAATTTCAAACTCTTTTGGCAGAGAGGAAACTGGTAAGAAGTAAGAAAGCGAGTCAGTGAGGAGTGAGATGACCAAAGCCTTATCTTTTCTGCACAGTTTGTAACTAAGCTTGTAGGTTGCTGATAAGGCATATGGTCTGATGTGCATATTAGAAATGTTATTTTGAAGAGGCTATGGGATCAGGGGAGGTTTTGAGATAGCTATTTGGGAGAGGGGAAAGAAATTATTTTTTTAACCTAAAATAGGTATCAAGGTTAAAGAGGTAAAGATGGAAGAAGGAGTTAAGAAGTTTGCCATGTATCTAGCTTGGGAGGTTCCATTACTAAAACTAGAGATATGTGAGACAGGTACAGGTGTTGGTCCAAGTAGAATGAGATGGCTCTGAATTGGGTGAGTTTTGTTTTCACCATTTATCCAGATATTTGGATAGAATTCTTAACTCTACTCTTTAGACTATTAGGTCCTTCAGCGTAGGATCTATAGGGTTTTGTCTACGTATTTCCACCATTCATAATCCAGAGTCTTGCACTTTGCAGTGGAATTGATAAGTAAGAAGTTCATATAGGTCTTAGAATGTATTCTGGCCTAGCTACTTAGGAGCCCTCCACTGACAACAGACCACCTCTGTAACTTCAGAGGTGAAGAAGGTTCAAGAATGTTTTTCCTTCTGATCTATAGGTTTCAGGTGAACTCGGTGATTAGCATGAAGATAGCCCAGATAAGTCATGTTCTCTTTTAGACAGTGTAGAGTCCCCCAGAAATCTTTTGCTAATTCTTGCGTCCTGTGAAACAAAAACAGAAGTTGATGATTAGTTATGATTTAACTAAGATACCTTATCAGTTTTTGAATCCAAAGGCCCAGAAAGTAGTGAATGATCTTAAATGATAAAAGCTATTGATGTTGTGCAATATCACTTCTGGAAACAACAAGTTATTGAGGTTTAGATGAAAAATGACTGGAAATATACACCATAAAGTTTTCTGACATAAGTATCATTTGAGCAATAAAACTATGACAATTTTCTTTTGAGGTGGAAAATAAGGAAGCCTATTAGCAGTGTGTTCCCCACAATATGTTTTTCCACTTGTGTCAGCCTTGTGCTAATGTCATGACTCATTTATGGATCTAACCTAATATTTAATATATTTAAACTCAATTCAGTTTTTCCTGTTTGCTTTTTGTCTACTTTGGAAAATGACTGATTTTGTTTCTTGTATCAATTCCTATCCAGTTTTAGTATCACTGCAAAATAACATTCTAGTTTCAGCTATTTCTGAAAAAGGAAAACAATAGTTTTCTAATTGGTAGGATTTTAATTTCCTGAGAACAAATAATCCAAATTACAAATTCTAAAGCATTTTCCCGTTCATAGCTACTTATCCAAATAAAGATATTTTCTGGTTCAATTTTCTGATATATCTGTATGCTGGGAGCAAGAAAAAGAAAATAAATTAAACAAATTGAGGTACTACTTTTTTTTGTTGTTGTTGTTGTGAAAATCTTGCATAAACTTGCGAGAAAAAAGAATATTTTGTGAAATCATTATTTTAGTACCACATTTTTTGAAATTGTTTATACTGACACTGTACAACATTATTCTAGTTTGGATATAGCTGTAATAGGTTTTTAAAAAGCAATAATATGGTGATTTAATATAATAAAAAAGGAATAGAGAAGACAAATATAAAGAGAATATTTAGATACATTTAACATATCAGTGAAACACACCTATAACAGGAAATTAGTCAGGAAGTATAACAAACTCAAACTAGGTGATGACCATGATAATTGAGGATAATTAGGACAGAATTCTTCCCAAACTTCTGTTAGATCGAATGCTAAAGCAGCTGTTTCAGAACTGCAAACAAGTAATGCAGTTTTATTGCTCTGACTGAAACTTGTTTTTATAGCATGATCCCTCTGACTAAAAATTATTCACTTTGTCAATCTGATTTTAGGGCATTATACACTTTTTATTAGGTGGTACTGATGAAGAAA
Source organism: Capricornis sumatraensis (assembly GCF_032405125.1). Classification (NCBI taxonomy): domain Eukaryota; kingdom Metazoa; phylum Chordata; class Mammalia; order Artiodactyla; family Bovidae; genus Capricornis; species Capricornis sumatraensis. The sequence goes on from NC_091069.1 coordinate 126,682,513, forward strand.
TCCTCAAAATATATTTCATGTATGGGGACAAAAGATAGTGTATAAATGTATAATCATATAGTAGTGGGAGTATGTGAGACGATTTATTTAAAGAATGCTGATTCCAAGCACAGTGCAAAACCTAACGTGGTTTTTATCAGTACTTGGACAAGAGGCCATAGTTCATGGGATCACAAAGAGTTGGACATGACTAAGCAACTAACACTAGAAAAAAATTTTCAAAAAGTTTCCCTAGAAAACAATGAGTACATTTAGATGAATGAAAAAAGAAATGTATTAGTGGGATACTCTATCAAAATGGCGCACTATCCATATTTCATGTTTCCAGAGGATGTATGGAGACCATAGTGAATGTTGCAGTCTTGGTTTCAAGGAACTTCATTCAATCTGCATTTTGAGACAGTCTATTCCTAAAAATCATAATCATCCTTCCCTTGCTATTAAGACAAATACCTGGATATCAAATCTTCCTGGATCAGAGAAAAAATTGAAACAAGATATCATTATGCTATTTTGTAACCATGCAAACTTTTTCACTGTATAAATGGTAACATCGCATACTTGTGACATTTATTCTCTTTGGTAAGAGTTGTTGATTTAGTGGGCAGGATGGACTTTGTATACTTGGCCTGTTTTTACTATTTGCTCATTTACATCACAGTAGCTTCCTAGTTGGCTCAGTGGTAAAGAATCTGTCTGCAAATGCAGGAGGCACAAGTTTCCTGGGTAGGGAAAATCCCCTGGAGGAGGAAAGGGCAATACCCACTCTTGCCTGAGAATCCCATGGACAGAGGTACCTGGTGGGCTACAATCCATGGGGTTGTAAAAGAGTGCGACACAAACTAGGGTCTAATCGGTAATAGGAGAATTTGGCACTCATCCTTTCAAAGGGCTGCACAAGACTTTCCACTTCATATCTTTCCTCATATCATAGATCAGTCAAGATAGAACCATATTTGAGCACATATGTGTACAGAGTTCTGTAGAACATATTGTGGAAATTACTAACCATGTAAGATCTTGCTCTAAGGAGTTAATTCCATAAAATTCAGAGAGAGGAGTCAGAATTTAGGTACGTAACTATTAATATAAGACTAACAAATCATATCATGAATTGCCAAATGACATACAGAAAGGAGTATTTCACCCACACTTTTAATTGAGCTTAATCTCATGAGGAACAGAAAATTTCCTAGGGCTCACCCAAAGGTTATGGCAATCTGTAAAATAATAAAAATGTAAATTTGTAGATTTATTTTAAATATGTATTAAAATATATTTGTGCTTTTATGGTGCTGATGATGAGACCTAAAAGGAGAGTCCATTATATTTTAAGAGACTTTTTCTTTTGTCATTAATTCTGAGCCCCTTTGAAAAGGGGCTGTTCCATGAGTTTTCTAATATTTACTCTTTATACTATTTGAATTATATAATTTACAATTGGAAAAACAGTTATTCATTATTTGTCTGTTGCAGAGAAGCAGAGAACTGTGTGCTGATAAAAAGGTTGAATAATGGCTAGACTCCAAAACTATTTTCCTAAGCCACAGTTTGGTGAACACTGTATTAAATCACAGACTCACAGAATATGAAAGGAGGAAGGAATTTGAAGATCACCTAATCCAGCCCCAGCATTTTTACAGATCCAGAAACTAAACCCAGGGAATTAAGAGGCTCATCCACAGTCACAAGCAAGTTAGTAACTGAACCTAAACCAAAACCCAAATATTTCGTCTCATGATCAGTTTGTTTCCCCAAATTGTCCTAGTTCTCTAAATAGTATATTTTTAATTTTTTGAAAAGTTATTATAACCACATTGTTCAAAATTTATAGAAGATATAGTGTGAAAAGTACAGTTTTCACTCCTTATCTCTTTTATCTACTTCCCATTATCTCCTCTCTTCACACTCACTTATCCGAACAAAACACTGCACCTTCAAAATACTGATTAAAACCACCTTGTTATTGAGGTTTTCCATGTCTACTCTCCCCAAACCGAAACCCACAGCCCTAGTACCCTAGTTTCTCCATAGAATCAGTATGTCCTACCATATTGTATATTTTAGTTTTTTCATATATGTCATGGGGGTGTAATGTTTGTCTCCACAGGCATAAATGACAGAAGTCTATTTTGCTCGTTTTTCGCTACAGATAAGGTACTGAAAGAGAAAGATGGTCTCAGAAAAGTGAGAGCTTTCAAAAATTATTTTATCTTTTTTAAAAAACATTGAAGTATGAATGATTTTGATACTACGTTGGTGTTAAATGTAAAGTATAACGATTCAGTATTTGTATATATTATGGAATGATAGCCACAATAAATCTCACTTAAGAAGTATCACCATATATAGTTGATGAATTTTTTCTCATGATGAGAACTTTTAAGATTTACTCTCTTAACAATTTTCAAATATACAGTACATTACTACTAATTGTAGTCACCATGCTGTATATTGCATCCCTGTGACTTTATTTCATAAATGGAAGTTTGTTCCTTTTGACTCCCTTTACCGTCACCTATTTTGGGAGGGCTTTGTTCAGTGTTAAGTGAGACTCAAGAGGCCTTGCTTGCTTCTCAGCCTTTGTCATTATCAAAACATCGTCCCCGAAATGATGATTGTTGTTGTTTTTTAGTCGCTAAGTCATCTATGACTCTTTTGCAACCCCACGGACTGTAGCTCGCCAGGTTCCTCTGTCCATGGAATTTTCCAGGCCAGAATACTGGAGTGGGTTGCCATTTCCTTCCCCAGGGGATCTTCCCCATCCAAGGATTAAACCTGGGTTTCCTCATAGCTCAGCTGGTAAAGAATCTGCCCGCAATCCGGGAGACCTGGCTTCGATTCCTAGGTTGGGAAGATCCCCTGGACAAGGGAAAGGCTACCCACTCCAGTATTGTGGCCTGGAGAATTCCAGGGACTATATAGTCCCTGGGGTTGCAAAAAGTCGAACACGACTGAGTGGCTTTCACTTTCACGTTCACTTTCCTACATTGGCAGGTGGATTCTTTACCACTGGGCCACTAAGGAAGCCAAAAGGATGATGAGCATGTGGAAAAGACTTAGAGACGCACAGACTTGCTTCCTGAAGCAGAGCTCTATCCATGCAGCAGATTTTGGAGAATTCCAGAAAATTAAAGATTATTGTCCTATGATCTGAATTTTTTGTATTACGGTAATGGGTAATATATATATATAGTATTACAAATATTATGTTTTATATATTTATGTTTTAGTTGTCATTTATAAATTATATTCTTTGGCTTCCAAACATTTTAAAAGAGACAAGAAATTCATCTTTCAGTCTTTTCCCTATATTTGCTTTCCTGCTTTTTCTTTTATTATTTTTTTTTCTGGGTATATACCTTAGCCTGTTGATTTAACTCTAATTTTAATGTCTGTTGTGCAGTTACATGTACTGGAAGCTTTACTGCATTTGTTATTACATTTTCACCAATCTTACCTTCATTAGTTGAAGACTGTTCCTTTAGGGGTGTTCTTAGATCTCGAGAGTAAATAACCATGTCTCTTTTATATTTAAACAAATATCTGTAACTTTTATACTTGAGTACAGCTGTCTGAATATAAAATCTATGTCCGATGCCTTCTCTCCTTAAGTATGTTTTAGATATTGTTTCACTGAATTCTGATATTGAAAGGTTCTGTGAAGGTAATTTGAGACTATTTAATCTGTTTTTACCTTTACAAGTATCATGAGACTGTTGCTTGATTTTTTAGCTTTCAGTGTTTTTAATACACTGTGTCTTGCCCTGTTTCTACATCAGTTTTTTTGTTTGTTTTTACAAAACAAGAGGTTCTTTTTTATTATGAGAAGATAATTCCTATTACATGAGTTTTTCCACTATAGTAAAATATATCCAACATAAAGTTCACCATATTAACATTTTAAAATGTACAGTTCAGTAGTATTAAATACATTCACATTGTTGTACAACCATCATCACCCTCCATTTCCAGAATTTTTTAATCTTCTTGAAATGAAATTCCCATTCCCTTCTCACCACAGCCTCTGGCAACCACCACCCCACCATCTTATGTTCCATCTCTATGAATTTGAGTACTTTAGACACATCACATAAGTGAGATAATACAGTATTTGTCCTTTTGTGATCTTTCATGAATTTTTAAAAAGTATACCTCTAAATATATTTTCCAGTTTATTTTGTTTTGTTTTCTTGATTAGGGACTCCAATTATGCATACATTGAGGATGGTGGTTTAGTTGCTAAGTTGTGTTTGACTCTTGTGAACCCATGGATGTAGACTGCCAGACTCCTCTGTCCGTAGGATTTCCCAGGCAAGAACACTGGAGTGGGTTGCCATATCCTTCTCCAGGGGATCTTTCCAACACAGGGATCGAACCCAGGTTTTCCTGAATCGCAGGCATATTCTTTACCAACTGAGCCACTAGGACAGTCCAATAGAATTGAGGATACTTCCATATAATATAAATAGATAATACCTTAAATTATTTTTTAAGTCTTTATCTTTCATTTCCCTCATTTTGATTCTCACTTATTCATTTTCTTAGTAATCATTCTCCTTTGCAACCTTCATGTTTGTCTTTACGTCTGCAGTTTTTTTCCATTTCTTTTCTAAGATAAGACAGTTCATATTTCAGCTCACACAGATAAGACAGTTCATATCTCAGCTCACACATTTTCTTGGCATCTCTTACCTGAGTTCATCTGTGTTTCTAGACTAATGTTATAGAGATTCTTGTTTCATGAGGTCGTTTTTCTCAATGCACACTGAAATACTTGTTCACGCTTTTCATAGGCACCATGGTAATGAGTTTACCCTGTGGTGCAAACCTTTATGTTTTATGCTTCCTTTTGTATATTATCTTTGTATAGATGCTGGTCTAGTTCTTTTTGTACTATTCATCACTGAATGAGTTGGAGTGCTCTTGGACAAGCAATTTGCAGGGATTTTTCTGTAGATATTTGAGAATATTCTTAAAATTTTCAAAATTCAAATGATCTTCCCTCTGCTTATCTCTCTAGACTGCTTTTTGCTAAAATTTCTCTTCTGAGAATTACAATTTTTTTTTTGGCCCTCTCTTCTCTACTTTCATCCAAACCATTCAGCTCAAGGTGGAAAGCAGGTTTATCATCAGGACTTCCCAGACTTGTTCCCACCCTCATTGCTTCAAACAATGGGTTGTTTCACAGTTCACAATGAATCATTTACCTTTACGAAAGAAACTATCCCTGTACTTTCTAAAATGTGCCACTGCTGACCAATTCTGTAATTCTCACATTATTCCCTGCAATTTCTACTATCAACCTTCTCCTCAATACATATGTTTCAAGTTAGCTTCCTAGTTTCCCTGAAAATGAAGTTAGAGAGGTTTTTATTATCATTGTAGTTTTTTATGATTTCTAAGAGTTGAAAGGGAATTTAGGTGCTGACTCATGCAGGCAAATTCTCTTAGTAATTTCTTAGCTCCAAAAAGCCACATATGTTTCAAATTGGAAAATAAATAACCTTCATACTGCATTATATAGTAGTTGAGGTTAGATTCCTGACATTATCTGGGGTGTGCTTCTTGGGTCACTTCTAATATTATCTTTTATTTATCTTTTTTTAAAAATTCTTATATTCCACAGAGTGCTTATTTGTCAATACTAGGTACTTAACCAGTGTTTGTTAGAATCTAATTGATGAGTGACTGGTGGATATTATATATCCAACTGATGCTCATCTTACACAAAGTTTGAAAAATTCTCTACTGACCTAAGAAACTTTTGACTAGTTAATTACCTCTACCTAATCAGTCAATACTTTATCTACTCAAACATTTCTTAATTGACATGTATAAATTATAGAGCAATTATTATAAATATGACCATTGACAGACTCCAAATTTAGACAATAGTGCTGACATATAGGAATAATTTCCATACACTTTGAGAAGTGCATTTTACCTCAGCATGTAAATTTAATTTGATGTGACAATCCACATTCAAAACAATGGTGTAGTAAATACATTATATTTTTATCTGGATCCTAGAATTAGCACAGTACTTGTTTACAACTTTTCAATGTAACTGTTCATTTTTACCTTGTTCAATAGTTTACAAGGTTTCACTCTATGGAAATGAGCTGATCAATAAAGTATTGAAAATCATTGATATTTTCTTGATAGAGGAATACAATCCCCCATACATGGACATCCCCCCAGCAATTAAATGATTATCTATTTTAACTTTTTAGTTTTCTTGTGCTATCTTTATGCAACATTTAAATCGATGTGATATTAGAAAATTTATTTGTGTAATTACAAAGAGTTTTTTAATCTCTGGATTTGTACTGATATGTAATCTTCTCAAGATGAAATAAAATCCCTTGGTTAGTATGCTGAGTAAGAAGATGTCAGTTTTCAATTATAATCCAGTATAACGTAACCCTACTGAACACTGTACTTTGTGTTACTTATCTTAATTTAATTGCTTTTTTATTAATCTTAATACTTAACAAATGGGATCTTATCTGCAATGAATTTTTCAAGAAGCATTGTAGAGATTTATCATCGCTACCCTTTTTTAAATTTTATTATAACAAATATGAATTGCAAAAGCATTTTGCATTCTTAACTGATGCATATTTTAAAATATCTTTCAAGTCTTACTTCTTAAGAATAAAAGTATTTTGTTGATGAAAGCTGAGAATATCACTTCTTAAATGTAATATTATTATTTATTATTCCTAGAATATTTACAATGTCAAACACAAAGACATTATTTGCCTTATTTCTATGTAAGAAAAAATACAATATTTCCTCATACTCCATTTTGTCATGTGGGGTATATATGCATGCATGTATATTTAAATGAACTTCCAAAGTAATGTATTTCCAATTGAGGAATAAATCATCCACATATTATATTAGAATCTATTAAAGTTCTATGACACTTATCTCTGTGTTCCACATGGTGCTTACTACAATGTGTGTATGTATTATATATATATTTTTTATATATGTATTACAGTTGTCTTCCCTGGTGGCTCCGTCCATAAAGAATCCGCCTGCAATGCAGGAGACCTGGATTCAATCCCAGGGTCAGGGAGGCACGTTGGAGAAGGAAACGGAAATCAGCTCCAGTATTATTGCCTGAGAAATCCTATGGACAGAAAAGTGTGAAGGGCTACCATCCATAGGGTTGTAAAGACTCAGACATGACTTAGTCACTGAACTAACTAAACTCTATATTACACATGTATAAATTTAGTATTAGTCATAACTTTCAAAAATTTATAACTAGGAGAACATAAATACCCTCTTAAAATCTACATTCATATCATTAGGGACACTTTAAAAAAATTATGATGTCAGAGTATAGTTGATTAACAATGTTTGTTTCAGATGTACAGCAAAGTGATTCAGTTATACATATACATGTATCTAATCTTTTACATATTCTTTTCCAGTTAGGTTGTTAGAGACTAGTGAGCAAAGTTCCTTGTGCTATACAGTTGGTTTCTGTTTGTTATCTATTTTAAATATAACAGTGTGTATGAGTCAATTGTGAACTCCCGTTTTTTTTAAATAGACGTGTAGCTGATTTGCAATATTGTGTTAATTTCAAGTATACAGCCTAGTGATTCAGTAGTTTTGTAAATTACATTACATTATAGGTTATTACAAGATACTGGATATAATTCCCTGTGCTACACACACAGCACAACACACAGTATATACTTGTTGCTTACCTATTTTATATATAGTACTTTTAATACATTAATCATATACCCCTAATTTGTCCCTCCTTCTTTCCTCTCCCCTTTGGTAACCACGTTTGTTTCCTATACCTTGATTACTGTGACAGCCTCTAAATTGGCCCCCAATAATCCCTGCCTCCTAGTATTTGCAGATCTGTATAATCCCCCCTTTTTAAGTATGTTGGGTTTACTGATTCACTTTAAAAAATTCTTATTTCTTTCTTCATCTTTATTAAAGTATAAATGACAAATGAAAATTGTATATAAACTGCAGATATGCAGATGACACCACCCTTATGGCAGAAAGTGAAGAGGAGCTAAAAAGCCTCTTGATGAAAGTGAAAGAGGAGGGTGAAAAAGTTGGCTTAAAGCTCAACTTTCAGAAAACGAAGATCATGGCATCCAGTCCCATCACTTCATGGGAAATAGATTGGGAAACAGTGGAGACAGTGTCAGACTTTATTTTTGGGGGCTCCAAAATCACTGCAGATGGTGATTGCAGCCATGAAATTAAAAGATGCTTATTCCTTGGAAGAAAAGTTATGACCAACCTAGATAGTATATTCAAAAGCAGAGACATTACTTTACTGACTAAGGTCCGTCTAGTCAAGGCTATGGTTTTTCCTGTGGTCATGTATGGATGTGAGAGTTGGACTGTGAAGAAGGCTGAGTGCCAAAGAATTGATGCTTTTGAACTGTGGTGTTGGAGAAGACTCTTGAGGGTCCCTTGAACTGCAAGGAGATCCAACCAGTCCATTCTGAAGGAGATCAGCCCTGGAATTTCTTTGGAAGGAATGATGCTAAAGCTGAAACTCCAGTACTTTGGCCACCACATGCAAAGAGTTGACTCATTGGAAAAGAGTCTGATGCTGGGAGGGATTGGGGGCAGGAGGAGAAGGGGACGACCGAGGATGAGATGGCTGGATGGTATCACGGACTTAAAGGACATGAGTCTGAGTAAACCCCGGGAGATGGTGATGGACAGGGAGGCCTGGTGTGCTGCAATTCATGGAGTCGCAGAGTCGGACATGACTCAGTGACTGAACTGAAGATATACGACTTAATGTTTTGATATATGTCTGCATTGTGAAATAATTGCCACAATCAAGCTAATTAATATATCCCATCATGTCACATGGTTATCTTTTGGATGATGAGGACACAAGACCATGATAGCTCAGTTGGTAAAGAACCCGCCTGCAATGTAGGAGACCCCAGTTCAATTCCTGAGTTGGGATGATCTGCTGGAGAAGGGATACGCTACCCACTCCAGTATTCTTGGGCTTCCCTTGTGGCTCAGCTGGTAAATAATCTGTCTGCAATTTAGGAGATCTGGGTTCAATCCCTGGGTTGGGAAGATCCCCTGGGGAAGGAAAAGGCTACCCACTCTAGTATTCTGGCCTGGAGAATTCCATAGACTGTATTGTCCACGGAGCATAAAGAGTCAGACACGAATAAGTATCTTTCACTTTCACCATCAACAAAAGTCAACTACAAAATATGGTATTGTTACTATAGTCACATTGCTATACATTAGATCTGCAGAGCTTATTAATTTTACACAAATGAAGCTTTGTACTCATTGATTGACATTTTCTCATTTCCCTCTACCCAGCTTCTGCTGCTGCTGCTGCTGGGTTGCTTCAGTCGTGTCCAACTCTGTGCCACTCCAGAGACGGCAGCCCACCCGGCTCCCCAATCCATGCGATTTTCCAGGCAGGAACACTGGAGTGGGTTGCCATTTCCTTCTCCAATGAGTGAAGGTGAAAAGTGAAAGTGAAGTCGCTCAGTCTTGTTCGACTCTTAGCGACCCCATGGACTGCAGCCCACTAGGCTCCTCCGTCCATGGGATTTTCCAGGCAAGAGTACTGGAGTGAGGTGCCATTGCCTTCTCCACTGCCCAGCCTCTGGTAGCTACCATTTTAGTCACTGCTTTTATGAGTTTAACTGCTTTAGAAGTGATAGGGTGGCAGTTTCAAGATCAGGTTTCTAAGAGACTGTACCTTTCTTCTGCATATTCTCCTTGTCTCTCTCATATTACTTGAGCTGGCAACAGCTAGTTGCCATGTTGTTGGCAGCCCTGTGGAGAGGCCCATATAGAATGTTGGAGAAATGAAGCCCTCAGTGCAACAGACTGCAAGGTGCAGAAACTCTTCTATAACCACTTGAGAAGCAGATATTTGAGCCCCACACGAATTCTAACATGTAGCTCTGACCTATAGCTTAGCAGCCTCATGAGAGACCATGAGCTAGAGGCACCCAGCTAAATTGTGCCCAAATTCCTGACTCAGAGAAAGTATGAGGCAACAAATGCTTGTTGTTTTAAGCTGCTAAGTTTGGTGATAATTTGTTATGTAGACATTTGGGCTTCCCAGGTGGCTCAATGGTAAAGAATCTACTTGCCGTATCAGGATATGCAGGTGCGATCCTTAGGTTGGGATGATCTCCCAGAGGAGGGAATCGCAACCCACTCCAGTGTTCTTGCCTGGGAAATCCATGGGCTAGGGCTCACAAAAGAGTTGGACATGACTTAGCAACTAAACAACAGCAAATAGACAAATACTGCAGTTACCGATAACCTAACCTCCCTACACTAAGTTTTCTGACACAGGGTTACTAAGATAACTTTACAGAGGCTATAGACAAGAGTTTCTTCATAAAAGTAAGACTGAATAGACCATTTATTCTAAACATTCATAATTTTAATATACATTTTCTAATATAAATTTGGAAGATAATAAAATGGAAAAATAAAAGTCTTTTTTAACACATGAATTTAGGAGTTATTACAGAAAAAATTTTTTTCATTTGATGAGTAGTTGGTTTCAGAATTGTATCAAAGAAATAGTTTATCTTCAGCTCTTTCTTAAGCTCCAAATTTGTACATACACCTACCTACTCAACATATCTACCTGAATACTCTAAAGCAGTCTCAAATTGAACATGCTTGTAACTAGTATGATTATAACATGATCTTTTCTGTTTCCAAACCTGCTCCTCTCTGTGTTTCCCCTCTTAGTATATAGCCTCATCATGCCTCCATTTCTGCACTTCAGAAAGTGAGGAGTTATCTATAGATGATAGCCTTTAGAGTAAGTAGGAAACAGGTTAGTTTGCTCCAACAAAGTGTATGTAATTTGTGTGTGCTTAGTCACTCAGTCATGTACGACTCTTTGCGACTCCATGGACTGCAGCTCACCAGACGCCTCTGTCCACAGAATTTTTCAGGCAAGAATACTGGAATGGGTTGCCAGTGGGTTCCTCCTCCAGGGAATCTTCCTGACTCGGGGATTGAACTGTGTTTCTTGCATCTCTTGCATTGGCAGGAGAATTCTTTATCTCTGTGCCACCTGGGGGAGCTGTGTGTAATTTAACACAGGTTAAATAACATAGAAGCCCTTTTCTCTTTCATGTGGTTTCCAAATAAGTGGTCTGAAGAGATAAGTTGTTGAGGTAGCCTTGCTATCATCAGTACATGACTTCCATTTTGGAGTTCAAAGCAGTTTTTCAAATGCTGACCATCTCTCTGCGGGAAAAGAGGAAAGTTAGGAAATAAAACACATGATCAAATAGTACCATGTATCATTTTTACTCACATGCCACTGGCCACAGCTTAGTCACAAGGACACATCAAACTGCAAAAGGAATTGTAGTCTGGAAATGATTGCCCGTGAGCCCAGGTAAAATCCCAGGGGGCCAGCATGGTTTGAGGTGAAGATTAGGGACTCTTAGAGCAAACAGTCTGGCTTCAAATTCCTCCTCTACCACTGGCCAAGCTGTGTACTCTTGGGTAAGATAATTTGCTTCTTTCTGCATCAGATTCCTTATATGGAAAATGTGCATAATTTCATCTACTTCACAGAAAACTACTTATAAAGTATTTAGAACTGTGCCTGGTACAATTAAGTCTTTTACAGCTAAAAATGAGTGGGAAATAATATATATTGCATCTCTTAATAGCAGTAGATAATAGGTACTCATGGACCATAAACACCAAAATTTCAATCTCTTTCATTTATTCTCCATATTTAATCTGTCATCAAATTCTGTTAGTGTTTTTCTTAAACTGTCCCCAGGTCTGTTGTAACCATTTTGAATCTTCCCTTCCTTCCCTCCACCCTAAAATATGCTCTCCAGACTCTTTCCAAACTGAAAGCATAATCATTTCATTCTCCATCCATCTTTCGCCATGGTTTCTCAAAGCTTCTCAGGGCTTTTAGAAGGAAAGAAACAAGGACGGAAGAAAGGAAGGAAGGAAGGAAGGAAGCCTTACAAGGCTGCATACCCCTGGGCTCTGCCTATGCTTCCGGCTTCCTCTTTCCCAGTCTCTCAACACTCTAAGTGATATTAATATGCCTTATTTCTGTTTACTTTGTTGCTATACCAGGTTTCCTCTAGACCCAGTGTTCTTGCCTGTTTTCTTCCCCCTGCGTGGAATGTACTCACTCCTCTTTCAGTCAACTAATATTCTTTTTTTGTTTGAAATTTAAATTAATTATCACTTCCTTTGTCAATCTTGGTAATCACCTAAATAAGGCCACCTCCTGGTTTATAGATGGCCATCTTCCCACTGTGTCCTCATCTGGCAGAAGGAGAGAAGGAGCACTCTGGGGCCTCTTTTCTAAGAGCACAAATTCCATTTATGAGGGATCCATGCTCATAACAAAATCACTTCCCAAATGCTTCACTTCCAAAGACCATTTTGCTGGGGTTAGGATTTCAATCTGTGAATTTTGAGGGGGACATAAAAATCAATCTGTAGCACCATACATGTGTATGAAGCTGTCTTGTACCCTGCAGGCAAGCCCATTGGCTATATGAATGGCAGTGGGTGAGTGTCATCACTGCCATATGCATCAGAAGAGTCAATCATCTGAGCTCTGACCAAATCCTTGACTCACAAATTATGATGTTCTATAAACAATTGTTGTTTTAAGCTTTAGAGTTTCTGGGTTGTTTGTTAAGTAACAATAGTGAACAGTAGCCTAACAGGAAATATGCAATTCTCAGAATTATCCTGAAACTTCTAATCCTTGTATCGTAAGAGTAGGCCATAATTCACCTAAAACTTACTAAACATGTTTAGTAGATCCCACTAGTATAATTCAAGCACGTAATAATTTAGCTCTGCCATTTTTTCCCCTCTAAAAGAAAAAAAAAAAAAAAAAACTCTCCTAAACTTTTATTCTAGAGTGTATTGATAGCTAGTTTAGTTACCTACATTTTTGCCAATAATGCTGCATGTTTTCCTCTTTGTTTACAAATTCAGTACAGCTGTATAGGCTTACACTTGAACAATGTGGGGGTTAGGGTAACTGACCCTATCTGAAGTCCAAAATTCATGTATAAATTTACAGTCTGCCTTCCTATGCATGGTTCCATATCCATGGAACTATATGCGGGCATCATATAGTATAGGAGTTTGAATCTTTTGAAAAAATCACCATATAAATGAACCCACGTAGTTTAAACTTGTGTTGTTCAAGGATCAATCATATTTTAAATACACATCTGAGTGGACAACTAGTAAAAATGTTCATCCAGGTGAGAATCAGAGAAAAATGAAGGAAAAGGCCTAAAACCTAGAGAGACAGTAAATGTCTAGCAGTTAACTGCGAGACTGCTTTAAAAGTGGAGTGAAAGTGTTAGTTGCTCAGTCGTGTCTGACTCTTTGTAACCCCATGGACTCTAGCCCACCAGGTTCCTCTGTCTATGGGACTCCCCAGGCAAGAACACTGGAGTAGGTTGCCATTTCCTTCTGTTTGCTCCAACTTCCAAAGTTTAACTAATTTCATTACATAAGTATGATTTGTTTTTCTTTTAGTTTGTGAGGAATTTATTTTAAAATAATTATTTTATGTATTGTGAATTATTTTAAAATTTGAATTTTTAAAACATTTTTCCCATGAAGAGCTCAGTTCTACTTGGATAATACCAAAGGATTAAAGGTTGAAAATCTAGTTAGGTCAAACATCTTTCATGGAGTTTTATCCAGGAAGTGCGATTTCAAATCAAAGGGATTTTTCACAATATCTAAGTTTATGTATCTCACATTGCTGATGAGATATTCTGATGCCCTTGAAAATTCTCTGATGGTCATCCAAACAGATTGCTCATGTCAGTATCTCTGAAAACATAAGCATATATAGAACTTTCCTTCTTGATTATTCGTTATAAATTTATTTACTTTTTTTTTTTTATCATAATCACCAAAGTCATCCCGTGAATAGCTGTGGTCAATTTCTCCCGCAGTGGCATTAAAGAATCTAACATTTAATATTTATACAAGAAAACTAATTTCTATGAGTCACAGTATATTGTAAATCCTTGTCTTACAGTATAGTACCCATAAAAATATGTTATATAAAAGTATTCTTTCTTTTATCTCTACTTCAGGTACTGTTTCCTGAATTTCTAACAGCTTTTCTTTCTTTCTTTTATTTTTTCATTATTTTTTTGCATTTAAAACAAATTCACTTATGAATCTGGCAAACAAACATAGCATCTTTAACCAAAGAACAGGGTATCTGGTTCTCCTTCAAACAGACAAGAACATATTTTCTTTGGAGTGATCAAAGGGACAGGGCAGTTGGCAAATTTCAAAGCACGATTATGTGTTAAACATTATCCTATTCTCTCTTAAGCCAACTGCTGAAAGAACTCATTGGCTAAAAAAGAGCTTCACTTTTTTTTTTTTGGATGAAGTTTTTAATTTTATTTATCTGGACAGTTATAAAATGGAATTCTTTCTTGTGGTTCCCAAATAATAAATTTCATAGATGTATATGGCAGAATGACAACATTAAACTTATAGAACATTCTCCAGGAACCAAAAGCTGGCATCTTATTGAGATGTCCACAGTTGGAAACCACTGCTGAAAGGTCTGTGGTGATTCCTATCCAACAGCAAGTGCTAGAAGGTTTTCTCTGCAAATACCCCTCATAAAAGACAGATACCCGTGCATTGTGTATGTATGCTCAGTTCCACAGTCATGTCCAGCTCTTTGCGACCCCATGGACCATAGCCCACCAGTGTCAGCTGTCTATGGAATTTTTCTAAGCCAGAACACTGGAGTGAGTTGCCATTTCCTACTCCAGTGTAGCTTCTCAACCCAGGGACCAAACGCACTTCTCTTGCAACTCCTGTATTGGCAGGCAGATTTTTTTTAACCAATGCACCACCTGGGAAGCCCAAAAAGACAGATACAGAGCATCTCATATTTGAAGATCCCTGCTTCATGCACTGGAGAAGGAAATGGCAACCCACTCCAGTGTTCTTGCCTGGAGAATCCCAGGGACGGGGGAGCCTGGTGGGCTGCTGTCTATGGGGTTGCACAGAGTCGGACACGACTGAAGCAACTTAGCAGCAGCAGGAGCAGCAGCTTGCCTGCTAGTAAAAGTATCTGGAAAGCACCAGGATAGCACCTATAGCAAAAATAATCTCCAATCTAATTCATATGATTTTAAAAACAAACAAATAAAAAAATCCCAAAAACCTCCCAATGAACTTCCAAATGATTCAGCTTCATCCCATCTTCAGTAGGCCAGCAACTGACTTCTTTCTTCTTTATAGATTTCTGGTAATATTTTGCTTTCTTTCACAAGTCAGAGGTACATTCATGAACTAAGAAAAAGAAAAACAGCATACTTGGCTTAATTCTAATTTAGCGGGTTTTGCTACAAACAAACAAAAACAGCTGAGAGTAAATGTAGGTAGGCCTGGGATTGTTGTTCTATTGAAATTCACTTACAGTGCCTAGACAGCATTAACTCTGTGTCACCTGAGAGATATTAGTCTAAGTTGCTTAAGGCATTTTGTTCAAGTAGCAAAACAAACCTCCTTTTCACTGTGCAAAGTCTATGCTTTGAAGCTATGGGAGCAAGAAAAAAAGAAAACCTAAAATAGTCTCTGCCCTTGATATATTTTAGAAGAGAGAAATTTCTGTAGATGATGGTACATAGCAGAGGTTTTGCATGATTGACCAGTTCTCTCAGAAACAGGAATGAGTAGAAGGCAGAAACATCAATTGCATTTCAACTGGACTAATGTCTTTGGACTCAGAATAGCCTGAAATCAAATCCTGGGTAAACCCCCTAGCAGCTGGTGTTGCCTTGGGGCCTGTTACTTAACTTCTCTAACCCTCACTTTCTTTACCTCTTTAGTGGGCATCAAAGAACACATCTCTCAGGGTGACTGCGAATATTACATTACAGCGGTAAAATAAATTCTGAGCAACACGTCTTACATTACTAACTTTGAGTTTAAGTTATGTAAACTTTTATTTTAAATGAAGGTATTTTACTGCACTGGAACTGACAACATCTTAGTAAAAATTTAACAGCTAACATCAGGAGTTTCCTTAAATGGTAACATTCCCCCAACTAGAACATTTGCTGTGGTTAAATTGTCACATTATTTAAAAAAGATATTGTTGGTTGATGTACGGTAAAATTTAAAATCAAAACTTGAAAAATATTTCAAGATGATTTAATTTTATCTGATTGTTTAGTAGGGCAATGTACAGCCCCCACAGATGCTAAACTGGAGACATAGGTAAGCAGTACCCTACTGCATGCCAAGGACAGATGTTTGTAATCAAACTAAGCTAACTGCAACTTTCTGAATTTCCTGGATTTATCTGAAAAAAAAAAATCTGAGACCTTGTTAAATGTGTGAGGATTATTTGGAGTGATATGAAAGTACAACAAAATGTAATGGAACTTTGACACTGAAATTTGAGTAAGGTACAGCTCAATCGTGCCTAGATATTTTCTCTATTGGTACTTAAAATTGCAAGCAATATTGTAAACTTTTTATAGGATGTATAAAACATTGCTGTATGTGATCTTCAGGGTTTCTGTTTCCAGTTGTCTGTTATGTTTCTTCCTGATTATTCTTCTTACTAAACTTGTTGCACATCAGCTCTAGTTATAAGATTATTCAAAACAGAGATTTTAAATATCTGTGTGCATGTATTTAAGTTCTTCTAAAGAATTAGAATTTAGTGCTGAAACTTGCTGTGATAAAACAGTAGTAACAAAAGCAGCAATGGGAAAAGCAAAATGTAAAAGAAATTGGGAACTTGATTTGTAGGAGTGAGTTTCTTTACATTCATTGTGCTATTTTGTGGTGGAAAGTCTCTGAAAGTGTTTTTTCAGGAAGCTTGTTTCTGCTAAAATAAACATAGCTGGCATTCACCTGGTCTTTTACCTAGGAATCACTCTATGCTGCTTTAGCCACCAGTAATATGTAAGCATCATTCAGTAATAGCATAATTTACCATGTATACTTGTCTAATTATAATCTTATTAGCATACCACTTTCCCCCAAAGCTATAATGGGATAAGAAACAGAGAAAGGTGAAGAGAATGACTAATGAACCATAAAAGTTACTTTATGGTTTATTTAAATAAAATCTAATCTTATAACAAAAAATTAGAGTTTCTGCATCTTTAGGGAACAGTGTCATTTAAGCAAATGTCTTAGAGTGACAATATGTAGCATAGGAGATACAGAGAGAAAATCACTGAGATAAAAAAGATGAGAATGAATTTTTAAATCTCATTAGGAAAAAGAAAGCAAATGACATAGAGAAACAGCAGTCTATGACTTTAAAAGCTGTCATCAAATAAAGCACACTGCTTTTAGAATTACTCATGCACCAATTTAGCACTAGGATGGTGATATCTTGCACACTACTCCCTGGAAAGGGACAGTTTTTCTTTAAACAATTATCTGCTAAAAACAAGAAAAGAGGTCAATCTAAACTATATTTCTGAACATAGTAGAGAGCTAATGGTGGCAAGTTAAATGTCAAAAGTTTGATTTTGATCAAAAGGAAATAAATGTTAAAAAGCTTTGATTTGATAGTTAAATTCAAATAGTGCTCCAATTAACAATTAAACATATAAAATGTTGTAATAAAAGGAAAGATGATGATAGTGAGATGTGTATATATTTTGCTAATTTCAACATGATTGGGAATGTTGAACTGCAAAGAATGAAAGACGCTCAGTCATGTCTGACTCTTTGTGACCCCATGAACTGTAGCCAGTCAGGCTCCTGTGTCCATGGGATTCTCCAGGCAAGAATGGTGAAGTGGGTTGCCATTCACTTCTCCAAACTATAAAGGTGTTCTCATAAAATGGCATTCATATCTGTCTCTGAAATACAGATATAATTTTATTTGCTTCTGTGTAAGTAAGGATGGATATTGGGAAAAGTAAGCAGGCAAACTGGGCTTCCCAAGTGGCTCAGTGATAAAGAACCCACTTGTCAATGTAGGCAACACAGGTTTGATCCCTGAGTTGGGAAGGTCCTCTGGAAGAAGAAATGGCAACCCACTCCAATATTCTTTCCTGGGAAATTCCATGGGCAGAGGAGCCTGGCGGGCCACAGTCCATGGGAGCGCAAAAGTACTGGACATGACTTAGTGACTAAAATAACAAAAACAAGCAGACTATTTCCAGCAAACATAGAAATCAAGTCAGGAAAGAATGATAACGTCTGTACCTACATGTAATATTCAGGGGGCGAAGGGTTCATCCATGTATAGCAAGGTTATGAATTAACTGTTGTAGGAAGAAGGTGACTGTGTAGAATCTGACTAATCCACTGTTCTCAAAGATGAAACTTCTAAATTAGCATGGTTGTTACAAGGTGATATAAAGAAAATCAAATAAATAATAAACTGAAATGAGTATTATCTAAGCCGCTGTTAATAGATGTGGCAGTGTCAAAAGGAAACATGGGAAAAGATCTAGGGACAGAGACAGGGACAAAAGAGTTTATGCAAGTGGAAATCTTACTAGCTCAGGGGCCTCGAAAACATTTTAGGCTCCCAAGTGATTCATGGGAAAAACTAAAAGTGATTGCAGGTTCCATATCTTTTCTGGTTAGGAGTGAAGATGGCTGACTGTGGGGTATGGATAGGAAGCAGTCTTTGTGGTAACTGATTTGGTTAAAGGGACTTGAAATTTTTTATTGGTTTACTGCTCAGAAAAAGATATTAATGGGAGGAGGGTCAATGATGTATCATTTATGAAACATTTGCTTACTTAACTCCTAGAACGAGGGAAGCCCAACTCCTAAAACAAAATAGATAATTGCTATTTAGTTCTCTTTCTTTTATACGTATATTATATATGTAATATATAATTATCTGTAGTATTTAGTTGTAGTATATGTGTGCAAGAGTGCAGGCTTAGTCATATTTGATTCTTTGGGACCTCATGGACTATAGCCCACCATGCTCCTTTGTACATGGGATTTTCTAGGCAAAGAATACTGGAGGGGGTTGCCACTTTTTCCTTCAGGGGATCTTCCTGATGCAGGGATGAAACCAGCATCTCTTATGTCTCTTGCATTGAGTAGACAGATTCTTTACCAACTGAGCCACCTGAGAAACCCCTATATATATTTAGTTATTGTATATATATTTAATTGTAGTATATCGTTAGTTTTATATATGTATATTTAGTTCTATATAGTCAAGGCTATCGGAGAAGGCAATGGCACCCCACTCCAGTACTCTTGCCTGGAGAATCTCTGGGATGGGGGATCCTGGTGGGCTGCCATCTATGGGGTCGCACAGAGTCAGACACAACTGAAGCGACTTAGCAGCAGTCAAGGCTATGGTTTTTCCTATGGTCATGTATGGATGCAACAGTTGGACTGTGAAGAAAGCTGAGTGCTGAAGAATTGATGCTTTTGAACTGTGGTGTTGGAAAAGACTTTTGAGAGTGCTTTGGACTGCAAGGAGATCCAACCAGTCCATTCTAAAGGAGATCAGCCCTGGGTGTTCTTTGGAAGGAATGATGCTAAAGCTGAAACTCCAGTACTTTGGCTACCTCATGCGAAGAGTTGACTCATTAGAAAAGACTCTGATGCTGAGAGGGATTGGGGGCAGGAGGAAAAGGGGACGACAGAGGATGAGATGGCTGGATGGCATCACTGACTCAATGGACCTGAGTCTGAGTGAACTCCAGGAGATGGTGATGGACAGGGAGGCCTGACGTGCTGCGATTCATGGGATTGCAAAGAGTTGGACATGACTGAGCGACTGAAATGAACTGAACTGAACTGATACATGTATATATATATAAATATGTATTTTCTTATATATGTATATATTTAGTTCTAGGCAAGTCATCTAATCTTATGGTTCCTAAATTTCTTCATCTATAAAATGATGCTTATTTATGGTACCTTTTTGAGGAATCAAGTATTTGGCAATTTTTGAGTCACCTACACTGTAATTAGAAATCATGACTGAAAATACTTTGTGTTCCTCCCAGAGAAGATTCACTTTAAATGTAGCATTGCTTCTCTTGTATCTTTAAAGAGCCTCTTCAGACTTTTATATAATCCAACATGCTGGCAAAAATAAATAAATAAATAAATAATGACCTAAACAGCAAAATAGCATTTAAGCTTAACTCTACTGGATTACTTAAGGGTTCTCTAAGAATAATAGACACCAAAATAGTACAAAACTACCTCGACATTAAGAGATCATACAATATTCATTACCCCAACTAAAATAATGCATAATAGAAGCATCCAGCACTTTCTAAACTAGTTCAATTTCAGTTTGACTGATGATTTTGGAGCCTTTGTTTATCTAAGTGTACCAATGTCAAGGGAGTAAATACATATATCATTAAACCATTAACTGTGTATCTGCTTAAGCCATCTACTTTGGAAAGATCTAGTACTGTTAGGCTTAAAGACATTTCAATTGAATTAACCATTTTGAGTCATATTTTACACAGTAATTATTTGAAATATCAACATTTGAAAGCAAATTTTATTCTATCACCATTTTACTTTAAAATGTAAATCACCATTTTACTTTGAAAGCAACAACAACAAAAGAAAGCTTTTGCAGAACACTTCAGAAAACAAACAAACAAACAAAACCTAAAAAAAACAGGAGTGGGATGTAAAGCAGTTGGGATCAGATATTTTAGGCTCCAAGTTGATGACATTGGGCCTTCTCCCTATTCTTGGTACTAGGTATTTAGCCAGAGTTAAGGTTGCTCCTCATTTAAGTATAATTAAATCTGACCTGAGCTAGGAAAATCTAGATTCTTAAAAAATATAGAATATAAAGTTTGTGCTCAGTTTCCAGAAGAATAAAGTAGGTAAAATCTAGAAGACAGCGCATAGTGAGAAAAAAAGAAATTTAAGATTGGCATTACTCACAGCAGGTTTAGTCAGCACCCTAGTGTCGGGATGTTTGATGCTGGTAAACATTAGAAACACTGGCAAGATTTTGTCATCCATTCAAATTTATGCACAAGCAGGCAGAATCATATGAATAAATTTCAAAGGAAAGGAGAATGAAAACTGTGGTATGTATGTTTATAAAAGTAGAAGTGAAAGCGTTAGTTGCTCAGCTGTGTCTGACCCTTTGTGACCCTATGGACTGTAGCCCACCAGGTTCCTCTGCCCATGGAATTCTTCAGGCAAGAGTACTGGAGTGGGTAGCCATTGCCTTCTCCAGGGGATCTTCCCAACCCAGGGATCGATCTGGGTCTCTAGCACTGCAGGCAGATTCTTTACAGTCTGAGCCACTGGAGAAGACCATGTATGTTTATATAAAACACCAGAAGTCTGACAAGATTACATTTTTTGATTCTAAATTATTTCTTTTTTTAGTAGAAAATTAATGTCAGGTCCTGGACTTCCACAAGGACTATTTATATTTGTTCAAGAAACCTCAAATTCATGACTGCTCATATGGGATAAAAAATTGTTCACATAAAATGGAATAAAGCATAACAGAAATATTTAAGTGATCCTTCAGACACTTAATGAGAAATACTGCTTAGCTGATAATGTCAGAGAGTAGAAGTGCAAAAATTCTCAGCTGAATTCAGTTGAATCATAGCAAAAGTGTTGGTTGAACAATCTCATTTATCTGCTTTAACTGATCCTTTTTTGCATACTGACCTTTATTATATGACTTGGCAAAATTGCATATCACAAAATGGCAATAGCCTCTAGAGTTTGTTTTGAAGATTCCAAACCTCAAATATTAAATTGATGAATGCTGTGGTACATTGCAAAGCATTATATTTCAGACACATTTTATAAATTCCATTTTGTGTTTCACAAATCAGTTTCTAATCAAATTCAACATTCTCCGGAAGATCTTATACTACACAGTAATATGTGTTAAAAAATTATTTCCTGAATGAGAGGTGGGAGAGCACTGTATTTGTACAATGCTTCTTTAGAATATTTAAAGGAATCTTGATCAAGAGGAAGGTGATATATGTATACACATGGTCAATTCATGCTGTTGTAGAGCAGAAATTAACATAACATTGTAAAATGATTATATTCCAATAAAAATGATCTAGGTAAAAGTATATATAGACTATATATATATTTATTCTAAAGTAAACTTCTGTTGACTATATCCTAGTTTATTTTTTGTATATGTATATGCTTCTGTTTATGTATGCCCTTAGGATGGGGGAGGAATCTTAAGAGGGTTGTCCAATACATTGTCACCTGCTAGGGTTATTCAATTTATCTCAAGTGCAATAACTACAATATCATAGACTATTAGAATTGGAAATAATCTTTAACTTATTTTTGCCTATCTAAACATTAAAGTATCACTGCAAACTTTCACACAAATTTTAATCCAGCCTCTGTTTGAACATATCCAGTTTGTTTTTGAGGAAAATGATCTGTCCTGTGAATCTGAAGTCCTAGAGTCGGAGGTCCATTTGTCAAGCTCCCAGGCTTCTGACCTTTTCTTCCTTTGACTTTTGTGCTGGAAAGAGAACTGCTAAGATCTCATCTGACTCTCAGATTTTATGATTTTCTCAGTCACTGAGAGCCCAGGAATCTAATCAAACCCTGCACTGCTCTTGGGGTTAGAGAATATTCTTTGGGTCCTGCTGAAACATCCCTCTGGTCTTTCAGCCTCCATTCTCAGAATCATATCTCTTGGTTTTTAGAGTCACAATTAGAATATGAATCCTGACACTGCTCAGGAACAAGTTCTAAATTCTAACACTCTTTAAGAGCCAGGGGAATTCTTATTTTACATGTAACAATATTCTTTTGATGAAAGTGAAGTCAGTCTTTGGCGCTCTTCTTAAAAAAGCTAAAACAAAAGCGGCCATCAAATACACTCTCTGCTGAATTACACAAACTATTATGTATGATGGAGTGGACCCCCATCAGTAGGCATGGAGATCACCTGGAATGTCCAGATGGTTGCTTAGAATGAGGGTTTTCAAAAGCCCATTGCTAGACATATGTGTCTGCTTAGAATGTTTAACCTTCATGGTCTTTAATCATGTAGCATTATGTGAAATGCCACTGGCTGAATGGCTTGATGGAGTGTTTTGAAGCTGTAGACTTTCCAATCCCCTGGCCACCACCAGAGGCCCTGCAGACACTGGGAATGTGGGCCCTCGGTTTGAATGCCTCTCTCTTGGTCTATGAGAAAAGAGGGCAGATGGGAGTCAGCCTTCACATTGTGTGGGATGGGTCTAAGGAGTGCTGTGAGGAAAAGAGTGAGTGAGAAAGAGGGAGAGAGAGAGACAGAGAGATCAACTGCTTGGGAGGGCAAGGAAATACCTGTTCTGATTCTTCCCTAATTGTTGATAATCTCAAAAATATTTTCCCCTCAAAATTAAGTTCCTGTGAAGAAGATCCTTTCGGGGATTTTTAATTGTCTGAGGGTAAAAATATCACCTGGCATGGAAGTTTATTACTCTATATGTCATAAGTAATGAAAAAGCCAGTAAGGATTAAAAGTCCATCCTTGTTCATTTTAAGGGCAGCTGAAGTATATGGGGAATGGCTTCATAGTAGGAGACACTCTCTCGCATCAGCCTGTCCTGACACTGAGTGTTGACTCTGCCACTATCTCCAGGTGCAAGGATCTGAACTCCTCTCAACTTCAGTATTCTCATCTGTGAAGCTGGAGTAATTTCAGCATTGTGGCAAAAATTAGAAAAAATAAGTAAATAAACTATGCAGAAAGCTTGTCATGGTGCCTGAAACTTAGTCAACTCATAAAGCAGAGCTATTATTAACTCTTTATTTGGATTATAATGATGGTAGAGTGCTTGTTAGGAATGTTGACAATCTTTTAGCAGCTGAGCTTGACCCAGGACCCTTCTGTGTGTGTAAGTGCTTTGTCCTGTACTTGGCCATGATTTAGGCCATTTTAGTTTCCGTCTATCTGACTTGAAGTTTTTTGCTTGAGCTTTTATTTTTAAAAAATGTTGCCAGATCTTGCTTCTGCTACTTCTGAAGAGCTCTAAGGCTTCATGGCAACATCTCTTGCTCGCTTTTCAGAGTCCTAATTCTATCCAAACAGAAGCATCTGAGTTCTTTCTTTCATGTACTCGGGGTCCTGGTGGTTGGGGAGGGGGTAGTCCAACATTTTTGTTGTTGTTGCTGAAACTCTGGAAAGAAAGCAGGGCATGGAGCTGTGCTAGCCAATTTGGCAGCGTCCTTTTTTCAGCCCACTTGGCTGTGCACAGTATTCTGTCTGAGTTTGGGAAGATCTGTCTGCTTTTTTCCTTTGAAGAGAGGCAATGAGAAATGAGGCAATGGATTTGTCTTATACAACAGCCTGGAAAAAATAGGCCATGGCCTAACAAATAAGAAGAGTTGCATGGCCTCATTCCAAGAATTCCTGGCTGGGGACAGGGGGACAGGTTGAGACGCCGTCTGATAAATTTTGGTTCCTAACTGCCCTCTTTCTCGAAACAAGTCTTGCTTAAAACAAAAGGTGGGAGTAGGCAGGAGGAAGTGTGGTTCCTTATATAGAATGATGTTCCTCCATCAAGAATCAATATTATGCCGATTTAGAAGTCACAGGTCACATCATGTTTCCCTAAGCACAGCAGTCAACCCTACAATCCTTGCATATGGCAGTGAGATGTGATAAGGGGCAGGCACTACCCAGTCCCAGGGGCTCCTCTTCTGAGACTGGTTTAAACCATTTCCTTGTCAAACAAGTTCAAATGACCATACACTGTCCCTTTTCGCTATGCTTGTCTCGGCAAAGCGCTTTGTCCCTGTGGGGTCTGCCTTTTCCAAGATGACTTGTTCTATTTCTCTCCTTGTTGTTTTCTTTTCCAATCAGTGAGGGAGCCCCAGACATGAACTGTAACAGGGGTTTCTCACTCTCTACTCCTCCCCTCTCTATAGACACACACACACACACACACACACACTACCATTTTAATTGCCATTTCCACTGATGACTGAGTGATGTCTTTCCTATCGGACACTCTTTGTTATTTTGGTTTGAAATTCAAGGAATAAGGGAGGCTGGGATATCATCAATCTCAGAGGTGGCTGGTCTGACTCAGCGTCTGCATCAAAAATAGTGCTCTAAAAAAAGGCAGTCTCCTCCTCACTGTGAACACCTAGATTTCTACCTTCCCGGGGCATCGTTCACTTAACTCCTTGACTGCCTGCCTGGGTTATGATGGCCGCAGACTGAGTCTGTATTTCTTCATCTCGGAATAATGCTCCTCAGAGCTGCTTTATGGAGCTATTCACTGATGAGAGCAGTAACGAGCCTAACAGCCCAGCTCCCTTTTCTGTATTCTGTAACATTCTCATCTCAGCCACTGTGTCTGGCAGCCACACAATGAGTGCCTCCCTGCGTGTGTCAGGGAGATGGATGGTATCTGCAGTGTCTGCATCTCGGTGCTGACTCTACGAGCTCCTGCTGAACCTCACCTCGCAATGCCATTGGATCAGATAGGCAAACCGCCCCCTTCCAAGAAATGTCTTATTTTCTCCCAACACAAAATGCTTTAATGGAAATAATGACACACATTAGGCACGTTGATGGATAGCACGTTGTACTTTCATCCTCCGTATTCCTGATTATAGGACTCTTTGGTTTTGTCTCGTTGCTCCATTATTTTTTTTTCAAAGCTGAAACAAAGAGACTACAAGTCTAGGTAGTGGTTCTTTACAGCCATCTCCTACATCTCTGCTTTCTTATACTGTATGGAATCAGAAAACAAATAACAAAGGATATTAATGAGCCCCCGTCTCCTTATCAGGGAAGTACCAGTTCATTTTGGCTACTTTTGCTTCTGATCTAAACTGGCTGGGTTTTGTTTCAGCATGAAATCAGTTCTGAACCGTGTACAAATGTGCCACCATGGGGTCTTTGGTAATGGATTATCAGTAAGATCTCAGTGACGCTAGGACCATGTGGGCATATCTGAGCAAAGTGGAATCATGTGCGATTGCAACCAAAGGAAGAAAAACAAGGACTATTTTTACTATCTGCTTTCTAGAGCTGACTTCATGGGCATGTATCTTACGTTGTCACACAGGGCCGCACACGTGGATGGGCAGTTTAATGCTTTACTAAGGTCTTCTTGAAATTCTCAATGATTTGTGAGCAAGAGGACCTGAAGATTCATTTTGCATTAGTCCAGTAAATTCTGCAGCCACTCCGGGTGCCATGCACTACTCTATGTTTTGTTGCCAGTAACAGGATTCCTCCTTGGTTTTTCCCTTTCTGCTCAGTTTTGACTGAGGTGAAGCAGGACAGACAGCAGCATAGGTGTTAAGACACTGAAGTGAGCATGAGGCAGCCTGCCACCCCATACAAAAGGTTATGCAGGAAGTGGCCATGAGAACCTGCTCCATATGTCCTGGACCCTTTGATCAGATCAAGGGTCTCAAAAAGGTTTTGAGATGTGTGCAGGCGTCTGTTCAGAGAGAGAGCAAGTCCCTTGCTGTGAGTCCCCTTCCTTGTGGTTGGGAAGATAAGGACTGGCTTCCCAGGTGGCTCAATGATAGAGAAACCTGCCTGCCAATGCAGGAAGGCAGCAGAGGGACTCAGCCATAATATACATGTATCCATTCTCCTCTAAACTCACCTCCTCCCACCCAGGCTATCACATAACATTGAGCTGAGCCCCATGTGCTAGGGGTCCCCAACAGTAAGACTTTGTTGGTTATCCATTTTAAATATAGCAGTGTGTACATGTCTATCCCAAACTCGCTAACTATCCCTTCCCTCCATCCTTCCCACTGGAAACTATAAGTTCATTCTCTAAGTCTGTGACTCTGTTTCTGTTTTGTAAATAAATTCATTTGTATCATTTGCTTTTAGATTCTGCATATAAAAGAAGCCATATAATGTTTCCCTTTCTCTGTGTGACTTGCCTCACTCAGTATGGTAATCTCTAGGTCCATCCAGGCTGCTGCAGTTGACATTAGTTCACACTTTTTAATGCTTGAAGAAAATAAGAGACTTAAGGGAGACACAAAGTACATGTATCTTGCTCATGCTTGAGAAAGTTACAGTGGACTATGGCTCAGATACAACTCATGCTTGGAAATCTATAAACTAAAGAGAGGCTAAATAGGGGCTCAAAGGGAAGTGATCTAATTTTCTGGAACAGGTTATGATGCTGAGCATTGGCGGTGGGCCATTTGCAAGAGAGCTTTGATGTAGAATTATCGTAGGTCTCCCAAGGTCTATGTTGGGGCTTCTGGAGGCATGAGGAGCCCCTGAGGGAGGGCTGTTCAGCTGGTGAGTAGTGGTTGATGCAGGAGTAAAGGACCTAGAATAGAAACGCATCTGCTGGGACCAAGAAAGCCATAAGAAAGATTGGCTGAAGAGAACACTCAAAAAGCCCCCTAAAGCAACCATGAGGACAAGGGTTGACTATAATCATTCTGGTAGCCTCCCTCTAGGAACTGTCAGCTTCGACTACCTGACAACCAGAAAGCACAAAGCCACCCAGGTATTACTTTTCCTACTCTTCATCATTGATCCCTAAATGAAGCTAAGACTGGGAGAGATGATGAGCTGGAAGGGACAAGCCCCAGAACCCTTGCGCCACTGTAAGTCCCAGCCTATAACAGGTGCCAGCTGGTTGAGGGGTTAAGTTGCATGCTAAATCAGGTTTGGAATTTTCACTGCTCTATCAGACTAAACATTCCAGTGACTGAATTGAGCCTGTGCTCCAATTGAAAGTAATGGTTGGATCTCCTTTTACCAAATAACAGAGAAAAGTCAGAGAAAGCTGTCTGAGTGTTCCCTCTAGGGACACGAAGAGGTTATATTTTCTCCCACTTTATCATTAAACCTTGTTCAGTGATCACAGTGAACATGCATCATGCCTGCTGACATATTGGTCACATCCTTATTACCCATCCAATCACCCAGGTGTTTTGCAGAAAGTACTATCCAAACGTCGGAAAGGAGAAAAATAAGAAACTCAGAGGTTAAAAGACCTTAGCAAATTAATAAATGATGGAGCTAGAATTTAAAACCTGGTTTGTCTTTTTTAAAGCTTATTCTTTTAATCATTAGACTCTCTTTCCTAAATTAGAAAAAACAAAAACAAAAACCACCATCTATTAAGTATCCACTATATGTCAGGATAGTGCTAATGGCCTCACATATATGATTAGATTATTTACTCTTTACATAAGGCATAAGTTAGATGTCCACCTACAGAGAAAGCTGAGATGTACAGGGTTTTAGTAACTAGTCAGTAACTAGTCTGAAACTGCATGGATAGCTATTATCTGTCTGACCATAAACTCGTGCAGTTCATTAAGAGAAAGAAATAGAGATTGAGACAGAGAGATTAATTTCTCCCTCTTTTTATTCTCAAATAAGTCATATCTTTGCTAAAACAGAATAAGATGGAAGTCTTCCTAATTATATAGCCAGTCAAGCATGGATGCTAAGTTGCTTCAGTCATGTCCGATTCTTTGCAACCCAATGGACTGTAGCCTGCCAGGCTCCCTCTGTTCATGGGATTCTCCAGGCAAGAATACTGGATTGAGTTGCCATGCCCTCCTCCAAGGGATCTTCCCAACCCAGGGATCAAATCCATGTCTCTTTAGTCTCCTAAACTGGCAGGTGGGTTTCTTACCAAAGCCCCACCTGGGAAACCCTTATAGAGCCAGTAGTAGTCACCAAAGAAAACCCAAAAGAATTATTAGCTACTCATAGTCCCATGAAGAGGTACCATAAATAAAGAGAAAACTAACAGTCATGACAACCTTAGCCCAGAATGAAGTGACCAGCTCTGCATGACTCACTGTCAGTGAAGCTGTAATGTTAGAGAGAGGTCAGTACTGTCTTGTCTCCAGGAATATCCAGAGAAGTCTACATGGAAAAGGTGAGTCATTAATAATAGTTTTATATAAATAATTTGAGAACAACAACAGGAAACATCCAGGTTGGGGAAGTGACCGCAATAGCAAAATCACAGAACTGGGGATAATACAACTAACAAAAGGAGAAAGCAGGAAAAGTTGGTTTTTTTTTTTTTCCTTGAAAGACTGCTATTTTTTCTAGAAGAGTGGGCCATATGTTGAAGCTCCATTATTTATGCAGAGAGCTGCGGTCAGGACAATAGATATGAACATGATGTGATGGGAAATGATAGGCCAGGGATTAAGTTATGTTTTTGAAATGTTTGTCTGAGAGTGGTATGCTGGAACTTCCCCAGTGGTCCAGTGGTTAAGACTCTACACTTCCAATGTGGGCTGCAGGTTCGATCACTGGTCTGGGAACTAAGACGCCACATTCTGTGCAGTTTGACCAAAGGAAAAAAAAAGGAAGGAAGAAAAGAAAAAGAAAATAGAGTGAGGGTGACTAGAATTGGTTAGAATTGCCTCAGTACAATATGGCACCTCATTTTAGCCAGTGCAGAATGTGCTTTTGGATTCTCTCAGTTTTCTTTCTGGATTGAGAGTAGAAAGAAATGGGGATGGGAGTAGAAATACTTGGAAGATAGATGTATGGATGTGTAGATTCCAGAGAAGTGTATATCTGCAAGCTCTAAGGGAAGAGCTGTAGTCCTGAAACAGTGTGGGACTTTTTATCATTTTATGTTAAACAGTGCATTTAAAGCTCAAAGCTGAGTGAACCAATACAACAAAGCACATGGTAAATTTTCAATATCTATAATAGTACAGAGAAAAATCATCATTCTGATACTGGGAAGCATGACATTGGTATAAATAACAGTGACTTCAGTTGAAATTATGTTTTTTCTTTTGAGGTACAATATTGCTATATGGAGAAAAATTGTATTTCTTTTCCTCTTAGCATTTTTCTTTTTGGCTCTGCTTTGCAGCATGCAGGATCTCAGTTCCCCCACCAGGAATCAGACCCTCATCCCCTGTGTTGGGAATGCAGAGTCCTAACCACTGAACAGGGAAGTCCCCCTCTTAACATTTTAAAATCAGCATACAGTGGTTACCTGTGTCACCTGTTCACAGTGGAATAGTCAAAGAAAATCCTGGATCTACTAAACACTTAAGAGTGAATAACAGCTATTTGAAACCCCCCTAACATACTTTCTGGAGTTGGAATGCTGCATCAAAACGTATCATCAAAGGCTTTGCTGCAAAGTGCCAGGATGCTATTGAATAAGTTAACAATGAGGCAGGGAGGGGACATTAAATTTGCCCCAAACTCCTCTTACAGTATCTTGGTAACAAGCTCTGATGTATTCTTGTAGGGAAGGGGAAGGGAGGAGTGGTTGGTGACGGGGAGTAAGTCATTGATGTGGTGCATTTTCCAAATCTCTCACTGGCAATATCCATACTGTAGTTTCTATTTGAAGTGTTGACAATGGAGGAAACATTACTGAGAATGGCTGTCATGGATCAGCCAATAAAGCCTGAATCCCCATTTCCTTTCACATCCACTTGTCCAGTATGTTCTGACAAAAAACAGCATCAACTCAGAAGGGGCGAAGTAAGGTTACCTAGGATCCCAGATAAATTTCTTTTAAGTTTGGCTTATTCCTTTGAATGATTTCTTAAAAACTGACCTTTCTGTTGAGGCATTTTCTAGAACAGTAGGATGTCTTATTGAAGCATGCCTGTTGAGAGTCTTTGAACGCCCTTTTTCCCTGCACAGCTGTACAAGTCTACTTCGACTTTGGAGCAGAAAAAACAACGTGGTATTGTTTTTCCTTTCCTCTGGAATATTCAGTCTCCATTCTCATGAATACAGTGAAGCAAAGAAATATCAATGGATCGTTGAAATTAGATGTTATTTGTGTTCTCACTTTAAAAAACACTTTTTTGTTTGTTCTGTACCAGTTATCAGTCAACGACATCCCTGTAGGTATAATGCACACGTGGCTGATTTCTTCAGGGATTTATACCTGGAATAAATGCATGCTGCCCTCACAGACTTGCTTCTTAATTGACAATAGATACAGTCAATGATTTGCTTAAACTATCATTAGGAACATACATGGTTGCCAGTTTTACCTAGATTGACATGATGAATCTCTGTGACAACCTAATTAGCTCAGTTGCTTTGCTCAAAATGTAGGGCCTTATAGGTCCTTTTTTTCTCATATTTTTTTTTTCTTTTTTAAAAGGTAAAAACAAGATTTCAAGTCAAGATTATTGAAATAAATATTATTTGAGAAATCTAACAGTGCAAATAAATGTGTAAGTCACAGAAAGAAAGAGGACAGAGTAGTCATGAACAAAGTGATGAAAGCATGAAGAGTTATTCTAATGAAAAGCTATGTTAGAAGAACTCTCAGGCCTAACTGACACTCATTTGATCCTAAACTTTGTTACTGTCACTATCTCAATTCATTCTTGGTAACTTAGAATAGTTATATCACTGTCAGTAACCTGGTATACCACAGAAATGTCTCATCTTGTTTTCTGCGATTATTCTTGAGCCAAACAGAATTTATTTCAAAAACACAATCAAAGCTAACAGTATTCTATAATATATTTCTCTTCCTATCATTCATTTCCTTAATTTTTTGCATACTACCACTTTTTCTCCTTCCAATATTGTTAGGATACAATGTTTGATTCTAGTAACAGTCATCACAAATGGCTAATTATATAACTACACAATAGGGAAAAAAATCCTGAGTCACCCAAACTTACAATGGCAGAGATAAAACTTTAGAAGTCATGTTCAGTAAGATGACTCATTCTAATATTATGAAATCCTATTTTATATTTGACAGGTGCTTGATAATTATCCAGTTATATATGTGTATTATGCATATGAAAAGTAAGTGAAAGTGTTAATCGCTCAGTCATGTCCGACCTTTTGCAACCCCATGCTGCTGTTGCTGTTGCTAAGTTGCTTCAGTCGTGTCCTATTCTGTGCGACCCCATAGACGGCAGCCTACTAGGCTCCTCTGTCCCTGGGATTCTCCACGCAAGAATACTGGAGTGGGTTGCCATTTCCTTCTCCAATGTATGAAACTGAAAAATGAAAGTGAAGTCGGTCAGTCGTGCCCGACTCAGCAACTCTATGGGCTGCAGCCTACCAGGCTTCTCCATCCATGGGATTTTCCGGGCAAGAGTACTGGAGTGGGTTGCCATTGCCTTCTCCATGGGCTGTAGCTAAAGGCAAAGGAGTAAAGCGGCAAACTCCACTTGAATGCAGAGTTCCAAAGAATAGCAGGAGAGATAAAAAAGCCTTCCTCAGTGATCAACGCAAAGAAATACAGATGGATGAAAAATAAGCTGGAATCAAGATTGCAGGGAGAAATATCGATAACCTCAGATATGCAGATGACACTACCCTTATGGCAGAAAGCAAAGGGGAACGAAAGAGTCTCTTGATGAAAATTAAAGAGGACAATGAAAAAACTGACTTAAAACACAACGTTCAAAAAACAAAAATCATGGCATTTTGTCCCACCACTTCATGGCAAATAGGTGGGGAAATAAAGGAATCAGTGAGAGACTATTTGGGGGGGCTCAAAAATCAGTGCAGATGGTGACTGCAGCCATGAAATTAAAAGACACTTGCTCCTTGCAAGAAAAGCTATGACAAACCTAGACAGTGTATTAAAAAGCAGAGACATCACTTGACTGATAAAGGTTCATATTGTCAAAGCTATGGCTTCTCCAGTAGTAATGTATGGATGTGAGAGTTGGACCATAAAGAAGGGTGAATGTCAAAGAATTGAGCTTTTAAAATGTGGTGTTGGAGCAGACTCTTGAGAGTCCCTAGGACTTCAAGGAGATCAAACCAGTCAATCCTGAGGGCAATAAATCCTGAATATTCATTAGAAGGACTGATGCTAAAGCTGAAGCTCCAATACTTTGGCCACCTGATGTGAAAAACCATCTGGGAAAGACTGAATGTATGAGGAGAAGGGGACCTCAGAGGACAAGATGCTTAGATGGCATTACTGACTCAATGAGCGTGAGTTTGAGCAGCCTGCGGGAAACGGCAAAGGGCAGGGAAGCTTGGCATTCTGCAGTTCATGGGGTCACAAAGAGTCAGACAGGACCGAACGACTGAAAAACAAGAAATATATCTAGCTTAGATATATTTAGATATGCTTAGATATGCTGCTTTTGTGGCTCAACTGGTAAAGAATCCGCCTGCAATGCAGGAGACCTGGGTTTGATCCCTGGGTTCGGAAGATCCCCTGCAGAAAGGAAAGGCTGCCCACTCCAGCATTCTGGCCTGGAGAATTCCATGGACTATATAGTCCATGGGGTTGCAAAGAGTTGGACAGGACTGAACGACTTTCACATCACTAGATCAGCAAAGGGCTCTACTCCACATAATCTTTCAAGGACTGATCTGATGGCCAGTATAACATCTCCACAAAAAGATCTTCTGAAGTCTCAACAGAAGGGAAGAGAGCCTGGAGAATCTTAGATTGGCTTTTCAGTGCTGAGCTGCTCAAAGATCTATTGACCCTTAACTGGATTGAGACTGGGAAGCACAGGAGTGCAAATGGACTTTGTTAAGCATTACTGTTTCTACTATGGTACTTAAGTTACATTAGTGAGAAAGAGAAAGAAAGAAGGGAGGAAGGCCTCTAATAACAGTGAAAACACTATTCCAATTTTGTGATTCTTTGATTCTTCAACATCAGCTGAGCATCCAACAATTCAATTTAATTCTGACATTTGCTGTCTAGAATTAGCTCAGTCCCCACCACTTAAGGGTTTAGGCTCTCAAGACTACCCCACTTCAGACATCAGACACAAATTCCAGAAACCACTTGTACTTCTCACCCACCAGCAGTAAATTCGAGTTTACACAGGTCCCTCCTTAAGTTTGATAATTTGCTAGAACAGCTCACAGAACTGGCGAAAACACTTCATATTCACTGGTATTATAAAGGATGAAACTCAGATACAGCCAAATGGAAGAGATGCATAAAGCAATGTATAAGGCAGATGCATGGAAATTCCATGTTCTCTCAAGGCACATGACCTTCCAAAGCATATCAATGTGTCACCAATTTAGAAGTTCTCTGAACTCTATCATTTAGAGATTTTTATAAAGTTTCATAATATAGGCATGATTGAATAAATCATCAATCATTAATGATTGAACTCAATGCTTAGTCTCTCCCCTTCTTGGAGGTTGTGAAATGAGCCTGAAAGTTCCAACTCTGTAATTATGCATTGGACTTTCTGGAGATCAGCCTAATCACAAAGATATCCAGGGGACCCTAGTCATTAGTCATTAGCATACAAAAGATACTCCCATCACCTAGGAGATTTCAATAATTTTAGAAGTTATGGGCCAGAAACCAGGAACAAAGGCCAAATAAATATTTTTTTATTATTCTGTACATTTTAAAACAAATAGAACTTACCTCTACCTACAAAAATTAATTCAAATAAATCAAAGATCTAACTATCAAAACTAACACTATAAAACTGTTAGAAGAAAACCCAGGCCTAGAAACTTTTGACTGTGTATTAGACAATAGTTTCTTAAACATGCTACAAAAAGAACAAAAGAAAAAAAATGATAAATTAGATGTCTTGAAAAGTAAAAAACTTTTGTGCATCAAAGGACATTGTCAAAGAAGAAAGATGACAACCCCCAAACAGGAGAAATTTTGCAAGTCATATATTTCATAAGGTTCTCATAATTGTGATATACAAAGAATGACTCTAACTCAATAATAAAAAAAGATAATCCTAATTAAAAGTGAGCAAAGTATCTAAATAGGAATTTCTCTAAAGAAGATTCACTAATGGGAAATTAGCATATGAAAAGATGCTCAACATCATCTGGCAGCAAGAAAACACAAATCAAAATGAATGGATAAGAAAGCTGTGGTACATATACACAATGGAGTATTACTCAGCCTTTAAAAAGAATTCATTTGAATCAGTTCTGATGAGATGGATGAAACTGGAGCCGATTATACAGAGTGAAGTAAGCCAGAAAGAAAAACACCAATACAGTATACTAACACATATATATGGAATTTAGAAAGATGGCAATGACGACCCTGTATGCAAGACAGCAAAAAAGACACAGATGTGTATAATGGACTTTTGGACTCAGAGGGAGAGGGAGAGGGTGGGATGATTTGGGAGAATGGCATTCTAACATGTATACTATCATGTAAGAATTGAATCGCCAGTCTATGTCTGACGCAGGATACAGCATGCTTGGGGCTGGTGCATGGGGATGACCCACAGAGATGTTATGGGGAGGGAGGTGGGAGGGGGGTTCATGTTTGGGAACGCATGTAAGAATTAAAGATTTTAAAATTAAAAAAATAAAAAACTAAAAAAAAAAAAACCCTATTAAAAAAAAAAAAAAAACCGAGATGAGCTCTCATTTTATACCCACTAAGATAACTATAATCAAAAACAAAATACTAACAAGTGTTACTGAGGATCTGAAGAAACTAGAACCTTTATACATTGCTGGTGGGAAAAAATGTAAAAAAAATAACAAAAACAAAACAAGAATGATAGTTTAACAGTTAAAGGTTGAACAGAGTTACCATATGATCCAGTAATTCCACTCCTAGATATAATACCCAAAAGTAACAAAGACATGTCCATACAAACAAGTGTACATGAATGTTAATAGAAGCATTGTTTATAATGGCTAAAACGTGTAAAGGCCCAAATGTGCATCAATCCATCAACTGATGCATAAGTAACATGGGGTGTATCAATACAATGGAATACTATTAGGCTATTGAAAGGAATGGAGTATAGATTCATGTTACAATACAGATGAACCTTGAAAACACAACTGAAAGAATCTCACTAAAGACAGTATGACTTATGACTCCATTTATATGCAATGTCCAGAACAGGCAAGTAGGAAGAGAATACAGATTAGTGGTTGCCTAGGGCTGGGATAGGGGAGAAGAGGAGTTGGGACAAAATAGGGACTGGATGCTAACATATATAGGATCTTTGTGGATTGAAGATAATATTCTAAAATCGATTGATGATGGTCAGGCAACTCTATAGACACTAAAAACCATTTAATCATACACTTGAAATTTATGATTGTATGGTAGATGAATATTTCAATATAACTGTTTAAAAAACAGTTACCACAAGAGAGTTAAAAAAAAAAGAAAAACACTAGAAAATTTTTCTTTGCTCTGAATTGTGTTCTGTACTTTAGTATAGGGTATTTTTCAACACAGCTCTATTATATCCTTGTAGAGTATAAAACAGACACTAAAAGAGAAATTTTTTAAATTAATAGTCTTCAGTGTGATAAAACAAACAAAATCAAACTTCATTTATATACATTTTATATTAAAATTAAAAAGAAAGTAGTCAAGTTTTATAGAAATTTAATGTACAAATTGACATGTGTACCCTCACTTATCCGTGGAGGGTCTGAGGGTCTCAGGCACTCATGGGTGACATTCAGGATATTTTGGAGAAAAACTGGAAGTTCAGCAGCTCAATTGCATCTTTAGATTGATGTACCTTCTGTCCCCTAGAATACATATTGCAAACATATTTATCTCTGTGTGGTTTAGATGATATCCTCTTAAAGAATAGGTTTATCACCTGCTTTTTCAACTGTCTTGTAAGAGTGAAAGTTGCTCAGTCGTGTCCAATTCTTTGTGACCCTATCGACTACACAGTCCATGGAATTCTCCAGGCCAGAATACTGGACTGGGTAGCCATTCTTTTCTCCAGGGGGTCTTCCCAACCCAGGGATCAAACCCAGGTCTCCTGCACTGCAGGCAGATTCTTTACTGGCTTAGCTACGGGGGAAGCCCAAGAATACTGGAGAGGGTAGCCTATTCTTTATCCAGCAGAGCTTCCTGACCCAGGAATTGAACCAGGGTCTCCTGCATTGCACTCCTATTCTTTACCAACTGAGCTATCAGAGAAGCCCTAACTATTTTATCTGCAACTTCAAAAAGTAAACTAGATAACAGAATCTTGTAAGTGATTTTCAAAAATGTCTTCCGAGTGAACATCTTAATATGAGCTGGTGAACTAAAAGTCACATCCAGTGGTGATATGGATGAAGGTATGGATGGAAAACTAGAGAAGGGGGGAAATGAGTGGGAGATGCAAAGAGACTGATGGAGAGAAGCCATGTGTACGGAGGCACAGCAATGAGTCAACCAATGTGGTATCATTACCAATGACGTGGAAAGGCAGTATGAAAGTTTTGAGGATATAGAAAAGAACACAAAGAGCAGCACAGACATTGAGGTTTGGGGTTTCGGATAGTTAAATTATTATCTATAATTAATTATAAATACTTGATTAATGGAAGTATAATTTCACTTTGCCTGGAAAAGTCAAGGCAGGATCCAAACAGTGGCGATATTGGAGTTGACTCTTCCTGGGTGAGAATGAATTTTCTAGATTAAAAAATATAATAAGGAAAAGGCAATGCACACAGAGGGATTTGCTATAGACAAGTTTCA
The DNA here is from genome assembly GCF_032405125.1 of Capricornis sumatraensis. NCBI lineage: Eukaryota > Metazoa > Chordata > Mammalia > Artiodactyla > Bovidae > Capricornis > Capricornis sumatraensis. Next base: position 126,719,940 of record NC_091069.1, read on the forward strand.
CAGGGAGAGAATAGGGTATTTGATGGATATTTTCCATGTAGCCAGTACTCATGATATTTGATGGAATGGATAGAGGGTCTGGAATGTGCCATACTTTAGAAAATTGATAGCATTTCTCACACACTGAAAGCCACAACAAGAATAACTTACCACAGTTGAGTAAATTGACATATTCTACAAACTCCTTATGAATAAAACTGCTCTTTGGCCCTACAAATACATTGTTTCAAGTTTCTGCACTTTATACTATCTAATCTTTACTTCTGAGTTCAATAAAACATTTTGAACTGTTTTCTCCTAAAGTAATTTCATTTGTAAGTTTTAAAATATTAACTTGCATTCCAAGTTTCACAGCCATTTAATTTCATCACTTGACTTTAAAAAACCTATTTGACCTTAGTAGGAGAAGTTTAGCTCTCAAAAAAAAAAAAAAATTGTGTTCTTGTAAAGAACAATCCATTTCTAAGACAAATAACCACAACCAGCTTGTCTGCAGTGCTTTCACCATGGATAAAGGGGTTACTTTAGATAAATTCAATAATAGCTATTTTAGGTAAATATTAATCTTAGAGGTTAAGCTATCTCCTAACCTAAGAATAAATCAGATGTATAGAGAAGCAGCCACAGCTTCAGTACACACATACACACAAACTTTCACTGTTCTGAAATTTTCCAAAGAAATTATTTAATTTACTTTGAAAAGTTCTTATTCTAGGCCAAATATTCTGATTATTTGTAGCTTGGGGAGGAAAGGGAATGTCACAAATCATCACAATTATGAGCTTCAATCTGTCTTGAAGCAGGAAATTTGTCTAGGCCTCTGGCACCAAAGAGGATTTTGTAAGAAATATGTTGTCTGGATGTCATGACTTCATAATCAAGGTTCAAATAATTGTAGTGGCAAACACAAGCTATAGGACTTAACTCAGCCAGAAGGGTGAGATTCCCTGCCTTCCCCAGTGTGATCTGTCCTCCCAGCTGTCCTGCTTGTGCCATTTGACTCAGGTCAAGATCATAAGAACATTTTCTGGGACCATTGAACTGTTTGGCATTGAGAAATCTGTCATGCCTGGACGTCTGATTTCCCTCCCATGTCAGGATTTAACACTGAGAATATATCTGTGCCCCACAAAATGCAGCAGGATTTTTATAAATATTTAATTATGATGCCAGTACATTGTCTCAGTTGCATAGGTACTTGAGAGTGAATATTTAGACTACTTTAAAAATACTTTGGCCTATGAGTGGCTTTGCTATCTCATGGAAATGGACTTAACTATACTAAATTTCTGGTAGAAAACTTTAGAGACTATATTAAAGAATGTTATCTCTTTTTCTGAACTTATAACATGTTATAGGATATCAATAACCTGTAAGTGAAGACAGTTTTTGAATAATAAATCACTTTGCAAGAACCAAGGTAAAATGGGGAGATTCTGCTTTACTTTTTATGTATAAAAGAAGAAAAACAAAAACCATCTTTACCATATCAAAATACAAAACACCTACATTTACTTTATGTGAGATTTCTTTGAGAAATTCAATAAATGAAAATATAGCTTTTGGGAAAAACAAAAAGACATTTAGGTTTCTTTGTGGTTTAAGGTAGGCTTACAACCATAGAGTTTCTTCTAAAGATATTTGTACAGCAGCTCTGTTTTCTCCTTTGTCCTCTACAGGGAGATCAAGAATGAAATTTTGTATAATCTAAATTCAATGAGCACACCATATCAAAATTATAATTATTAAGGAAACAAACATAAAAACAACAGCTAAGTATCAAATTAGCAGTGTCCTTTTGAAAAGTACTGCCCAGAGTCTATGACTTCAACAGGAAAAAGCAGAGATGAGATAGTACTTGAGGTAAAAAATTACATAACATTTTATTATTGATTATCATCTGTCTCCAAAAAGCTCCTTATTAGAAATCCATTCAAAAGAGAATATATAAAAAGCAGGAATACTATAATCTTTTAAGGATACTTTTAGCACTATTCAGTAAAATTTCTACAAGTCCAGAAATACTTTTGTCTTATACAAAAATAAGATAATAAGCAAATGCTTTATGATTTTAAGGCATAAGGCAATTTACCTGGGTTATTCATTCATTCAGGGAAGAGGAAACCTGGGGTTTCTTCTAGCACGAGGAATCAATTAAGATGATTTAAATAAAATTCTGTGAGGAGTCAAGGAGATGGCTGATATTTGAATAAGACTTTTCTCAATAGCTAAAAGCCTTATGGTAACACTGTACAGTGAGTTGGAATATTTAGCCCTTGTCATCTATAAGTGTTTCCATATTTGCATATAGATGGTTAGACATTATCTAGTTAAGCACACTACCAGTAGTTTAATAGGGCTAAAATGATGCTCTAGTTTTGTCAATTTATTAACAACTGTTTAACTGGAATGAATTGCTCAGTTGGCCCAATCCCTGAAACACACAGAAGCAGTGATGTGAACGACTGGATTGGAGTAATGTACTCTACCTTACTGGAGTGGTGTGAAGGATGGTAGAACAGAGTACAGGCATTTATTACAAACATGGGCAAAACCACCCCTAGTATTTGTGGCATCTGGGTCAAGTGTGCAAATAAGGCCACACATACATTATATCTAAATATTTAGATATAATAAAAACCAAGTTACATTTGGTTTTTGGATGATTGAGTCTGTGGACTGCCTAGGGATATCTGGGTAAGTATAAAGTGAACACATATAATTCATAAATTATTTATTTGTATCCCATAAATTATCTTTGAATTTCTTTCAGCAAAATCATGAATTGTGCTATTATTAACCAAGATTTTTACATAGTTTATGTTCTAATGACAACTAATGATGTAAAGAACTAAAATGACAAATTTAATTTTATTCAGAGTTCATAATGCTTGACTTATTTTCATCAAGAAATACATATTGGAGCAAATGTAGAAATTATACTAAACTGATTAAATTATCTTTCATATATGCCTCAAAAAGTCACATTTTCCTCTAAAAATTTCAATATTATCTACTAAAGATATGGGCAAAATATAAATTATACTAGATGAATATAACTTAAAATCTAGATTTTATATACAACTGAATTTTTAAATTTACCTTTTTATATAGTAAATATTTTCTAGTAACTTTGGAGTACAGTTTATAAAAATGTTGAATTACTCATCTGTTGGGTCATACAAAAAGCAAGGAAACTCGAGAACAACCTTCTTCTGCTTTATTAACTACAACAAAGCCTTTGACTGTGTGGATCACAACAAACTATAGAAAAGTCTTAAAGAGATGGGAATACCAGACCACCTTACCTGCCTTCTAATAAATCTGTATAGAGGACAAGAAACAAGAGTTAGAAACGGATATGGAACAATGGACTGGTTCCAAACTGAGAAAGGAATATATCAAGGCTGTATATTGTTACCCTGCTTATTTAACTTATATGCAGAGTACATCATGCAAAATGGCAGGCTGGATGAAGCACAAGCTGGAATCAAGATTGCTGGGAGAAATATCAACAACCTCAGATATGTAGATGACACCACTCTTATGGCAGAAAGCAAAGAGGAACTAAAAAGCCTTCTGATGAAGGTGAATGAGGAGAGAGAAAAACCTGGCTTAAAACTCAACATTCAAAAAGTGAAGATCATAGCATCTTGTCCCATCACTTTATGGCAAATGGATAAGGAAACAATGGAAACAGTGACAGACTATTTTATTGGGCTCCAAAACCATTCCAGATGGTGACTGCAGCCACAAAATTAAAAGATGCTTGCTCCTTGGAAGAAAAGCTAAGACCTACCTAGACACAATATTAAAATGCAGAGACATTACTTTGCTGACACAGGTCTGTCTAGTCAAAGCTATGGTTTTTCCAGTAGTCATGTATGGATGTGAGAGTTGGACCCTAAAGAAAGCTGAGCACTGAAGAATTGATGCTTTTGACCTATAGTGTTGGAGAAGGCTATTGAGAGTCTCTTGGACTGCAAAGAGATCAAACCAGTTACTACTAAAGGAAATCAGTCCTGAATATTCATTGGAACGACTGATGTGGAAACCGAAATTCCAACACTTTAGCCACATGATGCGAAGAACTAACTCATTGGAAAAGACCCTGATGCTGGGAAAGATTGAAGGCAGGAGGAGAAGGGGACAAGAGAGAATGAGATGGTTGGATGGTGACAACAACTCAATGGACATGAGTTTGAGCAAGCTCCAGAGTTGGTGATGGACAGGGAAGCCTAGTGTGCTGCAGTCCATGGAGTCTCAAAGAGTAGGATACGACTGAGTGACAGTTAATACTGATGCACCTGAAACTAATATAATATTGTAAGTCAAAGACACTTCAATTAAAAATGAAATTGAATCTTACTAAATTATTTTATAAAAATAAAGCCATTCATTATTCTAACATTTAGTGGTAATCCACATAGAGGATGACCATCATAGAGGATAATCCATCATAGAGTAGATGACCACATAGAGGATAACCTTATAGGCCACATACAGCTAGTGAGAATATGCTTTCTTGCAAACCCCCACACCACAAATTGGAACACTGAGAAATATTTTGTAAATCAGAATTTGTTGCAGGCATGCTACCTGAGAGAAGAGTTTGGGGAGATCCTTTGTCTTTTCACCTTGTCTTCATGTTTCAGCTGATCACATGCTTTGCATACTCTGAGTCTGTCTGTCTTCCATAGCAGCATCCCCATGACCGACGATCACAGGTTTGGATATAGGATGCAGAGAAAAATCATGCAGAAGTATTTTCCTGCCTCCTAAGCAGTATACGGACTTCTCTGGTGGCTCTGATGGTAAAGCATCTGCCTACAATGCAGGAGACCTGAGTTCAGTCCCTGGGTCTGGAAGATCTCCTGGAGAAGGAAATGGTAACCCACCCCAGAATTCTTGCCTGGAAAATCCCATGAATGGAGGAACCTGGTAAGTTACAATCTATGGGGTCTCAAAGAATCAGACACAACTGAGCGACTTCGCACTTTTAAGCAGTATGCAGTCAAGAGAGTAGATGTTTTGGATTGTAGGTGGTATGGTTTCAGAAACAGAAGCATCCACGTGTTCTTTAAGAATTTTATTCTGTGTGTGTCTCTGTGACATATGTCCTGCCAAAGCACTGGGTAAGGACGGCTACTGTCCAAGCTGAAGGGTAACATTGATTTGTAGGGTCTAGACTCAGACTGCCAGTACTTAAAATAAGATTTCACCATTTATCATAGGCACATACCAGACTTTTCTTATGTACCTTTGCAGACCCTTCCAGCCAGACCTTCTCCAGGACCTTTGGCTGCCATTCCATTCTAGACATTGCTGCATTAAGGATCTACACATGGACTTCAAATGGCTTCAGAGGGGTGCAAATCAATGTTACTTCCAGTCTCTCCCCTGCAGTGCCCTCCCCTGCTGTATTTCTGATGATGAAAAGACATATAATGCCAGGGCATCCTGTGCTTGCCCTACCCAGAAATAAATGTGGGAAAACATTTCACCAAGGGGACACATGAATCCATGAATATGTCTTCCCTTTCCCTCTTCAATGGAAAGATGGTCTTGAGATACATTCAGTATAAAGCCTCTTAGACGATGTTGGAGACCCAGAGAGTTGCAATTGACAAGTGTTGTTCAACTCACTAATGCTACATTATATTGCTTGTCTCTTTCTCAGTCTCAGTCCCATTTTCCTAATTCCTTCATCCTTGATTTTACATTATCTAATGAAATTTTAGCAATGTACCCCTTTGTCTCAGACTGTGCTTTCAGAGGAAGCCAGGCTAAGAAAATGTATGACCTTTGGTAAATAAACTCCCTTTTGTCTCAATGTCTTGATACGGAAATGGATCATAATAATGGATCACTAATCTTTTGGGATAATTACATTGCCGAAATGCAGCCATTATAAAAATTGCTTATAACATTTCCTGAACTGCAGTAAGCAGAAACAGAGGCAAATTTTTTCCATATCAATCACTTTTACACCTTCTTTTTCCAGTTGCAGAATTTTTTTTCAAATGGAAGACAATATTCTTGGTTCCATGACTATTTTTTTTCATTTATATACAATGTTCAACGTAAATCTTGGCCTAGATACTATGCTATATATGAGAAATTTAGATAAAAATCATAATATTTTTCTTAAACAAGCTCATAGCCCGGGGAGGAGGCAGAAAAATGAAACACGATAAATATAGAGTAATAAATATTGTCAGAGATAGTCAAAGCACTAAGGAAACAGGAAGCAGTTACCTGAAACGAGAGGCTTTAAAACTCATTTTAAATGAAGCTATCAGTTCAGTTCAGTTCAGTCGCTCAGTCATGTCCGACTCTTTGCAACCCCATGAATCGCAGCACGCCAGGCCTCCCTGTCCATCTCCATCTCCCAGAGTTCACTCAGACTCAAGTCCATCAAGTCAGTGATTCCATTCAGCCATCTCATCCTCTGTCGTCCCCTTCTCCTCCTGCCCCCAATCCCTCCCAGCATCAGAGTCTTTTCCAATGAGTCAACTCTTCGCATGAGGTGGCCAAAGTACTGGAGTTTCAGCTTGAGCATCATTCCTTCCAAAGAAATCCCAGGGCTCATCTCCTTCAGAATGGACTGGTTGGATCTCCTTGCAGTCCAAGGGACTCTCAAGAGTCTTCTCCAACACCACAGTTCAAAAGCATCAATTCTTCGGTGCTCAGCCTTCTTCACAGTCCAACTCTCACATCCATACATGACCACTGGAAAAACCATAGCCTTGACTAGACGGACTTTGTTGGCAAAGTAATGTCTCTGCTTTTCAATATGCTATCTATAGCTCAGCCAAATTTTGAAAGGTACCCATTAGTAAATTGGAATAAGTAAAGCATTGAGATTGTTTCAGAGAGAAAGCAACAAAGGTACTGCTGCTGCTGCTGCTAGGTCACTTCAGTCGTGTCCGACTCTGCGACCCCACAGACGGCAGCCCAACAGGCTCCTCTGTCCCTGGGATTCTCCAGGCAAGAACAGTGGAGTGGGTTGCCATATCCTTCTCCAATGCATGAAAGTGAAAAGTGAAAGTAAAGTCGCTCAGTCTTGTCCAACTCTTAGCGACCCCATGGACTATAGCCTACCAGGCTCCTCCATCCATGGGATTCTCCAGGCAAGAGTACTGAACTGAGTTGCCATTGCCTTCTCTGAACAAAGGTACAAGCATATGGAAAATAAGAGTGTTTTCAATATTACAAGCAGTTTCAGATTTTTATATTTAAAGTTCAGAATGGAGAGAAGAAAAAGATAAAACTGAAAAGTAGCAGTGGAAGCATCATGAAGAATTGTATGGGAATGATCCTAAGGTGTTAGTTTTTTTCTTTAAGACATTCAGGAGCCTTACAGGGAATTAAGGTGGAAGAGATCAACTTTTAGAAAAAGATACCTCTGTAAATTTAGAATGTAATGGAGTGGGCAACACAGGAGATTGAATTCAGTAGCTCAGACCAAAAAATGACCTGAATCCAGGAAGTGACAAAGGTGATAAAGAGAGAAAGGAAGGAACTGATTAGAATTTTATTTCATTAAAATTTTGTATTTTATATTGGACTATAGTTTATTAACAATGTTGTTTTTGTTTCAAGTGGGCAGCAAAGTGATTCAGTTGTGTGTGTGTGTGTATATATATATATATATATATTTATTTATTGTTGTTCTGTCCATAAGTCTTGTCCAACTCTTTGGCATCTCATGGACTATTGCAAACCAGGCTGCTCTGTCCTTCACTATCACCCAGAATTTGCCCAGATTCATGTTTACTGGATGGTGATGCCATCCAACCATCTCATCCTCTGCCGTCCCCTTCTCCTCCTGCCCTTAATCTTTCCCAGCATCAGGGTCTTTTCCAATGAGTCAGCTCTTCGCATCAGGTGGACTAAATATTGGAGTTTCAGTATCAGTTCTTCCAATGAATACTGAGAGTTGATTTCCTTTAGGATTGACTATTTATTTTCTCCTTGCTCTCCAAGGGACTCTCAGGAATCTTCTCCAGCACTACAATTTGAAAGCATTGATTCTTTGGCAGTCAGTCTTCTTTATGGTCCCACTCTCACATCCATACACGACTACTGGAAAAACCATAGCTTTGACTGGATGGACATTTGTCAGCAAAGTAATGTTTTTGGTTTTTAATATGTTGTCTAGGTTTGTCATAGCTTTCCCTCCAGGGAGCAAGTATCTTTTAATTTCATGGCTGCAGTCACTGTGAACAGTGATGTTGGAGTACAAGAATATAAAATCTGCCACTGTTTCTACTTTTTCTCCACCTATTTGCCATGAAGTGATAGAACCAAGTTGCCATGATCTTAGTTTTTTTTTTTTTTTTTTTTGCTGAGTTTCAAGCCAGATTTTTCATTATCCTCTTTCACACTCAACAAAAGACTCTTTAGTTCCTCTTCATTTTCTGTCATTAGAGTGGTATCATCTGCATATCTGAGGTTGTTGTTATTTCTCTCAGCAATCTTGATTCCAATTTGTGATTCGTCCAGCTGAGAATTTCACATAATTTACTCTGCACATAAGTTAAATAAGCAGGGTGACAATATACAACCTTGATGTACTCCTTTCCAAATTTTGAACCAGTCAGTTGTTCCATGTCTGGGTCTAACAGTTACTTCTTGATCTGCATACAGGTTTCTCAGGAGACAGATAAGGTGGTCTGGTACTCCTATAGCTCTTTTTAAAAATTTTATTTATTTTTAAGTAAAGGATAATTGCTTTACAATATTGTGTTGGTTTCTGCCATACATCAACATAAATCAGCCATAGGTATACATAAGTACCCTCCCTCTTTAACCTCCTCCCCTCTCCCACCCCATCTCATCCCTCTAGGTTGTCATAGAGAACTGGTTTGAGCTCTCTGAGTCATACAGCAATTTTTTCCACAGTTTCTTGTGGATCCACAGTCAACAGCTTTAGTGTAGTCAATGAAGAAGAAGTAGATGTTTACATGGAACTTTCTTGCTTCCTCCATGATCCAATAAATGTTAGCAATTTGATCTCTAGTATATATTCTTTTACAAATTATTTTCCCATTTTGATGATTACAGAATATTGAACAGAGTTCCCTATGCTATACAGTAGGTCCCTATTGATTACCCATTTTAAATGTAGAGAAAAATAGACATGTAGGTAAAAAGATAAACATAGACAGATAATTAAAATAGGTATAAATTAGCACTTATGACAGATAGGAAAGGTATTTGTATACACATAAATATACACAAATATGTACGGTGACTTACAGAGTGGTCGTTGAGAAAGAATTCCACACCATGCTCAGATTTTGGCTCAGAAGTGATAGAAGATGGTATCAATAATCAATTCAAAGCATATCACAGAATGAGTAATTAGGAAAGAGAGTTGTACTTAAAAAATACTATTAGAGACTTTGAAGAAGTTTTATTCTTTTGAAAATCTTCTTATAAAATTAATGTACAGCTAAATGTAAATAAATGCTAGCTGTTGAAGTTCTTTGATCTTATATAGTCAGCCAAGAAAATAAGAAAAATTTTACTTTGTTTTCATTTCTTTTTCCAGTTTTCCACAGAGTCAGGAAAGAGAAACAACCTCAAAATGTTAACAAACAATTATCTGAATTACACTGGAAAAACAATAAGAGGAATTTACAGTTTCCATATACATGGGGCCTTTAAATATGTTAATGACAGATATCATAGATGGTATATTAACACAGTTTAAAATAATTTGAGGTAGAGAATGTTCTGGTGGAAACTACATAGATCACTCAAGAAAGGATTCTTAGGTAGTGATATTTAAGCTGCCATCTGGAAAATGAAGAAGAACCAGTCCTGCAAAGGCAAGGGGATGTTGTATGGAGAAAATCATGTTATAGACTACTGAACTGAAATATCTCTTAAAGTACACTATTTTATGGGAATTATACCCTCCACAAGGAAATGCTTAGAAACAAAATCATTTCAGTAGCATGGCTTCTAGGAACTGAAGCCAAATGCTCAAAAATAAAATTCAACTTCTTAATCATATTCACAAATTGAATGCTTGGGCAAAAGATCAACTTAGAACTGGATCCCCAGACTTTGGTTAATTATGAAAATGTCAAAGTTGCATAGACTATGCTGCAAAGTCACCCACAGAGTTCATTAGACCAACTTGTGGTATCTATTAGGCTACTGAAATGCTTCAACTGTATGGAAAAACATGTTAAATGTATTTTAAGACATATAATTTCATAGCCCAGAGTATATGCTATGAATTTCACTTAATCTCTATCAAAACCAGAGGACCATTATCGAATAAAAATAAAACTCTATTCTCTGTATAAATTCTGACTCTTACATATGCAGTATAGAAAATTAAGTAAATTTCTTACAGCCGCAAGTTCATGGAAACCAAACGAACTGGCTTTTTGAAAATGTGAAGTTTCAGCACTGCCATTTTCTTTGGCAGGGATGGGATCGGTTCTAAAATAAATACCAGTAAACAGTCTTCCCCATTAATTACATGTGTAACCACCAGCTGTTGGTCTAAATTAAGGTCTGTTTTCTTTTAGTCTTCTATGCCACAATCCCACAATCACTGAAATAACCTGAAATAATTGAACAAAGATAACAGTAGTAAAACACAAATACAAAACCTATCAACATAACTCCAGAGAGCAGTACATATAACCTATACTTTTCTTTCTAACACTGATCACATGTCTGGGTCTAGTGTCACCCAGAAACTATTATATTAACGTGCATGCAATATAATACCTCATACATTGTGTTTGTTGAATCGACTATTAAGATGAAAAACACACAGCAGTAGCCATCAAAGAACTTTCAATGTAATAATCTTCATTTGACCTTCTTGGGACCAGTTCTTATAAATTTAACTAACAATAGGCTACTCTTGTGATGACTCATTAGTTATCACAGACATATTGAGAAGCAAAGTGAGTATATTTATCTAAATATTGGTCAAGTGTCTAAAATGTCAAAAATATCCGATTAAATTAAGAAAGGTAAAGTCTGGAAGCAGATTAGGGATAGTAAAAATTAGTTAATCTGTGCTTTAGATTTTTCCAGGATGACAGCCAGCTCAATATACACTATTCCATAGTATGCTGTTATAAAGAAGTTGATCTTCATACAGATGTTCATCCCACCCACCAAAAATACTAATAATTTAGACTGTTTATGCATTTTAATATTTGTTGTTGTTGTTGCCTAAAAATGATTTCTATTGCCTAGAATAATTTATTTTTAACCATACTGAGTAATAGTTGATTTACAATATTGTGTTTAATTTCTGCTGTACAGAAAAGTGATTCAATTATACACATATACTACTTTTCATATTCTTTTCTGTTATGGTTTATCACAGGGTATTAAATATAGTTTTTTGTGCTATACAATACAACTTTGTTGTTCATTTATCCCATATATACTGGTTTGCCTCTGAAAATCCCAAACTCCCAGTCCTTCCCTCCTTTTACATCCCCTTTGGCAGCCTCATCTATACTCTATATTTATGAATCTGTCTTTGTTTTGCAGACATGTTCATTTGTGTCATATTTTAGATTCCAGATATAAGTGATAGAGTATGTATCTCTGTCTGACTTACTGTGTTCACTATGATGCCTGCAGGTCCACCCGTGTTTCTTCAAATGGCATTTTTTCTCCTTTTTAATTGCTAAATGATATTCTTTTTTTTTTTTTTTTTTGCTCAGCTGGTAAAGAATCTGCTTGCAGTGCAGGAGGCCCAAGTTCAGTTCTTTGGTTGGGAAGATTCCCTGGAGAAGGGATGGGCTATTCACTCTAGTATTCTTGGGCTTCCCTGGTGGCTCAGACAGTAAAGAATCCTCCTGCAAAGCAGGAGAAGTGGGTTCAATCCCTGGGTTGGGAAGATCCCCTGGAGGAGGGCATGGCAACCCACTCCAGTATTCTTGCCTGGAGAATTCCATGGGTAGAGGAACCTGGCAGGCTACAGTCAATGGAGTTGCAAAGAGCCAAACACGACTAAGTGACTTTCACTATATAAATAAAGCACATCTTCTTTATCCATTCATGTGTTGATGGACATTTTGGTTGTTTCTTTGTCTTGGCTATTGTAAACAGTGCATAGAGGTACATGAATCTTTGTGAATTAGAGTTTTCTTTGGATATATGCCCAGGAGTAGAATTAGTAGATCATATGGCAACTCCTTTTGGATTTTAAGGAAGCTCCATAATGTTCTCCACAGTGGCAATAACAATGTATGCTTCCACCAACCATGTAGAAATCTCTACACCTCCTTCAGCATTTATTATTTTAGTGAGTATGAGTGATAGTTGCTCAGTTGTGTCCAACTCTTCACAACCCCATGGTCTATAGCCTGCCAAGCTCCTCTGTCCTTGGAATTCTCCAGGCAAAAACACTGGAGTGGATTGCCATTTCCTTATCTAGCAGATCTTTCCTACTCAGGGAACGAACACAGGTCTTCTATATTGTAGGAAAACTATAATAAGGACTTCCCAGATGGTGCTAGCACTAAAGATTCCTCCTGCCAATGCAAGTGATGAGAGAGATGCAGGTTCAATCCCTGACTGGGAAGGATCCCTGGAGTAGGAAGTGGCAATTCACTCCAGTATTCTTTCCTGGAAAATCCCAAGGACTAAGTGAAGGACCTAAGCTACTCCATTTTGTTAACAGAAAAACTCCACTTTGTAAGGTTCCAGGAAAAGGGTCTTTGGAAATCCCCTGACCTCACCCCACCACCCTCGAGCCAGTCGGACCCCAGACCAAAATCTCCTGACTTAACGTAGTCTACCTAGGAAATGGGAACCACTCAGAACCCTGGGCCAGCTGGGAAAATAAAAACCAATCAGAAACCAACACCTAACCCTTCCACAGAAGGTAACCAATTAGACGTCTCCCAACCCGGAAACTCCCGTTTTTCAAATTTCTCGTGCGAGAATACCCTATATAACCAATGTAACCCAGAACTCGGGGCTCCTCCCTATAGCTGCTGCATCGGTATCGGTGGGAGCCCCAGCTCGAGCTTGGTAATAAAAACTCTCTTGCTTTTGCATTGGATATCGGCTCCCTGGTGGTCACTGGGAGATTTTGCGACTTGGGCACAACATTTGGGGGCTTGTCCAGGATCTCCCACCGGCTCCAAGGGAAGACCGATCTGGAGAAGTCATCTGCAGCCGGTAAGCTTTTTTCTGTCCTTCTTTTCACTCCTGGTAGGGCCTGGTTTCTGAGACCGGTATACGACTCAGGTGGATGCTCCAGAGAGTCACTGGTGGGGGTCATTGGGAGACGTCCCCCACCCCAGTGTGGGGGGACGGAGTGCCCCTGTTCTCTGTAAATGATAGCAGGTCGCTCCCGCTGAACGGCCGGAGGCCGTCGTCATTTGGTTTTACCTCCGGACTTCCAGAGGTGTATTTCTCCTGCCTCTCTGTCTGTTTGTGTGGCTGTTCGTACAGTCTGTGTTAATTTACCAACATCTGACTAATCCCGGGACGATGGGGCAACGCCATTCTAGCCCCACACCTCTATCCTTGGTTACTGATAATTTTAAGGAGGTCAAGATGCACACTCATGACCACAGTGTAGAAATTAAAAGGAATAAATTAATCACTTTTTGCACCTTCAGAATGGCCGACTTTCCACGTAGGCTGGCCCTCAGAAGGCACCTTCGACTTGGGAACTGTACACCAAGACCGGGATATCATCCTCCAACCTCGGATCGGACACCCTGACCAAGTTCCCTATATCATAGTATGGGAAAATATCATATTGCGCCCCCCTTCTTGGGTAAAAGCTTTTTTGCCTCAACAGGGATTTTCTACCCCTCAGGTGTTGGTGACACGTGTAGGAAAGAACCTGAAGAATCCCAAGGAATCTGAACCAATGGCGCCACTATACCCTATCTTGCAGGGGGGAACAGAAGAAGAACTTCTCTTTCCTCCCCCTTACCAACCCCCCGAACCGCCACCAGCCCCCCGCCATTCCTTCACCCAGGGATGAAACACAGGGTTGGGGGGCGCCCACACAAAATACTCGCCATCGGCAAGCCAGGTCCCCAGAGGGGCTGGCAGACTCAACTGTTGTCCTCCCCTTACGAGTGGCTGCCCCCCCCCCCCCCCGCCCGATGAGGCAGGAAACCAACCTCATCAATACTGGCCCTTCTCTACTAGTGACCTATATAACTGGAGATCCCAGAATGCTAAGTTCTCAGACAACCCTAGAGATCTAACTAACCTTCTAGAGACTGTGCTTTTTACTCATCAGCCCACCTGGGAGGACTGCCAACAGCTGCTCCAGATTCTCTTCACCACAGAAGAGAGAGAGAGAATACAGAATGAGGCCCGTAAAAGGGTCCCAGGGGCAAATGGAGAACCCACCACTAATAGAGATGAAATTAACACCTCTTTTCCTCTATCGTGACCTAACTGGGATTACAATACGGCACGAGGTAAGGAGAGGCTCCGGGTCTACCTCCAGACTCTTCTGGGGGCGCTTAAGGCAGCTGCATGGAAACCTACTAACCTAGCTAGAGTGGGAGATGTTCAGCAGGGCCCCATCGAGAGTCCAGCAGCCTTCTTGGAAAGGCTAATGGAGGCCTTTAGACAATACACCCCCAAGGATCCAGAAGCAGAAGGCACTCAGGCTACTTTGATAATGCATTTTGTCAACCAGGTGGCTCCCGACACTAGGAAGAAGTTACAAAAACTTGAACGCCTGGGTGAAAAGAGTATCCAGGATTTAATAACAGTAGCAGGAAGAGTCTACAACACCCGAGAAACCCAGGAGGAAAAGCAAGCCAAAGCAGCAGATCACCAAACCCGTAACATGGCATGCATCCTGCTGGCTGCAACAGTTCCTGACTCGGGAGAGAGGGAGTGCCAGTTGCGTCACCTGGCTGCTGAAGGTAAGAACCGTCCCCGTACGTGACCAGCATTAGGAAAAAACCTATGTGCGTGTTGTAAAGAGGAAGGACGTTGGGCCAAGCAATGCCCTAAGAAAAAGAAGGGACCACGAAAGACCCCCATCCTGGCCGTCGAAGAACTGAGCGATTAGGGAGGATGGGGTTCGGCGCCCCTCCCCAAACCCAGGGTAACCCTAAGTGTGGAGGGGACCCCAATTGACTTCCTTGTCTGTACAGGGGCTCAATATTCGGTTTTGCTAGAGCCCCAGGGAAAACTGGCCGGAAAGACCTCTTGGGTGCAGGGGGCTACTGGAATGAAACAATACCAATGGACTACCCGAAGATCAGTGGACTTGGGTGCGGGCCGGGTATCCCACTCTTTCATGGTCATTCCAGAATGCCCCTTCCCTCTGTTGGGAAGAGACCTGTTGACCAAAATGGGGGCCCAAATTCATTTCCTCCTGGGGGAAACCAAAATACTCAACCAGTCGGGCAGACCGATCCAAGTATTGACCATTCAATTAGAAGATGAACATCGGCTGCACCAGAAACCTATACCGCCTCCAGTAGACATTCGAAAATGGCTAGATGAATTCCCCTAGGCGTGGGCCGAGACAGGGGGAACTGGTTTTGCCGAGCACCACCCTCCTGTATACGTAGATCTTAAGCCAGGGGCTGACCCCGTCTGGGTCCGACAATACCCCATGACTCTGGAGGCCTGACGGGATCACCCCCCATATCCGCAGGCTCCTAGCCCAGAAAATCTTGAGACCCTGCCAGTCGGCCTGGAACACCCCCTTGCTCCCTGTCAAAAAACGAAATTCTCGTGACTATCAGCCAGTGCAGGATTTACGAGAAGTCAACTGCCAAGTTTTAGATATTCACCCTACAGTGCCGAACCCATACAACCTCCTGAGCTCTCTCCCACCGGACCATCACTGGTATACGGTCTTAGATTTAAAGATGCTTTCTTCAGCCTCCCCCTGGTGTCCAAGAGCCAGGACCTTTTTGCCTTTGAATGGTCTGACCCGGAAGAAGGAATGGCCAGCTGACCTGGACCCGGCTGCCACAGGGATTTGAGAATTCTCCCACCATCTTCGATGAGGCCCTCCATGAGGATCTGGGTGAGTTCAGACAACAACACCCCCAGCTAACCTTGTTACAATATGTAGATGACCTCTTAATTGCATCAGAGGACCAACAGACTTGCCTTATGGGCACCCGAGAACTATTGCAGACCCTTGGAAAATTAGGGTACCGAGCCTCAGCCCAAAAGGCTCAGATATGCCAACCAGAGGTCACCTACTTAGTGTATGTATTAAAGGAAGGACAGAGATGGCTGTCAGAGGCACGAAAGGAGGTGGTACTCAAAATCCCTACCCCAGATTCACCTTGAAGGGTGAGAGAATTTTTGGGGTCTGCTGGGTTCTGCCGTCTTTGGATCCCAAATTATGCAGAACTGGCTAGACCCTTATATGAAGCCACAAAAAGTACCACCCCTTTCAGTTGGATGGAGCTGATGGAGACCGCTTTCAAAACTATTAAAATGGCCCTGCTCTCAGCCCCCGCCCTAGGGTTGCCTGACGTTACAAAACCCTTTCTCCTGTACGTAGATGAAAAACAAGGAGTGGCAAGGGGGGTACTGGTGCAACACCTGGGACCTTGGAAGCAGCCGGTGGCTTACTTGTCTAAACGCCTAGATCCCGTGGTGTCAGGCTGGCCCCCATGCCTCTGCATGATTGCAGCAGTGGCCCTAATAGTCAAAGATGCAGATAAACTGACGCTGGGGCAAGAGTTGCATATTACCACCCCTCATGCCATTGAGGTGTCCTAAAACAACCCCCAGATAGGAGGATCAGCATCGCTTGGCTGACCCACTACCAGGGATTACTGCTAAACCCCTCCAGAATCATCTTTCTGCAGCCTACTGCTCTCAATCCGGCTACACTGCTTCCTAACCCGGATTTGGAAGCCCCAGTCCATGACTGCAGCAACATACTAGCCCAAGTACCTGGAACGTGAGAGGACTTGCAAGATCGCCCTCTAGCGGATGCTGAAGTTACCTGGTATACGGATGGAAGCAGTTTTGTCCAAGATGGGCTCAGGTATGCAGGGGCAGCCATAACCACAGAAACCCAAATCGTGTGGGCGGAAGCATTACCTCCGGGCACTTCGGCTCAAAGGGCTGAACTAATCGCCTTAACAAAAGCCCTCCAGTTGGGAAAGGACAAAAAACTTAACATCATTACCGATACCCGATACGCCTTTGCTACTGCCCATATACACGGAGCCATCTACAGAGAGAGAGGCCTCCTCACGGCCGAGGGTAAAATGATCAAAAATAAAGAAGAAATAAAAACCCTCCTTGCGGCATTATGGCTGCCTAAAAACTAGCTATAATACACTGCCCGGGACACCAGAAGTCAGACACGCTGACCTCAAAGGGAAACAATTTGGCAGACAGAGCAGCCTGAGATGCAGCCCAGGGCACCATGATAGAAGCCACCCTTCAATTGCCTGACCCCGGGAGCCCTGTTCTGCCAGCTTTTCCCAACTACTCACCAAGAGACTTAGACTGGATAAAAAGTGTGCCTATGACCCAACAACTGGCCGGCTGGGTGGCGGGCAGCAGACAGCTCCCTGATCCTCCCGGAGGAACTAGGAAAGCAGGTGTTACTGAGGATGCATCACGCCACTCACCTGGGAACCCGCAAGATGCAGGACCTGATTAGACATGCCAAGATTACCATGAGAGACGTCAGATCGACGATAGAAAATATCATATCAACCTGCAAGGCATGCCAGCTCACCAACGCTGCCTGTCACCCAGTCAACCATGGGTCTAGAGAACGTGGGAGTCGACCAGGAGCATACTGGGAGGTGGACTTCACTGAGGTAAAACTGGGTAAATATGGATACAAATATCTACTGGTATTCATAGATACCTTCTCAGGGTGGGTAGAAGCTTTCCCCACCAAGAGAGAAACAGCACAGGTGGTGGCCAAAAAGCTGATTGAAGACATCTTGCCGCGGTTCGGGGTTTCCTGCACAGGTGCGGTCAGACAATGGGCCAGCCTTCGTATCTCAGGTAAGTCAGGGGGTAGCCTGGGCTTTGGGGGCTAGGTGGAAGTTGCATTGTGCTTATAGGCCCCAGAGCTCAGGACAAGTAGAGAGGATGAATAGAACACTCAGAGAAACATTAACAAAACTAGTTGCTGAGACTGGCGGGGACTGGGTGCCTCTCCTCCCCTTTGCCCTATACCGGGTGTGAAATTCTCCCTACCAACTGCGACTTACCCCCTTCGAAATTATGTATGGGATTCCTCCCCCAATAATTCCTAACCTAAAGATAGAGGTGCTAAAAGGGATAGATGATCAAAGATTACTCTTTTGTCTCCAGTCCTTACAATACTCCCACAGGGACACGTGGAAGAGGCTTAAGGCATTATATGAATCAGGCCCACCACCTGAACCCCACCGCTACTGGCCAGGAGACTGGGTGTACATGCACCGCCATTGTCAAGAGACCCTAGAGCCCAGGTGGAAAGGGCCCTTCCTAGTTGTCTTGACAACACCCACTGCTCTCAAGGTTGACGGCATATCTACTTGGGTTCACTACACCCATGTACGGCCTGTGGACCTGTTCGCCCTAAGGGAAGAATTCCTCCCCCAATGGAAGACCAAGCTGGACAAAACAAGTCCACTCAAACTCAAGCTACAAAGACGATAAAAGTACTGTTTATATTGTTGTCTCTATGGCTTAGTGCTGCCGCTAACCCTCATCAACCAATGAACCTGACTTGGATGATTCTAAGCGCAACTATGGAAGAAGTAATTAACTCCACCTTGGCCATTCACCCCAAAAACACCTGGTGGCCAGACTTGGAATTCGACCTTTGTCTTCTGTGGGATCATGGGACATTGGGGAATGGGAGGTAAAGACGCCCGGCAAGCCCAAATGTGGGGCTGGCATTGATAAGTGTAATACTCGGCCGCCCACTAACTCAGGGCCTGGATGCAGCCACTACATCCAATGGGCAAGCTTACGGGAAACGCCCTTCTATGTGTCTCCAGGAGGGAGACGGGACAGGGCAACCATCAATAACTGTGGGGGGGCTGATAAGTTTTATTGTGCCGGTTGGGGATGCGAGTCAATGGGGACGGTCGATTGGGAGCCCCCTATTTGTGGTGATTTGATTACCTTGGGTCGAGTTCCGGGGCCCACTGAGTCAACTGGGGGACATAGAAGGGGGTCCCTCATAACTGGGCCTTGTATGAACTTCCTTTGCAATCCGGTGAGGCTCAAATTCTCAACTGAAGGAAAAAAGTTCCCCAGTTGGGAAGCTGGACAATCCTGGGGCCTCCGGCTATCTCAGCCAGGATATGACAATGGGTTGCTGTTCATCGTCAGGTTGAAAGTAGGAACCATACAGATTGGTCCAAATCGGGGCATAGGGCCCAATTCAGTCCTAGTGCCACGAGAGCCTACACGTGCCCCCATTTGGCCTGCCCACACCCCCGCTCGAGAACCTACCAAACGTCTCCTGGGCCCTACATTACTAATACAAGCGACTCCCCTCAAGTTAGCCTTATGGGGCCTAACATTAAGGATGATCAGGACCTGTTATTTAATACGATAATCAACTCCTATCAAGTCCTAAATTCCACTCGCCTGGACCTGACTGGCAGTTGCTGGTTATGTTATGACATCAAACCCCCCTATTATGAAGGTATAGCTGTCCCGGGAGTTTACATTCAAACCAAAACCCACAAAGCTTGCTGATGGCAGCAGAAAGGAGATGCCAGATTAACCCTCCAATGAGTAACCGGGCGGGGCCTTTGCATAGGAAATGTCCCCCAAACCTACCAACACCCCTGCAATTCTACAGATTCTATAGTGACAACCGGGTACCTGGTGCCTCCCCAGGAAAATTGGTGGGCCTGCTCCACAGGCTTAGCCCCTTGTATTCACGGGCAGGTGCTAAATGACTCCAAACATTTCTGGGTATTGGTACTATTAGTCCCCCGACTGTTCTATCACTCCAATGATGAAATCCTCCTGAAACTAGAAGCTTCACACCGGTCCAAGAGAGAGCCAGTCTCAGCCTTAACCCTCACAGTCCTACTGGGGTTAGGGGCAGCAGGGGCAGGAACTGGGATATCCTCTTTAATAGTGCAAAATCAACACTATTCTAGCCTAAGAGCAGCCATTGACCTTGATATCGAAAGACTAGAAAGCTCAATCAGCCACCTCCAAGAGTCACTGAGTTCTCTGGCGGAAGTGGTACTGCAGAATAAAAGGGGATTGGATTTGGTTTTTCTCCAACGGGGGGGCCTATGTGCTGCATTAGGAGAAGAATGTGAATCACTCGGGGGTAGTCAGGGAGTCCCTGGCCAAGATAAGAGAAGGGCTGAGTCAGAGAAAAAGAGAAAGAGAAATGTCTCAAACCTGGTTTGAATCCTGATTCAATTCATCCCCCTTGTTCGCAACTCTCATATCCTCCTTGGTGGGGCCCCTGATTATCTTGTTACTATTGCTCACCTTCAGGCCATGCTTACTAAACAAATTGGTGGCCTTCATTAAAAGCCACATCAACACGGTGCAGCTCATGGTACTCAGATCCCAATATGCGGCCCTACAAATGGTCTCCTTAGCAGGAGACAATATAGAGCTGACCCCAGACCCATGATTGGGTCTGTCCTGGATCCTAGAGAAGGGGGGAATGAAGGACCTAAGCTACTCCATTTTGTTAATAGGAAAACTCCACTTTGTAAGATTCCAGGTAAAGAGCTTTTGAAAATCCAAGATCCTTTGGAAATCCCCTGACCTCACCCCACCACCCTCGAGCCAGTCGGACCCCAGACCAAAATCTCCTGTCTACCTAGGAAATGGGAACCAATCAGAACCCGGGGCCAGCCCAGGAAATGGGAACCAATCAGAACCCTGGGCCAGCCCGGGAAAATAAAAACCAATCAGAAACCAACACCTAACCCTTCCACAGAAGGTAACCAATTAGACGTCTCCCAACCCGGAAACTCCCGTTTTTCAAATTTCTCGTGTGAGAATACCCTATATAAGCAATGTAACCCAGAACTCGGGGCTCCTCCCTATTGCTGCTGCGTCGGTATCGGTGGGAGCCCCAGCTCGAGCTTGGTAATAAAAACTCTCTTGCTTTTGCATCAGATATCGGCTCCCTGGTGGTCATTGGGAGATTTTGCGACTTGGGCACAACACTAAGGAGCCTGACAGGCTATAATCCATGTAGCAGCAAAGAGCCAGACACAATGGAATGACTGGGCAAACACAGATACTATAAAAAAGTTGATCTCCACACAAATATCCACCCCTCCCACCAAAACTAGGTTAAAACTTTTATGCATTTTAGTATTTTTTCTTGTTGTTGCTTTAAAAAGACTGTTCTGACCTAGGATAATTATAGATCAGATTCTCATTCTTAAAAATTCCCAACAATCTTTAGAATCCTCTTTTGTTAAACCTTTCCTAACAAATTCTAACACTATAAAGAAGGCTAAGTGCAGAAAAACGGATGCTTTCAAATTGTGATGTTGCAGAAGACTCTTGGGAATCCCCTGGATTGCAAGGAGATCAAACTAGTAAATTCTAATGGAAATCAATCCTGAATATTCACTAGAAGGACTGATACTGAAGCTGAATATTTTGGTCACCTGATGCAAAGAGACGACCTGTTGGAAAAGATCCTGATGCTGGGAAAGTTTGAGGGCAGGAGCAGGGGCCAACAGAGGATGAGATGTTTGGATGTCATCACTGACTCAATGGACATGAGTTTGAGCAAACTCTGGGAGACAGTGAAGGACAGGAAAGCCTGGCAAGCTTCAATGCATGGAGTCAAAAAGAGTTGGACACGAGTTAGTGACTAAACAATGAACAACAACATACCAGAGACTGTTCTTTGGTTTACATATATGTGAATTAATTTAACTTCATTTAGATTATAAAAGGCAAATGCATTCATTGCATTCCTGTTTTATTGTGAGGAAATTGAAAGGTAGTTCAAATGCAGAGGTATTCAAACTGGAAGTGGGTGGTAAAAAAACGGCCTTTTCATAGAATGGCTTCCAAATCTACATACTTAGCTGCTACTCTCCACAGCTGCTGTCTGAGCCTTGTATTTTCATATAGCACTACAATATTATCTTTTATATCAGGATCTCCTCTTCTACACCGGGGGTTGATAAGAAAAACTTCTATGTTTTCATCTTTGTCTTCAGAGACAATTATGAGCCAAATATTTGTTGAATAAATGAACTAAGCACTGACTGGAAGGGGCATCCCTGTCAGATATGCAGCTTTTAAGATTTCCACAAAAAGGTAAAACTTGAAAATGTGATAACACTATCAAGATACAGTATTGAATCTGAAACTTTTCAGTTTCTGTCATATGTCTTGATGATCTTTCTGTAAAAGTAATACAATATGGCAAAAGAAAAAGTTCATTTGCAAAATAAGGACTAGTTTCTATTCTTTTCAAAATATTGAAGATAGTATTTTGAGTTATATTTTCAGTCTAGGACATACACTAATTCTTATATTTCCCATAAGTTCACCTTCAGTATAAATTCTGCTCAAGAAAAGCTACTCTAACTTTTACAGCCAGATTCTTCTTGCTTTATTTTGTTTGTTTGTTGGTTTTGTGCTTTCTCAGTAGGGTACAGCTGGCATTTTGTTGCTTTCGGCTGTGATGGAAGTTATCTGCTTCCCAAGCCAGTGGTTCTCACTCTCTTAACTATGGCTACCTCCTAGGTTTTCCACCATTTTCATAACTTAATTATAACCTATTCCGGTAAACTGCACATGTTCTTGACCCTTAGTTCTTATATTATGTGAGACCTTTGAAGAAAGAAGCAGAAATGGAAACAGGATCTCATACACTCTGGGAAAGTGTTGTTAGCTGAAATCAGTTTCTAGTGTGTGTTGAGTGTTTACAGAGTATCTGTAGCCATAAAGTTTCCTTTACAGCTTTCCTTTACAGGACGCTGCTCCTTTTTTGGGAAATAAATCATTCTGTAAGCTTATTTTTTTCCCATATGAAATGTGCTGAATGACTACTTAATTTTCCTCAACAATTTTTTATTTCTGGCTTTTCTATTTTCACTGGCTATATCAAGGAGAAATAATTTAAAGTAAGTGCATATACTCAATCTGCATGAAAGCTTCTGAAGGTCTTCAAGCACACAGTATTGCTTTGTAGGGTTATCAGTGAGAGATGGTGGGGGTTGAGCTGAGGCTATAACACCAAATCAAAGAGTCAAATTTTTAATGGGCCTTTCAGGTATACTTGAACATTTGGTTGAGAAAAATATTTTTACAATGAATCCATAGTTTACACAACCTGGATAGACTTCTGGATGGTGGGAATATAGAATAAATTCTAATGAGAATTTTTTTTCTTTGTTTTAAATTTTTTTTGCATTGATTCTTTCATTACTAGAACAGTATGTTTTTTGTAAAACACTTCAAAAATATTGTCAAACAGAAAATGAAGAAAAAAGCATCAAAGAAAAAAATGAAGAAAAATGTATCAAAGAGAAAATGAAGATAACCTATAATCCTACTACCCCAAAATAAGCATTGTTGATATGCAAACATATATTGTCAAGATATTTTGTGTGTATACACAGATGACTAAGACCTTCAACTATCTTTCATTACACATTTTGTTCACTTGATATTATGAATGATTTCCTAAAGCGTTAAATATTCTCCTAACATATATTTAAGTGACTGCCAAATATTTTGCTTATAGGCTATCCACTATAACCAACGTTGATTTTTGTGTGTATTTGATTTATTTAGGATCTCCCAGGTTTGAAGTGAAAGTATTAGTTGCTCAGTCGTGTCTGATTCGTTGCGACCCCATGGACTGTAGCCTGCCAGGCTCCTCTGTCCATGAAATTCTCCAGGCAAGAATACTGGAATGGGTAGTCACTCTCTTCTCCAGGGGATCTTCCTGACATAGGGATCGAACCGAAGTCTCCTGCATTGCAGGTGGATTTTTTGCTGTCTGAGCCACCAGGGGAGTTTTTGAACATTATTTTAAAGTAACCACCATAATAATGGTCTCAAAGACCTCTGATATCCTACCACAATGGGGATATGATCAATCTCACCATTGATTTCAGCAACAACTGTAGCAAACAGTTCTGTTTGGGCTTCAATTCCCTCTAGGCTGATAATATTTCTCCTAAAGCAGGTGTTTTTTTCTCACTATGAGGCCAAGGATGCCCAGAAATTGGCACAACCCGTATATATTGTAGGGGGATGGAAAACAGAGACAATGCTAGAGTAGAGTAGAGTAGCCTTCAACCAAACAGAGAGGAGCTCTCATGGATGAATGCTTCTCCCAGCTAATCCTTGCGAGAAGAGCTCTCAGACATTCTGCAGGCTCTTGAGAAGACCCAGATGTAAGGAAGTCCCAGTTGATGACCTTGACAAAGACCCTTCTAGCTTTTTCTCCATCCTTTAGTCTCTCTTCTTCCTCTTTCCTGCATTTTGGTTTTACCATACAAACTCAAGTCCTTTTCTCAGGCTCTACCTGGGGAGCACAGCGAGCCAGGTAGTTCAATTTGTTTCCTTTCTATAATTCTTTGTGAATATTTCTAATTATTTTCATTGGACTAAATACAGATAGAATTGCTAAGATGAAAGCCATGAACACAACTTAAAACTGAAATTTTGATGTATATCCCACATCATTAAATTTTAATTAAACAGAAGGTTAGCCATTGCCTAATTACAATGTTTCCCTTAAATTGTTTTTTATTTAATTGAAAAATGTTATTCTGTATTTATTCAACAAGCAGCAATTTTATTATCTTCAGGATAATTTTTAATCTTAGAAAAACCATCCAAGGAAAAGATATTTGCTGTCCAAACTCCATGACAATGCCTCTGATTTCTATGAAATATTTTTCTCAACTAAGAATTTCAGTGACCTTTCAGACTTGAACATAACTCATATTCTCAGAAAAAATAAAATACCATAATAAAAGTTGTTAGCATTGCACTTCTACTCTTTTAGAAAATCAGTAGGATTCACCTTTATTTAGAAATATCTATTGGTAAAATTTTCTACTTGCTAATTCTCAATCACTGACAATTTGGTTTATATTATAACCTCCCTGTGAAATGTATTCCAAAGCAAGATATTTATTTGAATAATGATGTGTGCATTGTGTCATCTTTGCCTTTGGAGACCTAACCTAATCATCCCCCAGACAGCCAAGGTGTAACACCATAATTTTTAATCCACCTGCTTTGGTTCACATTCAGTGTTTCTGTGATTACATCACAGGCCCACAGTGATAAGCTCTTCCATGTACTCTGGTTAAGAATGTTTTATAGCAGCTGCTACTGTATCTCAAGGTTAATGAGGGCCTTTCCCTAAGAAAATTGACTCACTTTACTTGAAAGAGAATTCAGCTGAGGATAGTTTCTTAGGCTTTCTCCAGTCTTATTTTTATTGTTACCCTCATGGCTCTAGTTTCTTATTTTATAAGAATTATGTGCATCTTTAAGTAGTCTGTACATAAACACAAATGCTCTTTATTTGACAGTGTTGACAGTTCATATATTTTTAGACAACATATTTAGACATGCAGCCCTTACTTGACTATATCTGTGATTATAAGGTCTTTTATTCCTTTGTGGCATCCTGTAACCATAAGGTAGCCAGTATTATTGCTTACATATTTAACTTTTATGTTAATTATATACATTCTTTTTTTCCACAATGATTTAAGATGCCTCACAAACAAAGCTTAGTTACAAATGGAAATGGAAAAAGAAAATTAGAACTGAGGTAAAAAGAGAAATATATATCTACTATTCCAATTATTAAGATGGGTGCTATGACCAGTTTGGGCTTCCCTGGTGGCTCAGACAATAAAGAATCCACCTGCAATGCAGGATACCCATGTCAAGTCCCTGGGATGGGAAGGTCCCCTGGAGAACAGAATGGCTACTCATTCCAGTATTCTTGCCTGGAGAATCCCAAGGACAGTGGACTACAGTCTGGTGGGCTACAGTCTATGGGGTTGCAAAGAGTCAGAAACAACTGAGCCTCTAACATTTACGACCAATGTAATGTCAGTAAAGCCAAGAAGAAAATGTGTTTTGAGAGGGAAGAGTGGCAAATCTTGTCAAATTCTGCTGGAAGGTCTAGGCAGATGAGGGCATAGACATGTTCCTTGGTGTAAGCATCCTGGGGATTGTAAGCAACCTTGGCAAGAGTAGGCTAAATGGTATGTTACAGGCCATGCTTGGGGGTGACCATCTGACTGGTGTAGTCTGAAGAGTAAATAGTTTCTGAGAAAGGAGAGACAGCAAGTGTTGATAACTCTTTTGAGAAGGTTTGCTTTGAACAGGGTTAGAGTGAGATGGTGGAGAAGGCAATGGCAGTCCACTCCAGTATTCTTGCCTGGAAAATTCCATGGATTGAGGAGCCTGGTAGGCTGGAGTCCATGGGGTTGTGAAGAGTGGGACACTACTGAGCAACTTCACTTTCACTTTTCACTTTCATGCATTGGAGAAGGAAATGGCAACCCACTCCAGTGTTCTTGCCTGGAGAATCCCAGGGATGGGGAACCTGGTGGGCAGCCATCTCTGGGGTCGCACAGAGTCAGACATGACTGAAGTGACTTAGCAGCAGTAGCAGCAGCAGCAGAGTGAGATGGGAATATAGATAAAATATAGTATGGAATCTAAGATCACCTAGAATTCATGTTTATTTTGAGAAATACTAAAGTGTGTTCGTATGAATGTGGCTATCATAAGATGGTTTCTTCTTGTGACCTTCTATAAATGTCAAACATACTTTTCAAAAAAGCTTATCAGAGCAAATAAGAGTCATCGTAATTCTTCTTTTAAGAAATTTAATATGCACTGTTAAGAGCAAGTCAAACATTTCATTGAAGTTAACTTGAAGATCCCTAATAAAACACTGGGACACACTGGAGAAGCTGAACAAAAAATCTTGTTAAGTGTGATACACATAAAAATTATTCCCAGTGGAAATTATCATTTGAATTTTTCCCATCATGAACATACTGCTAATCTATGCTATAATCTCTAGCCCTTCAAGTTGGCAGAGGTAGCAACCTAGTGGCTTTCTAACTGCAAATACCTCACCTTAAATCCACCTTTCACCCTTCAGTAGTCTGAAGACCCAGTAAAATGCTAACCATCCTCAGCTCTGTGCCTTCGTGATTTGCATGAGTATCCCTATATAAAGAACCAAAGATTTCTATGCTTAAGTGACTGAACTTCCAATGAAAATACTTGGTGTAGCCTATGGTTATCTCTCTAACTTTCTATGCTCGCGCTCAAAGTTTGAGATGTGTTATACAGCAATGGAGTGCCTGACTTTTGTGCAGAAAGCACAGTCTTACTCGAAGTGACTTATGTGTAAAAAGATATTCTTACCCTTGAATAATTTCCTCAGATTCCTAAGGATAACTGACCCCGATAGCAGACTTTCTTTGTGTTTCCATTGTACTCATTATGATTTTTATCATAGATGTGCAATAAAAGAAAATAAAATCTTTTAATATAAACCCTCTTATTCCAAGACTGTAATCTCCTTCTTGGCAAGACTGCATGTTATTTATCTCTGTGTTCTATGAACTCACACGTAGTAACACTCTAAAAATACTAGCTGAAGAAATAAAAAGAATTAATGAAAACTCATTTGAGGTGCTTTTAAGTTTTTTATAAAATGATATTTTCTTATCTTAGTCATCTAATAGCTTCTTGTTTAATCTGTTAAGTAGATTTAACTCTTCATCTAACTCCTCTCTAGGCTCACACCAAATCTTTTATCACTTGTTTTTTTCTAATACAAATAAATTGAAATTTTTGTACCATTATTTGCTCACTGTCTTTTGTGTATTTATTTTTATGGAATGTTTACTGTGAATTGTGATGTTTATGTGTTTTGATGACTATCACACAACATATTTACAATATCTATCTATTATAGTACCATATTCCATTGTGAGGAAATAATCATAAAATTATGCAAAATGCTCTGATGTAAATTTCAATGATATAATGAATCAGGAGTATTTGGAGTTAAGACGCTGTTAAAATACCTGACAACTAGTAGGATAATGCTCGGAATTGGAGGACTGGCTTAGGAAAGAGAAAGGATTCTATAATTATTTGTGAAATTAATGCATTGATAAATCTGGAGTAAACATGAAGTAATGGGATTATTTAGGATGAATAATTGGTTTAAAGTTAATACATAAAGAGCATACGAAATAACTATATTCTAAATTTACTATAAAAAGGGAAAAAGTGAAAGTGTAAGTCACTCAGTTGTGTCTGGCTCTTTGTGACCCCATGGACTATAGCCTGCCAGGCTCCTCTATCCTTGGAATTCTCCAGGCAAGAATACGGAAGTGGGTAACCATTTCCTTCCTTCTTCAGGAGATCTTCCTGACCCAGGGATCAAATCTGGGTCTTTTGCATTGCAGGCAGATTCTTTACTGTCTGAGCCACCAGGGAAGCCCTGGTGTAAATCACTGATGTAAATCACTAAACTAAGAGACAGTAGATTAATAAGGTTTCTAGTCAACTTAAATCAATTTTAAATACAGATAAGGGTTGATAGGCACATATCAAAATGAGAATACTGATGACAGAGAAGTTGGGAAGCAATGGGATCTCACAGCATGGTCCTCTGTGAAAAATGTAACATTTCCCAAGGCAGGTATCAGATCTGATACATGCTCATAGGGAAAAATTAGATGGATTTCTAATAGTAAAAGGGAACCTTGAGGAAACAATCACAAGTAGATGAAATTGAATTCCTTTCCCTAAGGGAAGGGAATGGAAATGCCAGCAAGATTAAGAAAATTGACTTTAGGAAGCTAATTGTATCAAGCTTGAAAACTAGTACAATGAATCCTTGGGATTCTTTTAGCAAGTGCAGTTCAAGGAAGTTGGATATCAAAAAGAATATGGTTCTGCCCATTCAAAACAAATTGTACCAGAATATTTGAAAACCAAGAAGGGAAACCAGTCAACCTGACTAAACCCAGAATTTTGGATGAAATTGAAGGGCAAATGAAGCCACATACAATTAAATTTAGACAGAATATTGCAAAAGGGCATAGTTAAAATCAGGGCATATTAAATACCAAATAATCAAATATAACAAATTTAAAGAAAATTTTCTTTTATCAGAGAAATATAAAAACCACAACTAAGTTGATATAAATATTTTCTTCATTTATTCATCATACAGATATTTACTGCAAGCCTACAGTATGTCAGGTATTGGTTTAAACACTAGATATTCACCAGTGAACACAATAAGCATTCCTCCCTGGTGGACTTACAATCTTAAAATATTATAAATACATCATAAAATTCATTCAAACATCTTCCAATATATACCTTGATGTTATATTCAGTTCAGTTTTCTATACTTCTTATATGTATATGTTTTGTAATGATGATTCTTGCCAATCTAAAGTGATATGCTTAGGGAAAAGCATCCTTTTATGAAATCTATTTATTTGAGTAAAAGGAAATAACACATTATGGAATATTCAATAATAAGGACTGAAATGCAAACTTATTGTTGTTATTTATTCACTTAACCAGATAATCGTGATATAATGAATAATATGGGGCTTCCCAGATGGCATAGTGGTCAATAATCCTCCTGTCAATGCAGGAGATGCAGAAGACTCAGGTTTGATCCCTGGGTCTGGAAGATCTCCTGGAGTAGGAAATGGCAACACATTCTAGTATTGCCTGGAAAATTCCATGGACAGAGGAGTCTGGAGGGCTACAGTCCACAGAGTCACAAAAAGTCAGACACAACTAACTGACTGAGTGCACACACAGTAAATGCTATGTTTGCCTTCAAAATATCCACTCTTCTTTTTTTCTTTTTTTAAAAAGAGCATCCTGATTATTTTATTTTATTTTTTTTAATTTTAAAATCTTTAATTCTTACATGTGTTCCCAAACATGAACCCCCCTCCCACCTCCCTCCCCATAACATCTCTGTGGGTCATCCCCATGCACCAGCCCCAAGCATGCTGTATCCTGCGTCAGACATAGACTGGCAATTCAATTCTTACATGATAGTATACATGATAGAATGCCATTCTCCCAAATCATCCCACCCTCTCCCTCTCCCTCTGAGTCCAAAAGTCCGTTATACACAGCTGTGTCTTTTTTCCTGTCTTGCATACAGGGTCGTCATTGCCATCTTTCTAAATTCCATATATATGTGTTAGTATACTGTATTGGTGTTTTTCTTTCTGGCTTACTTCACTCTGTATAATCGGCTCCAGTTTCATCCATCTCATCAGAACTGATTCAAATGAATTCTTTTTAACAGCTGAGTGATACTCCATTGTGTACATGTACCACAGCTTTCTTATCCATTCATCTGCTGATGGACATCTAGGTTGTTTCCATGTCCTGGCTATTATAAACAGTGCTGCGATGAACATTGGGGTACATGTGTCTCTTTCAATTCTGGTTTCCTTGGTGTGTATGCCAAGCAGTGGGATTGCTGCGTCATAAGGTAGTTCTATTTGCAATTTTTTAAGGAATCTCCACACTGTTCTCCATAGTGGCTGTACTAGTTTGCATTCCCACCAACAGTGTAGGAGGGTTCCCTTTTCTCCACACCCTCTCCAGCTTTTATTGTTTGCAGATTTTTGGATCACAGCCATTCTGACTGGTGTGAAGTGGTACCTCATTGTGGTTTTGATTTGCATTTCTTTGATAATGAGTGATGTTGAGCATCTTTTCATGTGTTTGTTAGCCATCCATATGTCTTCTTTGGAGAAATGTCTATTTAGTTCATTGGCCCATTTTTTGATTGGGTCGTTTATTTTTCTGGAGTTGAGCTGCATAAGTTACTTGTATATTTTTGAGATTAGTTGTTTGTCAGTTGCTTCATTTGCTATTATTTTCTCCCATTCAGAAGGCTGTCTTTTCACCTTGCTTATAGTTTCCTTTGTTGTGCAGAAACTTTTAATTTTAATTAGATCCCATTTGTTTATTTTTGCTTTTGTTTCCAGAATTCTGGGAGGTGAATCATAGAGGATCCTGCTGTGATTTATGTCTGAGAGTGTTTTGCCCATGTTCTCCTCTAGGAGTTTTATAGTTTCTGCTCTTACATTTAGATCTTTAATCCATTTTGAGTTTATTTTTGTGTGCGGTGTTAGAAAGTGATCTAGTTTCATTCTTTTGCAAGTGGTTGACCAGTTTTCCCAGCACCACTTGTTAAAGAGATTGTCTTTACTCCATTGTATATTCTTGCCTCCTTTGTCAAAGATAAGGTGTCCATATGTGTGTGGATTTATCTCTGGGCTTTCTATTTTGTTCCATTGATCTATATGTCTGTCTTTGTGCCAGTACCATACTGTTTTGATGACTGTGGCTTTGTAGTAGAGCCTGAAGTCAGGCAAGTTGATTCCTCCAGTTCCATTCTTCTTTCTCAAGATTGCTTTGGCAATTCGAGGTTTTTTGTATTTCCATACAAATCTTGAAATTATTTGTTCTAGTTCTGTGAAAAATATGGCTGGTAGCTTGATAGGGATTGCATTGAATTTGTAAATTGCTTTGAGTAGTATACTCATTTTCACTATATTGATTCTTCTGATCCATGAACATGGTATATTTCTCCATCTATTAGTGTCCTCTTTGATTTCTTTCATCAGTGTTTTATAGTTTTCTATATATAGGTCTTTAGTTTCTTTGCATAGATATATTCCTAAGTATTTTATTCTTTTCGTTGCAATGGTGAATGGAATTGTTTCCTTAATTTCTTTTTCTACTTTCTCATTATTAGTGTATAGGAATGCAAAGGATTTCTGTGTATTGATTTTATATCCTGCAACTTTACTATATTCATTGATGAGCTCTAGTAATTTTCTGGTGGAGTCTTTAGGGTTTTCCATGTAGAGGATCATGTCATCTGCAAACAGTGAGAGTTTTTATTTGGTAAAAACTATCCCACCCCAAACACACACATATAGCCAGATATCTTGATGAGGTAAATTATAGTCTTCCCCCAGGAAGAGAATCATGATCCAAAGGGTAACCTCATTCCCCTTGCCAGTGACTGGCTCAGTAGTGGACACCTGACCCTATTTGGTTCACGAGCATTTACTCACTAAGGTTCCAAGTATTTCTTTAATATTTAAGGGAAACTGTTGACAATGATCCACTTGTCATCATTTAAAAAGAAAACGAATACATAAAAAGGAAAAGAAAGCCCTACTTGAATCTTGTCCCCCCCAATATAGTAGGACATATTTGAAAAAAAATTACTCTAACAAGTCTGTTGATTTTTTCTCATCTATCACTGAGTTAATAAAAAAAAAATTACAACTGGTATGCGAAGGTCATGCTTCCTCAGTGGAACTGCTTTCCTAGGTGATTTAAAATTGATTGATGTTCTATTTGATAGTCGTTTCCTAACTGACTTTACTCACACTTCCCAAATAGTCCCCAAGAGATCTATTTGTCTCTAACCCTGGCTCAAACTTATACCCTTAGCTGTTTTTCTGAGTGTAAGAGACATGTCTTGCTCATACAGGAAACCTAAAATGTCTTAAACTGAACCTGTGGTCTTCTTTCCCTCAATCAGATCCACGGTCTTCGTTTTCTACCTTCATTTTAATAGTGTCACTACCCTCTGGCAAATAGACCAGAAGCCACTCCCTCAATTTCCTCTCTTCATTTATTTCTGAAAATACTTTTCCTATTATGACCTGGTATTTCTGCATCTCAATCATTTTTCCTCAAATAAATCCACTCATTTTCTTTTCTGTAGCCAATGTTTTATTCAGGAGCTTAATAAATTCCTGGATTTCACAGTAGCGATCTAACTGACTTCTCTCCCACCTCTCTTTTCTTCATTCAATTAGAAAGTTATTTTCCTTCCAGTAATGTGTGTGTGTGCGTGTGTGTATGTGTGCATGTGCATATGTGTATAACTAGCAAAAGCTCGGCAGAACATTCAGTTCAGTTCAGTCGCTCAGTCGTGTCCAACTCTGCGACCCCATAAATCGCAGCATGCCAGGCCTCCCTGTCCATTACCAACTCCCGGAGTTCACTCAAACTCACATCCATCAAGTCGGTGATGCCATCCAGCCATCTCATCCTCTGTTGTCCCCTTCTTCTCCTGCCCCCAATCCCTCCCAGCATCAGAGTCTTTTCCAGTGAGTCAACTCTTCGCATGAGGTGGTCAAAGTATTGGAGATTCAGCTTTAGCATCAGTCCTTCCAAAGAACACCCAGGACTGATCTCCTTTAGGATGGATTGGTTGGATCTCCTTGCAGTCCAAGGGACTCTCAAGAGTCTTCTCCAACACCACAGCTCAAAAGCATCAATTCTTTAGTGCTCAGCTTTCTTCACAGTCCAACTCTCACATCCATACATATTAAAGTCATCCATATTCTGACACTTACAACTTTTTCCCTACTTGACCTTCATTTGATTCTCCTCATGAATCCTGAATTACTGGCAACCCAAGACAGTCATCATTTCCAGGACATCCTTTTCTTTTTCTCTTTGTTCATAGTGTTTTCTGGGATGTCATCTCCTTGGGTTTCTTTCTGTTGAAATACCATCTACTACTCAAGTCGCAACCCAAGATTTACTTCCATTTAGGTTTTTTTGCTTTTATCTGTTTGTTTGTTTTTTTGATGTTCAAGTACAATCATTTTCTTCCTCCTTGTCATTACATCAGGTTTTGTTTGGGCAGAAATACAAAATAGTAGCCCCTTCCTTGAACTATTAAAGGCATGGGAAATAAATTTCTATTGTTTTTGACCCTTTATATATGTTGGGTGTCTTAATATATGCTGTGTGTATTTAGTCACTAAGTTGTGCCTGACTCTTTTGTGACCCCATGGACTATAACCCACCAGTATCTGTCCATGGTGTATCCCAGGCAAGAACACTGGAGTGGCTTTCCATTTCCTTCTCCAGGGGATCTTCCTGACCCAAGGATCCAACCCACGTCTCCTGCATTGGTGAATGGATTGTTAATCATTGAACCACCAGGGAAGCCTAATGTAGACTATCCTACCAAAAGTGATACTACAATATATACCTCAGTCTTCAATTCCTGTGCAATAAAACACTACGAAGAGAAAGAATCAGGAAATAACAAAAATGTTTCAAAGAATTATATGAAATAAACAAAAGGGGAAAAAGAAAGTACTCATTTAAATATTTTAGCTTTTCAAGGCTATTTGACTTCACCTGATTTATTCTAAGTCTACTTATTTATTGTAAGTCTACTTATACAATAAGCTGTCCCACAATTAAGAACAGTTTCGATAAGATCTTTGAAAACTTTGCTTGTTAGAATGAAGACTTTTATTTTTGTTATAAGAGAGAAATACTGGTTTTCTTCACTTCAGTTATGATTAAAACTCTCTGCAACTTGGTGACATGTATTCAAATTTCAGTTTTGTTACTTTTCTTCTGATATTAAGACTGCTTAAATAATGGGATAATGTCCATAATGTCAAGTTGTATATCCTTTCATGTCTTTCTCTTCTGCATCAGTAAGCCAGCTGAAATATTTTTAGTTTTCATTTTGTACTGAATATTTTAAATTGGCCACAGCTCAAAAAAAAAATGTGATTCATTTTGGGAAGGACTTAAGCATATACATTTCACATGAGTTTAGAGGCTACTAATGTCATGGAAGAAGCATTGCATAGCTTATAAACCCAACCCATTCAGAGTGAAGGACCGCTTAAGGTGAAAAGGGCAAGAGAAATATCTGAGAACACTTACAATGAACTATCTCGACCTGTAATCTAAATTTATGATGATTTCACATTGTTATAAAATTGCTGTTTAAAAATTTTAAAACAGCAAAATCTGATGTGTTATTATACTCTCTCCTTCTGTAGCCTCCTCTGCAGGCATCACCCTATGTGTTTGCACAAAGTCCAAATATCAATCACATTCCAGGCATTTCTTTTGGCTTTGTGTGTTGTTCTTCTCTTTCCATCCATCTGCCAAGCCTGCTTTATCCCCACAAGATTCAGACTTTTGCAATTTAAAAATTCTAAAGCTCTTTTAGAAATTTGATCCTTAGTAATTTTATATCAAAACAGGTTTTATTGTATGGGGGTAGGTTTTATTGTGTGGGGGGTATGTGAAACTATTTGAAACTGAATGTATGTGTGTATGAGTGTGTGTAACTTTTAATGAAACAATGTTATAACTGAGTAATCTTTTTTTTTAAAGAGGATTATTGTAAATGTCTCCAAATTGTATATTCTGATTAAAAATTGTATCTAAGACTATCAAATTATATCATCATTCACTTTCTTCAAATGTAGTAGAGATATATGTTATAGATTTTTGATTGGGAATTATTAATTTCTATTTTTAGGTTCACTGGGATAAGATCAATAGAAAATTCTTATTCTGAGAGAAATTCATGGTAAGTTTACTTATAACTGGATTACTTTCTCAAACATACTTTGACAGTAAAGTTGTATGTAAGAATTCACTTTTTAGACATTAAATCTATCGATTTATTAATATTTCTAAATTCAATAGCATACTTATTAGTGTAAGGATATGGCCCATAACAATAGAAAATTTTTTGTGATAATCACTCATATAGTGGAAAGCTATTTCCTTAGGATAAAAATGTGTATGTTTTAGTTAGATTAGTCTTATATTGTGGATGGCATTTGCTTTGTAGAATTTCTTCTTGATGTTTTTCCTGACACAGAACAAGATACATGTGGAACACAGTTGAAGAAGAGTTTAATTACCACAAGTATATTATGACTCATAAACTGTAATATCTCTAATGGCCCTGTGGCATGGACCCCCAAGAAGGAGGTGTCATTGTAATAGCAGTAATGGCCACTCTTTGCATCATGAAAGCATAAATAAAGACCTGATATGCCCATTAAATGAGAAATAGAATTTGGTAGGGTTGTTTCTAAAATTAAAATCTCATCTAGCTACCACAAGGAAAAATTAAAACTGAAACACTGAAAAATGTGGTAGTATTTTTAGAGCTGAAAGAATACTGTTAACATCTCATTTAGAATTATTTGGCAATTTTAACTCGTTACATATTTTGAAAACCTTATTTGTAAAAAATATGGTTAGTCCACAGATTCACATGAATGCTGTGTACATTCTTAAAAAGAATGAAAAATTGTTTGCTATAACTTGAAAATTTCTGAAATAGAGTTTTGCCTTGCCCACGCATGCCCTTACTCCAATCCATTGCCAGAAACAATGGGAAACACTTCAATAAATTTAGAGTTCATTACTCCAGTCTGACACCAGGTGATGGATTTAAACATAAATGAAGGGTAAGGACAGGGTAAGGTATTGTACTTAGGTCCCATCTACCATGTTAAAATATTGGTTCCAAAATATTCAAGTAATTTTTATAAATAACATTAAATTTATCTCATCCTGCTGCTCAGCTTACTGGTTAGTTCTGTAGATGTTGAAATAATTATTAGATTTTGATCACATTAAATTTCCTCATTTGAAAAGCGAGTAATTTCCAAGTTGACATTCTCTAATGTTCTTTATAAATCTAAATGAGAATTGAATATATTTGAGTATGGTGCTAGGTTGCATTCAAATACTACTCCGAGTGTCTAGGATTGGTCCTGCTTTAGTTTAATATTTCCATGATTTGATGGCTTAAATTCTGAAGGGCATAAAAATAAAGAATAAAGAAGATATTATGGTTTTTAATATATTTGCATAATACATATATATAAATAATAAGTAGTCTAAAAGTTTATGAATTTTTTTCCAAACAAATTTTTATTATCTAAAAAAATATATGAAAGTCAATTGGAGAATATATTAAATGTCTATAATTTTACATATCTTAAAATACCAGGCTTCAACTAAAGATGAGCAAACATAAATCCTAAGTATTTAATAAACCAAAAAGAAAAAAACGCATTGAAATTTCTTTACTGTAGAGCTGAATTGGCAATTACTTTTTTTTTCCTCTCTTAAAAATGGCAAAAAGCATTATACTCAATGAAAAGAAAAAAAAAAAAAAACAAACATGGAAAGAAACTTTATTTACCAGAGAATCCCTGTTGATCTGCAGAGAATATGAAGTACAATCACTCATCATCAGGATTAGTTCCAACAGCATCTGCAGAAACCAAAGGAGAGCTGTGATGTGACAGCTTTTTTGAAAACATCCATCAGAATCATCTGCTTCATTTTGTTATGTCTTCCCTTTTCAAATATTTCCTCAGCCTGTACATCTGGAGAATCTCCTGTTCTGTCATTATCTTTGTTTCATGAAATCTGTGCAATTTGTACAACATTCTCAGTCTTCATTAAAATAGACAACCCCCTGCCTAGGTCACACAGATTGGACCACTGAGTGAACACCTATCAATACTTTTTATTTTTGTTGTTTTATTATTTTATTAACTTTTTATTTAATATTGTAGGTGATCAACAGTGTTGTGACAGTTTCAGATGGACAGCAAAGGGACTCAGCCATACATATACATGCATCCATTCTTCCCCAAACTCTTCTCCTCTCCAGGTTACCATGTGGTATTGAGCAGAGTTCACTGTGCTATACAGTGGGTCTTTGTTGGTTACCCATTTTAAGTATAGGAACAGCAGTGTGCACAAATCGATCCCAAACTCCTGAACTATCCCTTTCCCCAATCCTTCCCCCTTGGTCACTATAAGTTCATTCTCTAAGTCTATAGTCTGTTTCTGTTTTGCAAGTAAGTTCATTTGTAGCATTCCTTTTTAGCCCTTTTGACACTAAATAATGCCACCACCATAAGGCATTCAGTTTATTTAAAATAGGTATTGCATTGTAGAGTTCACAAAATCACAATGACATAAAAGGAAACCTTATTTCTACCTTTCTCTACACCCTTGTTCCTCATCTATCCTTCCAGCTCCCTATAGCAAAGGTTTCGGTTCTTTCTTTTCATAATTAATTCTTCAATAATTACAATGCCATGGTGATTTTTAAAAAATAGGTGATAATTTTTTTTAAGATACTTCAAAAAATCTACTATTTGGATTCTTCTTAAAATAAATTTCTATTCTCATTTATGTGTATGCTAAAGTGAAGTAAAAAGAACTGGTCTTGAGTCTCAAGTGTAATAGATAAATATCAAACATACTTTGGTTTTCATTATAATCCACTGTTAAAATAGGAATGTACCAATGAAAACTACAAAGACCAGCATAAAACCTTTGTCACAGCAGGTTAGGCCCTTTTATAATGTTTGGGTC
Organism: Capricornis sumatraensis; assembly: GCF_032405125.1. Classification (NCBI taxonomy): domain Eukaryota; kingdom Metazoa; phylum Chordata; class Mammalia; order Artiodactyla; family Bovidae; genus Capricornis; species Capricornis sumatraensis. Next base: position 126,758,160 of record NC_091069.1, read on the forward strand.
CACTGATGCTGATTTGCTTGTATTGGCTTCAGAAAAATAAAGATAAAAGAATATGCATTGGTATGAATAAACTTTAAGGAAATAGAACTTAGTTCACAAGTATTTGCTATGTGGAAGTCAAGTCTCAGGGGAAGAAATACAGTGACCACAAGTATGTGAGCTTGTAAAAAACTAGTTAAAGGCAAGGGCAGAGTATCACTAAATCAAGTCATAAGGTCTGACCACTAAGATGTACCATTTGCTATAACTGAGAAGTACAGAGAGAAAATGGTTCAGGATGAAGTATCCTTTCCCCTTAGACTGTTTGAAGCAATATAACACCAGACATACCTGAAAGTGAAAGTATAAATCAGTTTAAATTTTGTCTCATTTAAATGAAACAATCAATTACCATATGTGCTTTAAAACATACTTAGTTATTTATCTTGGGTCTTTGGGAGCAGGTAAATTGAGAGTGAAGAATTTAAATTCCTCAGCTTAAACGTCATTCTTTCCCTGTGTCTCTCTATACCTAACACAAATCTCCCTCTAAACTAGAGCATAATTTTTCTTCAAGATCTGTAATTGTGGGTCTCCAAATAGCAGGTACTGAATTGGCTCTGTGTTGGCAGCCTTAATCGAATATGCTCAACATTAGATTAAAAAATTAAAAGTATAATTCCCTTCACCTTGCAGGGATGCTTTAAATTTAATTATATAAGCCCAAGGAGAGAAAACAATCAACCTCATCATACATTAGAAAATGTTTCCATCATTGCCCATCATTCATTAAGAATCATGCCGTATAATTTATTATTGAAGTATTTAGAACATTTTCTTTTTTGCCAAAGTTTATTACTAAATGTACTATGTAAAATGTAGGAAGACTTGTCTTCTTGCCATGAAATTTAGTTTATCCTTTAAATAAAAAGAAGAGGAGATTTATTTGATGCTACATTATTGTGGAAGGAGAAAGAACAGACATTATATTAATGCATATATATGAAATCTAAGAACAAAATAAAATAATATGGTACAGATGAACCTGTTTCTAGTGTAGAGATAGAGCTGCAGATGTAGAGGATGGACGTGTGCACAGAAGCAAAGAGGAGGGTGGGAAGAATTGGGAGGTTAGGACTGACATATACACTATTATGTGTAAAAAGGGAAGCTAGTAAGAGCCTGCTATGAGGCATAGGAAGCTCAGTTTGGTTCTTTCTGATGACCTAGATGTGTAGCATGGGGTGGGGGATAGTGGGAGGAAGACTCTAGAGGAAAGGGATATATATATATATATATATATATATATATATACACACACACACATACATACATATATATATATATACAGCACACATATAGCTGATCCACTTCATTATACAGAAGAAACTAGCACAACATTTAAAGCAAATATCCTTCAATAAAAAAGATATTAAAATGCTTTCAATGAGAATAGTCAATCACCTGCCTTCTGGTCCTTATTTTCTAGTCTCAATTCAGAAAGGTGATTTCCTCCAAGACTACATCTAGTAAAGAAAGTTGATGAATTTATATAAGCACATTAAATTTGTCTAAGTGGAAGTGTCCAGAAAATTGTTGGCTATATAGGCTTGAAATATAGGAAAGAATCCTTGGAATCACATATTCCTTTGGGAATTCTCAATATATGAGTGTTACATGAAGCTATAAAAATGATATCTATTTAAAGAGTCTGCTTTTTTAGATATGTGTAGAAAAGCCATTGACAAAAGTGTGATATAAATGCAGCATATTCTTAGAGAATAAATCAGTTCAGTTCAGTTCAGTCGCTAGTCCTGTCCAACTCTTTGCAACCGCATGAACCACAGCACGCCAGGCCTCCCTGTCCATCAGCAACTCCCGGAGTCCACCCAAACCCATGTCCATCGAGTCGGCAATGCCATCCAACTATCTCATCCTCTGTGGTCCCTTTCTCCTCCTGCCCTCAATATTTCCCAGCATCAGAGTCTTTTCAAATGAGTCAGCTCTCCACATCAGGTGGCCAAAATATTGGAGTTTCAGCTTCAACATCAGTCCCTCCAATGAACACCCAGAAGTGATCTCCTGTAAGATGGACTGATTGGATCTCTTTGCAATCCAAGGCACTCTCAAGAGTCTTCTCCAACACCACAGTTCAAAAACATTAATTCTTTGGAACTCAGCTTTCTTTAAGTCCAACTCTCACATTCATACATGACTACTGGAAAAACCATAGCCTTGACTAGATGGACCTTTGTTGGCAAAGTAATGTCTCTGCTTTTTAATATGCTGTCTAGGTTGGTCATAACTTTTCTTCCAAGGAGTTCAGTTCACTTCAGTCATTCAGTCGTGTCCAACTCTTTTCGACCCCATGAATCACAGCATGCCAGGCCTCCCTGTCCATCACCAACTCCCAGAGTTCACTCAGACTCACGTCCATCGAGTCAGTGATGCCATCCAGCCATCTCTTCCTCTGTTGTCCCCTTCTCCTCTTGCCCCCAATCCCTCCCAGCATCACAGTCTTTTCCATGAGTCAACTCTTCACATGTGGTGGCCAAAGTACTGGAGTTTCAGCTTTAGCATCATTCCTTCCAAAGAAATCCCAGGGCTGATCTCCTTCAGAATGGACTGGTTGGATCTCCTTGCAGTCCAAGGGACTCTCAAGAGTCTTCTGCAACACAACAGTTCAAAAGCATCAATTCTTCGGTGCTCAGATTTCTTCAGAGTCCAACTCTCACATCCATACATGACCACTGGAAAAACCATAGCCTTGACTAGACAGACATTTGTTGGCAAAGTAATGTCTCTGCTTTTGACTATGCTATCTAAGTTGGTCATAACTTTTCTTCCAAGGAGTAAGCGTCTTTTAATTTCATGGCTGCAGTCACCATCTGCAGTGATTTTGGAGCCCCCTCCCCCAAAATAAAGTCTGACACTGTTTCCACTGATTCCCCATCTATTTCCCATGAAGTGATGGGACCAGATGCCATGATCTTCGTTTTCTGAATGTTGACCTTTAAGCCAACTTTTTCACTCTCCTCTTTCACTTTCATCAAGAGGTTTTTCAGTTCCTCTTCACTTTCTGCCATAGGGGTGGTGTCATCTGCATATCTGAGGTTATTGATATTTCTCCTGGCAATCTTGATTCCAGCTTGTGTTTCTTCCAGCCCAGCATTTCTCATGATGTACTCTGCATAGAAGTTAAATAAGCAGGGTGACAATATACAGCCTTGACGTACTCCTTTTCCTATTTGGAACCAGTCTGTTGTTCTATGTCCAGTTCTAACTGTTGCTTCCTGACCTGCATATAGGTTTCTCAAGACGCAGGTCAGGTGCTCTGGTATTTCCATCTCTTGAAGAATTTTTATTGTGATCCACACAGTCAAAGGCTTTGACATAATCAATAAAGCAGAAATAGATGTTTTCTCTGGAACTCTCTTGCTTTTTTCATGATCCAGCTGATGTTGGCAATTTGATGTCTGGTTCCTTTGCCTTTTCTAAAACCAGTTTGAATATCTGGAAGTTCACAGTTCACATATTGCTGAAGCCTAGCTTGGAGGATTTTGAGCATTACTTTACTAGCATGTGAGATGAGTGCAATTTTGCGGTAGTTTGAGCATTCTTTGGCTAAATAAGTTTAAGTGTGATAATAGGAAACTCAGTAATATTCATAATAAATCTTGATAGGTTATCTTACATCTTGACGGAAAGTAACTGGAGACAGCAACAAAGAGATGATACAAGAAACTGGGTGAAAAACATAAAAAAAGAGCAACAGGAAAGAAGTGGAGGGAAACACTTGAACTCAATCTTAGGTTTTCTTAAGATCAAACCTAGCCTCTCTGTCCTGCAGAAGTTCAGAAACTGGAAAGAATTTTGGCGTAATGATCCCTTTTGGAGCTTTGCTGAATGCTTCATTGCATTTTCCATGGGGATGGATGTAACTAAATTGGCATATTCTTATATGAAAAATTGGACACTTTGGTAAAATTTGTCTCTGCCTTTTTTTTTTTTTATCTACAAGGGCCATTTATTGTTAAGTTTTCCCATAATTCTCTGCATCAATTCTCTCCTCAGTTTAATCCCTCAAGATCAAGCTCCTTCACTGAGAAGTTTTTCTTTCATTTTCTTCAAATTCACCTGAAGTTCCACTACTATCCATGAAAAATTCACTGCTATGGAAATTATCTTTCTACCAAATACATTTATAAAACTGGACAAAATACAAAAGACAACCGGTTTCACACACTGAACAAGAGATAGTGTACACCTCTTATCTCTGAGGTTAAAAAATAAATGAGGCATACCCTAAAATTTCCCTGACTTACTCTCAGGTAGGAGGGGGCAGAATTCAAACAGGGTCTAGCATCAGGCTGCACTGATGACCGAGATTAGAGCTGAGAGAGAAAACTGGCTGAAGTCTGTAGGTCAGAAGAATAAAAAATGGGTGTTCCACACAAACACCCACAGACTTTGGGAGGTCTGCAAAAATGTCTTCTTGATCTTTGACTGAATAGAAACTTATAAAGCATGAAGTAAAGTGTCATGGAGCCAAGGAAAACACCAACCAGAAAGTAGTAATTTGAAAATTCTCTGGAGCTGACTTACCTATGGCTGGGAAGAATGTATGTTCCCAGGACTCAGGGTTATAGTCTTCATGATATATGCAGCATTGAACAGATTCCTTGGGAGAGTAAAGGCTGTTTTTAAACTTCAGTAAAAAAGTGAAAAAGCATACCTTGAAAGGATTGAACTTTTCCTAGGCCAGAAAATAGTTTAAAACTAGTTAAAGAAAAAAAAAAGAAAGAAAGAAAGGAAGAAATCACCAGTCAAAACCTCACAATTCACAATTTCTTGCATCTAATAAAAAATAACCAGTGTGTAAAAGAGAAGGACTATTGACAACCCACTCCAGTGTTCTTGTCTGGAGAATCCCAGGGATGGGGGAGCCGGGTGGGGTGCCGTCTATGGGGTCGCACAGAGTCGGACACGACTGAAGCGACTTAGCAGCAACAGCAGCATACAGCTTATTGCTAGTAGAAAAGAAATCAATAGAAATAGCCAGATCTGACAGAAATGATGGAGTGATCAGACAGAAATGCCTTAAGTGTCAAACATAAATCTTAAAAACAGATTTAAAGCTGTTAAGAAAACTTAAGAAATGGAAGATACAAAAGTGAAATCTTTTGAACTAGAGATTAAAAATATAATATCTGAAAGAATAATACATAAGAGGCAATTAACTGCAGATTAGAAATTGCAGAAGAAAACATCAGTAGACTTGAAGGTATACAAATAGAAAATATCCAAAATAAAGCACAAAGCAATAAAAGAAGAAAAAAAATTGATTTATCAGGGACCTGTGAGAAAATATCAAGTTGTCTTATATGATGTGAAGGAAGCTGGAGTCTGAGGGGGAGGAATATTTGAAGAAAGAACGATCAAAATATTTCAAATTTGAAAAACTGTCACATTCAAAAAGAGCACTGAAGCTGAATAAATATAAACAAAACCACACTGTGACACATGATAATCAAATTAGTGAAAACAAGTGATAAAAAGAAATAAAGGGAAAACAGGGAAATGGCTCCCACACAGACACAACTTTTTCAGTTGAGGGAAAAGTTCTGTAAGTGATAATTACACTTTTCAAATCTCATCAAACTATATGGCAAAGTAAATGAAATAATTTTATACAAATTATTCTTCAATAAAACTGTTTATTCAAAAAAGTTTGCTTGATCTGTTCTGTATTTACTTGACAAATTATAATTATATTAAGAGATAAATAAACTTCTTTTCTAGGGTACTTTTTATTTATATCAAAACTGAAATTTTGAAGCAAAGTTTTTAACCTCAAAGATGCAACTTTTCAACAGGGTCATCTTCAATGCTCTGAGAAAAGTATTTGGGAGACAGATAGGCTGGCTAGCACTTGGCAAATCTCACCATAGGACTACACGAATAGATGATCTCCTGAAAATAACAAGCTGTCCCAGAATTAAAATGTCAGTTCAGGCAATAATAGGGAAAAGAAACTCAAGTTAACAGAAATTTAGCCACTTCTCAAAAATTTTTGTAAAGAAGAAATACAGTGACACTAACATTCTACAATGACCTCAAGTCCTGAGAAAATTTCTCTTTGGCTTTATAATGTATCATATGATTTCTGCAGACTTTTTTTCCCCCAAAATTCAATCTTCCATTGTATTGTGGTACAAAGCATAGAGCAACTAAATTTCACATAAGAGAAGGAGACAGTATTTACAACAAATATTTTAAGCATCCTCCATGATCAGACTCTGTGAAGAACATTGGGAGTAAAAAGGCATATCACCTGGGACTTCCCTGATGATCTAATGGTTAATTTTCAGTTGCTTCCCCTTCAATTCCCCCTTTAATTACTTAATATCATCTGTGGAATAAATAAATAAATAAATATTAGAAAAAACACAATATATGTTTCATCTTCCACAGAACCACACATTTATGTTGGCTGGGCAATATTGAAAAGACAACATATTTCCTTGGACAACCCATCACAGCTCTCAAAGCCTGTTTCTTCCCTTAAACATATATTTCACTATATGAAAAGCTCTATTTCCCTTTTATGCTCATCTAAATTAACCTGGTATGAAGCATTTAGTTTACAAAATCTACAGAGTGGAAAATTTGCATATGAATTCTCATGAATTGTCCAAAGGGTAAAATAAATTCTGTTTAAAAATTATCAGGATAACATCTTTAAAAAAAAGTAGATACATGTATATGTATAACTGATTCAGTTTGCTGTATATCTGAAATTAATACAGCCTCGTAAATCAGCTATACTCCAATAAAAATTTGGATTTCCCTTGTGGCTCAGTTGGTAAAGAATCTTTCTGCAGTGCAGGAAACCCCAGTTCAATTCCTGGGTCGGGAAGATCGATTGCAAAAGGGATAGGCTACCCATTCCAATATTCTTGGGCTTCCCTTGTGGCTCAGCTGATAAAGAATGTGTGTGCACTGCGGGAGACCTGGGTTTGGTCCCTGGGTTGGGAAGATCCTCTGGAGAAGGAAAAGGCTACCCATTCCAGTATTCTGGCCTGGAGAATTCCATAGACTGTATAGTCCATGGGGTCACAAAGAGTCTGACATGACTGAGCAACATTCACGTTCATGTTCAATAAAAATTTAAAATAAAATGTCAGGATGCATCTGTCACCACAGCTGATCTACACATCTATTAAAAATAAATTTTATTCTGTTTAAGGTTTTGTCAACTTCTACTTGTATTTTTATAGGTCTAGGATTAATTTGTAAACAGTATCAAACTTACTGGAAGGACATGGCTTACCAATTTGAAATACAAAAATCCATAGCAATATTCATAGAGATGAATGCTTTATATACTTAGGTGGAATAATTTTGAAAGTTGTCACTTGCTTCTTTCAACAGACTGCATTTCCAAGAAAATACATGAAAGGGAAAGTACACTGATGTTCTCGAGGAGCTATGGACAAAAATAACTTTTATATGTAGATGAAGCCAAAGTAAAGATTAAAAAGAAAGAAAAAAAACTGAAGTCTCTCAGTCCTGTCCTACTCTTTGCGACCCCATGGACTGTAGCCTAACAGGCTCCTCCATCCAAGGAATGTTCCAGACAAGAGTACTGGAGTGGGTTGCCACTTCCTTCTTCCCCACCGAGGGATCGAACCTGGGTCTCCCGTGTTGCAGGCAGATGCTTTACCATCTGAGCCACCAGGGAATTCCCCAAAGTAATACTACTGTAAAAAAATGCATAAGCTTACCAGAGTAACTGGGTTGTGACTCATTTCTACTGAATTAACAATCTGAGTGTAGAAGAGAGAGCCTAAATCTCCATGATATTCATTGATGACTCTGACTACAAAATTAGAATTTCTGTCACAAAACCCTGTATCAGAAACTTGATAATGGATTTTGAATGTAACATTCTTGTCTTATAATATACCTAAGGACTTAAACCAATGACTTTTGACCCAAGTAATGTTCTTCTAAGGTGAAAGAGAGTTGGATGGTGCAGACTGAACACATATCATTCAGTTCAGTTCAGCTCAGTTCAATTGCTTAGCCTTGTCTGACTCTTTGCGACCCCATGATCTGAAGCACGCCAGGCATCCCTGTCCACCACCAACTCCTGGAGTTTACCCAGACTCATGTCCATTGAGTTGGTGATGCAATCCATCCATTTCATCCTCCGTCATCCCCTTCTCCTCTTGCCCTCAATCTTTCCCAACATCAGGATCTTTTCAAATGAGTCAGCTCTCCACATTAAGTGGCCAAAGTATTGGAGTTTCAGCTTCAACATCACTCCCTCCAATGAACACCCAGGACTGATCTCTTTTAGGAACAGATATCATTAAAGAATTTCAATTGCATTCTTGGCCTAAGAAGTATTATAAAGCTAGCTTTTTTCAACTTATGACATAAATAACAGTTAAACTATTTAGTTTGTTTTTCAGAGTAAATATTGCTGATACAATAGAAAAGCTGCAGTTGTTGTCTATGCTTATCACTTGTCTATTCAAATGGCCTGACTATGACTTTTGATAATTTTAACTGGTATTTCATTTAAACAGAGTAAGTAAACTGTAATTTAATCCACTGATACCATAAACCTCACTGCAATGCATACCCACAATATATACTCATGGGCAGAACACATTTTCATTATAGACTTGCTCTACATACCCATTGATAGTAAACACATTCACTAAACTTAAACTTATTGACCCAATGGGCTCAATAAGTGTATTGAGTGTATTGGTTTTGTAAAGTGCACACTCAAGTTTAGAATCAACCTCAGAGCAAATGGTGGCCTAAGTTCCCCTAATACTCACTTTCCTAAAACCTTTGCCACCATTTTCCCTGTCTACTGTGGTGAATAAGAAAAATCGAAGCAATAAGAGGCCAACCTTTGACCCTATTTTTTTCTTTTTGTAAAAAAGACAATTCATGCTCTAGTTTAATATGACTCTTCTACCTATTATTTTTTCTTCTTTCTTCTTCTTCATGTCTTCTTTACTTCTTCCCTTCTCTCCTTCCCTCCTTCCTTTTCTCTTCCCACCTCTCTGCTACCCAGTGTCCTTTTACTAACTCTTCACTTTCTGTACTCTTGTTTCATCTACAATGAGTGCAATTTTAGTATGTAAACTGAATCTTCTTATGTTAATATTCTAGGCAAGCACCATTTTTCTGTATCTCTAAGTAAAATCTAATTAAAATATTGTTTTGAGACTTTTAGGGAATCTGTGACTGCAGTCATGAAATTGAAAGACACTTGCTTCTTGGAAGAAAGGGAACTAAGGCAAACCTAGACAGTATATTAAAAAGCAGAGCTATCACTTTGCCAGCAAAAGTCCATATAATCAAAGCTATGGTTTTTCCAATAGTCATGTGTGGGTGTGAGACTTGGACTATAAAAAAAGCTTAGTGCCAAAGAATTGAAGCTTTTGAACTGTGGTTTTGAAGAAAACTTTTGAGAGTCCCTTGGACTGCAAGGAGATCCAACCAGTTAAAACTAAAGGAAATCAGTCTTAAATATTCATTGAAAGGGCTGATGCTGAAGCTGAAGCTCCAATACTCTGGCCACCTGATGCAAAGAACTGACACTTAGAAAAGACCCTCATGCTGGGAAAGATAGAAGGCAGGAGGAGAAGGGGACAAGCAGAGGGTGAGATGGTTGGATGGCAACACTGACTCAATGGCTATGAGTTTGAGCAAACTCTGGGAGCTGGTGATGGACAGGAAGCCTGGTGTGCTGCAGTCGCATGGGGTGCAAAGAGTCGGACATGACTGAGTGACTGAACTGAACAGAACTGAAGGGCAGGAGGAGAGGGGCACAGAAAAAGATGAGTTGGTTGGATGGCATCATTTACTCAATAGACATGAGTTTGAGAAAACTCAAGGAGATTGTGAAGGACGGGAAGCTTGGTGTGCTGCAGTCCATGTGGTCACAAGGAGTTGGACACAACTAAGTGACTGAACAACATTTTTAGAAATCAGGTCACCTGAAAGGTGAAGGAATAAATAATATATGAGCTGAGGTATGGGGATACCAGAGATACCAATGTTTGCTGTTAAAGATTCTTCATTTCTTCTTTGACATAGTTATTCTGGTTCCCTGGCTTCACATATGTGAATACAAACCCTTTGGATCAGACTTATCTCTCCTGCAGCTCAGTCACTTAAATTCTACTAGGACTGACAATCTGATCATACAATACTTCTTGCTCCTGTTTCAGTTGTAACCCCCTCATTTGGACCTGAGGGTCGTTTCCTAACTCACTGGGTTTGCTTTTTATTCTTTTGTATGAGCTAACTCTGTATGATGACTCCCCATTAGGAATTGTCGGGAATGTTGAGTTTCCTCTCTAAGAGGTGTTTCAACATCTATAGTGGATGGCTGTGTGATGACAAATTCTTTATCATTAAAAAAGTTGGTTTCTAAACTATGTATTTGCTGTTTTTCTCCTACAGCAGTCGTTATCCAGGAGATGATGATGAGAGTACACAGGATATGTTGTAAATGTTTGGGGTAAGGAGAAATCAGCTATAGTTTAGCTATTTGTATATCTTTCCTCTGGCATTATTTAGATTTTAGAGATGCAGTCACTCTCAAACTTACATTATGGTAGACTGTATTGATGGTGCCAATTCACCCCCCACCCCCAATACATCCGTGCCCTTTGCCTTGTGACCATGCAGATCTCTTTGCAAAAGGAAAGTTGTGTTTATCTCCACCCCTTCATTCTGAATTCGTCCATTAATCTTGCTTTTGTCCATGGAATGATAGCAATGAAGGTACTCCTGTTTTAAACTTAGATAGTAAGAGCCCTTGCATGCTTCAATTTAATTTTTCTTGAGTCTTTGCCAGAAGATAGTCTGGGTCAGCCTCCTGGTCTTAAATGGCACATGAAAAATGCCAAGTTGCCCTGGTCACCCCAGCCAAAACTAGACTATGTCAACCAAACAGCCAGCTGAGCTCCAGGTATCTGAGCAAGCACAACCAAGGTTAGCAGAGTCCCTTAGCTGACCTCTACTTAATTACAGATGTGTGCACAGTGAACAATTACTGTTGATTACTCCTAAAGTTTTGTGGTTGTTTGTTTTGTGGTGTTACCACTATGGTGTTATTGTGACATCGATAATTGATACATAGAAATTTTCAAAGGATAGTGTTCAGATCACAAAGTCAGCGGGAATCTCTGACTTACTTTCCTCTCAATGATTTTAAAACATTTCTGTGTACTAGTTAGTTCACTACAGGAAAGTCATTTGAACTTCTGTTTTTATCTTTAGGTTCTATGGGCCAGGGATATAATTTGTCTTCCATGATTTGGGGCTTCTTCTTCTTAAAAAATTTTTATCAAATTTGTTACAATTTTGCTCTTGTTTTGTATTTTGGTAAATTGGCCACAAGGCACATGGGATCTTAGCTTCCCAACAAGTATAGAAACTGTATCCCTGCAGAAGGTGAAATCTTAACCACTGAACTGCCAGGGAAATCCCAGTGCCTTATACTTAGCAAAACCTTTGTTCACCTTTCTTTTATTTCCATATGGAGTGACATTCATTAGCATAAAACCCATAGCCTTTCTCCATTCCTTCACTCACTTTTCCTTTAAAGAGAAGAACTGAAAGCCAGCTGAGAAATCTTTTAGCAAAAGTTGGTTATACAGGTGTCTTCAGGGAGCATATCATGTACTCCTTTGTCTAAGGTTAGGCAGGATAGAACCCCAATTTGAGAGTTTGTATTTGTTTATTCAGAGTGTGAATGGAAAGACCAGGTAAGTCTGAGTTTCAGTATTTGAAAACTCAGTGTTGCTATTCATATAAGCAACCTGATTTAATAAAAATAATATTAGTGTTCCATTTGCCCATCTTCACCACTCTCTCATTTGGCTTAGACTTGATTGAGGAAAAGAAAAATTCTCTCCTTTTCTGTGAAATCCTACTAATTTCCTTTCTATCTTAGGATCAGTGATTCTTACCCACAATGCATTTGTGCTTGTCTCTCGGTCTCCAATTCTCCAGACACTAGTAATACCAACATAAAATGTAGGATCATATCCAGTCAGTAGTATAAGCCTAAGATCAGTCAATTAATTTGAGCTTTCGCTCTTGGGTAATCAAAATTTACTGATCACCTACTGAGAAACAGACAGTGAATGAGAGGATGCTGCTGCTGCTGCCACTGTTTAGTCGCTAAGTTGTGTCTGACTCCTTGTGATCCCATGGACTGTAGCCCACCAGGCTCCGCTGTCCTTGGGATTTCCCAGGCAAGAATACTGGAGTAGTTTGCCATTTCCTCCTCCAGGGGATTTTCCTGATCCAGGGACTGAATCTATGTCTCCTGCTTGGCAGGTGGATTCTTTACCACTGAACTATCCAGGAAGCCGAATGAAAGGATAGGTATGCCAATATGCACTAGTCTTGACCCCAGCCTTTAAGAATGGAATCAATCATGTAAACCAGCTGTGTTGTAAAATCATCAGACAAATTTGCTTGCATGAAGGAACCCTCCAGCCATCTATCAATGGATCACAAAATAGTACACTTTTATTCTTAAATCAGCTTTACATCAGAATTTAACCATAAATATTGAAACACAAGCTGGAATCAAGATTGCCGGGAGAAATATGAATAACCTCAGATATGCAGATGACACCACCCTTATGGCAGAAAGTGAAGAGGAGCTAAAAAGCCTCTTGATGAAAGTGAAAGATGAGAGTGAAAAAGTTGTCTTAAAGCTCAACATTCAGAAACCGAAGACCATGGCATCTGGTCCCATCACTTCATGGGAAATAGATGGGGAAACAGTAGAAACAGTGTCAGACTTTATTTTTTGGGGCTCCAAAATCACTGCAGGTGGTGACTGCAGCCATGAAATTAAAAGATGCTTACTCCTTGGAAGAAAAGTTATGACCAACCTAGAGTCGGACACGACTGAGGCGACTTAGCAGCAGCAGCAGCATCAGATAGTATATTCAAAAGCAGAGACATTACTTTGCTGACTAAGGTCCATCTAGTCAAAGCTATGGTTTTTCCTATGGTCATGTATGGATGTGAGAGTTGGACTGTGAAGAAGGCTGAGCACCGAAGAATTGATGCTTTTGAACTGTGGTGTTGGAGAAGACTCTTGAGAGTCCCTTGGACTGCAAGGAGATCCAACCAGTCCATTCTGAAGGAGATCAACCCTGGGATTTCCTTGGAAGGAATGATGCTAAAGCTGAAGCTCCAGTACTTTGGCCACCTCATGCGAAGAGTTGACTCATTGGAAAAGACTCTGATGCTGGGAGGGATTGGGGGCAGGAGGAAAAGGGGACAACTGAGGATGAGGTGGCTGGATGGCATCACTGACTCGATGGACGTGAGTCTGAGTGAACTCCAGGAGTTGGTGATGGACAGGGAGGCCTGGCGTGCTGTGATTCATGGGGTCGCAAAGAGTCGGACACGACTGAGCGACTGAAATGAACTGAACTGAACTGATTTATCATTATCATCTGCTAGGTGTTAAGCACTGTCCTTTAGAAATGAGGAAAAGTTATGAGTCACATGTCTCATATCCTCATGCATCTTTCACTCTCTTAGAGGAGATTGTAATAAATTCACACATGAACAAATACGCACTATAATTTCCAGTAATCACTAGTGCTATGGAGAAAATAAAAATGAGCTAGAAAAACAAGCTAGATCATGAGAAGCATAGGCACTGTATCTTAGGAGGGGTAGTCAGGGGAGGCTGCTCTGAGGAGATTTTGGAGCAAATTCCTGAACAATATGAAAGAAGAAACTGTGTGATATTCTGTTGGACACTGTTCCAAGCAGAGAAAAGGCAGAGTGACATCCCTGAGGGAAAAATGAGACAGACTCCCATGGCAGAAGTGAGTCAGATAAGAATATTAGAATCTGATTTCAGAAAGAGTAGGAAAATGAAAACATTTGATTCTAAGTTTCCTAAGAATTAACTGAAGGGTTTTGAACAAGTAAATGGTAACACATATTCTCTAAGAAGCCTCTTCTCTCAGTGCCTGCTGTGTAAAGAATTAAGGGGAGTGGAGCCCGTGGAGTGTAGGGAAATTTGCCAGGAGACTGTACTATAGTAATTGGCTAAGAAATGGAGGCTGGAGGCTTGAAAAGTGTTGGTGATAGAGGTGATGGGAAGAGGCCAGCTGAAGGGTATATTCTGAAGATAGAACTAATGGAGTTTGATGATATAGTAGGTGTGAGATAGTAGAAAAGGAAAAGTCTAGGATAATATCTAGAATTGTACTTGCACAGTTGATAAATGGTGGTATGGTTGTGCCATTTACCTTGATAGGTTTGGAGGCAGCCTTCCCTGGTGGCCCAGATGGTAAAGAGTTTGTCTTCAATGCAGGAGACACAGGTTTGTTTTCTGGGTTGGGGAGATCCCCCAAAGAAGGAAATGGCAACTCACTCCAGTATTCTTGCCTAGAGAAAGCCATGGACAGAGGAGCCTGGCGGGCTATAGTCCATGGGGTCGCAGAGAGTCAGACACGACTAACACTTTCTTTCTTTCTTTCTTTCTTTCCTTCTTTCTTTGGAGGCAGGGATACAGAGTTGGTGTTGAATGTGTTAAATAGGAGAGATTGTTTGGCTTCAAGATGGAGGTATCCAGTAGACTGATGTCTGAGTCTAGGGCTCAGAAGGACTAAAGATGTGAATGAATGAATGAATGCAAGCCCAATTATGTCCAACTCTTTGCAACCCTATTGACTGTAGCCTGTCAGGTGCCTCTTATCCATGGAATTTTCCAGGCAAGGATACTGGCATGGGTTGTCATTTCATTCTCCAGGAGATCTTCCCGACCCAAAGATCAAACCACATCTCCTTCATTGCAGGTGGACTCTAGAGATGTGAGCTAAGACATAAATTTGGGAATCATCTACATATAGTTGGGGTTGTACTAGATTAAGTCATTAGGTCACGAATGAAGATGCAGAAGAGAAGACGGCAAGGATGAAACTCTGAAGCTCTTCAATATTAGAAGCTGGAAAGGAAAAGAAGAGTGTGCAGAGACTTGGAAGGGAACATACAGTGTTTAAAGAGGAAGCCAAGTATGTATAATACCCTGGGAGACAAGTGAAAAACATGTGTTCACTATTGCCCAGAGCTTTAAGAGAAGGACTGAAAATTTAACATTGGATTTTGAAGACAGACAATATATCTAAATTTTATATAAGTGACTTCAGAAGTATGGTAAAGATAAAAACCTAATTTCAGTAGGTGAAAGATTAAAAGTGAGTTAAGGTAAGGAAGTAGAGGAAGTAAAAATAAATTCATGTTTTCTATACATTTTAGCATTAAGAAAAACACACAAATTGAGTAGCCAGATAGACATCCAATGATAAAGAACTTGAGACAGACAAGGGCTTATTGAAAAAGTAGGGCCAGTTGAGGGAATTAGAAGAGCAATTGAATGGACAAGAGCAGACGTTGGAAAAATAATCAATTTTTAGAGTCTGGATCTTGCATGTTATCACTGCTGCTCTTGTCACTCCTTGATCCATCTTTTTCAGCTACAGGTAAGTCTTCTGTGAGACATCACCAGCAGAAGCCCTGGAATTTCCTCCTTCGAAGTCCAAGACCAGAAAGTAGAAAGGGCTTCACCTTCAACTGCAGTTCAGAATATCCAGGGACTCCAATGGGCACTGTAGCTACTGGTCAAAAAGACTCTGATGGCAGGAAATACAGGATAAGGATTGGCTCAGATGAGGCATATTGGGTGCAAGTCATATAGGGACTGAGAAGATGAGACTTCCTCATGAGCTGATGAGCGTTGTGAAAAAGACTCCAGTTGAGTTGGAACTGAAAGAGTGAGAAGGATTCAAATTGGTGATGTGGGTAAGAAGGGAATCATCTGGAAGGAAAATCATGGAAGTACAAACACAACAGGTATAAGGAAAGTGACTTGGTTAAAGAGGAGGGCAAAGGAAGGAGTGTCATTTACTGAGCATCTAGAATCTACTGAGTAACTGCTGGCACTTCACAAATAGTTTTCTCATTTAATCCTCATGGTTGAGTTTGGGTACTTTTGGCTACACATTACCGAAACCTTCCCTGGTGGCTCAGCAGTAAAGAATCCACCTGCCAGTGCCTGCCAGTGCAGAAGAAGTGAGTTTGACCCCTTGCAGGAGGAAATGCCAACCCACTCCAGTATTCTTGCTGGGACAATCCCATGGACAGAGGAACCTGGTGGGCTGTAGCCCATGACATTGGAAAGAGTCAAACACGATGTGGCAACTGAAAAAAAAAAAAAAAAAAAACACCAAAAAAAAAAAAAAAGAAAAGAAAACAAAGCCCAATTAAAACTGGGTTATACAGGAAATGAGTTGATTCAAATCAGAAGTATAGATGGGAGGGACTTCACTATTGGTCAAGAGGTTAAGACTTCAAGCTGCCAACGCAGGGAGTGCAGGTTCAATCCCTGCTCAGGGAACTAAGATCCTATATGCTGTGTGGTACAGCCAAAAAGACTAAAAAATAATAAACATTAAAGAAGAGAAGTATAGATGTAAGTCAGGATTTAGCATTGGTTGAACCAGGAGCTCAAAGATCTACTCACTGTCCCATAGTGTAGTGTCTTTTTTTTAACTGTATGACGTCTTTGCACTGAAATGGAATGTCCATCTAACGTTTACTTAGACTTCTGTGTTCAGTGCATATGCTAAACTGCACTGACTAATTTGAATTGAGTAAAATAAAACATTTAGTTCTTCATGCATCCTAGCCATGTTTTATATGTTTGACAGCCACCTGTGTTTTGTGGCTACGTGTTCTTATTGTGGCTACACACATAATTATTTCCATAATCACAAAAAGTTCTATTGGACAGTGAAGCTCTATCACCCTGAAGTACTTTCTGAGAATGCTCACTTTTTAGCACATTTACCTCTCAATGCTAAGCATTTTTTGGTCTGATCTCATTTTGTCCCTTAATTGTATATTACTCTTTGATTGTTCTTTGCAACATTTATTCCTTGTACATATTATCTGCTGCTGCTGCTGTCGCTTCAGTCATGTCCGACTCTGTGCAACCCCAGAGACTGAAGCCCACCAGGCTCCCCTGTCTCTGGGATTCTCCAGGCAAGAACACTGGAGTGGGTTACCATTTCCCTCTCCATCACATGAAAGTGAAAAGTGAAAGTAAAGTCGTTCAGTCCTGCCTGACCCTCAGCAACTACATGGACTGCAGCCTTCCAGGCTCCTCCGTCCATGGGATTTTCTAGGCAAGAGTCCTGGAGTGGGGCGCCATTGCCTTCTCCGACATATTATCTGCACAAGATAGTAAATTTCAAGGCAAGGAAATTTTCCAGGCTGAATGATGAGTAACCACTTGTTGCTTTGAATTTGAACACTATTTTAAGATTTCAAGTTGACATCAAACAACTAACATGAATTGCTGAAAGGCAGTATTAAATTAAATTTATATTTTAGAGAAGCTTTAGATTTACAGAAAAATTAGAAAGATGGTACTTAGAATTCCCATATACCCCATAGCTAGTTTTCTCTATTATTACAGCTTATACCACTATGGTAAGTTTGTTGCAATAATTTAAATAATATCCATACTTTACTCCATTTTTAACCTAAGTTTCTCTTTCTGTTTCATGGTCCCCTCTAGGATACTGCATTGTATTAAGTAGCTATGTTGCTTTAGCTCTATTGACAGTTTCTCAGAATTTTATTTATATTCTGACCTTATCATTTTGAGTTGAACTGCTTAGGTTTTTCATAAAATGTACCTCATCTGGGATTTGTCTGGTGACCTTTTCCATAATTATAACAAAGCATTTTAATATGATCACTTAAAGGATGATTTTCAATAATTTTCAAAATAAAGGTAAAGTTAATTGAAAAGAGCAGATTATTTAAGACTTGAGACCACAAAGCATTACAGTCATAATTGGTTCGTACTTTTGTGATGTCATAAATCTATTTAGCTCTATAGTTGTATAATACCAATTGAAATCCTCAAAGTCTTGAGATAAAGAGTGATTTGAAATCTTTATACACAGAACATTATAAACATGCTGCTGCTGCTGCTAAGTGGCTTCAGTCGTGTCCGACTCTGTGAGACCCCATAGACGGCAGCCCACCAGGATCCCCCGACCCTGAGTTCTCCAGGCAAGAACACTGGAGTGGGTTGCCATTTCCTTCTCCAATGCGTGAAAGTGAAAATTGAAAGTGAAGTCGCTCAGTCGTGTCGGACTCCTAGCGACTCCATGGAGGGCAGTCTACCAGGCTCCTCCCTCCATGGGATTTTTCCAGGCAAGTGTACTGGAGTGGATTGTCATTGCCTTCTCCCATTATAAACATAAGACGGGGAAAAAAGACACCTGAATCTATTTCAACAGATTTTCTCTTAAAGTGGTTATTTTTGCCATATTCTGAGCAAAAAAATTTCTAGGAAAGCGAATTGTTCATGCCAATGTCTGTAATATAAGCTAGATAGATATAATAATATTCTTGAGTCACATTTTTCCAAGAGAAAAATGATTAGTTTTTATGTATCAATTAAACAAAAATCATAGATATATATCTAATATGGCTTCGTAATCGGTACACTGATAATCTTTTAACTTTTTCACTCCTTTTAGGACTACCATACCATCTTCAGCTTTGAAAGAGTAGGTGATGTGTTTATGAAAATACATCAGAAGCATGAGTATATGTGCTTTTAGAATAAGTCAGGAATGTGATGCTGGTTCTAATTTTCTTGATTTGTCACATTTTTGTCATTGGTGTGGGTATAAAGGTATATATTTTTAGAGATATTCTAACAGATATACCAGGAAAACAATTATGTGTATATATATATGTATATATATATATATATATACATATATATATATATATAATCTTCATGTATCTGTTTTAAAATATTTTTAGATACAAAAGCAAAAATATGCTTGTGTTCTTGTGGGATGCTTAAGCTAAATAGAAGAGAGTGCAATCGCCAGAGAAGTGAGAAAAACGATAGAAATGGGGTCAAAGAAGGAAATGGAATGCAATTACATAGAACATTGACAAATATTTTAGTTTTATATAGTTTTTATATTTGCCAATCTGATAATGTTTATTTTATCACTCTTCAAGTCAGCTTACTCTCAGAATCCAGATTTCTCTTCCTTTACACTTATCAAAGGGGAAAGCAGATTTTAATTTGATGCCTAATGTGTGCAATTTGTTAGGTTGTTATAAACTTTTTTCTTTATCTAATTGGATCTTCAAGTCCTGGGTACTTTTGTTATTTCCATTCTGTAATGAAGAAACTAAGGCTTTAAGAAATTACATGATTTACTCATTGTCAGAGAGCCAGTAAGTGATGAAGCTCATGCTTATGTCTGGGTAATGTCAGAACTCATGTTTTATCTACTGATTAAAGACATTTTCAAAATGACTGGATTGAGCCAGGCTAATTCCTAAAGTATATATTCAAGGGCGATATAAATAGCTTCATCTCTGAGAGTTATTCTCTTGTCAAAGATCAGGAAGCCGAGACATTAAATTTGAAGATGATCCATCCAGTAGCTCAGAGATCTACACATTGTTCCACAAACAATGCATTTCAATCATTTTTATTCAAATATGCCTCATGGCTGAAACATGGGTTCAACTAGGGCTCCACAGCAGACCAGTCACAAGGTTTAAGATCATAGCAAGAGTTTCCACTGACATGAAAGGATAGGTTTTCTAACATGAGAAAGCATGTGAGTTGCTCAGTCGTGTCTGACTCTTTGACCCCATGGACTGTAGCCCACCAGGCTCTTCTGTGCAGGCAAGAATACTGGAGTGGGTAGCCATTCCCTTCTCCAGGGGATATTCCTGACCCAGGGATTGAACCTGGGTGTAAAGCACTGCAGACAGATTCTTAACCATCTGAGAGACCAGGGAAACTGTTTCTAACATGGGTTGTGTGTGTTAGTCACTCAGTCTTGTCTGACTCTTTTTGATCCCAAGGACTGTAGCCCGCCAGGCTCCTCTGTCCATGGAAGTCTACACACAAGAATACTGGAATGGGTTGCATTCCCTTCTCCAAGTGATCTTCCCAATCTAGGAATTGAACCCAGTTCTCCTGCATTGCAGGCAGATTTGTTACCATCTGAGGTACTTGGGAAGCCCACATGAGGACTCTGCCCAATTCATTGAATTGTGTGCTCAACAGGGATTTAGGAAGTCATCTGGTACAGACACTTATCTTCAGAAAGCTAAACCAACCTAAACGTAGGAGTCTGTGAGTAAATCACCATGAAGAGTGAAGGACACAAGTTGTTTTTGGCTGATCATGTAGAATCTTGGTTAAATGCTTTGCCACAGTTATTAAGCTTTTTGAACAATTTCCAATCTGAGTTCATATATTTGATCTGATGCAAATGATAGCTCCAGCAGGGAAAACGATCTTGATTAAAGCATGAATGTGTTTTAATCCTATTTCTACAATGTTTGATCATTGAAATATGGTTAAAATCAGGGAGTAGAAATATAATTACCCCCATAATTTCAAAAAGCCAGTGGAGAGACAAATTTTAGGAAATCTTCACATGGTATGTGTATATGTATGTTTGCATGAGTGTGTATGTGTGTAGTAGGAACCTTGCAAGGGTATCTTCACTTGAGTAATTATAATACCCCTTGAGGGCTAGATGGTGATTTTGATGACATGTAGAAATAGAATTTTAAGAACATGAAGGAACTATTTAGTAAAACTCTTACTTTTGACCCAAATTTCAATGTGTATATTTTCCACAGCCCTTATTATTAAGGAATAAGAAAACTTATTCAAAATTTAATTTGTTCCATATTTTAGAATTTATGTATCTTTTACATTGTATTGAATCAGTAGTTTACTACAGAAAGAATTATACAAAGAAAATATTGGGCATGACTACCTACATTATCACGGTTGACTATGAACTATATCAAATATTATTTGGCCATATGTAGGAACAAACATAATGATTGTGGGGGAAAAGCACATGATTATTTTGGCTTTTTTTCTAGTACATTTTAAGAAATTGACCTGACTGTAACTTTTCTTTGGAATATTTGTTGAAAAAGCATAACCAAAAGTTTAAAACTTGGATTGAAACTTAATCTATATGGTAATAGAACTTGGAAAAATCCAAGCTCAGTTTAGACTAAAATGTCAGGACAGTTTTTGAACATGGTATGTCTCAAACAACCTACAGATATAAAGAAATAAACTGTCAATCCTTTAGCTTTCAACAAAGGGAAAATCATGTATAAGGGAAGAAAATAAAAGTTCTAAAACAGTAGCTTTAGCACGAACTTGTCCCCTTTATGATACATTTCATCTGGGGAAAGTATAAAGGATGGTTTAAGCAATGGTTCACATGCTCCTCTCCTAAACCTTTCAGGTCCTTATTAAACACTTTTGTTTTTGAGCGAAAGTCTGTTACATGTGAAAGTCTGTTACATGTGTCTCACCTTCAATACAAGTTAAGTTGTAATTAAATTGCTCTTTAACAGATAGAATCTACAAAAGAGCATTTGTTAAAATTGCAACAATTATTTTTTCCCTTCCAGCCATCTTTCAACTGCCTCCCTATCTCATAAAACCGATACAATACACTAACACAAAGGAC
Organism: Capricornis sumatraensis; assembly: GCF_032405125.1. Taxonomy (NCBI): domain Eukaryota; kingdom Metazoa; phylum Chordata; class Mammalia; order Artiodactyla; family Bovidae; genus Capricornis; species Capricornis sumatraensis. The sequence continues at coordinate 126,779,789 of NC_091069.1, forward strand.
CAATAAATTGATTTTCAGTCCAAAGCACTAGTTCTCAAACTTGGCTACACGATGGAATTATCTGGAACATTTAAAAGCTCCTGTCTGCTCTACCTGATTTGATTGGTATGGAGTATGGTTTTTGACTTTTTAAAAAAGTTTTCAAAGATGCTTAGATAATTCTAATATGCAATAAAGTGAGAATCACCAGATTAGCATAGTGGTTCCCTATCTTCCTTGCATATTGGAAAGTCCTAGAAATACTTAAAAATATTGGTACCAAGTTCTCCCACTTCAGTGAGATACAGTTGTCGTAAGGCGCAGCCAGAATATAAGGATTCCCACCAGCAACCCCCCTGCCCAGGTGTTTCTAGTGAATGGCCAAGACTAAGAACTAGCATTAGTATTTCACCTCCTGTTGAGTCAAAAGAAGATCAATATAAATTTCATATTTCTAAAATCTCTCACATGGAATTTTTAAATTTTGAGTTTTAAAATAAGCTATATTTGAATGTAATTGAATAAATTGAGGCAAAAAGAGCAGTTAATTACATGTGAAGATCTGGAAGAAAATTCTTGTCCTCATTGTAAAAGTATAAGATTCAAGGGCAGAGTTATTACTATTGAAGAAAGAATATTATAAAAAATAGAATTTAAAGACGTTATTTTTCATGCATGTATGACAGTTAAGATAATCTTTGGGAGAACTTTAATATTCCTAAGTAAAAATTAGATACAGAAGAGAAAAGACATTTTTTGGTCAGATTCATCACTTTTAAAAAGCATGACCAATTCTCAAACAAATATTTTCAGATGTGTGAAAGTTACCTATAAATGTTTATTCTATTTAGAATGTTCATAAGAACACATGCTTTTGACAACTCAAGTAAACTGTCAATTGATTAAAAGTGCAATGTAGGAAGGAATATCTATTTAAAGCCTACAGCATACTTCTGAATGAAAGGTACACTGCTGATTTTTTTCATTTAATGAAAGACTTGATAACACATTCAGAGAGAAGCCAGGTGTAAACTGTTTCTCCACACTTGTGCAATAGATTTATATGATTCTGTTACTATAACTTGCTGAGGTGTTGTGTAAACACCGGATGAGTTACTTCTTATTACTTAATTTATACATGCTAACACTTACAGTATTTTTCCTCTCCAAAAACATATCCAATTGCTTACACTTGAAATGATTCAGGATAAAAGGTCATGTTCTCATTCTTCCGTATTAACAGGAAAATTCACTGTAGGATATATATTATAGCAAAATTAATGCTAATTCCTTAAAGTCTACACATGCATTTGCCATTCACTTAAAAGAAAAAAAAAAGGTTAAAGTGGGTAGGCAAAAGGTCATTTGCAGCACAATGACCATTTAGTCAGTATTCATACAGGAGCTGTGCAAATGCTTTGGTGTGCTTATCAGACCTACGGAGAATCCATTCTTAAAGGAATTATCTAAAGATGGAAACTTCCTTAAAGGAATAAAACTTAAAAAAAAAAAAAAATTGCAACCTAGGATACAAAGTGGGCTTCCCAGGTGGCTCTATAGTGAAGTGCACAAGACTCAGGTTCCATCACTGAGCTAGGGAAGATTCCCTGGAGTATGAAATGGCAACCCGTACCAGTATTCTTGCCTGGAGAATCCCATGGACAGAGGAGCATGGCTGGCTACAGTCCACGGGGTTGCAAACAGTCAGACATGACTGAGAGAATAACACACACACAACTAATAAATGGGTACTGTTTCATACTGCTAATTTGTGCAATTTTCTATGCAACAACAGAAAACTAATACAAGGAGATATATAATTCAAAGAAGATCAATTTATATTATAACTTAAAATACTCTGCAGGGCCATTTAGAATTATCTTCAGCAAGAGTTTATCATGGAAAACTCAGTCACAGGACTCATGAAACAAAATAAAACACAACAAGACTGTACTCAGGAGGATCAATGACTTACTACACTTGCAGCTATTTCTATGATCGAATCTCCTTTAATACCAAGGATTCTCAAAGTTTTCAATAGTTCTCCTGTGTATCTCTCATTCTCTCCCCTAAAATTTCCCTCCCTGGAAATATGTTTCAAACATGATAAAATGTTGATGACATTTTGTCCCAAAACTGGAATACTTATCCCCATTGTCATTTTTTAGTTTAAAATGATAACCTTTGTTTTCCCCTTATGTAAGATTTTTCCAGAAAACAGAGGAGGCAGGGATCAAAACCATGTTGAAGAAAAAGAAATGCAAAAAGGCAAAATGGTTGTCTGAGGAGGACTTACAATAGCTGAAAAAGAGAAGAGAAGTGAAAGTCAAAGGAGAAAAGGAAAGATATACCTATCTGAATGCAGAGTTCCAAAGAATAGAAAGGAGAAATAAGAAAGCCTTCCTCCATGATCAATGCAAAGAGATAGAGGAAAACAATAGAATGAGAAAGATTAGAGATCTCTTCCAGAAAAACAGAGATACCAAGGGAACATTTCATGCAAATATGGGCACAATAAATTGCTATAGACAGAAGTGATATGGAATTAACAGAAGCAGAAGATATTAAGAGGTGGCAAGAATACACAGAAGGACTATACAAAAAAAGATCTTCACGACCCATATAACCGCCATAGTGTGATCACTCACGGAACAGACATCCTGGAATGTGAAGTCAAGTGGGCCTTAGGAAGCATCACTATGAACAAAGCCAGTGGAGGTGATGGGATTGCAGTTGAGCTATTTCAAATCCTAAGAGATGATGCTGTGAAAGTGCTGCAATCAATATGTCAGCAAATTTGGAAAGCTCAGCAGTGGCCACACACTGCAAAAGGTCTGTTTTCATTCCAATCCCAGAGAAAGACAATGCTAAAGAATGTTCAAGCTACTGCACAATTGCACTCATCTCACACAATAACAAAGTAATGCTCAAAATTCACCAATTCAGTTCAGTTCAGTCACTCAGTCATGTCCGATTCTTTGCGACCCCATGGAATGCAGCACTCCAGGCCTCCCTGTCCATCACCAACTCCCGGAGTCCACCCAAACCCATGTCCATTGAATCGGTGATGCTATTCAAGCATCTAATCCTCTGTTGTCCCCTTCTCCTCTTGCCCTCAATCTTTCCCAGCATCAGGGTCTTTACAAAGGATTCAGCTCTTCACATCAGGTGGCCAAAGTATTGGAGTTTCAGCTTCAACATCAATCCTTCCAATGAACACCCAGGACTGATCTCACTTAGGATGGACTGGTTGGATCTCCTTGCAGTCCAAGGACTCTCAAGAGTCTTCTCCAACACCACAGTTCAAAAGCATCAATTCTTTGGTGCTCAGCTTTCTTTATAGTCCAACTGTAACATCCATACATGACCACAGGAAAAACCATAGCCTTGACTAGATGGACCTTAGTTGGCAAGGTAATGTCTCTGCTTTTCAATATGCTGTCTAGGTTGGTCATAACTTTCCTTCAAAGGAGTAAGTGTCTTTTAATTTCATGGCTGTAGTCACCATCTGCAGTGATTTTGGAGCCCCCCCCCAAAAAAAAGTCTGACACTGTTTTCACTGTTTCCCCATCTATTTCCCATGAAGTGATGGGACCAGATGCCATGATCTTCGTTTTCTGAATGTTGAGTTTTAAGCCAACTTTTTCACTCTCCTCTTTCATTTTCATCAAGAGACTCTATAGTTCTTCTTCACTTTCTGCCATAAGGGTGGTGTTATCTGCACATCTGAGGTCATTAATATTTCTCCCGACAATCTTGATTCCAGCTTTTGCTTCATCCATCCCAGTGTTTCTCATGATGTACTCTGCATATAAGTTAAATAAGCAGGTGACAATATACAACCCTGACATGCTCTTTTCCTTATTTGGAACCAGTCTGTTGTTCCATGTCCAGTTCTAACTGTTGCTTCCTGACCTGTGTACAGATTTCTCAAGAGGTAGGTCAGGTGGCCTGGTATTCCCATCTCTTGAATAGTTTTCTGCAGTTTATTGTGATCCACCCAGTCAAAGGCTTTGGCATAGTCTATAAAGCAGAAATAGATGTTTTTCTGGAACTCTCTTGCTTTCAATGATCCAGCGGATGTTGGCAATTTGATCTCTGGTTCCTCTGCCTTTTCTAAAACCTGTATGAACATCTGGAAGTTCACAGTTCATGTACTGTTGAAGCCTGACTTGGAGAATTTTGAGCATTACTTTGCTAGTACATGAAATGAGTGCAGTTGTGCAGTAGTTTGAGCATTCTTTAGCATTGCCTTTCTTTGGGGTTGGAATGAAAACTGACCTTTTCCAGTCCTGTGGCCACTGCTGAGTTTCCCCAAATTTGCTGACATATTCAGTGCAACACTTTTACAGCATCATCTTTTAGGATTTGAAATAACTCAACTGCAATTCCATCACCTCCATAGCGTTGTTCATTGTGATGCTTCCTAAAGCCCACTTGACTTCACATTCCAGGATGTCTGTTTCTAGGTGAGTGATCACACTGTAGTGATTATCTGGATCATGAATATCTTTTTTTGTACAGTTCTTCTGTGTATTCTTGCCACCTCTTAATATCTTCTGCTTCTGTTAATTGCATACCACTTCTGTCCATACCACTTTATTGTGCTCATCTTCTCATGAAATGTTCCCTTGGTATCTCTATTTTTCTGGAAGAAATCTCTGATCTTTCCCATTCTATTGTTTTCCTCTATTTCTTTGCATTGATCACAGAGGAAGGTTTTCTTATTTCCCCTTTCTATTCTTTGGAACTCTGCATTCAGATGGGCACATCTTTCCTTTTCTCCTTTGCTTTTCACTTCTGTTCTTTTCACAGCTATTTGTAAGGGCTCCTCAGACAGACATTTTGCTTTTTTATTTCTTATTCTTGGGGATGGTCTTGCTCCCTGCCTTCCGTACAATGTCAAGAACCTCTATCCATAGTTCATCAGGCACTCTGCCTATCAGATCTAGTCCCTTAAATCTATTTCTCACTTCCACTGTATCACCATTAGGGATTTGATTTAGGTCATACCTGAATGGTGTAGTGGTTTTCCCTACATTATTCAATTTAAGTCTGAATTTGGCAATAAGAAGTTCATGATCTGGGCCAAAGTCAGCTCCCAGTCTTGTTTTTGCTGACTGGATAGAGTTTCTCCATCTTTGGCTGCAATGAATATAATCAATCTGATTTCGATGTTGACCATCTGGTGATGTCAATGTGTAGTCTTCTCTTCTGTTGTTGGAAGAAGGTGTTTGCTATGACCAGTGCATTCTCTTGGCAGAACTCTATTAGCCATTGCCCTGCTTCATTCTGTACTCCAAGGGCAAATCTGCTTGTTACTCCAGTTGTTTCTTGACTTCCTACTTTTGCATTCCAGTCCTCTATGATGAAAAGAACATCTTTTTTGCATGTTAATTCCAGAAGGTCTTTTAGGTGTTCATAGAACCTTTCAACTTCACCTTCTTCAGCATTACTGGTCAGGGAATAGACTTAGATTACTGTGATATTGAATGGTTTGCCTTGAAAATGAACAGAGTTCATTCTGTCGTTTTTGAGATTGCATCCAAGTACTGCATTTCAGACTCTTTTGTTGCCTATGATGGCTACTCCATTTCTTCTAAGGAATTCTTGCCCAAAGTAGTAGATATAATGGTCATCTGAATTAAATTAACCCATTCCAGTCCATTTTAGTTTGCTGATTGCTAAAATGTCAATGTTCACTCTTGCCATCTCTTGTTTGATCACTTCCAATTTGCCTTGATTCATGGATGTAACATGCAGGTTCCTAAGCAATATTGCTCTTTACAGCATCAGACCTTGTTTCCATCACCAGTCACATCCACAATGGGTGTTGATTTTGCTTTGGCTCCATCTCTTCATTCTTTCTGGAGTTAGTTCTCCACTGATCTCCAGTAGCATATTGGGCACCTACCAACCTAGGGAGTTCATCTTTCAGTATCTTATCTTTTTTCCTTTTCATACTGTTCATAGGGTTCTCAAGACAGGAATACTGAAGTGGTTTGTCATTCCCTTCTCCAGTGGACTGTGTTTTGTCAGAACTCTCCACCATGACCTATCCATCTTGGGTGGGTCTACATGGCATGGCTCATAGTTTCATTGAGTTAGACAAGACTGTGGTCCATGTGATTAGATTGGTTAGTTTTCTGTGATGGTGGTTTCCTGTCTGTCTGCCCTCTGATGGAGAAGGATAAAAGGCTTATGAAAACTTCCGGATGGTATAGACTGACAGAGGTGGATACTGGGTCTTGTTCTGATGTGTGGGGCTTGCTCAGTAAATCTTTAATCCAATTTTCTGTTGGTGGGTGATGCTATGTTCCCTCCCTGCTGTTTACTTCCGGCCAGACTATAGTGGAGGTAATGAAGATGATGGTGACCTCCCTCAAAAGATCCCAGGCTTGCACTGCTACAGACAGTGCTCCCAACTTTTCAGCAGGCCACCACCTGCCCACACCTTCACCAGATACTCCTGGACACCCACAAGCAAGTCTCCTGTGGGGTCACTGTTCCTTTCTCCTGAGTCCTGGTGCACAAGGTTCTGTTGTGTCTTCCAAGAGTCTATTTCCTACAATTTCCCAAAATTCGAGTTTAGAATCAAACCCTGTTTCCACCAGAGATGCTCAGAGGGCTCAAACAAACCTTGTGCACCCCAGGACCCAGGGACCCCTGAGACAGAACTGTGTCTGAGCATCTCCTGTGGAGGTACGGGTTGGCAGTGGTCTGTCACAGGGACAGAGGCTCTGGGTGTGGGTATGGCATAAATCCTCTTGGAGGAGGTCATCATTAACCCCACTATAGAGCTGCCAGAACTTACACAGGACTGGAAAAATTCATCAAGCTAGGCTTTAACAGTACATGAACCGAGAACTTCCAGATGTTCAGGCTGGATTTAGAAAAGGCAGAGGAACCAGAGATCAAATTGCCAACATCCGTTGGATCATTGAAAAAGCAAGAGAATTCCAGAAAAAACATCTACTTCTGCTTCATTGACTATGTTAAAACCTTTGACTGTGTGGATCACAACAAACTGGAAAAAAGAGATGAGAATACCAGATCACCTTTCCTGTCACCTGAGAACATGTGTATGCAGGTCAAGAAGCAACTGTTAGAACCTGAGATGGAACAAAGGACTGGTTCAAAATTGGGAAAGGAGTACATCAAGGCTGTATATTGTCACCCTGCTTATTTAACTTATATGCAGAGTAAATCATGAGAAATGTTGGGCTGGATGAAACACAATCTAGTATCAAGATTGCTGGGAGGAATATCAACAACCTCAGAAATGCAGATGAAATGACCCTTTTGGCAGAAGCAAAGAGGAATGAAAGAGCCTCTTGATGAAAGTGAAAGAGGAGAGTGAAAAAGTTGGCTTAAAACTCAACATTTAAAAAATTAAGATCATGGTATCCAGTCCCACTACTTCATGGCAAATAGATAGGGGAAAAAATGAAAACAGAGAAAGATTTTATTTTCCTGGGTTCCAAAGTCACTGCAGATGGTGACTGTAGCCATGAAAGTAAAAGAAACTTGCTCCTCGGAAGAAAAGCTATGACCAACCTAGACAGCATATTAAAAAGCAAAGACATTACTTTGCCAACAAAGGTCCGTCTAGTCAAAGCTATGGTATTTCCAGTAGTCATGTAGGGATATGAGAATTGGATCGTAAAGAAACCTGAGCACTGAAGAACTGATGCTTTTCAACTGTGGTTTGGAGAGGACTCTTGAGTGTCTCTCAGACTGAAAGGAGATCCAAAGAGTCAATCCTAAAGGAAATCAGTCCTAAATACTCATTGGAAGGAATGATGCTGAAGTAGAAGCTCCAATACTTTGGCCACCTGATGTGAAGAACTGACTCCTTCGAAAAGACTCCGATGCTGGGAAAGATTGAACAAAGGAGAATAAGGGGACAATAGAGGATCAGATGATTGGATGCATCACCAATTCGATTGACCTGAATTTGTGCAAGCTCCGGGTATTGGTGATGGACAGGAAAACCTGGGATACTGTGGTCCATGGGGTCACAAAGTGTTGGACACAACTGAGTGACTGAAGTGAACTGAACTGAACTAACCATCACACCTTATGTAGATTGAAAACCAAACTATAGACCAATATCACTGATGAACATAGATGCAAAAATCCTTAACAAAATTCTAGCAATCAGAATCCAACAACATATTAAAAAGATCATACACCACGACCAAGTGGGCTTTATCCCAGGGATGCAAGGAATCTTCAATATCCACAAATCAATCAATGCAATACACCACATTAACAAATTGAAAAATAAAAGTCATATGATTATCTCAATAGATGCAAAGAAAGCCTTTGACAAAATTCAACATCCATTTATGATATAAAACTCTCCAGAAAGCAGCATAGAAGGAACATACCTCAACATAATAAAAGCTATATATGACAAACCCTCAGCAAACATTATCCAATTTCACAATGGTGAAAAACTGAAAGCATTTCCCCTAAAGTCAGGAGTAAGACAAGGGTGCCCACTCTCGCTACTATTCAACATAGTTCTGGAAGTTTTGGCCACAGCAATCAGAGCAGAAAAAGAAATAAAAGGAATCTAAACTGGAAAAGAGGAAGTAAAACTCTCACTGTTTGCAGATGACATGATCCTCTACATAGAAAACCCTAAAGACTCCACCAGAATATTACTAGAGCTAATCACCGAATATAGTAAAGTTGCAGGATATAAAATCAACACACAGTAATCCCTTGCATTCCTACACACTAATAGTGAGAAAGTAGAAAAAAAAATATTAAGGAAACAATTCCATTCACCATTGCAATGAAAAGAATAAAATAATTAGGAATATATCTACCTAAAGACTCTAAAGACCTATATATAGAAAATTATAAAACACTGGTGAAAGAAATCAAAGAGGACACTAATAGATGGAGAAATATATCATGTTCATGGATTGGAAAAATCAATATAGTGAAAATGAGTAGACTACCCAAAGCAATCTACAGATTCAATGCAATCCCTATCAAGTTACCAACAGTATTTTTCACAGAGCTAGAACAAATAATTTTACAATTTGTATGGAAATACAAAAAACCTTGAATAGCCAAAGCAATCTTGAGAAAGAAGAATGGAACTGGAGGAATCAACCTGCTTGACTTCAGGCTCTACTACAAAGCCACAGTCATTGAGACAGTATGGTACTCACAAAGACAGAAATATACATCAATGGAACAAAATAGAAAGTCCAGAGATAAATCCACACACCTATGGACACCTTATCTTCAACAAAGGAGGCAAGAATATAGAATGGATTAAAGACAATCTCTTTAACAAGTAGTGCTGGGAAAACTGGTCAACCACTTGTAGAAGAATGAAACTAGAACACTTTCTAACACCATACACAAAAATAAGCTCAAAATGGATTAAAGATCTAAACATAATACCAGAAACTATAAAACTCCTAGAGAAGAACATAGGCAAAACACTCTCCGAAATAAATCACAACAGGATCTTCTATGACCCACCTCCCAGAATACCGGAAATAAAAGCAAAAATAAACAAATGGGATCTAATTAAAATTAAAAGCTTCTGCACAACAAAGGAAACTATAAGCAAGGTGAAAAGACAGGCTTCTGAATGGGAGAAAATAATAGCAAATGAAGCAACTGACAAACAACTAATCTCAAAAATATACAAGCAACTTATGCAGCTCAATTCCAGAAAAATAAATGACCTAATCAAAAAAATGGGCCAAAGAACTAAATAGACATTTCTCCAAAGAAGACATATGGATGGCTAACAAACACATGAAAAGATGCTCAACATCACTCATTATCAGAGAAATGCAAATCAAAACCACAATGAGGTAGCATTTCATGCCAGTCAGAATGGCTGTGATCCAAAAGTCTACAAGCAATAAATGCTGGAGAGGGTGTGGGGAAAAGGGAACCCTCTTACACTGTTGGAGGGAATGCAAACTAGTACAGCCACTATGGAGAACAGTCTGTAGATTCCTTAAAAAACTGGAAATAGAACTGCCTTATGACCCAGCAATCCCACTGATGGGCATACACACCGAGGAAACCAGAATTGAAAGAGACACGTGTACCCCAATGTTCATCACAGCACTGTTTATAATAGCCAGGACATGGAAGCAACCTAGCTGTCAATCAGCAGATGAATGGATAAGAAAGCTGTGGTATGTATACACAATGGAGTATTACTCAGCCATTAAAAAAAATACATTTGAATCAGTTCTAATGAGGTGGATGAAACTGAAGCCGATTATACAGAGTGAAATAAGCCAGAAAGAAAACCACCAATACAGTATACTAACACATATATATGAAATTTAGAAAGATGGTAACGATAACCCTGTATGCGAGAGAGCAAAAGAGACACAGATGTATAGAACAGTCTTTTGGACTCTGTGGGAGAGGGAGAGGGTGGGATGATTTGGGAGAATGGCATTGAAACATGTATAATATCATATAAGAAATGAATCACCAGTCTATGGTCGATGCAGGATACAGGATGCTTGGGGCTGGTGCGCTGGGATGACCCAGAGAGATGGTATGGGGAGGGAGGTGGGAAGGGGGTTCAGGATTGGGAACTCATGTACACCCATGGCAGATTCATGTTGATGTATGGCAAAACCAATACATATTGTAAAATAAAGTAAAATTTTTTAAAAAAGAAAACCAATATTAAGTATTCCTGTTTTGTAATGTATGTGTAGTTATTTACTGAAGCTTTACAAAAATTCTATTAAATAATAGCCTCTAACAATATATTCTAATATTTACATTGCAGTGATGATCTATGGAATAATATTTATCTTTTTATTCATATATCAATTTTTATTCTAATTTTATATACCATAATATTCTAAGATAACAGGAGATTTTAAAGTATGCTATTTCTTGAGTTACCTTTATAGTAAAACATTTTTTCCCCACTGTTTTTTGTTATAATTAGATAATTTCTATTCTGCATCAAATACTATGTTCCTTTTGGTAATTGCCTGTAAATAAAAAAAAATACAAGATACACTTTAATTTTATACCAAATAAGGTTTATTCCCTGAAAATATCAGACAGACATTTTTTTATATGGGAAATAATATCGTTGGGAATTTATTGTCTAAAGTCTGTATATTAGTTAAGAGATCTGGAACAATGTAATAAAAATATTTTTAAAATGATCTGGAAGGATGATATCTTAAATATGTGACTAAGTATCACATTTATTATCTCTTTTAGTTTTGAGCAGAATGCCTTTTGGGTTTGTTACTTTGGTCACTATAATTCATTTTATCAGTGAGCTGTCACTGTATTTAAACATCTGGAACCCATCACATTGAACAATGGCCAAGCTCATAACCAATCAATGAAAGTTTACTGTGAAGGATAAACATTAAGAATATGATCCCAACTTTGTTGGAGTAATTATGTGATGGAAAATAGTCTCAGATCCTTTTGTCTTGCTGGTTGAAGAACAGTTTTTGCCACTCTCTTTAAAACTTAAACATCATCAATCATTGTGCTTAAAACTCAATTTGCATAGATTTCTTCAAATTCTAAATAATTGCCTAAATGATATCTAACAATACCCTCTCCATCCCCCCAAATAAGAATATTATGGTAAGGATTTATAACTTTAACCAAAAATCTTGAGTGACAGACCCCATGTAATTAACTTCTAAAATTTTGGCCTCACTTCAAGAAGAGAGCCTTTTAACTGCTTTCAACAGAATTCCATTCCACTTTTATCTCTGGAGAGGATTTCCCTATAATTCTAGCACTTCAGCCAGATTGTTTGCACACGGCTAAACAGAAATAACATATATTTTTACATCAGCATATTTAATATCACAGGTTCTTCCATGTACTGACACAATGTTGGCAGTATTAACAATACAGACATCATTAGCTTTCCAAAAGATCCATAATTGAAAAGTCAGACTGCTGAAAATGTCACCTTGTACGTACTGTGCTAAGGGAATAAAGCTTTGCCGAAGTCCTTAAAAGGGCAAACAAAGACTCAGTTGTGGCCTGTGTTGAATCCATAGGCACTGGATTCCATTAGCTTTAGCATGGCATTTGTAATTTTCATCTTTGATGAACTATTTATTTCTCCTAAATTTGCAAGAACAGTTCAATTTCTATCCCACTTGATCCTCATGCCACAGCAAAGTTACAAAGCAACAAAGACACAGTAGGTTTGACAACTGTATGTTTCAGCATATTAAGATACCAAGTATAAAATTTTTGTGAGTCTAGGAAAAAAAAGGGGCATTTTATAGATTTATTTGTTTATTAGAAGTAGAATTCTTGGAAAATTATATCTAATTACTTTGCCAACCCAATTTACAGATGATGTTTAAAATTTAATTCTCAAAAATTATGAATTTTAATATTTAAATTATAAATTTAAAAATGCTCTAAAGAAGAAAATTGCTTTCAAATAAAACATTCAGTTTCTATTTCCTTTTTCTCATACTCTTTCCTTTCCACATTCACTTTCCTCCCATATTTCACTCTCTTCTTTTATGTACACTCTATGCTTTGGATGGGGAAAAAAAAAAAAAAAGCTTTTGAAATTTAGAAAAACTGACTGAAACACCACAGTTTCAAAGTACTCACATAAGCTCTGCGTGTGCTCAGTTTCCAGAGTTTAAGCTAAAACTGGAGTTGCTATTTTGATTTCACAAGGCAAGTGTGGTCTTGCATATGAGGTGGGTCTCTATTGGGGTGGACTGAGTTTGTTCAAAGCTCAGTTCTACAATATGTTTAAAGGGGAGGGGTCCTGAAAATGTCTATGCGCTATTAACTTCACTTTAAAATATACAAATGTTGACATTTAAGTTAGAAAGAGAAAAACAGTTCAGTTCAGTTCAGTCATTCAGTTGTATCAGAATCTGCAATTCCATGGATTGCAGCACACCAGGCCTCCCTGTCGATCACCAACTCCGGGAGCTTACTCAAACTCATGTTCATTGGTTGATGCCAGCCAACCATCTCATCCTCTGTCATTCCCTTATCCTCCCGCCTTCAATATTTCCTGGCAACAGGGTCTTTTCAAACGAGTCACTTCTTCACATCAAGTGGCCAAAGTATTGGAGTTTCAGCTTTGCATCAGTCCTTCCAATAAATGTTCAGGACTGGTTTCCTTTAGAATTGGCTGGTTAGATCTCCTTTTAATCCAAGGGACTCTCAGAGTCTTCTCCAACTCCACAGGTCAAAAGCATCAATTCTTCAACACTCAACTTTCTTTGTAGTCCAACTCTCACATTCATACATGACTGCTGAAAAACAATACCTTTAACTAGATGGACCTTTGCTGGCAAAGTAATGTCTCTGCTTTTTAATATGATGTCGAGGTTTGTCATGGCTTCTCTTCCAAGGAGCAAGTTTCTTTTAATTTCATGGCTATAGTCACCATCTGCAGTGATTTTGGAGCCCAAGAAAATAAAGTCTTTCTCTGTTTCCAATGCTTCCTTATCTATTTTCCATGAAGTGATGGGACCAGATGCCATGATCTTCATTTTCTGAATGTTGAGTTTTAAGCCAACTTTTTCACTCTCCTCTTTCATTTTTATCAAGAGGCTCTTTAGTTCTTCTTCGCTTTCTGCCATAATGATGGTGTCATCTGCATATCTGAGGTTATTGATATTTTCCCATCAATCTTCGTTCCAGTTTGGGCTTCATCCAGCCCAGCATTGCTCAGGATGTACTCTGCATATAAGTTAAATAAGCAGGGTATCAATATATAGCCTTGATGTACTCTTTTCCCAAATCGGAACCAGTCTGTTGTTCCATGCCCAGTTCTAACTGTTGCTTCCTGACCTGAATACAGATTTCTCAGGAGTCAGATTTGGTGGTCTGGTAGTCCCATGTCTTTGGGAATGTTCCACAGTTTATTGTGGTCCACACAGTCAAAGGCTTTGGCATAGTCAATAAAGCAGAAATAGATGTTTTTTTTTTTTTTTTTTTCCTGGAACTCTCTTGCTTTTTCCATGATCCAGTGGATGTTGGCAATTTGATCTCTGATTCCTCTGCTTTTTCAAAATCCAACTTGAACATCTGGAAGTTCACAGTTCGTGTACTGTTAAAGCTTGGCTTGGAGAATTTTGAGCATTACTTTGCTGGTGTGCGAGATGAGTACATTTGTGCAGTAGTTTGAGCATTCTTTAGCATTGTCTTTCTTTGGGATTGGAATGAAAACTGACCTTTTCCAGTCCTGTGGCCACTGCTGAGTTTTCCAAATTTGTTGGCATGTTAAGTATAGCATTTTCCCAGCATCATCTTCCAGGATTTGAAATAGCTCAATTGAAATTCCATCACCTCCGCTAGCTTTGTTCATGGTGATGCTCCTAAAGCCCACTTGACTTTACATTCCAGGATGTCTGGTTCTAGGTGAGTGATCACACCATCGTGATTATCTAGGTCATGAAGATCTTTTTTCGCATAGTTCTTCTGTGTATTCTTGCACCTCTTCTTAGTAACTTTTGCTTCTGTTAGGTCCATATCATTTCTGTCCTTTATTGAACCCACATTGCATGAATTGTTCCTTTGTTATCTCAAATTTTCTTGAAGAGATTTCTAGTCTTTCCCATTCTATTGTTTCCCTCTATTTCTTTGTATTGATCACCGAGGAAGGCTTTCTTATCTCTCCTTTCTATTCTTTGGAACTCTCCATTCAAATGGGTATATCTTTCCTTTTCTCCTTTGCTTTTTGCTTCTCTTCATTTCACAGCTATTTGTCAGGTCTCCTCAGACAACCATTTTGCCTGTTTGCATTTCTTTCTCTTGGAGATGGTCTTGATCCCTGCTTCATGTACATTGTCATGAACCTCCGTCCATGATTCTTCAGGTACTCTGTCTATCAGATCTAATCCCTTGAATCTTTCTCACTTCCACTGTATAATTGTAAGTGATTTGTTTTAGGTCATACCTGAGTGGTCTAGTGGTTTTCCCTACTTTCTTTAATTTAATTCTGAATTTAGCAATAAGGAGTTCATGATCTGAGCCACAGTCAGCTCCCAGTCTTGTTTTTGCTGACTTGATACAGCTTCTCCATCTTTGGCTGCAAAGAATATAATCCATCTGATTTCAGCATTGCCAATCTGGTGATGTCCACGTGTAGAGTCTTCTCTTGTTTTGCTGGAAGAGGGTGTTTGCTATGACCAGTGCGTTCTCTTGGCAGAACTCTATTAGCCTTTGCCCTGCTTCATTCTGTACTCCAAGGGCAAATTTGCTTGTTACTCCAGGTGTTTCTTGACTTCCTACTTTTGCATTCCAGTCCCCTATAATGAAAAGAACATCTTTTTTGGGAAAAGAGAAGAACAGCTATCTTATATTAACACATACATATGGAATCTAGAAAAATGGTACAGATGGAACAACTTGGCATTTTTTAAAAAGCCAAACCTATTTGTAGGACAGGAATAGAGATGCAGACATAGAGAATGGATTTGTGGACATAGCGGGGGAAGGGGAGGCTGGGACGCTTTCGGAGAGTAGCACTAACATATATATACTTTCACGTGTAAAACAATGGGAAACTGTGGTATGGCGCAGGGGGCTCAGCTTGGATCTCTGTGATGACCTAGATGAATGAGATGGGGGTTGTGGGAGGCAGGTCAAGATGGAGGGGCTATGTATAAACATAGAGCTGATTCACTTTGTTGTACAGCAGAAACTAACATAACATTGTAAAACAAAAAGAAATATATTCCAATAAGAAAACAAGAGTCATATTGCAACCTGTTTTCCCACCAAGTCTATTTTTAAGTGTATCTAAACAATAAACTGTGGAAAATTCTTAAAGAGATGGGAATACCAGACCACCTGACCTGCCTCTTGAGAAATCTGTATGCAGGTCAGGAAACAACAGTTAGAACTGGGCATGGAACAACACACTGGTTCCAAACAGGAAAAGGAGTACATCAAGGCTGTATATTGTCACCTTGCTTATTTAACTTCTATGCAGAGTACATCATGAGAAACGCTGGACTGGAAGAAACACAAGCTGGAATCAAGATTGCCGGGAGAAATATCAATCACCTCAGATACGCATATGGCAGAAAGTGAAGAGGAACTAAAAAGCCTTTTGATGAAAGTGAAAGTGGAGAGTGAAAAAGTTGGTTTAAAGTTCGACATTCAGAAAATGAAGATCATGGCATCGGTCCCATCACTTCATGGGAAATAGATGGGGAAATAGTGAAAACAGTGGTAGACTTTATTTTGGGGGGCTCCAAAATCACTGCAGATGGTGACTGCAGCCATGAAATTAAAAGATGCTTACTCCTTGGAAGAATAGTTATGACCAACCTAGATAGCATATTCAAAAGCAGAGACATTACCTTGCCAACTAAGGTCTGTCTAGTCAAGGCTATGGTTTTTCCTGTAGTCATGTATGGATGTAAGAGTTGGACTGTGAAGAAGGCTGAGCACCAAAGAATTGATGCTTTTGAACTGTGGTGTTGGAGAAGACTCTTGAGAGTCCCTTGGACTGCAAGGAGATCCAACCAGTCCATTCTGAAGGAGATCAACCCTGGGATTTCTTTGGAAGGAATGATGCTAAAGTTGAAACTCCAGTACTTTGGCCACCTCATGCGAAGAGTTGACTCATTGGAAAAGACTGTGATGCTGGGAGGGATTGGGGGCAGGAGGAGAAGAGGACGACAGAGGATGAGATGGTTGGATGGCATCACTGACTCGATGGACGTGAGTCTGAGTGAACTCCGGGAGTTGGTGATGGACAGGGAGGCCTGGCATGCTGCGATTCATGGGGTCGCAAAGATTCAGACACGACTGAGCAACTGAACTGAACTGAACTGAAAATATAGGAATAATGACTTAATAATGACTAACATATTGTGAATCTTCCCTGGCACTGAATACCTAAGAGGATCTCGGCAAATAAAATGTCAGAAGACAATAGAAGAATGTATCTTTTTTAATGAATTATACATTTAAATGAATTCAATAAACTCTTTAATTTAACTCACTTTTGAGCCCCATCACTTTGAGTACAACAGCAATACCATGAACAAAAATTCTGGAGTTGGATTGCCTAGGTTAGAATCCCAGATTTCCCCTTATTAAGCTGTTTGTTCCCTGGTGGCTCAGACGGTAAAGCGTCTGCCTGCAATGTGGGAGACCTGGGTTCAATCCCTGGGTCAGGAAGATCCCCTGCAGAAGGAAATGGCAAGCCACTCCAGTACTCTTGCCTGGAAAATTCCATGGATGGAGGAGCCTGTTATGCCACAGTCCATGGGTCACAAAGGGTTGGACACGACTGAGTGACTTCACTTTTTTTGTTGTTTGACTATAGCTAAAACACTTTTTTTGTTGTTTGACAATTGCTTCCTCCTTTCCTCATCTGTATAAAGAAGGTAATGATAGCTTCTATTTCATATATTTGTTCCAAGGATTACATGCAAAACATGGTTCTCTAACAGTGGTGATTCCACTGCCCCTGCCTGTGTAACATTGACCCTGTCTAGAAACACATTTTTTTTTTTTTTCATAAATAAGGTAGGGATGTTTAACTGGCATAGTGGACAAGAGGCCAAGGATGCTTCTAGAGACCCTACATTCACAGAATGAGTGTTCCCAGCAAAAAATCATCCCACCCACTATGTCAACAGGGCAGCTGTTAAGAAACTGATCTGAATCACTTGAAATAGTGCCTGATGGAGAGTAAAATCTTCTTTGAAAAATAGTAAAGTTAATTTACTTCCCCTTAAGTGTACAACTTTTCCCAACATGTTTCCTCTTTCCACTGTTTCTGTGATTCATATTTTCCTTTGGGAGTTAAGTCTAACAGAGCCTGCAATTTCTTAGTCAGTTGGTTTCAGAGACAAATTTTTCAAATATTTTTTAGTTTTCCCCCAAGAAATCAGGACACCTGATGGTGATAGTTTAGTTGCTCAGTTGTATCTGACTCTTGCAACCCAATGGACTGTAGCCCACCAAATTCCTCTGTCCATATAGTTTTCCAGGAAAGAATTACTGGGGTGGATTACCATTTCTTTCTCAAAGGGATCCTCCTGACCCAGGGATCAAACTCCAATCTCCTGCATGGCAGGCAGATTCTTTACCAGTGGAGACACCAGGAAAGCCCTGATAGATTAAAACCCCATAAGCTCTATCCTCTGGTTTCTGCCCTGGTTCCTCATATTATATATCCTTCACAATTGTTAAAAAAAAAAAAAAAGTGGGGGAGGGACTAAGCATATTGCTCATCTTATTGATGTACATATTCAGAAATGAGAAAACATGGAGAGATTAGGATACAGGGAAGAGGTACCAACAAACAGCATATTCACCTGCATTACATGGGAAAAGTGGTCAAAGAAAAATATGCATCCTCATGATGGATACTTTACTTTTTAGATGAGCTATTATATCAGTCAGACTTACTGACTGCAAGGACAGAAATGAACTCCACTGTGAGCAGAAAGAAGCATAGTGAAAGCTATCTGACAACTGGCACAATGGATAATGGAGATGTTCAGTCACTTAGTCATGACCTACTCTGCGACCCCATGAACTGCAGCACTCCAGGCTTCACTGTCTATCACCAACTCCTGGATCTTGCTCAAACTCATGTTCATTGAGTCAGTGATGCCATCCAACCATCTCATCCTCTGTCATCCTCTTCTCCTGCCTTCAGTCTTTCCCAGCATCAGGGTCTTTTCCAATGAGTCAGCGCTTCACAACAGGTAGCCCAAGTTTTGGAACTTCAACTTCAGCATCAGTACTTCTAATGAATATTCAGGGTTGATTAACTTTAGGATTGACTGGTTTGATCTCTTCGCTGCCCTAGGGACTCTCAAGAGTCTTCTCCAACAGCATAGTTAGAAAGCATCAATTTTTCAGCGTTCCGCCTTCTTTATGGAGCAACTCTTAGAAACAAGATAGAAACAACAAAGGATAGGCATCATGAAATGAACCAGGCTCCCATCAAGGGAGTCACTGGATTGGACTGTCCCCGTCACTGCTGCCCTGGACATGGCTTTCTTGGGGCATATGAAGCCATAGGTAAAAACCAATGGCTCAAGTAAAATTTGGTTATGTTTTCAAGACTATAAATTTCATACTAGTCAAATATGGTCAAGCCATAACTGTCAGAAACAAGACAGAAAACTTGGCTATCAGGCTTCCAGGGGAAGAGAGGAGAGAAAATGCTACAGTGAAGACTTCTAACACATAAACTAGGCATTTCAAGAAAAGCCAGTCTAAACACTGGGGATTTCAAGATGTAGTTACAGTGCAATGTTGGGGAGTATCTTTCAGTATTCAGCTATGGCTGATTCATTAAATATGTTCCTGGAGAAGGGAGGACCTTCTT
The DNA here is from genome assembly GCF_032405125.1 of Capricornis sumatraensis. NCBI lineage: Eukaryota > Metazoa > Chordata > Mammalia > Artiodactyla > Bovidae > Capricornis > Capricornis sumatraensis. The sequence goes on from NC_091069.1 coordinate 126,799,116, forward strand.
GAAGATTGTATGAAAGAGCTGTGGTTTGCATTGATTGTGTTTTTAAGTTAGAGGTTTTCCATTTGAGCAATTTGTTTTGTCACTTGTAAGTCTATAAACCTGGGCCAATGTACTTTTTAAAAGAAAAGGCCATAGGTTCTTCGTTAAATAGGAATTTCACTATGGGCGAAATGCTGGCAGAGTTCAGCTAACCACTCAAAGACATGAGCCTATACATACTGCTGACTCAGAGAAATAAAAGGAAAGAGGCCCAGAAGGCAACACTAAAAATGTTATTTTCCTTTTCCATGTAATCTCAGTTTACAAAAGCTTATTAAAGGTTTTCACCAACTGTAAGGTTTATACAGAACATTGCTAACAGATGTAATTGTTGGACAGATAACACACTCATAAGCCATTTTTTAAACTTGAAAATGTGTCTCCGGGCTATAGTAACTGTGACGATAGCCAAGGGTGTACATGTCTATTGTTATTAGTCTCACAAGTAATGTCAAAATGACCTTTACACATTTTTTAGTTGATTTTGGCAAGAGAAACCAAAGGTTAGCATTTAGATCATGGTTTCAAAGGGCAATTTTCCTGGATAGGTGATTAGCCTCTTAGAAAAAAAGTAATAAAATGTAATTCAATCTATCAGGAATGAAGGGGGAAGAGTTGTTTTTGACATATAAAACTGAGTTTATAGAGTCTTTTAGTTACATTTCTTCATGATTTTGTGCTTTGAAAATTTCCTAAGGTTAGGAAGCATCCTATACTTATTAACATAAAGCTTATGTTGTGGCAAGGTACTTACGGTTCTTCACAGCTAATTAGGCATTTTAGCAACGTAACCCTTTGATATTCGACTATTTTCACCAGTAAGTTATACTGTCTTGAATATTTGATAGATTTTTTTTCTTGTCTAGTTATTCTATCATCTGATAAATCAAATTATATTTTTGTTACTTGTAGTGTTTCCTTATCATAACTTGCTTCTTTGTGTATTTGTTATCTGTTAATAATCAAATCTAGTTGCTGCCTTTAATCTTTGAAATTCCTGTGCTACTAGGTTAAAGATCTCCAGAGAAGAATTGAGGTTTCCTCTTCTAGCTCCTGGATACTAATAACCTGGAACTTTAAATGAGTTTTTCAAATTGAGGTGTCCCTGACTGGTTTTGTGGAGTAAATTAATGAAGCAGGCCTATGCTCTCAGGTTCAGGAAGTCACTATTTTTATCCCACTCAGAGCAACAGACTGGTTACTTTCTGGTTCCATTTTTTGCTGTCACTGCTGTTTTAACCAAGATTCTCACCAACTTTGTAGATTTTAGGTGTCCCCTGCCTTATGCAGGGCTCTCAGATTTAACTGTTTGTCTTGAGAAGATCCACTTCTTCTATCCATTCCAGTGTTCTGGCCTGGAGAATTCCATATAGTCCATGGTGTAGCAAAGAGTTGGACACGACTGAGAGACTTTCACTGAGAAGATCCAAGAGGTCATTACTTTACCCAAAACTCATGGTTCCTATAATGGCACTTGGCCTCAGAACAATCATATCTCCTCATTTACTTACCACTCTGGCTTCAACTCCTAGGATTGTGTATATGTATGTGTGTGTGTGTCCATGCTAATATGAATATTCCATGGGCACCAGAAAATTTAGACTTGCTCTTTACACTCAGGAAGCAAAGTTAACAATGTCATTGGATATACTTCTTTAATTTTAATGCATAAGTCTACCATATAGGACTTCATTTTATAACTACTTGAACACATAAGGTCAGTAAAACTTACTGAAAACTAATGAATTTGTTAGGTAGTTAGAATAGGAAACAGGAGTCCAAAATGGCAGTGAGTAAAAGATAAGGAAGGGAAAAGCCCACAAAAATAGAACAAAGAAAGGTCAAAGGAAGTTTTGAGGACCGGAGTGAGGACCTCAGGTAGAACAAACAGCACCTCTTGCTAGCCCAGTTTACATAGGGCAGGCCCAGAGGGAGGAAAAAACATAAAAAGAAGAGCCAAAGGGCTGGAGCTCTCTCTCCCCAACACGTGCGCTTGCTATCTCTCTCTCTTTCTCTCTCTCTCTCTCCCTCTCTCTCTCCCTTCCTCTCTATCTCTTCTCTGCGTCTTTGGGTCAGCATGCCCTCACACCTCGAGGATGTATTTTCCTGCTATTTTCTAAATAAAACTGAGCTGTAACATGGAGCTGTAACACTGATCTGTCTAGGAGCTATAACACTGTCTGTTCGAGACCTGAGAGCTATAACACGGTCTGTCCAAGAGCTATGATGCACCGAGGGCTTTAATGTCTGTCACTTCAAATTTTTGTTGAGATGAGACAGAACTGAGGAGATTACACTCACCTGACAAATTCATACCAGTTTCTTCATTTCTTTTCTTTTTTTTTTCCTACTGTTAAGGGAAGCACATTGACTGAAACCGCCCTCCCTGGTCAGGTCCTTTAGTAACCATTCGCATGAGTTGTTTCATGACAGGAGATCCTGATAAGGAATACAGAACTAATAAGCCACTGCCAATGGGAAGAGTTTGGGAAAAGTCAAAAGGAGACACCACGTGTCCGTCCATTTCCCAGAATCCCTCTTGCCAGCATCCATCTTGGCTGAGCAATGTGTGTGCCACCAGGAAAGACTCTGAATTAGAATGATTGGCCAAAGACAACCTGGAAACTAATCCCAAGACCATAAAATCTGAGACTGCAAGCCATGTGGCAGAGCAGTTTTCCTGGGTTCCCTTACCCTACTGCTCTCCACCCAGGTGACCTTTCCCAATAAAATCTCTTGCTTTGTCAGCACATGTGTCTCCTCGGACAATTCATGTCCTAGTGTTAGACAAGAGCCCAGTTTCGGGCCCTGGAAGGGGTCCCCCTTCCTACAACACTACTTGATTATTCATGCTATAGCCTTTTTATTCATAGAAAGTTATCTGTTAGATGTCCACTGTAGAGTTTACCCTTCACTTTCACTTTTCACTTTCATGCATTGGAGAAGGAAATGGCAACCCACTCCAGTGTTCTTGCTTTGAGAATCCCAGGGACGGAGGGAGCCTGGTGGGTTGCCGTCTATGTGGTCGCACAGAGTCAGACACGACTGAAGTGACTTAGCAGCAGCAGCAGCAGCAGCTTTATATAGTAGTACACTTTGGTAGTTTACTGCTCTTTACTTTGGATTTTGCTTTGTCTGATATTAAGATCATGACTTTTTTCTTTGTTTTGCCTCCACTAAGCCTTCCTTATTGCCTGCAGGCTTTCTTTTCTTGTGGCTAGTGAGGGCTACCCTCTTCCTGTGGAGCACGGGCTCAGTAGTTGTGGCGCACCAGCTTAGTTGCCTTGTGGCATGTGGGATCTTCCTGGACCAGGGATTGAACCCGTGTCCCCTGCATTAGCAGGTGGATTCTTTACCACTGGACCACCATGGAAGTTCTCTGATTTATTTTTGGCTTACACTTGTCTGTTTCACATTTCCTATCCTTATACTTTCAATCTCTCTGGGTCATACATTTTCAAACCATCTCACTATGTATTTAATGACTTTAATTTGCTTACTGTTTTTGCTGTGTGTATATGTGCATGTGTGTGCTTTTTGTGTTATTTGTTCTGATATCTATCTTTAAAACCAGGAGTGGATCCAGGTTTTGTGGGACCTAAAGGTTATAAAATTTGAAAGACCTTTTTCAAGGAAAGGAAAGTAATGGAAGAAAATAACCAGGCAAGCAATTTTTTTTTTTTTTAAGAATTAGGAAATGAGTCACAACAAAATGTAGAAAGTGTCTCTACAAAAGAGAAATCTTGCAGCTTAAGTTTCATTAACTTCATGGTAAATACTCTAGTTTATTACTTATTTATTTTTAATTGTGGTAGAATATACAAAGGGCTTCCCAGATGGCACTAGTGGAAAAGAGCCTGCCTGCCAATGCAGGAGACACAAGAGACACAGGTCTGATCCCTGAGTCAGGAAGATGCCCTAAAGGAAGGCATGGCAACCAACACCAGTATTCTTGCATGGACAGAGGAGCTGGTGAGCTACAGAACATAAGGTTACAAGGAGTTAGACATAACTGAAGTTGCTTAGCAAAAACATAAAATTGATCATTTTAACCATGTTTAAAAGACATTAACTGCAATCATATTATCATGTAATCATACCATCCATCTCCAAAATCTTCATCTCCCTAAATTGAAAATCTGGCCATGGAACAACAGCTTCCCTTCCCACCTAACCCTAGTCCCTGGCAAAAACTATTCTGATCTATGAATTTGACTACTCTAAGTTACCTCATGATCCTAGTGTGATTAATTTCAGTGTGTCTGCCCTCTGATGCCCTCTTGCAGCACTTACCAACTTACTTGGGTTTCTCTTGGATGCAATCTCAAAAATGACAAATGATCTCTGTTTGTTTTCAAGGCAAACCATTAAATATCACAGTAATCCAAGTCTATGCCCCAACCAGTAATGCTGAAGAAGCTGATGTTGAATGGTTCTATGAATACCTACAAGACCTTTTATAACAAACACCAAAAAAAGATGTCCTTTTCATTATAGGGGACTGGAATGCAAAAGGAGGAAGTCAAGAAACACCTGGGGTAACAGGCAAATTTGGTTTTGGAATGTGGAATAAAGCAGGGCAAAGGCTAATAGAGTTTTGCCAAGAAAATGCACTGGTCATAGCAAACACCCTCTTCCAACAACACAAGAGAAGACTCTACACATGGACATCACCAGATGGTCAACACTGAAATCAGACTGATTATATTCTTTGCAGCCAAAGATGGAGAAGCTCCATACAGTCAGCAAAAACAAGACCAGGAACTGACTGTGGCTCAGATCATGGACTCCTTATTACCAAATTCAGACTCAAATTGAAGAAAGTAGGGAAAACCGCTAGACCATTCAGGTATGACCTAAATCAAATCCCTTATGATTATACCGTGGAAGTGAGAAATAGATTTAAGAGCCTAGATCTGATAGATAGAGTGCCTGATGAACTATGGAATGAGGTTTGTGACATTGTACAGGAGACAGGGATCAAGACCATCCCCGTGGAAAAGAAATGCAAAAAAGCAAAATGGCTGTCTGGGGAGGCCTTACAAATAGCTGTGAAAAGAAGAGAGTTGAAAAACAAAGGAGAAAAGGAAAGATATAAGCATCTGAATGCAGAGTTCCAAAGAATAGCAAGAAGAGATAAGAAAGCCTTCTTCAGCGATCAATGCAACAAAATAAAGGAAAAGAACAGGATGGGAAAGACTAGAGATCTCTTCAAGAAAATTAGAGATACCAAGGGAATATTTCATGCAAAGATGGGCTTGATAAAAGACAGAAATGGTCTGGACCTAACAGAAGCAGAAGATATTAAGAAGAGGGCAAGAATACACAGAAGAACTGTACAAAAAAGATCTTCATGACCCAGATAATCACGATGGTGTGATCACTCATCTAGAGCCAGACATCCTGGAATGTGAAGTCAAATGGGCCTTAGAAAGCATCACTAGGAACAAAGCTAGTGGAGGTGATGGCATTCCAGTTGAGCTATTTCAAATCCTGAAAGATGATGCTGTGAAAGTGCTGCACTCAATATGCCAGCAAATTTGGAAAACTCAGCAGTGGCCACAGGAGTGGAAAAGGTCAGTTTTCATTCCAATCCCAAGGAAAAGCAATGCTAAAGAATGCTCAAACTACCACACAATTGCACTCATCTCATGCTAGTAAAGTTATGCTCAAAATTCTCCAAGCCAGGCTTCAACAGTACATGAACTGTGAACTTCCAGATGTTCACACTGGTTTTAGAAAAGGTAGAGGAACGAGACATCAAATTGCCAACATCCGCTGGATCATCAAAAAAGCCAGAGAGTTTCAGAAAAACATCTATTTCTGCTTTATTGCCTATGCCAAAGTGCCAGGGTCTAGCCCCAGTGGATCCAGGGAATTCAAAGCGGGGACGGAGTCGGCGTCCTAGGAAAGAACTATTTAATATAAAGAGAGATTAGGAAAGAATAGTGTAGTAGGAAAATTAGTGGAGAAAAGAGGCTGAATAACATGGTTTACGCGGAGAACCAATAAAACTTCGAGACAATGAGTTTGCACCACCTGCATAGGCCACAGGCTTCTTCCTGGTCTCCCGAAGAAATGGGGACACAAAGTACCCCCCCCCCCCATTCAGATCTTAGAAGCCCAGGCAAAATTAGTAGGCTTGGCGAGCCTCCGCACTCCAGATGGGAATTCAGCCAGAAAAGAAGAGAACAAGAAAAGACCACACGGGGAAAACCAGTCTTTCCAGGAACTGGTTCGTTTCTTTTTTTTCCAGGTCCACTTTTATACTTTTAGTTGTACATAGAGATAAATGTAAGAAACAGAGTCACGCAGGGTCAGCTGCTCTGACCCATATCTAAAGACAGTGTTCTTAGCATATGTTTGTTCTTACAAGGGTTTATGTTTGTTCACAATATCTTCTGGTCTGGAGACCAGTTAACATTTTATGGCCCCACCTTTCTTTCTATTGATAAATGTTAATCAATCAGAAAACTTGTTTCCCCTTAAGATCTGCTTAGTCTTAAGATAGTGATAAAGTTGCATTCTTACATAGCAAGGACACAATGATTTGTAACAAAGAAAGTGGAGTACAGTGATCTATAACAAAGAGAAAATTCATTAACTCAAAAGTCTAGTATAGCTAACATCAAAACTACTATATTTCTTTTTTCTACATTCCAATTACATTGATTAACATACTCCCAGGTGCCTAAGGATATGGAGGCCTGGGGGCAATCATTAACTCAGCAATGAAACCCTTCACCAACATAATTTCTAACTAACTCACTAGTACTATACTAATAATTTTCTAACTTCTCAAAAGAATCTGTTTTTAGAAAGTTTAAAGCATCTCGTGCCTCTCCCAGTTGGGAGGCTGTAAACAATCACATGTGGCTGGATAATCCTGTCAGACAGGCTAGAGAGCCATCAGAGGAATTTTTGGCCTGAAACACTCTTGTCATGCCCAGGAGATTTATTAACTGGAGTCCTAAGTTAATTTTCCAGAGAAAGGTGGTCAGGGATAGCCCCTGTTAATGTGAGAAGTGTAGGTGAAAGCATAATGCAGTAAGGTAGGCAGACTCTGGTTTTGGGGGTAGATGCTCAAGAATTTCCAGGGGGACCCCTGAGGCTCGCTCCCGCCTGCCTTTGTGTATGCCAAGCCTCCTTCCTCATGACCGTTGCCACGGTCGAGATTCCTCATGCTGGCTCCTGGCACCAAAGCCTTTGACTGTGTGGATCACAATAAACTGTGGAAAATTCTGAAAGAGATGGGAATACCAGACCACCTGACCTGCCCCTTGAGAAATCTGTATGCAGGTCAGGAAGCAACAGTTAGAACTAGACATGGAACAACAGACTGGTTCCAAATAGGAAAAGGAGTATGTCAACGCTGTATATTGTTACCCTGCTTATTTAACTTCTATGCAGAGTACATCATGAGAAACGCTGGACTGGAAGAAACACAAGCTGGAATCAAGATTGCTGGGAGAAATATCAATAACCTCAGATATGCAGATGACATCACCCTTATGGCAGAAAGTGAAGAGGAACTCAAAAGCCTCTTGATGAAAGTGAAAGAGGAGAGAGTGAAAAAATTGGCTTAAAGCTCAACATTCAGAAAACGAAGATCATGGCATCTGGTCCCATCACTTCATGGGAAATAGATGGGGAAACAGTGGAAATAGTGTCAGACTTTATTTTTTGGGGCTCCAGAATCACTGCAGATGGTGACTGTAGCCATGAAATTAAAAGACGCTTACTCCTTGGAAGAAAAGTTATGACCAACCTAGATAGCATAGTCAAAAGCAGAGACATTACTTTGCCAACTAAGGTCTGTCTAGTCAAGGCCATGGTTTTTCCTGTGGTCATGTATGGATGTGAGAGTTGGACTGTGAAGAAGGCTGAGTGCCAAAGAACTGATGCTTTTGAACTGTGGTGTTGGAGAAGACTCTTGAGAGTCCCTTGGACTGCAAGGAGATCCAACCAGTCCATTCTGAAGGAGATCAGCCTGGGATTTCTTTGGAAGGAATGATGCTAAAGCTGAAACTCCAGTACTTTGGCCACCGCATGTGAAGATTTGACTCATTGGAAAAGACTCTGATGCTGGGAGGGATTGGGGGCAGGAGGAGAATGGGATGACAGAGGATGAGATGGCTGGATGGCATCACTGACTCGATGGATGTGAGTCTGAGTGAACTCTGGGAGATGGTGATGGACAGGGAGTCCTGGCATGCTGCGATTCATGGGGTCGCAAAGAGTCGGACATGACTGAGCAACTGAACTGAACTGAACTGAAGTTTCCCCATGTAAGTAGAATGATGAGATATTGATCCTTTTGTGACTGGCCTATTTCACTTAGCATATTGTATTCAAAGTTCATCCATGTTGTAGCATATGTCAATATTCCCTTCCTTTTCAAAACTGAATAATTATTTTTTCAATAACAAGTTAGTTCATCTGCATTTTATGCCATGTTTATTGATTCTACCAGAAGCAGCAGTGAAATTACACATTTATTCTCTCATAATCTCTCTTTTCTTTTTTCGCCACTTAACATTAGTTGATTTTGTTACTTACTTTTGACTTTATGATTTTGCTAGTTAATTAGAAATAATAAATTATCTCTTTGGATTCTTAGTTTTAACATGAGAAAATTAGAGTAATTACACTACCCATGATATCCTCATTCCTTTTTCTTACTATTATTTTATTTATTTTTATTGGAGTATAGTTACTTTACTTTTTCCCACTTAACCAGTTCAGTTCAGTTCAATCTCACAGTTGTGTCCAACTCTTTGCAACTCCATGGAATGAAGCACGCCAGGCCTCCCTGTCCATCAACAACTCTGGAAAGAAAGTGAAAATGAAGTCGCTCAATCATGTTCAACTCTTTGAGACTCCATGGACTGTAGCCCACCAGACTCCTCCAACCCATGGAATTTTCCAGGAAAGAGTACTGGAATGGGCTGCCATATCCTTCTCAAGGGGATCTTCCTGACCCAGGGATCAAACTCAGCTCTCCTGCATTGCAGGCAGACACTTTACTGTCTGAGCCACCAACTCTGGAGCTTACTCCAACACATGTCCGTCGAATTGATGATGACATCCTGCCATTTCATCCTCTGTTGCCCCCTTACCTCCTGCCTTCAATCTTTCCCAGCATCAGGGTCTTTTCCGATGAGTCAGTTCTTTGCATCAGATGGCCAAAGTATTGGAGTTTCAGCTTCACCATCAGTCTTTCCAATGAATATTCAAGACTGATTTCCTTTACAAATTGACTCGTTGGATCTCCTTGCAGTCCAAGGGACTCTCACGAGTCTTCCCCAACACCACAGTTCAAAAGCATCAATCTTTTGGTGCTCAGTTTTCTTTATAGTCCAACTCTCACATACATTCATGATTACTGGAAAACCATAGCCTTGACTAGATGGACCTTTACTGGCAGAATAATGTCTCTGCTTTTTAATGTGCTGTCTAGGTTAGTCATAGCTTTTTTTAAAAGAAGCAAGCATCTTTTAATCTTATGGCTGCAGTCATCATCTGCAGTGATTTTGGAGCCCCCCAAAATAAAGTCTCTCACTCTTTCCATTGTTTCCCCATCTATTTGTCATGAAGTGATGGGACTGGAGGCCATGATCTTCATTTTCTGAACGTTGAGTTTTAAGCCAACTTTTTCACTCTCCTCTTTCACTTTCATCAAGAAGTTCTTTAGTTCTTCTCTGCTTTCTGCCATAAGAGTGGCATCATCTGTGTATCTGAGATTACTGATGATTCTTCCAGCAATCTTGATTCCAGCTTGTGGTTCATCCAGCCCAGCATTTCACATGATGTATTCTGCATATAAGTTAAATAAGCCGGGTGGCAATATACAGCCTTGACATACTCTTTTCCCGATTTGGAACCAGCCTGTTGTTCCATGTCCAGTTCTAACGATTGCTTCTTGACCTGCATACAAGTTTCTCAGGAGACAAAAAAGGTGGTCTGGTATTCCCAACATTTAAAGAAATTTCCACAGTTTGTTGTAATCCACTAAGTCAAAGGCTTTGGCATAGTCAATAAAGCAGAAGTAGATGATTTTTTGGAACTCTTTTGCTTTTTGGTGATCCAACGAATGTTTGCAATTTGATCTCTGGTTCCTTTGCCTTTTCTGAATCCAGCTGGAATATCTGGAAGTTCATGGTTCACATACTGTTGAAGCCTGGCTTGGAGGATTTTGAGCATTTCTTTGCTAGTATGTGAGATGAGTGCAATTTTACCATAGTTTGAACCTTCTTTAGCTTTGCCTTTCTTAGAGATTGGAATGAAAACAAACATTTTCCAATCCTGTGGCCACTGCTGAGTTTTCCAAATTTGCTGGCATATTGAGTGCAGGACTTTCACAGTATCATCTTTTAGGATTTGAAATAGTTCAATTGGAATTCCATCATCTCCACTAGCTTTGGTTGTAGTAATGCTTCCTAAGGCCCACTTGACTTCACATTCCAGGATGTCTGGCTCTAGGTGAGTGATCACACCATATTGGTTATCTGAGTTATGAAGATCTTTTTCTGTATAGTTCTTCTGTGTATTCTTGCCACCTCTTAATATCTTCTACTTCTGTTAATCCATACCATTTCTGTCCATACCACTTTGGTCCATATCATTTTATTGTGCCCATTTTTACATGAAATGTTCCCTTGGGATCTCTATTTTTCTGGAAGAGATCTCTAATCTTTCCCATTCTATTGTTTTCCTCTATTTCTTTGCATTGATCACTAAGGAAGGCTTTCTCATCTCTCCTTGCTATTCTTTGGACTTCTAGTTTCAAATGGGTATATCTTTCTTTTTCTCCTTTGCCTTTAGCTACTACTAATAATTAGCTAATAATAATTAATATCCCCTGAATACTATTATTTTATATCATTTTGGTTGTGTCAGGTTTACATACTGATACTATTTTATGTAAATGTAGTTACTTGATTTATTGCTGTTTAATACTGTGCATAATCTATTTTCTGTTGTTCTCAGTTCATATCTTGGTTGTTTAAAGTTGGTTTGCAAGTGGTTTCTACAAGATAGCTTTCTGAAAACAATATTTCCTGAGTTCCCATATAATCAAAATGCTTCTCACTGCTTTTAAATACACACATACATTGGCTTTGTGAATATTTATTTCCATACATTATTCTTGGCATTGTTCCACCATTTTCTAATCTTGTGTGTTGGAGAAATATGAAACTAGTCTGACTATTTTTTCTCTAGAAATTTTTATTTTTATTTCTTTCAGTCTGTCTACAAGCAATTTTCCTCATGAATTATCTTTTTAGATTTCCTGGATCAATATGCAGATCTGTTCTTTGATTCCTTGGTAATTCTCTCAACTTTATTTGAATTATTTTTTCTGTTACATTATTTCATTTATTTTCTTTCTGTGATACAAACTGTGCATATTTGAATTCTGTTTCTTTGAATTACATATTTCTTAGTTTTCTATAATCCTGTATACTTTTAAATTTTTATATCTTTTCTTCCCTTTGTGTTCCTTTTGTTTGAGCTCCTTTTTATTTACTTTATTCCAGCTAATGTAAGAATTTTTCTCCTGAAACACATATTTACAAAAATTTTATGTAGGCAAGGGCTAGGACCCTATTACAAAACAAGCATGTATCTGCCTACTACCTCAAGGTTGTTCATGCAAATGAATTCCCTAGGCCATTATTAACCCTTGTATCCTCCTAACCCCAATCAACTGAGATTGACAGCTATAGTGTTACTCAAAATTCCATCTCTCTGGTCCCTGACAGGCTCAGTAACAGGCTGTTTCCTGCATATATATCTTAAATGTTTTATTGTTGGAGTTCATCTTCTTGTCTTGTCTTTGAAATTAACTCAAGCACAGGACCTCTTCCAAGTATTGGATTTATACAGAGACATACCACTTTTAAGATAACATAGGCTAAGAGGCTTTTAAAAAATGATATCTGCAGTGGTAGGTACCCTCTGTTAGCATCTTCCTGAACTATTGTTTCTTTTCTTCATTGATTTAGGCAGCCATTTTGTGACTTAGCATTTCAGATAAACATTTGTTGTGTTGAGTTTCCTTGATACATGTTTAGTTGTTTTGTTTTGATTCGTTTTTTTTGATGTGTATATAAACTGCTTTATTTTTTAAATAACAAATGAAGGGGGAAAGGACCACAAAACAGACAGAAACAACCTCAAAGTAACTTGAAGAAAATGTAGATCTCAGAAGGGGATGGCTCATAACAACGCCTTTGAAAGAACTCCTGAGAGGTTTATGGCTGCCCTCACTACCTGCCTGCTGCATTCACTCTGGCCCCCTCACTGCCCCTCGTAAGCCAGGGTCTGACCTGGTTGTAAGCAGAGACTTAGTCAACTCTGGGTTCTAACCTTCTAGAGATGTGCTTGGGAGCAAGTCAGTCCATATATCAACCACAGGCCCCACTCCAGGAATGAACCAGAGATCTTATGACCTATGGCTGATCAGGGTCACTGGGAGCTGAGGACAGGGTCATGAACCCACAGCCAGCCAGCTGTTTCAGAATCAGGTCACATGAGAGACACTTGGGCTACCTGTTCTGACCCATTCCCGACTTTCCTCACCAGACATCGGCTCCTGGAGATTCTGGTTTACACAGACAGGTTATGGGATCATAAGAACAAAATGGCCTCATGGATCTGAAGACCAAAATGGCCTATAAACTCAGAACTACCTCAGGATACATAAGAGCTCTCACCAGCCCAAAGGAAGCACCCAAAGGTCCATAGCTGGGAAGACTTGGTCATGGGGGTACTCTCCAGACAAGGTGGGCTGCTGGACAGCACAGAGCCACAGAGACAGAATGAGAAGGTGACTGGAGGCTAAAGATTGTACGGACGACACTTGTTCATTGAGAGCGGGTTGTAAGAGAAGGAAAAGGCAATGGGCCGATTGCCCCCAGCAGCCCTGAGGAAGGCAGGTAACTTCTGTTCCAGAGATGGCAGAGCTGGTGGGGCTGTTCTTCAGCACAGCACGGCCTTCTCCGCCTCACCTCAATCAGCAAGGGCCAAGTTTGTGGACTGCAGTCGCTCTGTCTCCTGGCAGATGTTCCGCTTCACTCTGTCACACTCACGGATTTTGCATATTTTCTTCTTATTTCTGTTGCTTTGAGCCAATTTCTGAGAGTAGAATGGGAAATTCTTACCTAACTGCATCTTGTGATAATTGCATATTTTTAAAGCACTTTATAAAATGAAAACATTCACTATGAAAATGAGGTACTAGCGAAACACTTGCTTGCCTGAACTTACCAGTATGGTGGGCTCAGTAGCTTCAGTCATGTTCAGTTCTCTGCAACCCTATGGATTACAGCCTTCAAGACTCCTCTGTCCATGGGGTTCTCTAGGTATGAGTACAGGAGTGGATTGCCATGCCCATCTCCAGGGGATCTTCCCAACCCAGAGATCAAACCTTCATCTCTTACATCAACCTACTTTGGCAAGAAGCTTCTTTACTGCTAGTACCACCTAGGAAATCCCAACAACATTCCTAGGTAAAAACCGAAGAACTTTTTGTCCCATTATACATTTTTTCAGCCTGCACATATACACCACAACAAGGTCCTTATTTTGATAGGTTAACCTGAAAGGAGAATTACTCAGACTGGCATTGATTTCTTTTTATCTTCATCTTCAACATTCTTTGACTGCATCTCAAATGAAAATTTGAAGGAAATTATGTCTGCTCTCACTCATAAATTATAAAACTCACTGAGGCACTAAGACAGCTTTTCTGCTTAGCCAAATATTTATTGCTCTTAGCCCTATACTAGCACTGTGAGAGAGACAGCAGGATATAAGACATGGGTTTGGGGCTTCCCTTATAGCTCAGTCGGTAAAGAATCTGCCTGCAGTGCAGGAGACCGGGGTTTGATCCCTGGATTGGGAAGATCCCCTGGAGAAAGAAATGGCAAACCACTCCAGTATCCTTGCCTGGAAAATCTCATGGACAGAGGAGCCTGGTGGGCTGCAGTCCATGGGGTCCCAAAGAGTCAGGCACGACTAAGCGACTAACACTAACTAAACTACCCAAGTATTCATAATCCATTCAAAGATAAAATTTTAATAGTACATAAATAGCAATCATTAAGTAATGGTAAGTTGCAGCCTGCTGATTGTAAGTGTAGTGGATCAAAGACAACTCAGTGGGCAGATTGAAAGGATAAAGCTTTGATATGAGCATTTAGAAAAAAGAAAGATAAGAAAGGTTTCTAGAAGGAGTCAGGCAGTTGGTGAAACTGGAGAAAGTGTAATATGTCTAGGAAACAGAGAAAAAAAAAACCAAAAACATCTAACTGGAAATAGATGGGGAAACAGTGGAAACAGTGTCAGACTTTATTTTTGGGGGCTCCAAAATCACTGCAGATGGTGATTGCAGCCATGAAATTAAAAGACGCTTACTCCTTGGAAGAAAAGTTATGACCAACCTAGATAGTATATTCAAAAGCAAAGACATTACTTTTCTGACTAAGGTCCCTCTAGTCAAGGCTATGGTTTTTCCAGTGGCCATGTATGGATGTGAGAGTTGGACTGTGAAGAAGACTGAGCACTGAAGAATTGATGCTTTTGAACTGTGGTGTTGGAGAAGACTCTTGAGAGTCCCTTGGACTGCAAGGAGATCCAACCAGTCCATTCTGAAGGAGATTAACCCTGGGATTTCTTTGGAAGGAATGATGCTAAAGCTGAAACTCCAGTACTTTGGCCACCTCATGCGAAGAGTTGACTCATTGGAGAAGACTCTGATGCTGGGAGGGATTGGGGGCAGGAGGAGAAGGGGACGACAGAGGATGAGATGGGTGGATGGCATCACTGACTCGATGGACGTGAGTCGGAGTGAACTCCGGGAGATGGTGATGGACAGGGAAGCCTGGCGTGCTGCAATTCATGGGGTCGCAAAGAGTCTGACACGACTGAGCGACTGAACTGAACTGAACTGAATGGAAAGAAATTTAAGCAGATAAGTAAAGGCGAGTGTGATTATCCTGAAATCCTGGCTGATGCCCTCAGTTCTAGCACAGTAAACAATAAGGATCCTTGCAGGGTGACAATCTCAGTGATCTAAATAGCCAGTCTCACTAGGCAGATTGAGGGTAGGAGGATCAACTGATGGTACAGAAATGAAAAGCTCAATTCCTTGATGATGTGCTTGTGGACCGAATGGCAGAGAAGCTGTGATTCCAAAAGAGATTTCAGAAAATAAATAGGCAACTTTGGTGATTAAAAAAAAAAAAAGAAAATTGAGGAAAAAGGAAAAGGTTCTCCAGGATTTCTCACATTTAAACAATGGAATAAAAGCAGTGTTATTTATACATTTTTAACTTTTGAGAAAATTTGTAAATGATGAGTTCTAGTTTGCACAAGTTATATTGGAGGTCATAAAGGAAGGAAGGAAGTGAAGTCGCTCAGTCATGTCTGACTATGGGATATTCATACACTGAGTTTCCTGTGATTTTTAGACAAGGATTGCTCTGACTTTATTTAGAGTTAAAAAGAAATAATTTCTGTTATCAACAACAGTAAAACTTTGTTGGAAGCAAAAAGTCCTAGCAACAAATCTGGCTCCAGAAAATAACAGAATGGAAGGATATAGTACAGTCAAACTTCATTGCTTCTTTTTAGTGATATAGTATATCTTTTTTCCAAATATGTTTGGAGGTTTGGATTAATCTGGGACTCCCTCAAATCTTCTAAATTATAGCTAAGTGTGAGCATTAGTGAGCAGTTTATGTTTATCACTATTTAATCAGGTAAGTGATGGAAGTCATTGAACATTGTGTATTAAGTAATTTTTACTAACTTTTCTTATAAATGATCTACTTGTTTACTACTGGAAAAAAAAAAAAGAACATACACAGGACAGAAGAAAAGATTAAAAACCCAGCTTATTTTGCTTACTTGTTTAATTGATTGATTTTTCCTAGCAGCATCTGCTTAAGCAACAGGATGCACAAATAATTCTAATAACTCAATTCTCAGAGATCACCTAATGTAACATATTTCAGGTTCTTCAGAGAACATTCTGCAAAGCATCATAAAGATAAGTAAAATAACAGCAGCACAATTTTTAAGAGTTAAGGATACTGCATAAGTTTTGTAATAGTGTTACTACCAATGCTTGATTTTACTCCAAGTACTAGTGCTATTGGGTTTCCCAGGTGGTGCTCGTGGTAAAGAACCTGCCTGCCAATGCAGGAGACATAAGAGATGCTGGTTTGATCCCTGGATGGGAAGATCCCCCAGAGGAGGGCATGGTAACTCACTCCAGTACTCTTGCCTAGAGAATTCCATGGACAGAGGAGTCTGGCAGACAACAGTCCATAGGTTTGCAAAGAGTAGGACATGACTGAAGTGACTTAGCATGCATGTACTAATGCTGTTAATATTACTTGGGTTTTTATAAAAATTATATCTTGAATCTCTTTACCTCACAAACCTGCTTAAGTTCACAGGTTCAAACATATTTCAGAAGCAGCTCTTACCCTCTATTTTCAACTCTAAATTCTTCATAGAAGACATTTCTAATTAATGTTTTTACTCTAAATTTCTTCTAGATGGTGATTTGAGCTTTTGAGTTCTAAGATTTTATTTTTACTTTGCACTCAAGTTGGAAAAAAAAATCATACTGGAGACAATTTATGTTCCACTGGCACTTTGCAACAGGCTCAACACATAATCTAAGGTGATTTCTACAGTAACTAAAAAAAAAAATATGGTTCTTATGATGAATGGTTGTGTCATTACAAATATAACTATTATTATATTACATTTAATGAAAAGCAATTTTCTTCTGAAAAGTGAAAGGTGCTTAATAAAGTCATATGTAATTTGCCACCATCATTCAAAAGAGAGCATGCTGGGAAGCAAACTCTGAAACCACCCACTGGCTGTGGCTGGAAAGACCTCCTGACTTTCCATCTGCTAGCGTTTATGAAAATAGAAATGCCAATGTCCCCCTTGTCTCTTTCTATTCAATACTAATTTCAGATCATATTGTTGACTTGTGACCACAATAAGGGATGACAGGAGAGGTTTGGCACTCTCTATGGAGTATCAGAAAAAGAAGCAGCTAAAGAGGAGAGCATATTGAGGTGTTTCCCCTGTATTTTTATCCAAATGCAATCACATTTAACAAAACGTATGGTCAGAAAGGACAGTTCATAGATTAATGAAACTATTTTTTAAGAATATTCAACATACTTTTATTTTTTAATGAACATTTATTCTGAAATAATTTTAAGTTTACATAAAATTTGCAAATATCATGCAGAGTGTTTTCCTGTATATCCCCTCAGCCAATTTCCCCAGTGGTCCAGTGGTTAATATTTTGCATTATTATTGTACATTTGTCAAAACTAAGACACTGACATTGGCACATGACTGTTCACTTCTTAACTAAACTCTAGAGTTTATTTGCATTTCACCCAGAAAATCCCATGGACAGAGGAGCCTGGTAAGCTGCAGTCCATGGGGTTGCGAAGAGTGGACATGATTGAGCGACTTCACTTTCACTTTTCACTTTCATCCATTGGAAGAGGAAACGGCAACCCACTCCAGTGTTCTTGCCTGGAGAATCCCAGAGATGGGGGAGCCTGGTAGGCTGCTGTGTATGGGGTCGCACAGAGTCGGACACGACTGAAGCGACTTGGCAGCAGCAACAGCAGCAGCAGCAGGAGCATTTAATTGCCAAGTCTTCTTAATCTCTCTCTGGTCTTTGACTGTTTCTCCATTTTTTTTTTTTTTTCCATGAACTTTTTGAGGAGTATTCACCAGATATCCCACACAGTGTCCTCTCAGCTGAGGTGCTTTTGTGTTTTTCTCATGATTAGACTAGTGTTCTGTTTGTTTCTTTTTAGTTGAAATATGATTGCTTTATAATGTTTCTGCTGTACAATGTCTTGAATCAGCATACACAAACTCCCTCCCTCTTAAGCCTCCCTCCCACCCTTTCATTCCACCCCTCTAGGCCATGACAGAGTCAGTTACACAGCAGCTTCTTACTGTCTATTTTACACATGATCATGCCTATACGTCAATGCTACTCTCTCAATTCATCTTCCTCTCCTTGGTCCCCCATCCTGCGTGTCCACAACTTTGCCTCTATTACTGCCCTGAAAATAGGCTCTGTTTTTTTTTTTTTTTCAATGCCAACTAGGTGAGGCGTAAGCACTCTTACATGATATCCACTTGATATCACTAACAATGTTAACTTTTATCACTTGATTAAGGTACCACTTGCCAGGTTTCTGCACTGAAAAATAGTTATTCTTCCTATTCCCTACTCTGTTTTGGAGGCAAGTGATTAAGTCTAACCTACCCTGAAGTTTAGGAAGTGGGATGGGAATAAAGTTCAACCACATGTAAGAGAAAGAACCTTCATAAATTCTTTGGATATATTCTTCAAGAAAGATTTGATTCTTCTCCCTGTTTACTTATCAGTCATTTATTTATATCAATATGGAGTCATGAGTGTTTATCTTATACTTTGGTTTATAAACCAATATCTCATTACCTGGGCTTTCCCCCATGGCTCAGTGGTAAAGAATCCACAGGAGATGCAGGAGACGGGTTTGGTCCCTAGGCATGGCAACCCACTCCAGTATTCTTGCCTGGAGAATCCCATGGACAGAGAAGACTGGTGGCCTACAGTCCATAGAGTTGCAAAGAGTTGGATACAACTGAAGCAACTGAGCATGCAGGCACACATTACATTATCTATTTTATTGCTTACATTTTTTGTTGCTTTGACTACTGGGATTTTTCAATTTGCTCCTTTGTCCTTTTGGCAATTATCCACCTCCCCCTCTTTTGGGAGCCCTTTTTTGACTTTCTATAACCACAAGGCACTCCAGGCTCATCTTGTGTTTCCCAGACTCAATCCCAGAATCAGCCATATCTGATGTATTTAGCGGACAATAGTATGTAGAAACCAAGGTCTGGGTACTCAGTGTGCTTGTTGCCACTGGGATGTCATTGCATAAAGCCTCTCTCAGCAAAGAATTGGGTAATATTTATGTATGACCAATGAATACACAGGCAATTAAGTACCTTCTTAGATGACTGTCACAATCAATGTTCAGCTCCCATTTTAAATTAATATGTGGACATTTTAGTTTGTTAATTTGATCTGCCTTTGGTTTATAAGTTCCCAGATGGCTTCCTCTGAAGAGGAGGGTGCTGCGATGGCCGCTTGGTGAACCCCGAGGTAAGACATGCCCAAGCTGCTCAGCGATCCTATTGCCTCGCCATGCCTACGTCTCAGTCTTTCTCTTTGGCTCCTGTGGTGCTGCCTTGCCCCACCCCAGCAGAGATACCCTGTGAAGAGGCCAGCCCCCCCAGCCTCCCAGACACCCAATCGCTGCCCACCAGGTTCCCACTAGACCCCACATATGGTTTCTTCCACAGGCACCATTTCAGCCAGGGGTTCTGTCATGGGTCCTCCATCATAGCATACCCTTTTACAAACCCCTTAGGACTCTCTTAGACATTTAATGGGGCCTAGAGACTCTGTTACAGTCTCCTGTGAGCTGACCTGATCACAGTTCCTCAGACCCACTTATGGCCACCCCCTAACCCATCGTGACCCCCAGTTCCAGAGCAGAACCATCACGTCCACCATTCTCAGCAGAGCTCCTCATTGCCCCCTACTCTTTTGCCCTCCAACCATGACTCACTTTCCACCTAGCCTACTAGCTCTTCCCTTAGCTAACTCAGTTTTCATGGAATTTATTTCATGATGTTCTTCTCAAGAGATCTAGGGCCAGCCCCTCCTTAGCCACCATCAACAGTGGACTCTCCTCCTACTCCCACAGCAGCTTCTTCCACGATGTCTTCTCCTTAAGGTGACCTTATTATCTTTCTCCTGGCTCACGATCCTTACTTTGTTTGGGCCGACTTTGCCATGAAATCTGAAAGGAATGTTTGCCTAGTATGTTCCCTCTGGTGAGTCTTAAGGGAACCAACCATAGCCTTGTTTGGAGGGTTCAGTTTGGTGGTTATAGAGAGAAGGTGAGGGAAGAGCATGGATGCCCAGAGCAGGAAATGTATGCTATTGTTAAGTTACACAGCCTGCTTCTCATCTCCTCTCTTCTGTAGAAGGTGTGAGGTAGCCTAGATCATGACACTTTAGGGACTTCCATAAGGATTAAGTCACATAACAGATGGAATATTAAAAAAAGAAAGAAAGAAAGAATCAGTTCTCAAACTTTATTATAGTTTGGACCATGGACTTGTATTTCACTCCTCCAAATTTCTCCTTCTAATGCCACATTAGGTATTAGCAGACTTCCCTGGTGGCTCAGACAGTAAAGCATCTGCCTACAATGTGGGAGACCCCAGTTCACTCCCTGGGTCAGAAAGATCTCTGGAGAAGGAAATGGCAACCCACTCCAGTATTCTTGTCTGGAAAATCCATGGACGGAGAAGCCTGATAGGCTACAGTCCATGGGGTCGCAAAGAGTCAGACACGACTGAGCGACTTCCTTTTCACTTATCTAATATAGCAAGATGGATTCTTTTTGAAATCACAAGCTAATGGACCATCTCCAAGGCCAATTTACTCAACTGTATCTAAAAGGACATTGGTCTCAATGGTCTCTGAGGAATCTCAGAATTAATTTTCTATGACTAGCTCTAGGTACGGAGAAGGCAATGGCAACCTACTCCAATACTCTTGCCTGGAAAATCCCATGGACGGAAGAGCCTGGTAGGCTGCAGTCCATGGGGTCACGAAAAGTCGGGCACTGCTGAGTGACTTCACTTTCACTTTTCACTTTCATGCATTGGAGAAGGAAATGGCAATCCACTCCAGTATTCTTGCCTGGAGAATCCTAGGGACAGAGGAGCCTTAATGGGCTGCCATCTATGGGGTCGCACAGAGTCGGACACGACTGAAGCGACTTAGCAGCAGCAGCAGCTCTATGTAAGGCATTTATCAAACTATACAGCACTCATTAGCTATAATAACATCTTACCTTATTTTAGCCACTTCTGAATGTGAGCAATGAAATATTGCTCAGCTTAAGTTAAGAAAAAATGGAATTTTGTTATGAACATGACAGGGAAGAATAATGAAATAGCTAAAAATAAAATCAAGAACTAAAAACTAGAGGTCGGAATTGGGCAACAAATAGCATGAGCTCCCTCTCAACCCTTTCAGAGAAACTATCTCCATATAGCAGAAACAAACCTTGTATGGCTTGACTTCTACATGTTAAAGACTTTTAATCTAAGGCAAATTAAAAGCTATCATCATTCACTTTTTGTCTAGAAAATTTCAGAAACTATCTCTAGACTGACCATACCCATCTTTTAAACTAAAAATGACTATTTCATTTCTAATTTTGAATGAGCCAGTTTACATAAAATCTTGTGGCATTTATTTAGGACCTTGCTGAAGGAAAGGATTTAAATCTATTCCTAGAATTCGGATATTTCCCAGCAAGTCTCCCATATCTCCAGCCTCAGTAAGCACATGAAACTCAAAGATTTGACAGGTGACTTTTCAATCTGCTTCTTGTGGTGCAACAAAGGCTGCCAATTTCCATCCTGGGATGGTGGAATCATTGTTGTAACTCAGTCCACCTCAACTTCAGCCAGTTTTCCATTTTAGGGTCTTCTTTTTCCCACAACTCTTCTAGTATTAATTTTGATCTCAGCTTTCTTTTGGTTGTAGATAACAGAAATTCTTCTCAAATTTCTTTAAATACAAAGAGTTTTATTTGTATATGTAGCTGAGGGAGACAGTAGAATAGGTTAGAACTGAGAAAATAAATGTCTTTTTTTTCTTCTGTATTTCTCTCTCATCATCTTTCTGTCTCCTTCCCTGTTCTTTGACTTCTTTATATGTGTCTGTAAATCTTCTCATCTGTACTGGTTTCTCTTGTTCTCACTGTTTCCTTCTGAAAAGCAGATTACTCCAGAATTATACAATTTAAGCTCCCAAAGAGAAAAGAAAATAAAGCTACACCTCTGTAAAGAATGCAGGCAATTCAAATAAGGAATTTCAATTACTTTAGTTTGAGTTGCTTACTGACACTTGTACTAAACATGATGTTAATGGAAATAGATGATTGTTTCAGTTTAGGTCACACCTGCTTTACTATCGACAACCACCTGAGAACCACATGGAAATAGGAAAATTTTCCCCACAAACTAGTAAGATATAGTCAGAATAAAGTGATGGGAACATTTCCAAATAGGTTAAACAGAAAGCCTCTTTTAGTTTATAACACAACTTGTGTAAATTTATTAATTCATTGATTATATGAAGATTATGTTTGTGAATGAAAAATCAGCCTTGGAATAATACATCTTGAAAACTTAAGGCTTTATTTTTGCTTAGTAATTTCTCTCATAATGAAAAAATATTTAAAATTTGTAAACAAAGAAAATATCGCAATAAGTAAATATAATTCCTAATTCCATAATAAAATGTTTCTTTGGGTTTTGTGGAT
Source organism: Capricornis sumatraensis (assembly GCF_032405125.1). Lineage (NCBI taxonomy): Eukaryota > Metazoa > Chordata > Mammalia > Artiodactyla > Bovidae > Capricornis > Capricornis sumatraensis. The sequence goes on from NC_091069.1 coordinate 126,821,627, forward strand.
TTTTTGCTTTGTTTTTGGTTGCTTTGTTTTTCTGATAATTACACAACTGTGAAAATGATTCACTTATACCCTGATTAGTTGCTGAGGACACAAACATTAAAATATATTTTAGACAAGACTGCTTTCTGTTTTTAAATTTTAAAATATGCATGGAAAAGGAGTATGAAGATAATCAGAAAAATAATTTTTAAAAGCCATTTGCTTACTTTCAAAATGTCTCTGGAAATATTTCTGTTTAAATATTAACATGTTTTCTGTACATCTGAAATTAGTATAATATTGTAAATCAACCGTACATTAATTTAAAATATCATGTTTTTACATGTACAGATGTGAGCATTAAATCTTAAAAAAAGGCTGAGCACTGAAGAATTGATGCTTTTTATTTTTTTTTAATTTATTTATTTATTTATTTTTTAAATTTTAAAATCTTTAATTCTTACATGTGTTCCCAAACATGAACCCCTCTCCCACCTCCCTCCCCATAACATCTCAGTGGGTCATCCCCATGCACCAACCCCAAGCATGCTGTATCCTGCGTCAGACATGGACTGGCGATTCAATTCTTACATGATAGTATACATGATAGAATGCCATTCTTGGAGAAGACTCTTGTCCCTTGGACTGCAAAGAGATAAAACCAGCCAGTCCTAAAAGAAATCAACCCTGAATATTCACTGGAAGGACTGATGCTGAAGCTGAAGCTCCAATAATTTGTCTACCTGATGTGATGAGCCAAATAACTGAAAAAGCCCCTGATGTATGAAAAGATTGAGGGCAGGAGGAGGGGGGGGGGCGCGGTGACAGAGGATAAGCTAGTTGGGTGGCATCCTTAACTCACTGAACATGAGTTTGAGCAGACTCCTGGAGAGAGTGAAGGACAGGGAAGCCTGGCATGCTGCAGCCCAAGGGGTTGCAAAGAGTTGAACACACCTGAGTTAATGAACAACAACAAAAATATTGATGTAAACCTGTGTAAACTCAAAGCCTTCAGTTATCTAGAGATTAGTTTCTAAATTTGGGCAGTGATCATGTAATAGGAAGCTTTTATTCCTACATGTGCATAAGGTTATTCTCAGTCATACATATATGAAACATGATATGAATAGAGAGATTATCATCATATATGGATTATAAATTGATACTATTAGGATGTACAACAAGGGACAAAAGGAAGAAAAGTGGTGTATAGAATCTCACAGAATTATAGATCATGTCCTCGTTGCTCAAGATTTTCCAATGGCTTCTTATTATAATCTAATACTTTCTAAAGACTGACGTCCCTGGCTCCCTATGAGCTCTAATATCTTCCTTGCTCTGCCTTCACACCCTTCACTCAGAACCTTTGCACTTGCTTCCCAGAATGCTTTCCTCTCAGATATACTAAAATTTTATGCTTGCACTTTCAGATTCACACACACACACACACACACACACTTATCTTCCTACTTATTATCTGCTTCCCACTAGTACGTAAGTTTTCAGTTCAGTTCAGTC